>NC_142138.1:48634500-49294000 GCF_024610735.1 Ursus americanus
GATTTTTTTGTGTTCTCTGTTTTTATTTTGTTGAGTTGTATAAGTTTTTAATATAATTGCATATTAACCCTGATGAAAGAAATTGAAGATGACACAGAAATGGAAATATATTCCATGTTCATAGATTAGAAGTATTAATATTGTTAAAATGTCCATACTACCCAAAACAATCTACAGATTCAATCCAATCCCTATCAAAATACCGATAGCACTTTTCCAGAAATAGAACAAATAATACTAAAATTTGTATGGAATCACAGAAGCCCCTGGATAGCCAAAGCAATCCTGGGAAAGAACAAAGCTGGAGCTATCAACAATCCCAGATTTAAAGATACACTCCAAAGCTGTAGTAATCAAAAATGTATGGTACTGGCACAAAAATAGACACATAGATCAAAGGAACAAAATGTAAACCCCAGAAATAAACCCATGATTATATCGTAATTAATCTATGACAAAGGAAGCAAGCAGATCCAATGGGGAAAAGACAGTCACTTCAATAAATGGTGCTAGAAAAACTGGACAGCAACATGCAAAAGAATGAAACTGGACTACTTTCTAACACCATACACAAAAACATTCAAAATGGATTCAAGACCTAAACGTGAGACCTGATACCATAAATGTCCTAGAAGATAACACAGGCAGTAATGTCTCTGACATTGGCTGTAGCAACATTTTTCTAGATAGGTCTCCTAAGGCAAGGGAAACAAAAAGATATATAAACTATTGGAACTACATCAAAATACAAAAGCTTTTGCACAGCAAAGGAAGTCATCAACAAAACAAAACAACCTACTGAATGGAAGAAAATATTTTCAAATGATATATCCAGTAAACTTTTATTTTTTTTTATGTCATTGTTCAGTATGTGTGTGTATCAGAGTAATGCCAACCTAGTAAACTGAGTTATTTTGATTATATTTTATGCAAAGATATTTGCATTAGTGTGAAATATTAGAGTACCAACTGTGGGTATAAAAATATTTTCTCTCAAATAAGGAGGAATAGTAGGCAAAATCTGCTAAAAATTGTGAAATGTATGGGAAATACATATATTTCCTCCCCATCAGGTTTATATCTGCAAAAGTTATTCAAAAGCACTGTTGGAAAACGTGCTGGAACAAGAAAGTTTACTTACCATCTAAACTGACTCATTTGAAGTGGGATTACGTATTATCTTGTTTAAGAATGAGAAAAACAGGGGTGCCTAGGAGGCTCAGTTGGTTAAGTGTCTGCCTTCAGCTCAGGTCATAATCTCGGAGTACCAGGATCCATCCCTACATCGGGTTCCACATCAGGTTTCTCTGCTCTCCCTACTCTCCCTGCTGGACAAGGAGTCTGCTTCTCCCTCTGCCCCTCACCCTGCTCGTGCTCTCTCTTACACTCTCAAATAAATAAATAAAATCTTAAAAAAACAAAACAAAAAAAAGAATGAGAAAATAAAATAATGACCAAACCTGAATGTCTAACAGTTCAAAAAAGTAGAAAGGAAACAGCATCTGGATACCCTGGTATAAAGGGTTTGATTCTGGGGCACCTGGGTGGCTCAGTTGGTTAAGCATCCAACTCTTGATCTCAGCTCAGGTCTTGGTCTCTGGGTTGTGAGTTCAAGCCCTACAATGGGTTCCACTCTGGGCATGAAGCCTACTTAAAAAAACAAACAAACAAACAAACAAAAAAAAAGCTTTTTTTTTTTTCTTCTGAAAATGATTTGCTGTGGGACCCAAAAGGAAATATTAGAAAATAATTAGCATTCAATAAAATTATGCAAAAATCATTTTTATAAAATGGAAATAGGAAGTCATTTAGAGGACAATGTTCAGATGAAATGTAAAGAAATTAGCTAAAATAAGAAAATTTAAAGACATTAAAAATTATATTAAAAGAATAAAAATCCATTGATACTCCAAAAATCTTAACAATGAAGTGATGAATCACTGAATTCTACTCCTGAAACCAACAATATACTATATGTTAATATTCAGATGTTAGAATTTAAGTAAAAATTTGGGGAAAAAAAATATTACTTGGTTCAACATATTTACAAACTGCTAGGCCACCAGTATTTTCATATTCTGAATAAGAGAAAAAATAAAGCATCTAACTTCTCATAAGGTGAAACAAAAACAAACAAAAAATAATAAAATAAAATATGTAAGTCACAGGGATGTAAAGTACAGCATAGGGAATATAGCCAATAATGTTGTAATAACTTTGTATGGTGACAAATGGTAACTAGACATCATGGTGGTGATTTTATAATGTATATAATGTCAAATTACTATGTTATACACCTGAAACTAATATAATATTGTATGTCAACTATGCTTCCACAACAACAAAAAATGTAAACGTGTTCTACAAAATAAATGATAAGAGTTTTAAAAAAACACAAAAAGACAAGAAAAAAGCTTAACAATAATGTAGAAGATAAACCCAAAATGGCCAACAAGAAAGAGAAGAACAATAAAACAGTAGAAAGTGACTTGTACTATCTTTAATCTGATGTTTCAATTAAGCATAAAATGTAAATGGAGAATTTGAGAATAAGATTAACTCTGTGGATCTTTTCCATAGAAAAACGTATATATGCATTTATACCTAAAGTCCATATCAATTTCGAGAGGTTCACAGACCTTTCAAATTGCATTCATGTACCCCATGGTAAGCTGAAGAATTTGCAACATGCAGTGAATCTGAATAATCTAGTTCAGTATTTACAAAACCAGTATTCCATGAAACATACTTTCTTCCCTGGCTATAACCAAAGTATTCCACAGTCAAGTTTGCAAAATGCTAGAATAATCGATAATAAGCAGATTCCGTTAACTTGTTACTTCTCAGAGCTTTTTATATGCAATGTATCAAATACCTAGCTGTTTTTAAAAATGCTTACTCTATGTTAAGCGCTGTTCTAAGTGTTCAATATGTATTCATCTAACAATCCTTACAGCAGTCCTATGAGATAAGTACTATTATTTTCCCTGTTTCACTGACATGGAAACTGAGGAAAAGTGAGATTAAATAACTTGCCCAAATTCACACAGCCTGCCTATAAACTGGGGGATCTAGGATTCAAATCACCTGGTCCAGAGTCTGTGTTATTAATCTCTAAAATAAAGACAGGAAGCAGGGCATATAGGGACCATAAAACTGTTTATTTTGAGACAAACCTGGTAAAAGGTAGTATTTATAGAGCATAATATGGGAAGTGGTAACATGATTAATGAGGTAGATTGAATAATATATATATATATAAATACAAGCAAACTTATACATACATAGTCATATATCTTTGAAAACCAATAAAATACAGGAATCTTTACAAAACTAATGAAATACAGAATTTAGAAAACTTGATCATTTAGTATGTAACCAAAAATAACACATTCCAGTCAGAAATTGTGCATTCTTTATTCTTTGATAATGATGCAGATACTAAAAATTATTAACTATATTAATTATAATTCTACCCATTGATACAGAGTGGCAAAATAACAGTTCTTGAATAAGATAGAAGGTGGGATTTTTTTGTTTGTTTTTGTCTCTGTTTCACAAACAATTCTGTCATAAGCCATCAAGGTAGGTAGGGTAGCTCCTTGGTGTCCAAGACCCAGGCATCTTCTATTTGTTTATTCTATACACCCCAACCTGTGGCTTCTACACTGTACCGGCTCGTCTACTCCTTTGTGTTTGTGTGCCAGGCATTGAGAAGAAGGCACACTCATTTTCAGAGTAAAAGTTTGCATTACTTCATCATTTCATCACAGCTCCTGGTGGAACTAAGCCACACGCAACACCCAGCCACAAAAGCGACTAAGAAGTAGTCGTCTTCCGATTGGTGACTGTGTGCCAACTAAATATTATATTACTGTATAAAAAGGGAATAACAGATTTTGAGGTCCTGGTGTAGCTACCAGCTTTGGACACTCTAGCCACAAAAGCGACTAAGAAGTAGTCGTCTTCCGATTGGTGTCTGTGTGCCAACTAAATATTATATTACTGTATAAAAAGGGAATAACAGATTTTGAGGTCCTGGTGTAGCTACCAGCTTTGGACACTCTAGAATTTGGAAATTTTCTCTTAACTCAGATAAAAGATGAAATCATAACTGTAATTACATAAGGTTTAAAACTGGTGGGATGCTGCCAAATCTATACTCAGGAGAAAATTTAATGCTTAAATGGAATGATTGTATATTAAACAAGAAAGAATGAAAACATATGAATTAATCATTCAAGTGGAGAAGCTAGAAATAATTCTTTAAGATGAGTATAAGAAAAGCATAGAAGAATTAATAAAATGGTAGATTAATAATTTATAAATGCAAAAAAACATAGAATGATAAATAAATGTAAATGCTGGCTCTTCAAAAGATCATTAAAAGAGATAAACTGCAGAAAATGCAAGGAAATAAAAAAGACGCAAGTCCTTTACATTATGTATGAAAGAGAGACTGTAACCACAGATATAATGGGAGATTAGTAATCATAAGCATATAACAGAGTGTCTGGCCAGCTCAGTTGGTAGAGCATGCAACTCTTGATCTCAGGGTTGTGAGTTTGAGCCCCACATTGGGTGTTTATTTAAAAAAAAAAAATCTTTAAAAAAATGTATCATCATATCATCACTGAGTACAATGCGTAGCAGAGCACCTGACACAAGTACCAGGATCTTTTTTTTTAATAATTTTATTTTTTAATTTTTTTTAAAGATTTTATTCATTTATTTGACAGAGAGAGAGCCAGCAAGAGAGGGAACACAAGCAGGGGGAGTGGAAGAGGAAGAAGCAGGCTCCCAGCGCTCCCAGTGGAGCAGGGAGCCTGATGCGGGGCTTGATCCCAGGACCCTGGGATCAGGCCCTGAGCCGAAGGCAGACGCTTAAACGACTGAGCCACCCAGGCACCCCACAAGTACCAGGATCTTAATTTTAATTGGTTAATAGGTCCTGCCCCTGGCTTTCTCACACACACACACACACACACACACACACACACAAAGCCCTTGTCTATAAAGTAATTATTATATAAATCTTTTATAATAATAAAATCAATTTAAGAAGATGTTGGAAATGTGAATCACCAAAAGCAGAGAAGAAGGAAGGAAATCATTATTTTTGTAGGACATTCTATGTACCAGGTGTTTTACATACTTTTTCTCTTTTTATTTAAGCTTTATAATCCTTTAAGGAAGGATTACTACATTTCAAAGCTAAGGAAACTGAGATTCAAAGAGGCTAGTGGTTTGCTCAGTCTCATGATATAAATGATTGAGCAGGTGTCTCTCCTAGTCGACTTCACTTGGAAGGTGATGTTCTTTCCTTTTTGTTCTTCCTGACTTTTTTTTTTTGCCATGGAAATTTTATCAAATTTGTTTTATATCTGAGCAAGTCCATTTATTAAATATTGAAACTTTGTGTAGGACTTTTTTGAAATAGCAATTTGCTGGTCAAAATATTTTTTCAAATTATTTAATGTAGGTGGGAGGGAACTTACCTAAGGCAGAGATTTCTCTCAGGTCTCAGGACAAACCATATTGCTCCTAATCAACTGTTCTACTGTTTGTTTGTTTGTTTGTTTGTTTGTTTGTTTTAGTCTTTCAGACACTTGCATCATAATCAACTCTCCTCTTTTCCTGGTGGGAAGCTTAAAGAGCAGAGGCTAGTTTTTCTCCAAAAACCTGTAAAACCCATGAATGTTTGGAACTAATCTTATCACTGATTGAATTTTCTCTAAACATTTAAAGTTTTCTTTGCTTTTTTCGATATATTTATTTTACCCATGATGTTCCAAGTATTTTTTGTAATCCATTTAAAATAGCATGTGCACTAAAGTGTTAATTGTATAAAAATACACAAATTGATAATTTCCCTAACCATTTTCTTATTTTTGAACATTTAGTTGCTTTTATTATATTTTTCTGCTTTTCTAACATAGCTTACTATCTTGCTCTGACACTAATGGTGTTTAGAATTGACAATTTTATCACTACCACATAAATGGTGGATATTATTATAGTCCACATATATTTTAATATTAAGAATAATAGGACTTTGACATAGAAAGGGAAGATGGTCAGGAATGGGAAGGGGAAGCATAAGGGGATTTTTTTTTTTATTATTAATAGCATAAATACCAAGGAGGGTGGTGAGCAAACCAAATCATGCTTGAAAAGGATATGACAGATTCTGGCCTGATTTGGTCTGAGATAATAATTTCTTTTTTTTTTTTTTAATTAATAATGATTTTTTATTATATTATGTTAGTCACCATACAGTACATCCCCGGTTTTCGATGTAAGGCTCGATGTGAGATAATAATTTCTAAGCGTAAACTAGTGGATTGGAGCAAAGCAGCAGGAATTTTAGGATGGTGTTAATTCTTCCGGTAAGGCCATTGGTAGCACCAGGATTTGATGACAAAATTTTTCAGGATTTTTGTTTTTTGGGGTTTTTTTAGAGAGGGAGAGAGAAGGGGAAGGAGGAGGGGAAAATGGAAGGGAAGAGAGAGAATCTTAAGCAGACACCACACCCAGCACAGAGCCCAAAGCAGGGCTCAGTCTCACAACACTGAGATCATGACCTGAGCCAAAATCAAGAGTTGGACACTTAACCAACTGAGCCACCCAGGCACCCCCATCATTTTTCAGTTTAAAGCAAAATCCAGCTAACAGTTAGCATTAGGGATCAGGGTCTAATACCTAGAAAGTCATACCTAGTAGTATTTGAATTGATTTAATGGGCAAAAAAACACTTATTCTGATTTGTGTTTTTTGATAAATTTGTCAGTTTAGCAAATTCTTAAGTGTTAATCAACTAAACCTACCTTCGCATTAAAACTTTTATAAAGTTTGTCCATCTGGTTATTGAGGTATTTTTCCAATATCAACTTCTATGAGGTCTTGATATGATAAAGTCTCTCTTTTTATATTTGCTGAAAATATTTTTCCAATCTCTTTATTTAAATATATAAGTATACTATTTACAATTTGGAGACTTATATGTAGATATCAAGTTAATGTTCCTTTATTAGCATATTGATCCTTTCAAGAAGTACCACTTAAGAGGTATATCCACTTGTTGGTATGATAGAGTATCTTGCAGTAGACCTGTCGAAAACAACAATAAAAGGAGATTAAAATATACATATGACCTCTGTGTACTCTCTGCCCAATTTTTCTGTAAACCTAAAATTGCTCTAAAAATAAAGCCTACTATTATTATTTTTTTTTAATGCACATGTCTAAATGCACCAGGGAACTGTAGAAGCACTACTAGGAAGACAGAAGATTTTGGACAGAGGGAAAGTTAAAAGCAGTAAGGCTTATAGACTGATGATAATTCTTTTTTTCCTGAGGATATTTGCCAATGGTGGGCTCAGGAAAAAAATATGAAAATCTAGGCTTTCCTTGTGAGGAATGAAATTAGGAACAGAAAAAAAACAGAAGAGCCTTTGGCAGACTTCCAGTATAATAAAGATGAAATTTCGGACCCGTGGGGCTAAGATCCTAGTGAGAAGGGATGGGCAGAAAACTGACCTTTGCACATGACAAGTTTTCCCCACAGGATATTTGTCAATTTCTGAAGGTGCACAGATGATAATATCATATGGTGGCATTCAATTATAAATTATTAGATATGCAAAAAGACAAGACTACTTGAATTAAATAAATAGAGATATAGTAAAATAAGTAGAGAAAAAGGTGAGGAAAATAGGTGAAAATATTGAAAATTTACCAACAAATTATAATATGTAGAAATAAATGTAAGTTTTAGAGCTGAAAAATAAAATAGCAAATTGAGAACTTTAAAGAGGAGTCAATAGCAGATTAGACACAGCAGAATAGACGATAACAAACTGCAAAATGAGTTAATGAAATCATGCAACTGAAGCACAGAAAAAATGGAAATCCAGAAAAGCATAAGAGAAATGTATGACATAGTGAAAAGATCTAATGTACATATACTTGGATCTCATAAAAAGAGCAGAGAGAGAAGAGGGAAGCAGAATTATTTGAATACGTAGTGCCCAAATTTTCAGAGACGTAAGGAAGACATCCACTATCCAGTTCAGAAGTTCTTCCAAACCTGAGTAGGCTATATACAACCCAATCCACATCTCACACCCAGACACACCATAGTAAAACTGATAAAATCTAAAAACAAAAATTAAACTATAAAGACAGTCAAGGTAATAGAAACTTTGCCTAGAATGAGCAACAAGATTGATAGTGCATTCTTAAAAGAAACAATAAAAGAACAATAAAACCAGAAGACAATGAAATGATACCCCAAGTGCTGGAAAGGAAGTCTATCTCCAGAGAAAATATCCTTCAAAAACTAAGATGAATGCAGGTTTTCAGATAAATGTAAACGGAGAGAATTGTTGCTAACAGAGTTTTAAACTAAAACAGACAAACATCAAAATCTAAACAGAGGTCTTCAGACAGAAGGAAAATAATCAAAAGGGAAAAATAATTAAGAAAAGAAAAACTAAGTATATGAGTAAATATAAATGAATATTGATATTATGTAATAATACTAATGTCTCAAGGTCTGTATAATGTATATGTAATTAAATACATAATAATAATACAATAATTAACTCAGTGAGGGTAATTCTTTTACAGTATATAGGTCTATCAAATCTTAGTGTTGCACACTTTAAATATCTTACAGTTTTATTTGTCAATTATACCTCAATAAAGCTGAGCACAAATAATTACACAAAAAGGTAGAGTGGAATAAATTGAGACAAGCCATTCCAAGATCCTTGCATTGTCTCCATGGTAAAAAAAGTAATAATTCATAGTCAAGGATGCATATTTTAATAACTATGGCAATCATAAAAAAGAAATAGTGGGGAATAGAATAATGGGGAAGTAGAATAGTAAAAAAATAATTGATCCTAAAGAAGGTAAAAAAGGACATAAAATTATAAAACAAATGGGTTATTTAGACAAGTAATGGTATGATAATACTTATCAAACCCTATCAATAATTATACTAAATATAAAAGAATAGATTAAGTAGTCTAACTAAAAGATCAAAAAATAAAACTTAACTATGTTACTCATTAGAAGTACACCTTAAATATAAGAACACAGAGTGACTGTAAAAGGATATGAAAAGATGTATCATAAAAACATTCAAAAGGAAGCTAGGCATTATATTAAAATAAGACAAACTAGATTTGGAGGCTAGAAGAATTCCTACAAAAAAAAAAAAAAGAGAGAAATATTTCATACTGATAGAAGGTTAAACCAACATGTATACAGTTGTAAATTTGTCTATGCTCAGTAACAACATATATATATTACCATAGATATAGATAGGTGGATGGATAGATGGATGGAGGGATGGAAGGAAGAAAGGAAGGAAGGAACAAATGAAAGTAAGCAAGCAAGCAAGCTAAGCAAAAATTGATGAGTAAAAAGGAGAAGTAAACAAAGCATGTGAGAGTTTAATTCATCAATACTCAGAGCTGATAGAATTGACCAAAAAATTGTAAGACTATAGAAATGGACAACACAACAAACAACTTATTGTCACAAATTGAATAGTATGTACAATTATGATAGAATATACATTATCTTTAAATATGTATTGAATAATGTGTGCAAAACTAATCTTAACAAGTTCCATAATAATATAAAGTATTCATAAAAATAAAAGTTTCAAATAATTGAATAATACAGAGTATAGGCTCCAGGCCACTGTTGGATTAAACTATAAAATCATGACATAGATAACTAGAAGATCTCCAGCTTTTGGAAATTAAGCAATGCACTTTTCAATAATGCATTATTGGAGGACAGAAATCACAATGGAAATTAGAAAGTCTTATGAATTAAATAACAGTACAGCACATGAAAACTTTTGGAATGTAGCTATAGGAAATTTCCCCAGAGATAATTTATAGCTTTAAAATCTTATATTAAAAAAGAAAAAAAAAGGGTGATAATCAGAATCTAAGTTTCCATCTCCAGAAGCTAGAAAAGTAACAGCACATTAAATACAAAAATGTAGATTAAGGGAAATAGTAAAGATAAAAGTAGAAATAAATAAATGAAATAGAAAGCAAACACAGAGCAGTGAAATTCAACAAAGTGTGAAGTTGTTTTTTGTTTTTGAATAATAAAATCGATAACCCCTCTCAGGCCTGATCAATTTAAAAAAGAGAGAACATCAACTTACCAGTATCAGGAACAGAGATGGAGACATCACATTAGGATCTACTGATATTTAAAAAAATTAATAATGGATATTTTTAATGACTTTATACAAATGTGTTTGACAATTTGGATAAAAGGGATGAATACCTTGAAAAACAAAACTTGTCAAAGTTGTCAGGAGAATAAATAGAACATTGAATAATTATATATTTTAAAAATTGGACCCATTATTTAAAAATTTACACAAAGAAATATCCTGTCAAGTTGATTTCACAAGTGAATTCTCCCAAATATTTATGAAGAAATAACACAAATTCTACACACACACTTCTAGAAGATTAAAACAACAACAACAAAAAGCAACCAGAGGTTATGCTTCCCATGCATTTTATGAAGTCTACATAACCTTGATACCAAAATCTGAAAATAATACTACAAAAATTGAAACCATACAAAATTTCTTTAATGAGACAGATGAAAAAAAATCCTGCACCAAACAGTGCAGTACATTAAAATGGGACCATTTTATTCCATTAACTGTAATGGTGTTTTAACAATCAAAAATGAATCAATATATTGATGGACACTTGGGTTGCTTCTATATCTTGGCTATTGTAAATAATGCTGCAATAAACACAGGGGTGCATATATCTTTTCAAATTAGTGTTTTTGTTTTCTTTAGGTAAATACCTAGAAGTGGAATTATTGGATCATGTGGTATTTCTATTTTTAACTTTTTGAGGAACTGCCATACTGGTTTCCACAGTGGCTGCACCAGTTTGCATTCCCACCAACAGTGCATGAACATCCTTTTTTGTCCACATCCCTGCCAACACTTGTCATTCCCTGCCTTTTTTATTTTAGCCATTCTGACAAGTATAAGGTGATATCTCATTATGGTTTTGATTTGAATTTCTTTTTTTTAGGAGGGGTGGGGCAGAGGGAGAGAGAGAATCTTGAGCAGACCCCACAGCAGCACAGAGCCCGACATGGGGCTCCATCTCACAACCCAGAGATCATGACCTGAGCCAAAATCCAGAGTCGGATGTTTAACTGACTTAGCCACCCAGGCACCCCTGAATTTTGAATTTTTCTGATGATTAATGGATAAAGAATATTTGGATGGAAGAGATCTTGCCTTTTGTGACAACATGGATGGACCTAGAGGGTATTATGCTAAGTGAAATATGTTAGAGAAAGAAAATAACACATTATTTCACATATATGTGGAATATAAAAAATATTAATAAACAAAGGAATCAGACCTATAAATACAGAGAACAAACTGATGGTTACTGGAGGGAAAAGGGTTTTGGGGGTTGGGTAAAATGAATGAAGGGGAGAGGGATATACAAGCTTCCAGTTATGGAATGAATAAGTCATGGGAATAAAAGATAAAGCATAGGGAATATAGTCAATGGCATTATAATAGCTGTATGATGACAGATGGTAGCTATACTTGTAGTGAACATAGCATAACGTGTAGAGTTGTGGAATCGCTGTGTTGTACATCTGAAACTAATGTAACATTGTGTGTCAACTATGTTGCAGTTAAATTTAAAAAATCAATATAATTGACATTAATAGAAAAAAGGAGAAAACACATGTATCATATCAATAGATAAAGAAAAATTAAATACCATTAATGGAAAAAACTTTTAGTAAGCAAGAAACAGATGGGAAATGCTGGTACGGTATCTACAAATATTATAGTTAATGGTGAATTATTGAAAGCTTCCCTCAAAGATTGGGGATAGGACAGGGTGGCTGGATGTCCCAGTCAGTGCAGAAAGACATGAAGAGATAATGAAAGTATAAGGATATTTTAGGATGAAATAAAAGTGTCATTATTTATAAGCAATATGATTATATATATAGTAAGTCCAAAAGAATATGTAGACAAATTATTAAATTTATGAGTTAATTTAGCAAGATGACTAAATTCAAGGTCAATATACCAAAAATCAATTGTACACCTCTGCATCAGCAACAAGAAAATATAAAATAAAAATTTTAAATGTAACTTTTACAATAGCATAAAACAAACTATATCGAAATAAACCTAATGAAATGTGTAGACACTGCAAATCTTTGCTCAGAGAAATGAAACACCTAAATAAATGAAAGTATATAACATGCTCAGGCATTGGAAGAAATAATAGTGTGGAGGATGGCCATTCTCCCCAAACTGACCTGTAGATTCAATGCACTCCCAGTCAAAATCCCAGCAGAGGGTTTTGGGGGTTTCTTTTGTTTTGTTTTGGGGAGTGGAGTTTGTTTGCTTTCTTCCAGTGGAAATTGATTAGCTGATTCTAAAATCTGTATAGATATACAAAGCTCCAGGAAAAATCAAGGTAATCATGTAGAAGAATAAAATGGAAAAACTTCCAGTACCAGTTATCATGTCCTATTGTTAAGCTTCAGAAATTGAAGACAGCATTGAAAAATAATAGACAAATAGACCAAAACACAGATGAGAATCCAGAAACAGACCCACACTAAATTGGCCGATTTATATATATATGGCAAAGATGACTCCAGGGCACTGGGGGATAAGGAATACTGGTTCTCTTGAATATCCACATGAAAAAAGGATTTCCTTCTTTCTTGTGGCTGAATATCCATCCCCTTGTATGTTTATGTGTATGTGTGTTATATATTCCATTGTGTGTATATATAGTAATGTGTGTGTGCGTGCATGCATGTGTGTGTGTGTGTGTGTGTGTGTTCCACATGTTCTTTATCAATTCCATTTCCAGACACTAGATTGTTTCCATATCTTGGCTTCTGTAAATAATGCTGTGATGAACAGGAGAGTACAGATATCTCTTCAAAAATCTGTTTTCATTTCCTTTGGATATATACCCAGAAGTGGAATTGCTGAATCACATGATAGTTTTATTTTTAATTTTTTTTTTTTTTGAAGAACATCCATACTGCTTTCCATAGTGGTCATACTAGTTTACATTCCCACTAACAGTGCACAAGGTTTCAGTTTCTCCACATCCTTTACAACCCTTATGTCTTGTCTTTTTGATGATACCCATTCTAACAGGTGTGAGGTGATCCCTCATTGTGTTTTTTATTACATGTATACATATGTCCTAATGATCATAGCAATACTATTCATTTTAGACAAAAGATGGACACAACACAAATATTTATCAATAGTAGAATGGGTAAATCAGTTGTGGTATACTCATACAATTAATACAATTTAGTACTACCCATGCTATTTAAGTGATTCTTTATCCTCAGTTATCCTACAGAAGGAAATGACAAAATATCAAGGCAGAATTTGATCCAATCATGTTGGTATTTTGGAAGGACAACACTATACAGATACAGAATTAGAGGGAAGATAAGCTGACTATGGAGACAATTTTAATATTAAAGACAAAATGTGACTAGGAATTGACATAAGCCTGAAAGCTGGAGTAGTGGAACAGTGGTAAGGACCTGAGAGATGTTCATGAAGTGTAATTGGTGATCAACTAAATATAGGGACCATGAAAGTAAGGAAACAGTGAAGAATAATTCCACCTTACAATATTTGGTAGATGGTGGTATTAAAAGGTTCAGATTTTAAATAAGGAGAGGAAGGGGTTTGGATGCTAAGATAACATTAGAGAGTTTAGCTCTAAATTTCTTATACAACGATGCCCAAATGGAAATATGGAAATGTGATCTTGAGTTCAGAAGAGAAGATGAGGCTACAGGCAAAGATTTGAAAGCTGTCAGGATGCATAGATTAGAAAAATCATTCGAATGACTTTTTTTTCTTTTTTCAATAAGAGAAGAGGAAAATAAAATCCTAAAAAAAAAATAATAATTTAAGGGTTGGGTGATGTTTGAAGGGCTGCTACCTGCAGGGCTGAGGTAAATTCTACCAGCTCGGTGATGTTAGGAATGCTCTCAAAAGGCTCTCCAGCTAGGGCACGGGTTCCTGGTCTGCAGCCTTGGTCCCTGTTTCAGCATCTCAGCCCATCTTCCTCAAATGGAGGTATTAATAGAATGTTTTGGTTAATCTCAGACTTTGCCTTTGTTCTTGACATTCTAATCTTTCTCTTCATATTTTACAAGCTGTGAATCACTTTTACCTTACCCCTGTGATCTATTTCACAGAACTCCAACCCAGGAATTGCCCTCAGACCCCTCCTTAGCTGGAAAGGGAATCTATAACATGTCAGTGAAGCAGGCAGAAAACTAGCAAACAAATGAAGAACCACACTGATTGCATGGACACTCTTTTTCTAATTGCCCTAACGCTTTTGTACCACCCATAGGTTTTTCCACATTGATGAGAATTAATTGTAGATATTCTAACTTACCGCTTTCCTGGTATCCTTCTGGGCATACATTTATTATCAATATAATTGGCATGTTTTCAGATGCTCTACCTTGGGAGAAAGTTCATAGTGGAAGTCCCTCTTCAACAAACACTGTGCCTTGCTTGTCTTTATGAGAACCTTACTATGTTTATCAGAGTGTCAAGCAAACTCTACAAAATTTTCCAATCATTTTGCTTCTTTTGTCCCCTTCTTTTGTTCCTTTATTCTCTCTGTTCCTTTTGAAGTTTTATTTCCACATACATGTGGAGTATCTTGTCATAAAATGCTATTCCCATCCCCCTTCCACTAAGCCTATTTTAGAATGTATTTGTCCTTCTTTTCTCTCTTATAATATTGAGCTATATCCCATGAAGTTATACCCCCAAAATGTTTTTGGTTGACATTTCAAAGGAATTTTTGTATTAAAAATATACTTTATATGGAGTCTAGAACAATCAGCTTTCTGTTTGGTTTTTACATTTTTTGCACTGACTTCATAGCCCTCCCAGTTTCAAGTACAAACGTGAGAAACTTCATTTTCTAATTGACATTTTGCAGTATGATAGACCACTCATAAGTAGAATCAATTTTAGAAATTACACAACAAATCTATTCTCACTGCATTTAGGAGCAGTAGAAAAATATATTTTTCATTCTTGAAGTATTTATAAGGGGCAAATGTTTAAATAGATTAATTTCATAGTAAGTGAAAAATGTTTGACATCTGGTTAGTGGGAGGGGCAATGAAAATAAGAAAAAAGAGATTATACAATTTCTGAATTCTTACAAGTTTTAAATATTCTAAACCTAGCATGATGCCATTTCTCTTCTCTCTGAACTTCTGTTACTTTCTCACTGTACTTTTTATTCCTTAAATCCTTTAATTACAACACTGGACCAGGTGAAGCAGCGAGGACTAGAATTATGATCTGCTAAAACTCTCTAATACAGTCTATAAGTTTCCTATAATTCACTACCTTCTAAACAGATTAGACTTGCATTTCAGCTTTCAGAGAAAAAGTATGGGCACTTACAGTCACATGAGATTGACTGCAAGCAGATCCAAATATTGCAGAGATGAACCGTACTGGGCTCAGTTTATGCACTACCTGAGTTCTGCATGAAAGCACCTATGTCTTCAGGCCTCAGCCACTTGCCTCTCTGGTGATGGAGTGGAAGAAGAGTGGTTCTAGCAAATACTCACACCTTCCACAGTTATGACACCCTGGATACCTCCACCTCCATCACCACAAATTTAAGTGCTTCCACACATTGCACCAACTGACATAAAAACACTGCATCAGCCTATTGGCTGCAGTGGATGCCTGGAGGCTCTGGCTTCACCAGCATATACCTGGAGGGGCCAGCTAACACAACCCAGAAATCTGGGAAGTTAATACTATATAGAGCAGACTATAGCCAATAAAAAATAGTAATCAGAAGGAGCTAGAAAACAAATTATTTGCCTTTCCTTCCCCTCAACAGACTATTCCAAGTTGCAACAGTTTCTTATAGTCCCTCTGGAGATTTCTTACAACAATTAACAGCCAACTATGATGTAGAGCTGTAACCAGCTCAGGATATATTTCTTATTAGTCTCAGTTTTTCCTTCACTCCTGCTTCTCTGGGATTGCCCCCCGCAGAAAGCTGTAACACACGAGCCTTTGCCCCAAGGTCTGTTTTCCAGGTAAGCATATTTAAGACATGGACTAATCATCAGCAAAAAAGATATTTTTAGATCCCCTCCTCTAACGGGCCACCACTAAAATATAAGGTTATGGGAAAATTGAAAAAAGTATGGAGAAATATATAGCAGGCAAATATTAATTTTAAAAATCTGTTAAAAACGGAGAAGATAAACTTTAATGACTAAAATAGCACAATTAGGAATTTAATGACTAAATACATGATCACAAAAAATAAATTCATCAGAAAGATTTAATAATTCTTAAGTTGTGTGCACCTAATAAAATATTCTCAAAATATATACAGCAAAAATGGCTGAAACAACAAAGTGACAAATCCACAATCATAGTGAGAGACTTACATTCACCTCTTTAAATTGTTGATACATTAAGTAGAAAGAAATTTAAAAAATAGAATTTGAATACACAAGTAATGTATTACTAATAGTAATTTTAAAAAACTGGAAAAAACCCAAATTATTTTTTGAAAGTGACTGAATTAGAACATTATTGTATAGATACCCAGCGGGATGCTATGTAATCAGGAAAATGAACAGATTATAGCTACATGCACTATCATGAATTTAAGAAACATAGCCTTGAGTGAGAAAAGCAAGTTGCAGACCACACATAGACATTATAAAGCTCCTATTATGTGAGCTCAAAATTATAAAGCTTAAATTCTGGAGAGAGATACATTTATGGTAGAAACTATTTGAAAAAGCAAAGTAACAATGAAAGCACCGTTCAGGATGTTGGTAACCTTTGGGAGTTGGCAAGGGGATAGGAGTTGGAGGAAAACATTGGCACTGCCTCAGTGATATGCATAATATTCTACGTATTGTGCTAGCCAAAAGATTCATGACTATTTTATTTTCATGCTACATGATTTTTATTATCAAATATTGTTATTGATACATATATATCGAATTTTATATATCAATTTTATATATCAATTTTGTATATCAAATATTATATAACAAAATAATACATAAAACTCTATAATTTGTTTTGAAGATGATGCTTATTAAATAGAGCATAGTTACTGACAAAATTATTTAGGAAAAGAAGTTTTAATAATTTCATTACCTAATTTTATTCACTCTAGATCTTGAGTTTTGGTCTATTCAAAAAATATCGTACTTTACTATTCTGAGCCTCCTATATTCTCAAAATCAAGATGATAGTAATTTTTAAAATAATAAACTTTGATTAATGGTTTACTTTTTAATTCACCTATCTTTTTTTTTTCTTTTTTCAATATAGAAAGGCTATATAATATGTCCAGGGAAATTTGGCATGTTTTATCTAATTGTGTTAAGTGATGTGTCTATAACTTTGAAACCACTAGTGAACATGTAAAATTTTCTCAGCGTAGAGGAATATCAGTCTTGCTAGATGTCATTTTAATGTTCATCTTTAATTGCAGGTGCTATATATACAGTGCTATATACCTCCCTCACACCTACAAATCATTAGTGTAGTCCATTCACAGAACTATAAGTGGCAAGTTTAGAGAACAGCAAGATGATGTGCTAGTCTGTTCCTTTTATTCCTACATGCCACTAAAAGTCCATATATAGCCTGTATCTTAAATAAACACATTCATTAAGAGATATCATAATGAATACTAGCTCATTCTAGTCAGACCTTGAGCTTATTCATTTATTAGCTATAGAACCTTAGCAGGTTACTTATAATCCCTTTCCCACATTTTCTGCCTTTTTAGAAGTACGGATAATGCTATTCCCCAATTTAGAGATTTGCTGTGAAGATTAAGGTATGTGAAGTTTGTAGCACATTGTCCTTTTTATTCATTGAAAGTGCTCAATAATTATAAGCTTTTGCCATTATTATTATATAATTGGAATAGTGCTTACACCTGTGACCAGTTTCTTTCTCAAAGGAAACAGTGCTATTATGCGATTTTACTCTTATCTAAGATTTCAGACTAGGCAGGCTCTATCAGAACATGGTGCTTATGTACATGGAGATGGAAATACACAGTGAGTGTATCAATTTCAGCTGCAAGAAACAGAAGACCCAACTAAAAGTGGTTTAAACGATAAGGGAAATTTATTATGTCACATATCAAGAACTTTTAATAGAAGTAGGGTGGTATAGGGTTGGTTCACAGACTCTTCTCTGTCTTCCATAGAATGTCTGGTACTCTCTCCAGCCTTACAAGATGGCTACAACAGCTTCAAACAGCTTCTCGTTAAGACTGTTCAAAGGTTGGATGAAAGGTATCTCTTCCTTTTGTCTGAAGAGTATGGAAAAATCTTTCTAGAAGATGTTGCCTTGTGTCTCACTGGCCACAATTACATCACATGCCCCTAGAAGAAGTAGGGGTGGAAGGCTGTTAAGGTGCATAACAGTTTGTCACATTGAGGAAGGAAAGGAGGTGTTGGAAGCAGCATCGAAAAGACTAATCAGGAAATATTTATTGTACAACATCTAGTACAGGGAACTATTCTATGAGTATTTAGGGAGTATTCACAGAAAACACGAAAAAGATGGCATATGTCATTAAGAAGAAAAATAAATGATATTTTTTTATTAAAAAAAGAAAAATACTGGCAAAGACATAGAATTAAATAAAATAAGAAAAAAGGTATAAAACCATAAAATAGTATTAGCACATTGTTTATGTATAAACAAATGTATCTATCTACCTATCTATCAATCTATCTACGTATCTGTCTCCTCTTTATCCTTAATAACATTTCCCTTAAGGGAAATAACTCATTTCATTTTCTGTGTTAGCATACCACATGGTTGGAAGAAGTTCCTTTTTTTGGTTGTTACCTGGATACCAACATTTTAAAAATAAATGGAGGAACCCTAGAGAAGTTATGCAATTTGCAATTCAAGAGGGAAATTAGAATGATAAACTAAGCACTTAGCATGTATATATAATATTGTGCTTCGATTCTTAGGCTTACTGACAAATGATAAGCATAAAAACACTTACACAAACCAGAAGATATATTATACTTTAGTTCGAAGCCATCACAGAAGCTAAAAAATTCCTTCATGTACATTTTTGAATTTTGAAAATATTGATGATTTATACATACCATGTACTAAATCAAAATGGTCATCAAGAGAGTAAGTAGTAAATATTTAATGGATTTGTGAACATTAGGCCTATTATTTTTAACTTGTTTCCATTATAGGTAAAAGGGAATATTGAAAAAAAAATTTGCAGTGGTATTTTTTGCTGAAGACACCATGTTTTGAAAGGCTCTGAACTCATAAAAATTTTAAAGCTAATAGCAACCTTATAAATTATTTCATCTTGCCTCCTAATTTTACTAATAAGATCCAGGTAGAGGAGAGGTTAAACGACTTCAGCCTGCATTTGTACCTTTTTTACAAGCTTCTGCCATTTTCTCCTCTAATGTATTAATGTCATTCATTTCTTTCCTCTTTTACTATTGGAATACACAGTACCTTAAAACCTGAGTTTTGAAGCAGACAAATTATATATTTTAGTTAAATGTTAAACAATTGTGTCAGAAACATAATCTGGAGAGATAGATTCTGTTTTAAGTCAGTTATATTCCCCACCCCAGCTTTATTAAGATATAATTTGACAAATAAAAATTGTATATATTTAAGGTATATAATGTGATGATTATACATATGCATTGTGAAATTATTACTGCAATCAAGCTAACTAACATATCTATCATCTCACATAGTTATAGTTTATGTTGTTGTTGTTAAGACCTACTCCATTAGCAAATTTCAAATATACAGTATGGTAGTATTCACGATAGTCACCATGCTGTAGATTAGATCCCTAGAACTTATTCAACATATAACTTAAATTCTGTGCCTGTTGACCATCCTTCCCATTTCCTCCAGCATCCCACCCTTAGGCAACCACCATTCCACTCTGTGTTTCTATGAGTTTGACTTTTTTAGATTCCACATCTCAGTTGTGCTTCTAATTGTTCAAGTTTGGATCCTACTATCTGGAACATCACTTATCTGATAGCTGAGAAATCAAAATACCAGCCCCATTCCTCACAAGCACATTATCGTGAATGTTATCCAAAAGAATATTTATTAAAATAGAAAAATAACAGAACAGAAAATCAAAGTGGTTCAAAGTCCCTTCCCCAAAGCTATATATAGTCCTTTCAGGGAGATTGGTCTGAATAAGGGTTTTTTATCTCTGGTCCTTAGCTCTGCACTAAAATCTACTCCTTCCTCCAAACTAGACTGCCCTCAAGGGAACATGACTGAACATTATCTCCTAAACCTACTTTTGTTGGATCTATATTGCTTAAGTCATTATCTGTTTGATATAAGCACATTTTTAAGGCAGTATTCATCTGGTCTCATTGTTGTTCATGTCCGGTTCTTCTGTTGGTAAAACCAACCATCTATTTTCCATTCCGAGATTTATTCCTTCGATAAGTTTTAGGTAAGTCTTTTGCATATTCTTGGCATCCTAATAAGCTGTGGATACTCTGGTGAGCAAGAAAGAAACAATTTCTTTCCTTACAGAACATTTAATCCAGCAGGGAAGACACAATTAGATATTTACTGTGCTACTTCCCCTGATCCAGAAATTATGGAGTATGATGAAAGCACCTAATACAACTTACAAAGAAAGTTTAACTTTTAAACTGAACACTGAATAAGAAGTTCACAGGGAAAATGGGCTAATTTCATTTTCACTGGTGTGTTTGATAATTCTTCCTTATTGGTTTTTCAACAAAATCGTTCATAAAATGTTTCTTTCGGAAACCTTGATGTAACTCTTCTTCTCTAGAATTTATTTGCCACATCGAGTTCCAGTTCTGGAACTGAGTCTTAATATTTGAATTGAATTTCTGCTGTGGCTCTGGTTTCTCAAAGAGTCATTGATCCTCCTACCTTAGACTCACTCAGGGTGGTATATAAATATGGAGTTGGTAGATATCCACCACTAGTCCTACTGATCTAGGGAGTATGAGGAAGATACTCCCATAATCTCTAGGAGTATGAGGAGAGGAAGAGAGCTAATTCACATCTGCATGCTTAACAAGTTCCCTCATATACACTAAAACTTGAGACTTATTCAGGATATAACTAAAATCTTCTTCCCCAATTTTCTTCTAATTGTCTCAAAATGGAATATATGTGTCTTTTCAAGGGAAAACTATCCCTAGCTCTCCAAGTGCCAAAATCTCACCTTGATTATTTCCCATGATATTACCTGAGGCGCTATGTTGGTATATAATCATTTCTTGGGACAAAAATGACACATGCCTAGGGCGATCACCAGTTATTGTGGCCCTCTTCCTTGGTAGAAGTAGAGATTAGAAAGGCCAGTTTTCAAAATTACTGCTTAGCCTATCTGGAGTTGTATATTTTTATCTAGGGAAACAAAATCACAGTTACTATAAATGACAAGCCTCTGGCCAATTCAGAAAATTCGGGCAAAGTCTTTCAAAGTATCCTGGCCCAAGATCCAGTGTTCACCAACTGAATCATTTTGGTGCCAAGTATATTGTATAAGAGTATTGTATTAGTTAGGATTAGAGTAACCTACCACACACACACACACACACACACACACACACACACATACACACACACAAAAGGCACCTAAGAATAATTCAGTGGCTTATGGAATTTTCAAGTGTATTTCTCTCTCATGTAAATAGTCTAAGATGAGTGGTCCAAGTTGGAGGGTAGCTCTACTCCACATGGTTTTTAAGTGACTGAGGTTCTCTTGATTGTATACTCATCCATTCTCTAGGACATTCTACCTGTCTGCATGATAAATCAGGTTGCTATAAGTTCCCATTACTGGGAAGGAGATGAGAGCAGAAAGAAAGCCCACAAAATGGTAGCCCATATCACAGTCATCATCTACAGGAGGAAACCTTGGCCTATGGTCACACATAACTGAGAATAGAACTCGTAAGTATAATCTCTGGCTGGGTGGCTACATTCCCAGCTCCAGATGTATTACTATGGAAAAAGGGAAGACCAGATATTGGTGTATAACTAGAAGTCTTCATAACAATACTTTAGAAATGCAAACTGACTGATACTGCTTTTGCCATAAGAGATTATTCACCCTCCAAAAAATGATATTTTCATGAGCATAGGACTTTATTAGATTAATAAGAAATGAAGCATATCCCTTTTTTGAAAATAAGTCTGTGCTCTTTTTTCTATTGATACTTAACAAGCTACCGCAAATTTCAGTGGCTTAAAACAGGATCAGCAAACTTTTCTATAAAGGGGAAGATAGTAAATATTTTAGGTTTTGTAAGCCATACAGTTTCTGTTGCAACTACTCAACTCTTTCATTATAGTGTGAGAGTAGCAGGAGACAGTACATAAGCAAATGAGTTTGGCCATGTTCCAAAAAAACTTTCTTTTCAAAAACATGTGATGTTCTGGATTTGGCCCATGGGCTGTAGATTGCCAGACCCCTGGCTTAAAACAACAACTATTCTATTTTTGCTTATAATTCTGTGAGATAATAAGTTGGCTGTCCAGTTAGCAGATAGGTCATCTGAGGTTGAATCATCTAGAATGGGCTTGTTCATGCATCTGGTGTTTGGCAGCATGGTTGGGTTCGTCTAGGTATCCTTAGCTGGTATGGCTCATCTCTACCCCATGTGGTCTCATTCTCCAGGAAGCTAGTTCAAGCTGTTCATAGAGCAGCAAAAACACAAACCCTAATGTGCAAATGCTTTTCAAATCTCTGCTTTCATCGTCTTTGCTTTGACCAAAGCAAGCCACTTGGCACAGCCTAGACTGAAAGAGTGGAGAAACTGTAGCTCACCTCTTGGTGAGAGGAAAAGCAACGCATACTGCAAAGATGTGGGTATATAGGGATAGGAGGAGTTATTTTAGTCATCTTTGCAAACAATCTACCACAATGTCTTTGAAGTAATAGAGGACATTAGAATTCAGTTCAATTTCAGGTGTTTTTCTTTCCTACCACAAAATTACTAAAATGAATTTTAAAATATTTTAATCTTCATGCTTTGCGAAGTATAGTGGAAAATGTATATGTATAACTTATTTTAAAATTTTATAGGGGTGCCTGACTGTCTTAGTCGGTGGAGCATGCAACTCTTAATCTCAGGGTCATGAGTTCAAGCCCCATGCTGGGCATGGAGCCAACTCAAAAATAAATAAATAAATAAATAAATAAATAAATAAATAAATAAATAAAATTAAAATATTCTGAAGAATTATATTACAAGGACAGAGAAATGAAACAACGATTTTAAGAATAAATAATTCACATCAAATACTATCTAGACGAGAGAACTGTTAACTAGGCAACTAAGCAGGGTTATCTCTAGACTGGTTAATCCTTTCTTAGATTCCTTATTTCCTGCAGTGCCTACCTTTAAAGTTTCAAGGTATACATACTGCCTGTCATCTTGATAGATACAGTGGCCTCCGGCTCAGAATTTTGTTTGAGCTTTCCAAACAGTGGGGTGTATAGCCAGAATCAGTCTTTTTATTAACTTATCAAGAAGGTTTGAATAACTGAAGCCATGCATTTAATCTAATTCAGGGAACAGTGGGTTAAAACCTCAAGAGATTCCTTCGAGCTTTTATATATGAGTTACTATAGGAAACAGAAGTTTTCTAAACTAGTCATACAGAAGAAATTACTATGCAAGTATTAGTAATTGTTTATCTTCTTTACAAAAATCTTATGTAAGGGAAACCATTTTGTCTGTAAAGTCGGTAAAATAATTTTTCCAAATCCTTCTCTCCTAGAATTTTAATGAACTAATTGAAATGCTTTCTAGTGTGTTGGAAAAGCAAAATTGTTCGATATTCTGTGTGATAAGCTGAATTAAATAACTAGAGTGCTGCCGTTATTGATGTTTACTAGGTATCAGGCACCATATGAAATATATCATCCTTTCAGAGGTCTGCAGAATCCCAAGAAGACCTGTCATATCTATTTTTTTTTTCTTTTCAGATGAAAAAAACCTAAAGCTCAAGAAGGTTAGGAAATTTGCCCAAGGTCCAGTGCTGTGCTGGTAAGCCGGCACCTGAGGAATAAAGACTAGATCTATAGCATTCACCAATTTGGGGGATATAAATAATTTCAACTTGGCCAATTTTAAACTACCAGTGTGATGTCACTGAACATGATGTTGGGAAGAGATGCACATAATCATCAATCAGGAGGCTGTTGGAGGTGACTCTATCTAGCCTACCACTGCCAAGTTCAAAATCATAATATGCTGGAGAGCCAGGATCTCAGCTCCTGATTGCCTACAAAGCCCGTCCTCTAAACCATCAGACAATAATACCTTCCAAAGTAATAAACTATCCACCTGACAAATCACAAAAATCATGGATGTCAGTAACATCTTTAATGCCAGAAACATAGATTCATCGCTGTTCCCTTTTAGAAACTAATGCAGGGACTATTCTCTCAGAATTATTCAATAAGCCTATGTGAGAGGCCAAGAAAAACTGTGCTTTTTCCCTCACCATATCCATTGGTCTTCCATTTCCATTCCCATCCTAAGCTTTCAGAATTTTTGCCGGTGTTGCCTTTTATTCATATTCTGCTGCTACTTTTTTTTTTTTTTTAATCTTTATGCTTGGCTCCCAACAAATTCCTTTGCTATTTCAGATGGCTTCTTTTCACTTTATTTTATTTTATTTTTATTTTCATAGTTCTTTTCTTCTTATCTCCTGGCATAACTTTCACACTTCTGCTCTTTATTTCTTCAACATTCTGGCATTCCTTGTTTGAGCAAGTAAGTAGATGGATAGAAGTCTAATTACTAAAATAAAATGGGTTCACATTGTATGAATTATTTAAACTCTCTGTACCAGAGTATCTTTATCTGTAAATGAGGAGGACCATAGTACTTACCTTGTGTTGCGTGAGTGGTTAAGCTACTAACAAAAAAACTGTAGGAGAAACAAATATAGAAAGTCTGAGAAGGGGATATGAATGATGCCTTGAGAATGGGTGAGACCCAACATTATTTCATGTGATGAAAAACATAATTTTCTGTTTGATGGAAACACATCCTAAAATTTTGGAAACAATAGGGGGTGCCTGGATGGCTCAGTTGGTTAAGTGTCCAACTCTTAATTTCAGCTCAGGTCATGGATTTCAGCTCAGGTCATGATCTCTGAGTCATGAGATCAAGCCCTGCATCTGGCTCCATGCTGCGTGTGGAGGCTGCTTAAGAGTCTCTCTCCTTCTGCCTCTCCCCTCATGCTTGTGCTCTCTCACTCTCAAAAAAAAAAAAAAGGGGGGGGCGCCTGGGTGGCACAGCGGTTAAAGCGTCTGCCTTCGGCTCAGGGCGTGATCCCGGTGTTCTGGGATCGAGCCCCACATCAGGCTCCTCCACTATGGGCCTGCTTCTTCCTCTCCCACTCCTCCTGCTTGTGTTCCCTCTCTCGCTGGCTGTCTCTATCTCTGTCAAATAAATAAATAAACTCTTTAAAAAAAAAAAAAAAGGAAACAATAGAACTTTTGAAAGTAATGGCAGTTTTTTCAGAATATGAAATGAAATTGTATTGGGGTATTTTATTCACACAACAGATTTTATACTAAGAATTTTCATCCTTTGTTAAAATAATTAAGGTACTCTTGAATACCATTTACAATTACCATAGATTGAAAAAATGACAAATGAGACAAATTTATTTTTCCCAAGTAATTGTATATGTATCGAGCTTTAAAAAAATAAAGAAAACAATTTTGCAAATTGGTATGAATTTCTATCTGATTGAGAAGATGAAATTTATGAAAGCATACCTGTGATGATAGATCAATGCATGTTTGTACTATGAGTTTTAAAACTCATCAGAATTTTCATTATTTCTCCAAATGGCTGAATTGAAGTAAATATATACCCAGCAAAATTGTTCTCATATACTTCTGTAGAAAAATAAAAGTAAAAATTAAGTTGATTTTTCGTTTCATAATATGAGCCCCAATGTATATTTTCTTCCCATATATGCTTTAAAAGAACTAACTTAAAATAAATAATTCTCACTGTCAAGAAGTAAAACAAAAATCTTACCTTCTGTTTGATGTATTATTCTTGTGGCTCTATAGCAAATTCAGTGACATCTTGAGTTTCTGCTGAAATTATTATTTTTATTATGTAGCATATCCTAGGATTTTGAAGAGTTGTATAGAATGGTGAATAAGGAAAAAAAAATTTTTTTTTTGGCCTGATGCATTTTCAAGGGCATCCAAGCCAATGAAAGTACATAGATAGGAAACAGCTAACTTAGATGAATGAGGTTCAAATGAAATAAAATTGGTAATAGGAAAAACATTGAATTCAGTCAGGAAATAAAGCCATGAATTAATTTGACTTTGAATAACTGTTAATTATAATTAAATTTCAAACATAATTTGTAAATCATGTATCAGACCATTAAATGGAACATATAACAAAGTTTATAGATTGTATCTTTTTAAATTTAGCTTTCCTTCCTTAACTCCTACTCTAACATTGCTGTTATACCATGGGAAGCCAAGTTTGACGTTAGCAATAGCAGATAGTTTAAGACTATAATGATGTCAGGAGCTAGAAGGGAATTCTGGGGAGAAGAATCATTGACTTAAAGTTTAACCTACATCTTTCTAATAAAAGGAACAAACTGATGGCATATCTATTACTTCAACATAAAGAAAATAAATCTATTGAATGTAATACCTCTGTTCTTTCCAAAGCCAAATGATTCTCTTTACTATTCCAGTGGCTTTACTTGTTAAATTTCATCACTTAGCAGACAGGATGTGCAACTTGGCAATAACATAGTCATATTGGCATTTTTCCCCCTACAATGAAGGAACTTGAGTTTTCCCTCTGTATAGCATATTACACTATAGACATACATGTTGTTTCTCTTCAAATTTTGGTATTACCATAAGGTGTGAGTTTCACTTACTAAAACATGATAATTCAGATCTTTAACTTTATTCAGGGAAAAATATGGGGGGGTCAGTTTTTGCATAAAACTTTAGTAAATCTGATTTTACTCATAATTCTTGGTTAGATTTTTACTAACCAGTAAAATAAAATAACATTTAAAAAGTTTATAATTATGATTAAAAAGTTATAATGTATTTCATCTACAAAAAGGTATCACTGATGAATGTTAAATATAAACAATCTAGTTTAAACAGATTGTAAAGCAGAAGTAGTGAGAAAGCTAAATAAATAATAAATAAATTAAAGAGGAGTCAGGATTAGTCACAAAGTGCAAATGAAAGCTCTAATAATGACAAGGTTGTGAACAAAACATTTAAAGAAAATGTAAGACATATATTAGATTTCTAAATTTCTATTTCCTCATAATTTTTCTGGGCTTCATTTCATTATTACATTATGAAATCTAGCCTAGTGAATATAAAGCATCCTGAACTTACAAGGAATGCTACCAAAATTATCTTGCAAAATAAACATTGATTTTGTAGGTCCTTAATATAATCACTATATTGTTAAGATGTTATATTTAATGGATTTAGTCCTTTAACGCAGATGCCTAGAATTCTTCAAACCTTTACTTATTTATATAAACAAACCGTTTCATTATTAGACCTTGCTTTTTGTCTTGAACATTTTATTTTTATATTAATTCCAATTTCTAGTGAACAGTGGAGGATCTTTAAATTGACCATTTTAATGGAATACATGGTTTGTCATGAGCAATATAAATAAATACATTAATTGCTTATCATACTTATATCTGACAGATGGGTCCCCAGGCACAGAGCCTAACCTTTTATTTTGACACCTGCCACATTTTGCCAGCCCTGACCCTTTTTCTTTGCCAGAGTGTTGCTGTGCTGTTCACCATGGTTGCACTAATCTCCAGCTTTTAAAAGGCATAATATTGGAACCCTTCTGAGAATCACTGCTATCAATCAGCTGATACTACAACATAAAGTATTTCACAGATCCATCCAACATCCCTTTTCTCCTGTGATTCAAGCACATTTTCTCTTATTTTTGTGACCTACTGGCTCAATAAGATTACATGGGGCTTGTTTTAATCTAAGACCCCATATTGTTAACCTCTGACATAAACCATTTAATTTAGCAGTCATTTAAAATCTGAACTATACTGGAGAATAATAAAAGAAGTTATGCTTCCATTTTTATACTAAAAGATACTTCTTTACTACAAAGCAAGTATGATATAATACAACTAAAGAGATAAAAATAATCTGAACATGTTCATAAAAGAAAAAGCATCGGGGCAATAAAACATGTTTTGAGAATCACTATGCACTCAATCTCAAAGCTGCACCTTTGATTTCTGGGATGATTCCAGAAACCACTCACACATAATATGTATCTGGCTTCATACACACTAAGAGCACATGTCTGGTCCATTAGATCAGTGGTCCTGGTTCTAAAAAGCTCTGCAAATTGAAGTCCTGCAAAGGGCAGGTGAGCTGCGGAGGTACCTCCATGACTGAAATAATTTGATATAAATTTGAAGGGATTCCCTCCATATAATTAACTATGGAAAATGTTGTGATTAATATTTTTTGGGAGTATGCTGGAAACAAAGAAATTGAGAAGTAGTTATACAGGTAGGGAGGAGATGGATATTTGGTACCAGAGCTCCACCAGATCAGGTCTGTTTTGCTTATAGTCTCACTGCAGCCTGAAAGTCAGTGAGAGATGTATGCACTAACAACTTGTCTTTCAAATGTGGCAGCTGTTGTTCCTGACATTAGCTTATTAGGTATAATGGAAAAAGCCTTGGACTTTGTCTTAGATAAACTAAGTTTCTTGAATAATTCAGAGACCCATGTATGCCAGTTAGGATATATATGTACATTGCAAGAAGTATGGGATATGTATCTTAGGACATTGAATGAAGATGCTACTTAAAGCCTGGGGCTACGGAATATTGAAGTTGAAAGGTAATTCTAGAGTTATGGCAGCTTTTTGTGTCTCAGCATCAGCAGTTTTTGAATCTTTAGTGAGCCGCTATTAATATGACTCAACTATAGTTCATATCTTCCTCTTTCTTCAGTGCCCCAGTCCACCTTGCAAAGCTTACTCAGAGTTTCTGCTAGCTCATATTTTAAGCATGTACAAAATTTTGGACTGTCACAGAAAATCCTTTCTTTACTTATTAGACCTAAATACAGAGTCAGAAAAACTCCTGGATCCAGCTCATCTTTTCAAGCCCGGCCACAGTTCATAGTTTTCTGGCCAAGCGTTCTTTGGTCTCAGTCCAATCGGTTGTAAATGGTGGACGGCAGAGATCACTTCTGAGTCAACAGGGCCACTTAGGTGGCAGATGTTCTGGATGAGGATGATTCTCTTAGAAGGGATATGTCATGATTGACACGGACAATACTCAAAGTGTGGTCCAGAGACTGGAGATGGTCCGTGGGCTATTTGTTCACCATCCAAAATGATAAGAACATTGAGGATAACCATTTCAGACTGTAAAGCTATTTGTTGGTCATTTGATGACTGTTGAATCAATTAATTTAAAAAAATGGATTTGTGTTTTTTATTTTCAGGGAATTCTTTTATATTATATTATTAAAAAATAATAGTTGGGGGGCATCTGGGTGGCTCAGTTGTTAAGCGTCTGCCTGCGGCTCAGGGTGTGATCCCAGAGTCCTGGGATCAAGCCCCATATCGGGCTCCTCCACTGGGAGCCTGCTTCTTCCTCTCCCACTCCCCCTGCTTGTGTTCCCTCTCTCACTGGCTGTCTCTCTGTCAAATAAATAAATAAATAAAATCTTCAAAAAAAATAATAATAGTTGGTGACAGATTGGGAGTGTGTGAAACTGATCTTTCACTAAACACAGTTTGAGAGGCACTGGATTAGAAATCTCCTAGATCCTAGTTGTGGTGTCCCCCCTGATTAATTTTAAGTAATAATCATCAAATCTTTACAGTTGAGTTATAGTCCTCTGAATATCAGTTTTCTCCTAAACAAAACAAGGAGTATAATGTCAGTTACTAACCTTCCCAAGTTATTAAAAGTCATGAGACAATACAGGAGAATGAATTTTGAGAAGTTCTCATAGGCTAATCAGAATTAAGTTATTCTATTTCACTGTTATTAAAATATCTATATATAAATATACATAATTGTATATATATACATATGTATACATGCACATATGATATGTATTACATACTTTCCCATATGAAATATAAGATATGATAGTGTAGATTTTATTGTTTGTTTATGTTGTATATGTTGTTTATGTCGTATTTGCTAAGGTTTGCAAAAGATAATTAGAAGTCAAATTGATAAAGATTTTATTCAGGAACCACTCTGTTCTTAATGATTTCATGATTTAGGGACACCTGTCTGGCTCAGTTGGTAGAGCATCCAACTCTTGATCTCGGGGTTGTGAGTTCAAGCCCCATGTAGGGTGTAGGGATTTACTTAAAATATTTAAGGGCACTTGGGTGGCTCAGTCGGTTAGGTGTCTGCCTTCAGCCTGGGTCATGATCCCAGGGTCCTGGGATTGAGCCCCACATTGGGCTCTCTGCTCAGCAGGGAGCCTGCTTCTCCTCTCCCTCTGCCTGACCCTTTGTCTGCCACTCTGCTTACTTGCACTCTCTCTCCCTCTATCAAATAAATAAATAAAATCTTTAAAAAATAAATAAAATATTAAAAAATAATAATTTTACAATTTACTTGATTGCATGTAAAAGTCAAATGACAATATTTAAGCAGTGCAACATTCTAAGAACTATGAGGAGGAAGCACATATTTATTAAACAAATAATACAAATGTTAAAGACAAGATATTCAAAGGAAGGACAGAGGATTTCATGCTATGATGATCAGGAAATTTATAGAACAGGTAAAATTTGTACAGTATCTTGAAGAAGGGATAAGATTTGAAAAGGTGGAAAGGTCAGACTTGGTTATTCTAGACGGAACAAAACTCTCAAGCAGAAGTATGGAGTCAAAACATCTATGTATGTGTGTGAATATGGGTGGGTATTCTGATAGATAGATAAATATCAGAAAATAAATGAAATTAGAAACAGAAAATAAAATTAAAGGCCCTGAAAATTAAATTGCAATATGCAACTTAATTTTTTGTAGTTTTCCCCATCTAACACATGCCATTAATTTATCAAACACAGGATTCTTGAGGAGCGCCTGGATGGGTAAGCATCAGACTCTTGATTTCACTCAGGTCATGATCTCAGGGTGGTGAGATCTAGCCCCGCATCAGGCTCCATGCTGGGCACGGGACCTGATTAAGATTCTCTCTCCTTCTCCCTTTGCCCCTCCCCCCATTAATTAGTTAATTAAATAAATAAAAAGAAAAAAGGGCCTCTTGAAATAGAATTGCTTTTACAGTTATATCATTTACTGTCACATGTTAAATGCAAATGTTACAAATGCAAAATAACAAATCATTTTCTTCAAATAAAACACAATACTTTAAATTAAATGATGGTTTATTTTAAATCTCATAAATAATTGAAATAATAAAAACACAATTATTAAAATATTAGTATACTTTCCTGTGTATATCTGGCATCTCAGTCTAATGTTAAGAACAAAACAAAACAAAAACTAAGTGGCAACAGAATTGCTTCCCCTAAAGAGAGCACCTTTATAACCTTAGCAATTGTATTATTTTATGGTAGGGTCATAATAATCAAATTACAGGATATTACAGAGCATTATGTTAATTTGAACTACTTTACACATAGTGCCTCACTTAGAGAAGTCCACCTCACTGAGTGCCATCTTTTTAAGACATAAGAACTATGATATTGTTAGAAATGTAATTTAGTGAGTTTTTGGTATTGCAGAATTCAACTGTATGACCCTAATTTAAAGTACCAAGGTACTAGTAATTTTGTTTGTATAATATTGTTTGATTTTTTATTTTGAATTTTTTATATTATAAGAATAAAGCCAATAATTTAATTGTTCAAGTTATACAAAAATGATTAACCAAGAAAATGGTCTACAATTCTCAAATGGTCACTGCCTATCATAATAAGCAAACACATGGTTCTGCAAATTTATACTATAAGAATAACCCTACTCTGGTGTCTTATAAATGAGACACTATTGAAAGTGAAAGAGGTAACTGTATAAAAATCTCCAAGTACAGGGGCATCTGGGTGGCTCACTTGGTTAAACATCTGCTTTTGGGTCGGTCATGATCCCGGGATCCTGGGATAGAGCCCCATATCAGGCTCCCTGCTCAGTGGGGGAGTCTGCTTCTCCCTTTTCCTGCTCCAGTTCTCTTTCTCTCTCTCTCTCAAATAAATAAATAAAATCTTTAAAAAAAAGTCTTCAAGTACACAAATAAAATTAAAGATGTTAAGATAAACTGGAATTGTTTAAACAAGAGTAATAGAAACTACAGCTCTAATTTAATTTTTAAAACTGCAATTCCAGGGGAAAAAAAAAAGGTAATACAGATTCTTAAATTATGAAAAAAGAAGTAGAATTATTTGAAGATGAAAAAAATCAGAGGAAAATGTGTAGAAATAATTTCTAACTTCCCCTGCAACAGTTCTCTTGTCCAGGTAGATGTGGAAAGAGTTTATTGATCAGTTAAAAAAATTACAATAAAATGGATTGAATGAAGCTTTGTCTCTTAAGATTACAAATTTATAAAACCAAATAATATTATTTTGTTTCAGTTTGTCTTAAAAAATAAATTTTCTTAATTTTTTCTAATATTTTATTTTAATAATATTTTACTTCTATTAATTGAATCTATAAATAATTTATGTTAAAATGATGTTTATTATTTACACATTCTTAATTCACATTGCTTTTTGCATTTTGCTTTGTAACGTGCTCATAAATGTTAGTATTCAAAATGTATGGAATATTTCATTTTGACTTTTTTCATTACTTCATAACAATATGCAACCTATAACAGTAGTCTTTACCATTTTATCTTACTATTAATTGCCTGTTCAATTGAAGTTCAATATTAATTAAGCCATACTAGTTGATTTCACTGAAGGACTCTTTTAAGGAAAATATGATGAGAAGATCATGGTTCTCAAGTGTTTTTTTAGTTAGCTAGCTAGTTCTTTCCTACTTTTATTCTTTTCACTTAATCTCTCCCTTCCATAAATTCTTCTGGAAAGAAGCAATTAGAGTTATTCCTACAATTTTTTAAAAAAACATATCCTTATAATATATAATATGAGGAAGAAGTATTTTTCTTTTAAAGATTTGGTTTCATCAAAGAATAGTCAGTGTTCTTTGCTTTGCTGTTCACCACACATGTGCTCCTCAACGACTTTGAGCTTGGCTTCCTGTGTCCAAACTTTCTGTTAGCAACTTTGGTTGTCAAACTTATGGTCTTTTCTCAGAATTAATTCTGAATCACCTTTCTGATATCAATCACTCTCACCTTAAAAATTATTTCTCTCGGGTTCCTTGACTTCTCTTAACTCAGTTTTCTAACTTCATCCTTTCTTTGTCCTGGCATGCAGGAATTCCCTAAGGAGCAGCTTGCTTTCTTTCCTTTACCAACATTCTCTCAAATGTAGTTCTATCCCCCCCCCCACATTAATCTCTGTGAGGCTTTCCCCCATAAAATTATCTCTTATTCCATGTTCTGGCTGCACATCAGCCTGACATCCCACCAGCACTTCAAATCCAACATGTTCTAAAGCATCTCTCTCACCCCTCCACACACCTTCCCATCTCTTAGGTAGGTGGACCATAATCCCAGTAAACCAGGCTTGAATATTGGACCTGGGTCTGATTCCCCACCCCACCCTCCTCACCACATGTCTTGAACTTACAAATTGTGTGGATTTTGCTTCCATAATATTCCTAATATGTATTCTTCTCACTGGATCCTCATTTTTGCTATGAATCTCTCATTTAACTTTGATCTAAAATATCAAAGTAATTATATAACTCGACTCTCTATATCTATTTCCTTCTTTCAAAACATAATCTGATCATGTTCAGAATCCTTCAATGATTTTTTAATGAGGATTCTTTTTTTAAATATTTTATTTCTTTGAGAGAGAGAGAGCACAAGCAGGGGGAGGGGCAGTGAGAGAGGGAGAAGCAGGATCCCCACTGAACAGAGAGCCCGACGACGACACCAGGGCTCTATCCAGGACTCTGGGATCATGACCTGAACCAAAAGCAGATGCTTAACCAACTGAGCCACCCAGGCACCCTTTTTTTTTTCTTTTTCTTTTAACAACTTCCATTATTTGACAAAATGTACTTGTCTAGCCTTATTTTTTATTGTGTCTTTTAAGATACACCCCATTCCCATCTTTTTTCCCTTACAGTGGACTACATAAGCTGCTTGAGAACTAGCACTTTGTGTTGTTATTTGTGTCCCCTAGACCTTCACACAATACTTTATTCTAAGGTCTCAGTATATGTTTCCAAGGTGAATGAATAAATGTATGAAGTAGCCTTTGTCCACCATTTCCTCATCCCAGAAGGTCGATCATTTCAGACAAGCAATAGAATTCTCTTAAGATCAAGGCTAATAAAAAAGACCAGAGTGGTGATTCTCAGCCTTGGATGCACACTGGATTCACTGAGAAGATTTTGAGAAACACTAATGCTCCACCTTCAGAGACTCTGATTTAATTTTCCTGGGTGGGATTGAGTAAATGGTATTTTTAAACATTCCCCAGGCAATTTGAAGTACACCCAAAGTTAAAAACTTTTGAGCTAGAGAGTTAAGTGTAGGCTGGGGAAATTTGAATTTTGAATATAGTTTAAGATTAATTTTCACATACTATATTTACCTCAACAATCAAATCCACCCAAATGAATCCTTTCACTGTCTCTAGCATCAGAATTCGATACTTAACAGCTAATGGAAAATACACATTGAAAAAACTCATTTTGATAGAAAATTAGACTTTTAAACTCTATGTATAATCATCTGAGATTAGACTATTCAAAAAGAATATCAGACCAGAAAACAAACTTTGTTGTAAGACCAGAAAGCAAACCATCATAATTTATGCTGGGCCCTTTATTCTATTCATGCAATCATCTATTCATATAACCAATTTTAATATTCAGTTATGTTTTGGCTGTTTATAATTGCAATTTTAATTCGTATAGAAGTGATTTCGTACTAGTAAGATCTTCAGGCTCATTCTGGGGTCTTGAATCCTTTATGCTTTAAAGAGGGAAGGGTGTAAATGACATAATGACTTCTGAGTTTTTAATGTTCCCATTATTTTGTCTTCTTCTCTCTTTAAATACAGATACAACATATATTTGGAAATACTTTTTCATGTCTTAGATATCACCAAACAGCCAATCAGTATTGTTTAACCTTTTTTGTTTTAGAAAATAATTGACTGTTTTTAATACCACCATTGATGACTCAGTAATTCATTAACTAGTTTTGAGGTACTAACCAAATTTTTTCTTAACAAGTTCCTCCTTTGCAACTTTTTTCCCTTCTCTACCCTAACTTTGCTCCAAAACTGTCAATATTTCAGGATAATGTAGAGGTAAAAGCAGAAAAAATATTTAGTTTGTTTTTCTTTTTTTTTTCTGTAATTGGTTACAAAAAAGCCTGAAGCCCTCAGGGGAATGGAGAGGACTCCATGTACATGTATATGTATAAGGAATTTGAAAAAAATTCCTTAAAAACTAAAAATGTGCCCCTCCCTTTCCCCCATCCAGACTTTTGGGGCATGGAGGAGGTGGAGGGGAAATCATATAAAGAGGTTATCTCTCTTCGGAAACATAGAAGGGATGTAATAAAGTGAGCCACTTGAAAGAGTAAGAAGATGGGAATAAGGAGGGATGCCTGGCCGGCTCAGCCCGTAGAGTGTGCAACTCTTGATCTTGGGGTCGTGAGCTCAGGCCCCACGTTGGGCATAGAGCTTACTTAAAAAAAAAAAAAAGAAAGAAAGAAAGAAAGAAAGAAAGAAAGAAAGAAAGAAAGAAAGAAAGAAAGAAAAGGAAACCAGATGGGAATAAGGAAAGTGTAACAGATGGTTACAAGCATGGACTCGAGCCAGACTGCCTGGGTTCAAAAGCCAGCTCTGGCATTCACACTAGCTGTGTGACCCTAGGCAAGGTATTCACGATTATTGTTGCCTGATTTTTCAAAACTATTAAAAAAATGTGGATAAATAGAGTACACCCCTCATAAAACTGTTGCAGGGATTAGCTGAGTTGGGGATGCTACAGAGAAAGTAATCTCACCCAAACTTCCCAATTCCCCATATACTGCACATTTCTCCTCCCTTGGCTCTACGATGCTACTTCACCCTCCTTCCTTCCTACTGTTTTGGCTATTGTCTCCAAACTCAGCTCTGAAAGACCACTATCTTGAAGAGCTATCTTCTGGCCAACCATCCAGGTCATAGGCATCCTAGAAAGCCCCAGCCACCCACTTAAGAAATATTTCCAAGCCTTGCACCCTAACCATTTAAACTGAATCTTTTCATTTTTCTTTGCTCAGTCTCTTTACGTGGACCTTACATTTGGATGGGATACCAGCCTTTTAATTTGGCATCTCCTTTCCCATTTTGTCCTCTTAGCACCAAGCAGTGTTTTCTGTGGTGGAGTGGAACACACACCCGTACCCAACCCACCGTGCCCTGGACTAGGCTTCCAGATTCTGACCTGGGCCCCCCCCCCACCCCTTAAAGGATCAGTGATCTTTCTGTTTTTTCATTCCTCACATTCACACAGGCAATCTCCTTTTCCACCATTGTTTCAACATTCATTAATAGGCTAATAAAAATAATGACTTAACTCAATTGAATGCTACTATATAATAAGCACTCCCTGGAGACAGGTAGTATTATTATCCCTCATTGTGAAAATAAGGAAATCTAGGCAGAGGATGGGTAGGTAACATGACCAAAGTCACACAACTCATAGATGGGAAAGGAAATACTGGAAGTCTGGGTGCCCATATTGTTTTATACTGAGTGTGGCATTTAGAAGCAGACTGTCTAGGTTTGAATCCTCTTTTGCTGGAAGCCATGTGACCTGAGGTAAACCACTTAACAGATTTGTGCCTCAGTTTCTAATTCATAACATGGGGGTTATTATACCTGTCTCCCAGGGTTTATGTGGGTATTAAGTGGGATAACATATGTAGGACACTTAGAAGAATACCAGCACTTTGAAAGTGCTTTAATGGTTGATGATAATGATGATGATTACTCTGTATTGCTTCTCATGATGATTAAATCTCTGTCTTTGTTCCTGATTTTTAGAGCTCCAGACCTATATATCTAAGTCTACTAGATACCTGCATGTTCCATAGATGGCTCAACTCATTATTATGTTCTCAACCTATTATTCTTGAATAGCTTACTTGGTGAGTGCTGTCATCACATCAAACACAGTCACTCTGAACTCCTCTTTTTTAGTAAGTTAATACCAACAATTAGTGTCCCCTCACTTTATATGTTGTTGCATCTGCCTTCTCTCACTCCTACTTATAAGACTTGTTTCCAGCAAATTGAAGTACCTAATGCTAGTTCATTATAAAAAACCAACAAACTAACCAGGAACTCTACTATGTGCCTGTTAAAGATGACCCGGATCTAATCTCCAACCTCCTCTGTGAAAGCAAATGTAATTTATTTTTAAAACTTGATTATTTGCATAGTAATCTTTCTCCCAACCTATTATTAAGTGAGACATCTAGTTATGTGGGGAGTTTGCCCCCATAAAAAACTCAATTTTCTTATAGTAATCAACCATATCATCAAATACTCTGCCCAGGTAATATAAATTGTGACTTGATGACTTCAGAAATTTACCATGATGGAAAATTAGAGTTAAGGATGAAGTTTATATTTAACCAAGGTGTTCATTAATACAAATAGTACAAATTGGTATAAAATATCTTCAAGGCATTACTTTACTTTATTATTAAAGCAGACATATTCCACTTAAGACTCTTGTTTCCATTCAGGCTAATAAAAATAATCACTTAACGTTGATTGAATGCTACAATTAGCAAGTATTTTTTTGGAGATAGGTAGTATTATCTTTCTTTGTGCAAATGAGGAATATTTGTAATATTATACATAAATGCTCAGTAAAGTCTAGTTATTATTGCTGTTAAATCCCTTGTTACTCAAATTATCTTCATTGAACATATGAGTTTTTCCCCAGTGTTTTCTATGTTCCAGGCACTGGACAATCAGACCTAACAGGGCTGCTAGCCACTAAGTCATACAGCATTGCTGTATAACTTGAAAAAGGAGCCCTTCCTTAAGACACTTCATGTCCACCTATAGGCAATTTGTCATAATAAACTAATTGTATTAGAACATGGCACTAAACTGCCTGCAGAAAATTGTTGTAATACTTAAATCTCAAAGTCTACAATGTGAACGGCTCCTCTGGAGTTGTGCAGTGAGAAACTTGCACAACCATTCACTGTGGTCCAGCTTAGTCTGTCCATGTCCTCAAGACAGAATTTTACATATGATAAGAAAAACGAGTGTTTCAATAATACACTAAATCAGAAATCAGAAGTGTATATAAGTAAACAGTTTGCTACAAAATTATTACAAAAAAAGACCATATTAGTAAGTAATGAGTAACTATGTGGTTTCAATTTGACAAAATGCTATGCTGATTATGACTCAGAAATCAAGCTACAAAGAGCAATGGGCTTTCATGATTTTGACTACAGTCATTGTTTAGAAAATCTATTATTCAATAAAAGCATCTGAGAATCTGTCAGGTACAGAATTATTAGCTTGAAATTGACCTGAATAAGTTTACATGCTCAAAATCTTGTCTCCAGAAAGGACCATCCTTAAATCACCTAAAATAAATGAGTATCTATCTCTTTAAAATAAAGATTAACAATTTAAATAAGAAACTCTTTGTTATCATTAAATCTAATGTTTAAAATTTAATCTCTTTTCCCTTGTTCTCTCAATGTGAGAGTAAGTAATACAACAAATGTAAAGTGCTTAGGTGTAGAAGGCACGCTATAGGTGGTAAAATTTTTAAATTCATGCAGAGTCCTCATTAATGCTTTGAGAATACTTTTCAGACATCCTGTATATGCCAACTTATGCTATTAATTTCTTGCAAGCCAATATGAATCAATAATCAACTAGTTAATTATAGAATCTGAAATTTTATTTTTAAAATATGGATATGGCAGTCCATGGACTCTTAAGTTCATATTGGAACATATGCTGCATAAGTACACAATTTAACAAGGAAATAATAACATGGTAAGAACATTGCAAATCTGAAGAAAATGACTTTTTAAGATTTATACCAATCATTAATTTGTAAAAAATATGAACGCCTATGTTTGGTGAATTGAGACAATGCAAAAATAGATAGATGATAGATAGATGATAGATAGATAGATAGATAGATAGATGATAGATAGATGATAGATAGATAGATAGATAGATGATAGATAGATGATAGATAGATAGATAGATAGATGATAGATAGATGATAGATAGATAGATGATAGATAGATAATACTGAACCCTGCCTTTTCATCACCATGGGTTCCCTTTACCAGTTCTCTTTTTGTTAACTATTTCTTCATGTTCTCTTTCTTCTAACATTTATCCATTCTTTTCCCATTTGGCTTTTTACTTCCACATAAAACTATAACACATTAAAATTTCCCACAATTTATTTTCTTTCTTTCTTTAGGTTCTTTTCTTTATCATAGATCATCTTAGATAGAGTAGAGTACTTGATGTGTTTGGATTACTGCAAGAATGACTTCATATGGCCCCAATGTCTATATTGACCTGTTTTCTTCAGCGTTATGCATTAAAAGCAGATTTCGTTTCTGGTTTTGAACATTTATGTGTAGAATGTTTGTACTTGTCATAGTAGTTTTCTTTTCATTAAGTTGGCACTTTTGGTGTATTTCTAGCCTCTTAATTGTGCAGGAAAAATAAATCCTCGAATGTGGCAGCAGGAGGGATAAAAGGGACACTTCTGTCATAGTGATTCATAATTACACCCTGCACTGGGGAACGGAAGTCATGGTCACACCACCAGAGAGTTGCTTATCAGGCACATAAGATTAGGGAGTCTGAGAGAAGAATGTACCCATTAACTATGGAGAAAGAAATAAGAGATCATTTTCTTCATTATATGAAAATGTAATAAGGAAAAAAATCTAGAAAAAAAAGCCTAAAAATTGTATTTCTGTACCAATTAGCAGAACAAAGAAAACTTCAATCAGCAGGTTATTTTTACACCTCCTACACAAAAAGATTCAAACAATATTATCCACACCAAAATGATTTGATTAATTATTTTTTCAGTGCATTGAATAACTATTTCTTTTTTCCCTAAGTGAACTGATCAAATGGTTGATAACTCCTTGTGAATGTTGACAATGTATGATGTCAGCATTGCCAACAATATTCTTCTTAATTAAATACTGAGCTGAGAGCATCCTTCGAATTTCTCATTAAATATGAAAGTTCATATTTATTTCCTGGTTATCCTCTTGAAGATAATCCTCCCCCGCCCCCCGTGGGCGAGAAGTATGTATGTATGTATGTATGTATGTATGTATTTGGATTTATATAATTCTTATTTTTTATTATTATGTTCAATTAGCCAGCATATAGTGCATCATTAGTTTTTGATGTAGTGTTCAACTATTCATTAGTTGCATATAACACCCAGTGCTCATCACCACACGTGCTCTCCTTAACACCCATCACCCGGTTACCCCATCTCCCCAACCCATCTCTTCTGTAACCCTCAGTTTGGTTCCCAGAATCCAGAGTCTCTCATAGTTTGTCTCCTTCTCTGATTTCTTCCCATTCAGTTTTTCTTCCCTTCCTCTGTGGTCCTTCGTGCTATTCCTTATGTTCTACATATGAGTGAAACCATATAATAAGTGTCTTTCTCTGCTTGACTTATTTCGCTTAGCATAATCCCCTCCAGTTCCATCCATTCAATGCAAATGGTAGGTATTCATCTTTTCTGATGGCTGAGTAATATTCCATTGTATATATGAACCACATCTTCTTTATCCATTCTTCTGTTGAAGGGCATCTCGCCTCCTTCCACAGTTTGGCTATTGTGGACATTGCTGCTATGAACATTGGGGTGCAGGCACACCTTCTTTTCTACTACATCTGTATCTTTGGGGTAAATACCTAGTAGTGCAATTGCTGGGTCATTGGGTAGCTCTATTTTAAACAGAGCAAAGCATCTCTTAGAGAGGAAAAACATAATTTACGTCTTTGGCTTTGCCAAAAACTTTTACTCAAAATTTTTTGTCATTGTTAACTATTTTTAATTTAGGGGAAAACTCTACTAAGTAGTGAAAAAATTGAAATGATATATATTTAGGGTAAAAGCTACAGTATAAATGACAGCATACCAATCTGGCTCCATAAGAAATCCCCTAAATTACATAATAAACAAGTTGTTCTTTTTCCGCCACAAATGGCCACTTCTCTTTGTCCAAACAGGTACACCTCAAAGATATTGCTGGTTTGATTCCAGACCACCTCAATAAAATGAATATCACAATAAAGCAAGTCAAATGAATGTTTTGGTTTCCCAATGCATACAAAACACACAAAAGTGATGTTAAAAAAAAAGTTATGTTTATACTGTACTGTGGTCTGTTAAGTGTGCAGTAGCATTATATCTTTAAAAAACAACGCACATATCTTAATTAAAAAATAGTTTCTTGCTAAAAAATGTTAACCATCATTTCAACTTTTGGTGAGTCATAATCTTTTTGCTCGGCGAGGGTCTTGCCTCGATGCTGATGGCTGCTGACTGACCAGGGTTGTGGCTGCTGGAGGCTGAGGTGGTGGTGGCAATTTCTTAAAATAAGACAACACTGAAGTTTGTTGCAAATATTGACTCATCCTTTCATGAACGATTTCTCTGTAGTGTGTGATGCTGTTTGAAGCATTTTACCCACAGCAGAACTTCTTTCACCCTTGGAGTCGGTCCTCTCAAGCCCTGCTGCTGCTTTATCAACTGAGTGTATGTCATGGTCTAAATCCTCTGTTGTCATCTCAACAATCTTCACAGCATCTTCACCAGCAGTAGATTCCAAATCAGGGAACCACTGTCTTTGCTCTTCCATGAGAAGCAGCCCCTCAGCCATGAAGGTTCGATCCTGAGATTGCAGCCATTCAGTCACATGTCCGGGCTCCACGGCTGCTTCTAGTCCTCTCGCTGTTCCCGCCACACCTGCAGTTACTGCCTCCACTGGAGTCCGGAACCCTCCACGTCATCCATGAGGGCTGGAACCAATTTCTTCCAGACTCCTGTTCATGTTGATACTGTGACCTCTTCCCATGAATCATGAATGTTCTCAGTGGCATCTAGAATGGTGACTGCTCCAGAAGGTTTTCAACTGACTTTGCCCAGGTCAGTTTCTGTGGAAACAGTGTCTGTGACAGCTATCGCCTTGAGAAATATGTTTCTTAAATAAGAAGACTTGAAAGTTGAAATGACTCCTTGATCCATGGGCGGCAGAATAAATGTTGTGTTACCATGAAAATGATATTAATTCCATTGTACATCTCTGTCAGAGCTCTTGGATAACCAGGTGCAAAATACGAATATTTTGAAAAAACTTTTTTTTTTTTTCCTCCTGAGCAAGAGGTCTCAACAGTGGTCTTAAAATATTCAGTAAACCATGTTGTAAACAGAATGTGCTGTCATCCAGGCTTTGTTATTCCATTTACAGAGCACAGTCAGAGTGGATTTAACATAATTCTTGAGGGTCCTAAGATTTTTGAAGTGGTCAGTGAGCATTGGCTTCAGCTTAAAGTTACCAGCTGCACTAGCCCCAAATGAGAGAGTCAGTCAGTCCTTTGAAGCTTTGAAGCCAGGCATTGACTTCTCTCCAGCAATGAAAATCCTACATAGCATCTTCTTCCATTAGAAGACTGGTTAATCTACATTGAAAATCTGTTTACCGTAGCCACTTTCATTGATTATCTGAGCTAGATCTTCTGGATAATTTGCTGCAGCTTCTCCATCAGCACTTGCTGCTTCACTTTGCACTTTTACGTTATAGAGATGGCTTCTTTCCTTAAATTTCACAAACCAACCTCTTGCTGCTAGCTTCCAGCTTTTCTTCTGCAGCTTCCTCACCGTTCTCAGCCTTCACAGAACTGAGGAGTTAGGGCCTTGCTCTGGATTAGGCTTTGGCTTAAGGGAATGTTGTAGCTGGTTTGATCTTCTATCCAGATCACTCTGACTTTCTCCATACCAGCAATAAGACTGTTTTGCTTACCAGTTGAGTGTTCACCAAAGTAGTGCTTTTAATTTTCTTCAAACACTTTTCTTTTGCATTCACAACTTGTCTAACAGGCATAAGAGGCCTAGTTTTTGGTCTGTCTCCGCTTTTGATATGCCTTCCTCACTAAGCTTAATCATTGCTAGCTTTGGATTTGAGATACATACAATTCTTCCTTTCATTTGAATGCTTAGAGGCATTCACTGTAGGGTTATCAGTTGGCCTAATTTCAATATTGTGTGTCTCAGGGAACAGGGAGGACCAAGCTAAGAGAGATGGGGGAACAACTGGTCAGGTGGGGCAGTCAGAGCACACGCAACATGTATCGATTAAGTTCTCTGTCTTACATGGGCACAGTTCATGGTGCCCCGAAACAATTACAATGATAACACCGAAGATCACTGATCACAGATCACCATAATAAACATAAAGAAAAGTTTGAAATATTGCAAGAATTACTAAAATGTGACCTAGAAATGCAAAGTGAGCAAATGCTTTTGGAAAAATGGTGCCAATAGACTTGCTCAGCACAGGGTTGCCATAGACCTTCAATTTGTAAAAACTGTGATATCCACAAGACACAATAAAGCAAGGTATGCCTGTGGTACTGTATCAGTAGCTGATGGGCACAACCTGAAAAAAATGGATTCTCCCAGGTGTGTTTATTTTTTTAAACAGGGGCCTTGATTGTTTGTAAAGAGTTAATCATTCTACAGTTACATAGTTAACATATTTCACATGTTCAAAACCACTATAACAAAATTGACTATTGCTTAAAACAAAACAATCCTTTTAGGGGAAACTGGTTAAAAAAAATCTGTTTTAAAATCAATAGAGTTGAAGTTGCTATTAAATTAATGATATAAAGGAAAATAAACTGATTTTGATTACACATTTAATGTTAATTCAAGTGCCTCTTGATATCTCCTCAAATTAATTTAAGCTATAAAATTGCCTGTTGACAATCCGTTTTTCTAAATCTCTTGTCAAGAGAGATTTGCATTATCCATAATTTAGTTCTAGTTTTTATTTAAACAATAAAAAATTGTGTTTATAATATGATTGTCATTTCTAGTTAGATTTAGCAATATATCTTAGGGACTTATTTGCACACCCTTTCTTCCTAAATCATGCTCCTTCTTTATGGATTCATTTATTTCTTAATGAAGTATGTCCTTCAGTATTTCTTCCAAGTGAGGGTCAGAAACTATGTGTCACTGTATGTCCTTAAACTTTTTTATTACCTTCTCCCTCTTAAATGATTAACATTACTTTGAATGTTATTTTTTCAGCACTTCGAAATTTTACCCTATTTTCTTCCAGCCTCTCCTAAAACTGATAAGGTCAGTCTGACTCTTCCTTTGTGTATGTAGAGCTTATTTCTCTTTTATCTCTAGTCGATTCCAAGATTTTCTCTTTGTCCCCTGATGTTCTGCAATCCCACTGCAAAACAACTAAGTATAATTCGTTTCATTTTTTATCTTTTTGATATGAGGACTCATCACTTTCTTCAGTTCAAGAAATTTTTCAGCCATCATTTCAAATACTTCCTCTCCCCTATGAACACCATTCTTTTTACTGGAATTCATATTCGACATATGTCAAAGTTTCTTAATTTTCCTTTTTCCATTTCTCTTAAATTCTCTTTTATATCTTATTTCTTTCTCTTTCTGTGCTACATTTTCCACACTTAAATCTTCTAGCCACTCATTTTTTTCATCTATGCATAGTCTACTTTATATCCTATCATTGTTTTATTTCAATGACTATCTTACTTTATTTGAAAGCACTTTTTTGGTTTATACTTGTGAAAGCAGGAAACTCAAGATTCTATACTAAGTCTTGAAGAAATAATGTTATAATATTGAGATTGTATTTCCAGAAAGTAAAATCCTAGGATTACGCTACAAAATGCACGAGAGAAAAGGTGTGTCATTATCTTAGTAGCCCTCGTACCTAGCAAACAGCCAGACGAATTGTATATCTCCAGTAAATGCTTTCCGTAATGAATTAAATGTAAACCAACTGAGTGTTAACCTTAACAGTAGCATACCCTAGCATCCTTATTACTTGTCAGTAGTTCAAGTACAATGATTCACAAACCGGAGATATGTATAAACACCTTGGGCGAACATTAAAATGCGGATTCACAAGCCTCACCACAGAGCGTCTGATCCAGTAAGTCGTGGGAAAGATCTAGAAGTCTGTATTTTTGCAACATGCATGATTTTGATTCTGGAAGCTCAGGAAGCGATCAGCTTTAGGAGTGCTAGTGATAGATAAACCGAAGATTCCTTTATGTGAGTCAGCCAGCAGAGGGGACAGTGGGGACTGACAGGAAAGAAACACCTTGGAGTGAAGAAGCCAAAGCTGAGTAAGAGGAGAAAAGTGTGAGAAAAGCTGATCCTGGCTTCATCAAGTATCATACCAAAGCTAGATCATTTAAAAAATATGCAGGTAACAAATGCTTTGTTGTTTGCTCTAGTAAAAAGCATCATTTTACAGCATTCCTGTGTTTTGTTTTAATTATTTACACACTTTATTAATTAAAACCATTTTGAAATAGGTAGCGGAGGTTAATATTGGGCTTGTTTTCTTGTGGATCTATTTTTTTAAAGGCTTTGCTTTGAATTTTGTAGCATGATAGAATGATAATGTAATGTAATTTAGCTTAATATCTATTTTGTGTTGGATGACAGTTTTATTAAGCAGAACCAATAATCATCGTTATTCAGAGTCATAACGACCCATTATAAATGGTCTCATTTTTTTTTAACTTTAATTTTACCTCTTAGAGTATGCCTTTGTAGAATTGCTAAAATGGTTACACTTGGTTTCTTTTATAAATATAATTTTAACAATCACTATGGAAACATAAGTCATCTAGTGGTTAAGTACCACTATTCTATATATTTGATACAAAACTATTTTAGTGTCTTGGTTTCTGTTAATTAAACTTTCAGATGAGCAAATTTCAGGAAATTAAATTACCATCCTTCATGTGTTGGGAGCCTTACAATTGAGATGAATAGCCTTTTCTTTCTGGGATGCCACCTTTCTGACCCCTGTGTTTATTAGAGTAGGAATTAACAGTCAAATTAGACAGAAAAGGACTCACCCCCAGCAGCCTCCAGAATAGCTGGATTTACAATACCCTCTTTAAAAATATTAACGAATTAAGGTGGTTTCATGTTTATTAGGCATTTTAGCTTAAAGGGAATAAATTTAGGCAACAATCAGATTATTTTCAGTCCCAACAATTGTACTGAGATAGAAATTTGGAGAGAAGAGAGAATGAAGTTATTTATGTCATGGATACTTCAGAGCAAAGAGGACGTTAGAAGTCTTCAATTTTAAGGATGTTTTATATAACATTAGATATCTATGTAATGCTTTATAGTTTGCAGAGCATTCTCACTTGCACCGTTTCACATGGGCCTAAACTCTTTCTCTCCGAGGAAGATCATTAATATTCTGAATTTACACTGCAGGTACTAAGTGCCAGAGAAATTAACTCACACCCAAGCCAGTTACCTAGTTCTAGTAGAGGCAAAGCTTATGCTTTTTTCCACAACATCAGAGTCTTGGCAGTCAGAGCACATCCCAAAGGCTCTGGATGTATGGGAACAGAGGCAAAAGGTCAAAAAAGTTCAAAAAATGAAGGGCAAAGGTCATCTTAAATACAAACTTTACCAGCTTTATATTATTGTCCAGGGACCAGCATGCAACAATTGCTTAGAATTCAAGGAAAGTCAACCCCTTTCAGCTCCTGTCATGGGCACTATAGGTGGCTCCTGTTGCTTTTGAGTAATAATTCTATTTCATCTATACATGATTAAATATAACTTTCTTCTATAAAATTTGTGCCTGGATGAACTAAAGATGTATTTTCAAGCATTCAAGGATGCGTAGGAAGAAATCAGGTCAATTCAGGATGCAAACATGGATTATAACCAATGATGCCATTATGTAATTTCATATTTTACTTTATAGTATTCATTTATTTATTCAATAAGTAATCAGTGAATGCCAGAACTACATTTATACACTGGGTTCAGAGAGAAAAAGACAGTCTCTGACCTTACAAAGCCCATACTCTAGTTGAGGAAAAAGGCATTTGCAATACAACATGGTTAAGTATTATAAAAGAATTCATTGGCGATCATGGCAGTACAGAGGAAGAAACTTTAAACCAAACTTCCAATAACTTTTTGAAATGTTTGTTTCACTGTGATTCATTTGCACACATGCATATCAATGATTGGAAGTTTGCATGTACGTATGTAGTTATGTACTATGTAGCTTTACACTTGCTGAGTTGCCACTGAGTTTGAAAATAAAATCATGTTCCCAAGTTTGTTCAAACAGAAAAACCTCACAGAGAATGGTAAATTAGAATTGCTTTGATTGGGCTTGGAACATGTGGTTTAATATAAGAGATATTGGGCTGTCTGTATTAATCGAGGTCTTGATAAGCCACGCTGATAGCATTTTAAAAAGCCTTGGATAAATTAATGAAAGAAATGCTTTTATTTTTAGCCTCACAGATGTTTAGTTTCTGGGTTATAATCATCTCTTAAAACATTAGAATCACTGGAATCCTATGACTACCCAGGAATTCTGCCAGTCTAGCAAAGTCTTCAAGATAAAGATAAAAAAAAAAAAAAAAATGGGGCGTTTCTGTCAATATGTCCTGGGTCTATAAAGCTCTTGGTCATAAATTATTGTCATCTGAAATCCATGCTCTCCACTTGGGTTTTAGGTCAATTAGTTACATCCATTGGATAGTATAAATAATGCAAATTACAGGAGTTTATCAAGTTGGTTGGTTATATTTATATTATCTCTACGTAAAAACAATCATGGAGGGGCGCCTGGGTGGCGCAGTCGTTAAGCGTCTGCCTTCGGCTCAGGGCGTGATCCCAGTGTTCTGGGTTCGAGCCCCACATCAGGCTTCTCCGCTGGGAGCCTGCTTCTTCCTCTCCCACTCCCCCTGCTTGTGTTCCCTCTCTCGCTGGCTGTCTTTCTCTGTCAAATAAATAAATAAAATCTTTAAAAAAAAAAAATCATGGAGTATGGAATAAGTCGTTGTAGCCAAATTCTGAAGCCTTCACTATTTTTGATATAATAAAACAAAAAAACAATAAGTTTTTTGCCCCAAGATTTAGTTTCTTACCTAGAAGATGAGGATAATACCCACCATGTAACTCTATTGTTAGGAGCAAACATAATATATTACATAAGGAACTGGGATAGCACATGGCATAGGGTAGTTTTTGAATATCAGTGATCATTCCTCTTCATGTTTGGCTATAAAGCCTGTGCTGGATTATGTTTTTATCATTTAAACACACCTTAGGACATTACACCAGAGGCATTCAGTCAAAAAATTTACTTTTTTATTTTGTGGGGCCATCAAACTCACCAGCCAGTGATTGGGCTGGCCCAGATGGGCCAACCACTCAAAATATTCCCTGGGTTGCATTTTCCCATCAAAAAAGGTTTCCCATCAAAAAAAGGTTTCCTCTTAGTTCTAGTGTTAAGTGATGCCTGGCACTCTATTATAATACATATGCTGAAGTATGTATAGTGAGGAAGAATTGGGGATGCTTTCTGAAGTTCATCAGGGCATCACAATACCATTTTTTTAAACAGTGGATTAAATATAGATGCATTATTTGACACCATATGGATAGTTAAGCTTAGTTGGTCAGAACTTGGTGCTAATATGTCAGGTTAGGGTATTCAGTCTCCCCTATGCACTAATTACAATCTGATTGATTTTTCACTCCCTGGGTTTTTGTTTTGTTTTGTTTTGTTCTGGGCTCACTGACTGCAGCTGTAACTTCAACTTGCCAATGTACACCATTGCTCACAAGAGGACCAGATGAGTGTGTGAATGAATTTATTGCCAACCCTTTCCTACTCCAAAAACAAAACAATTTTGTAGATTTGTTGCTGATGGGTCATAGCACCATCTTCATATACAAATAACAGCATTTCATATGGCGCTATTTTCAGTGTAAATGATAATAGAGATCATGAGGAGACAGTACAAATTATCTTGGGCCATTGTCTTATTTATAGATTAAAGTACAATTGTGTTTTCTACAGATTTACATTCTGACATCTTAGTTAATTATGTTATTTGCTTCTTTTATGCTCATTCTCCCCTTAGGTCTGGTTGGACTATTCTTTTCTTCAGCATTCTTTCCCTTGTTAGATTGTTTATTTTCTCTGAGTGGCAGAATACCTTTTTTTAAATTATTATTATGAGAATGCTAAGTATTTACCTAATTACCCTTTAGAGAACATTGGAAGACAATGCAGTTGAACAAATGGATGAATACTGGAAAAGGATTACTGAATAATTGTATTATTTCTCAAAGTCTCGGTGACTTATTTTTCTTACCTTCACATATTTTTCTTCTAGGTTACTATTTTTTTTTCATGATAGTTTTCAAGCTTATAGCTGGTAACTTTTTTATTCCTGTTCGAAAAAATATCCTGGGAGTGTGAAAGTGCTCAGATATATATTATTTTTTAAAAACTCAATATTTTAAGAACTTATTTGTTCATTTATTTAGAATGGAAAAGCATCTAATTCAGTATTTATTACATTATGGATTTCAGTTCCTATTGAAGTTTAAAGAATTTCAAATCAAATCTTATGTCAACCCCAAAATTGAAAAACTGATGTAAATAAAAGAGCATAGGCCCAACACAAATAATCAGACGGAAAAGAATCTCATTGATTCATTTAGGGAGTCAACTAGCCATCCATCATACAATTATTGAGATCCTAAATTTTGTGCCAGGAATTTCTGTAGATGCAAAGGTGAAAATACATAATAAATCCTAGCCGAAAACATGATAATGAATGTGTAAATAAATTAGCACCGTTACAATGTAGTCAGATCTATCACAGAGATACATAGAGTCACTGAGAGACCACCTAGCCCAGCGGATAATCTAATCTGGCAGACAGTTCAACTCGAAATGCATTCTGATTGTTGCCAAGCAATTTTTATTAACTTTTGTACTGGATTGGTAATCTTTAAATTTGTTTCATTCCTTAAGTACATATTATCCAGGAGTAGGATGAATAATAGAATTTGATGAATGATAGAATAAAGGGTCACATGGGATTAAACATTTGTAAAACAAAAAAATAATTTAAAAAGTGGAATTCATTCCTAAAATGGAGAAGTGACGGCAAAATTAGGAACATGTTCGCGGAAACTCAAAAGCATAAGCCCGGCACTGACAATCTGATTCACGGCTCTCTTACTGTCTATTCACATTGTTCCTTTAGGGGAAATTTGACAATGATGTCTCGCAAACGTGTTGCCACTTTCAAAGCTTCTTGCTAGCATTTTAGCAAAGTGGAAAGCAGTTCTGGCATTTTGGATAAATGTTCCCCAAATCTTCCCTGCCAGACATCTCATTAAGTAGAAAGCCTCAATAGAGTAATATAGAAAAGCAATTTTAAATAGAAGTTTGATTCACAACTGGTGATTTTTGTAAATAGTATTCTGGGAAGTCTTCTATGCTTTTTATGGACTTAATTTTACTGTTGGAGTTGTATACCTCTTCTCATCTATTGTGACCAGTAATATTCACCCAGCCACCTATTATTCCTTTTCAAAGAGAATGGACTTTAGATAAATTTTTAAAACAATTCCATAATTAACAGAAGACTATGCAAGAAATGACTATTTCTGAAAGGATTATTTACTTATGTTCTCACATACATATTCTCTAAAACCTTAAATGCATCTCCTCCTCCCTAATGGGATGATACTTTTTAATAATATCATTATAGCCCTTCTTTTAAATACTGTGTTGTTATAATTATCTCTGTATAATTGTGATTCTGTGCCTAAAAGTTGATGCCTGAGAACAGAGATTTTCATTGTATACACCTTTGTATCTCCAATCTGGCCACAAACTTTTATAAGTACTTAACTTTTGGTGAATGGCATGATTTATCAATGTTTGATGCTTGTTAATAACCACTTACTTTTAAAATAAATACAGCTTTCAATGTGTTTATTGTCTTTGTCTAACATTTCTGTTTGCTAAAGTTGGATGAAACAATCCTGTGCAATCCTCCTCTCTATCTGGATTGTCTTTGTCTCATTCTCTCTTGGTTGGCTACGGAAGTAGCCTTCTTACTACTTACTTGACGTAGTGAAATGTCACCACTCCATTCTATGTCTCACTTTACTCCCAGAGTGGTATTTTCAACACTCATATCTGATTATGTCATACTAATGCTTCCGAACCCTTCAGTGACTGCCCATCACTCTACAGTGAATATAGATTCCGATGTTATTGTACCTAGACTTAGTTCCAGGAATATGGGTTAAGTCCTGTCTTTTCATTTTTTCCTCCAGGTGCCTCCCATTTGATGCTCATTAAACATCATTGATTAAGCGCTGTATGACTGAATAAGTGAAGATGGCTATTGTAGTCCACTTGTGCCAAAATTTCGACAGGTGAGTTAGTTCATAGAAGTTTCTAATGGAGCTGTCTGAAAGGGGGATAGATGCTTTGGAAAGCTTTTCACACACTTGCCTGTTCATAAAAATGATCTGAGGTTTGTTTTTTAAAAAAAGATTTCTGGAGTCTGAATTGCCAAAGGAAACTTGAGAATCTTTATTTTTGTAAAAATAATTAAATGATTCTCATGTTCAGATAGGTTTGGGGAGGATCTCTTGGAGTAGCAGTTAATATCTAGAGACACGATTCCTACTCATTGTGGGAAGCTGGGCTTTGTGACCCTAAAATCATTCACTTCCACAAAGTTTAGGGTACTGTGATTCAAGTGGAGATCACAGTTTTTACATGTGTAGATCTAGGTGACTGACTTAGGATTTACCTGAATGCAGGTAGGAGGAGGTTGGGGACAAGCAACTGCATCCAAATATTACTGGATCTAGAGAGTTTTGACCAGTATATACTAGTCAATGTACTAGTTATGTATGTACTAATATGACTGGTTTTGAGTGGTATGTATTAGTTACCTACATACCCAGTATGTATGATATGCATACATACTTCCAGGTGTTGACGATATGCAATAACAACACACACAATCTCAGTGTTCTTTCAGCTACCATGTCCCAACTCGCCATGCTTGTCTCCAGAACTCTCCAGTTAAGCATTATTTTCATAGTCCCTTGGCTCTTAGGCAAATTGAAAATGATCATCCCCAAAGAGCCATCAATATCCTTGTTAAAAATAAATGTCCTGGTGTTTTAGTCTGACTGAAAACTTCAAATGGGTTCCCATGTGCTCTGAAGGTATAATGGCTGAGTTCAGATGATCAGACACCACTTCTCACCTTTTGGAACCTATTTATATCATGATGAGAAGTTCATTCTAGGCCTACCCCTGAGTCTCGGACCACTAAGCATCCTATCATTTTAATTGGAAATGCATTGTATTTTTTATTTTTATCTTCTTCCTCCATTTTAAAAGGTTATTGTCTCAACCAATACAGGAATTAAGTGTACAGACAGACTAGTACATAGACATTTACATTTTATATATGTTACAGGAAGCACAAAAGATTATTTTATCTAGGGCTGCCATATTTTGCTAGAAAATAGGTGGTAAAGGGTTAAACCAAATACTCAGTTTTCTACTTCTGGGTTTCTCACAGAATGACAAGAACTACTGGGATTGTGTGGGAAATCATGAATCAGTTTATAATGTATTCCACAGACACTGATTATAACCATCATGTTAGATCTATTTCCACATGCCACTATCTCCATGCCAGATGTAGGATACAGTACCTGGATAATACATGGAATAATTATGAATCCTTTACTTAAAACCCAGTCCTTAACCATGGGTATTCGTCACTCTGGATTTTAAACCTTGACATTTACATCTACTGTAATAATGTCTATGGTGATAGAGTTGGACCCTTGGGATCTCAATCACTAGGATTTTGCCTTTCCTCTGAGAGAAATCTTTTAAGAAAGTTGAATTTCATGAACATTCTCTTGAAAGACTATTGGCTTTGGTCTCTTTAGATTTCAGCCACTTGCTCAGATACTCATTTTAATTAGGGATAGAACACAAGAAAAAGAATTGTACTTAGCCCTCTTCTATATGGAAATACTACTACTGTTGCTTAATTATTAAGAATAGAATTTAATGCACCTACTCTATTATAGTCTTCGGGGCAATGAATTATTTCATTGTCTCTTAACTCATTTTAAAGCTATTTTTATCTTTTGAACTTGGCATTTTTCTCCTCTCTTTGATAATCCTATGCATAGTTCAAGCTATACCAGGTAGGAGAGTGAAGTAAGGAGACTAGTTCCTACTTCACAAGCTGTGAAATTAAATGAGATATAAAATACAATAATATAGTGACTAGCACTTTAAATCTATACATTAAAATTACTGTGTAATTTATCTGCATTTTATGGGATGTTAAGAAACAGAGGTTTGGGGGCGCCTGGGTGGCACAGCGGTTGGGCGTCTGCCTTCGGCTCAGGGCGTGATCCCGGCGTTGTGGGATTGAGCCCCATGTCAGGCTCCTCCGCTATGAGCCTGCTTCTTCCTCTCCCACTCCCCCTGCTTGTGTTCTCTCGCTGGCTGTCTCTATCTCTGTCGAATAAATAAATAAAATCTTTAAAAAAAAAAAAAGAAACAGAGGTTTGAAATGCCTATGACTTGGAAATTATACTTGTGGTGATGGAAGTGATTTCAAACATTGTCAGCTTCCTAGTACACCTGATGTTTGTACAAAATGTGGTGAGTTAAAATGATGGCCCTAAGGCAGGTGATATTTTCTACTCTACATTTTTGTTTTTAGTCCTATGTGGTGGGGCACCTGGGTTGCACAGCGGTTAAGCGTCTGCCTTCGGCTCAGGGCGTGATCCCAGCGTTGTGGGATCGAGCCCCACGTCAGGCTCCTCCGCTATGAGCCTGCTTCTTCCTCTCCCACTCCCCCTGCTTGTGTTCCCTCTCTTGCTGGCTGTCTCTCTCTCTGTCGAATAAATAAATAAAATCTTAAAAAAAAAAAAATCCTATGTGGTAGTCAAGGCTTAGATTTCTTGGTATTTCATTTCTCTGTAGTATTACTCCCATATCAAACAAAAACAAACAAACAAACAAAAAAAAGATTATGGCAGATGCATACAGTCCAACTGCTACATTTTCACAAGGAAATTCTTTTAAAGGCAAAGTCTACTAAATTAAATCTAAGGACAATAAAAGACCATATTGAAATAAGTTCATATTAAAAGTGGAACTCAGCACATACAAAAACTGAAAACAAAATAATAAACATCAGTTTTGTTTGTTTGTTGTGTTTGAGTAAACAGTTGTGTAGGTGTGGATGTTTTGGAAAAAGGAAGAATTTTCAACAAGAGCCAAGAATGTTATGGTGATTTCTGTGGGTATATTTCCAAAGATCAGAAAAAAATATACAGGTCACTACCTGGGAATTAAGAAACATAAACTCTTACATAAACAACAGAGCCAGAGGACAGCAAATGAACCAGCTTAACTTGGAGATTTCCTGAAATTTCATTTACAGTTTTAAAAAAATAAGACATGGAGAAAATGGGCTTTCTCAGAACTGGTCTATATGTCCATGGAGTGGTGCAATTGAAGAAAACGAGGATATCAAAATAAATATCCTTTTTTGTTTTATTTATCAGAATGAGGGAGATTTTTACTAATCACCATGCTGTAAATGTAAGGGAGTTAAAGCTTTAAATGATTTCCTTCACCGTTCACATTTCCCTGGGATCTTTTGAAGACGACTGCATCACACACAAACATATTTTTTAAAGTGGTAAATTAAAAAAGAAGAAGGTGTCTCTCTTCTCTCTCTTCCGTGAGTTTTTTTAGAAGCCCACATTTATGTATTTATCATTGTAATTAGGATAATTCCCAATACTACCGCTGACACTGCCATCTACCATGTATATTATACAGCAGGGTTTCTTAAATTTTTCTACATTATAGCAATCGTTGAAAATAGCATTTGTATAGCACACTGGGAAGAAAAAAAAAAAAAAAAGGAGGCTTCTTCCAGCAGAGACCAAAAGCTAGGGAAGGTCTGGGCCCCAGGCCCACCCCAGAAGCCCTGAGGGTTGTAGGAGTCACTATCCCGGCTCACACGCAGCACATTTGCACACATCATGGTGTATTGGCATACCAGTTGGGAAGCTCTGTGTTTGATATGAAAGAAGTGGTAACATTAAAACAAAACAAAACAAAACAAAAAAACCCCACATGCTCCTTTGTTTGTTTGTTTGCTTGAGCCTAAATTTTAGCAAGAGATATTTCTGTATTTTGTATCTCAGCTTTCTTTTGAGATTTTTTCCAATGTCCCCAGTGATGAAGATGATGAGAACTAAATATTTGAGCTTTATGTCTCAAGTAAATGCAGTCAGCAAATGTGAATCTTTTCGTGGTGACTTGGGTTTTTCTTTTTTTCTTGAAATTTTCCAAGAAAAAATTGAGAGTTCAACGTAGCAAACTGAATTTCTGAGCAATCGTTCCTGAGGTAATTATTGATGGTTGGAGGGGAAAGGGTAAGGTGGCATACCTAGGTAACTTTATTTATTTTATTTTAAGCATCCTTTATTTTTTTTATTTTTTAAACATCTTTTATTTTTTAATCTAAAATGTAATGTTGTCATCTAACTAAATCTCATATAAAATGGAGTGAAGCATGCCAAGCAGTTTAACTTTAGAGAGAAATGTCTTTAAGATGATTAGCAAGGTAAGAGGAAGACAAGAGAGGAAAGGAGAGGAGGTGGGGGAAGTAGAGAGACATCAATTTCTCTTACTGTGTTCAAAATTTAACAATTCTTTCTGTCTAGAAATTGTTATATGTAGCTTTAATCTCTTCTACTACAACGCAACTTCATTTTCTCTTTTTATGTCTTGGAGGACAGAGGTTCCCAAGAGTGTAAAAAAAAGTTAAAGAATAACCAGCTCTACAACCACGATTGGGTAATGTTGACACAGCTATAAAATAAAAGCTATTCCACTTGTTCTATAGCCCTTAAACTTTGGAAAAGTGTCCAATAGTGGAAAATTAAAAAAAAAAAAAAAGTCTGCCTTGTTTTGCAGAGGAAAAGGATCATGTCTATCCATGATAGATTGGGTCAATTGTATTTCTTTCCAGAGCTTTTAAAAACATAACTGAAGGCTGAAAGAAGTTGTATGTCATCATTATGATGTTGGTAACCTATGACACTTAAGTAATTGATTCTTATGTTCATTGTGCTTTATTAATAATCCTCTGTATATTTCCTGACACATTATCCGGTTCCTACTTCCATAACAATCTCTTCAATTTTGAAGATAGTCTCATTGCAACATGTACTCATGAGGGCTGGTCTCATCTGATGGAGAATGAGATCATGTATCAGGAATACCCTCAGAGCTTTTGTGACCTTAAAACCAGTGTGAAATTGGATCACAATTACAGAAAAATACCCAGTCTGTAACTATTTGTCTCAGACTTCTTAATGGCAGCTCTTGTACTTGAAATGACTTAAGACTGCTCAACATCAAATTCTTTCTGAGGAACTTACTGAAGTACATTTAAAGTTTATCATACTCCTAGGAAGTTTTGGAAAAACTGTTGGTTTCAACATATGTGTTGAAACAATGGGATTTTTCTCCTCCCTATAGGACACGACGGATCCATTTTTTTTTTCATTTTGTAATGCAGAGCACATGAAACTATACCAGCTGTTTCTAACATAAGATTTCTGATGATCCTCAGCACATATAATGCATTAGATTTACCCAATATATTCACTGTTTATTAGAGTTTTATTGCAAACATTGAAGTGATACAAACATGGTAAAAATGTCTAGAAATTATTAAACACATAATTATTAAACACACTGTAATTATTCCATAGCATTTAGAGAAACAAGGTGAGTTCGTGCTATGTCACTTATTATCTAGAAAAAGTTCTTGCTCTCAGATTTTTCCAAACTGATAATTAATATATTCTTTTTAAAAACATATTTATTTATTTTAGAGAGAGAGAGAATGAGTGCAAGTGAGGTGGGGGGAGTAAAAGAGGGGGAGGAAGAGAGAGAGAGAATCTGAAGGGGACTTCATACCCAGCGCAGAGCCTGAGGAGGGGCTTGATCTCACAACCCCGAGTTCATGACCTGAGTCGAAACCAAGAGTCCAATGCTCAACTGACTGAGCCACCCAGATGCCCCTCCAAATTGATAATTAAATAAATCCTGAGCACTAGTAGATTTTGAGGAGAATGTTGTTTTCTTTTTTCTTTCTTTTTTTTTTTTTTTTTTTTTAGATTCATTTATTTATTTGAGAGGGAGAGAGAGAGCGGTCAGCGGGAGGGGCAGAGCAAGAGGGAGAGGGAATCTCAAGTAGACTCCCCGCTGAGCTTGGTGCCAAACTTGGGGCTCAATCTCATGGCCCTGAGATCATGACTGAGCTGAAACCAAGAGTCAGAAGCTTAACCAACTGAGCCACCCAGGTGCCCTGAGAAAGTTATTTTCTTCATGTGAAACCTCTGAACTTCTGTTTAGAGAAAAGATTTCCAGATGCCCACACAAGAAAACTTTTACTTGTAAATACATTTCTGTGATGGTTAAATTTATTTCTAGAACACTATCAACTAATGATTTTTATTAAGCCATTTTACAGGTTTGAGTTGATATAAAATATGTCATTTCTGAGTTATGATTCTTTTACTAACTGAACATATTTTCTATCAAATAAACCTTACTATTTTTTGGGTTTTTAGATTCTTGATTGAACTCTCAATTAATTACAGTACTACCTTTTCTATGAACTTGGCAGGTCTAAAGTTTTCTCTTTAATTCAATAACAAATTTGAGTGAATTTATTTTGGCATCATATGGAATTAGTTTAAATGATCTTTTGTTAAGGTAAGTTCGGATTAAATAACAAAATTTAATTTCAGAAGTGTAGCTCCATTCACCCATTTAATTGATTCTGTTTGCCCAAAATATGGATTAATATAATTAGTGTACTGTATTCATTAGAAAGTAGAAAAGTCAAAATAATTTCCTGATTTGATTATTAGTGATACTGTTATACGTTCTTGCCAGTTTCTATATATACAGCTATATAAAACAAAGTAAAGTTATAGATGAAGTATTTTTTTTTAGACAATCACGTGAGGTTCCTTCTAAATCATTCAGCAGCGACACAGAAAACTGCTATTTTGATTGAATACCATTTTGCAAAGGTAATTAGCACTATTGCATTTAAAAGTTATTGCTATAGTGTAATGGATAGGTAGATTGTGTCTCTGGTTGCATGCTGAAGAATTTTCTTCATCTGTAGATTAATGAGGACATTTTAACATGAAGCCCATATTTTAAAAGTATGAAGAAAGGGAGTGCCTGGGTGGCTCCGTCAGTTGGCTGTTAGATTCTTGACTTTGGTTTGAGTCAAGATCTCAGGGTCCTGGAAAGGAGCCCAGTATAGGGCTCCATGCTCTGCGCAGAGTCTGCTTGTCCCTCTCCCTCCTCCTCTGCCCCTCCCCTTGCTCTCTCTCTAAAAATGAATAAATAAAATATTTTTAAAAAACCAATACAAATATGAAGACAAAGGGGGGTGCTATCCTGATCTACAGGTTTGGGGAATTCTTTTCTTTCTGCCCCAGGAGGTTATTTGTTTGGAGGTCAAGTCCAAAGCCTACCTGTGTAAAATTCCCATAGTTGTCTGGCCCTGAGCTTCACTTGGAAGTCTAGTTATATACATTTCACCTGCAGGACCCCACCATCTGTTGTGAGCCCATATTTTTAATGCAGTCTGGCTTACTCTTTAGCTGATGGTTGATAAACATCTAAACAACATGTGATACCGCTTCCCAACTGCCAAATTAGTAACATTTCACTGAAATTGGAAAACACAAATGACATAATTACAGTGAGATCAAACACTTTAAAACACGGATAGTGGAAATGAATTGATAATTCCTCTAAAAAATCAATTTTGTAAAATGCATCAAGAATCTTAAAATATTCGTATCATTTGAGGCAGTAAATTCTATTTCTGGAAAAACTAGAATACTGATCAAAATTTGTGTTGAGAGGTGTTTATAACAGTGATGTTTGCAATATTGAGATAAATATTTCATTGAAATTAAACGTCCAACAAAATGGAACTGGGTAAATAATTATAATGCACTATATGAGGAAGAGAGATTACTAATAATTAAATTGTAAGATTATTTACAATATGGGAAATATGTTGAAATAATGAAAACTGACAATTGAAAAATAACTTAAAAAGAATACATAGATTTATGAATCATCATATCTACATGTGTGTGCATATCTACATTTGCAGCTATTTCTGCAGCTTTGTATCTAACTATATTTAAAGTGCGTAACAACCTTCAAAGAGATAATGAAATAATTTGTCTGTTCTTTTGAATTTCTTTATACTTTTCTGCATTCTCAAAGTTGCATAAAATTAGATGAAATTATTTTTATAATCGCAAAAATCTTATTTTAAAAATGGACTCAGCTCTTGGTAGTGGAGAAAAAGAATACCCTTCAACAGCTGGTGTGGACCTGTCTAACCACAAAAAACACTATCAGATCGTCCCCATATACTGAAATGTTCTAGCACCTCCCATGGGTGACAAAATGGGATAGATTTGATAACTTGCTTTGTATAATTATTATCAATACTTGAAGCACTTGGCTTAATGCATACTAAAATTCCCAATGCATCCCTTTTGTCAAGTGTTAGAACAGTAAGATTAACTTGAGAGTTTTTCTAGAATCACAAAGAAGGTGTGAAAATAGTAACTAAGAAATAATTATAAAATACTACAGAGCAAGACTTTTATAACTTGCCAAATATACTATAAAATTATTTTTTTCCTGTGAAGATGATTTCAATGTATACTTCAAGTGCCTTTTTTACAAGCAATAGTGACTTTGCAGAACTTGAATCTGCAATGGTTAGCAACTAACTGGAGTTTCTTAGTTTCACTTAGGGTATTTCAAAGCCAAATCTTAGAGTTATTAAAGGATCCTTATGTTAGTACTAACAATTACTGTGTTTTGTTATATTGCCTCCAAGCCGGTAACTAGAGAAACAGAAGAATGGTCTTAGGAAAAGAATAACTTGGAAATATGCCTAACTTCTCAATCCCGTCCCAATAACAGAAGCCTATGGAAGAACAATGGTGTTATCAGATGATTTTTGTTCATGGGAAACACTGCAGCTAACTTTTATTTTAGCACTTTTTTATTGAATAAATATAGGTATGGGAAATATTTATGAATGAATTGAATTGAGTTAATGTGTATGAAGTTTGCACGGCACCAGGCACACCATAGCACAGTGTTCCGTGCATAATAGGAACAAGTTGAAAAGCATGTGGAATGAATGAATAAATGATAGGCATTTAATGAACCCTGACTCCCTCCCCTTCATCCCTGTTTCTTCCTTAACTGATAGCTATGTCAAAAATTCAAGTCTGCAGTCTGGCCTGGAAAATTTCACATTAAAAACAATACAAAACAGGGGCTCCTGGGTGGCTCAGTCAGTTAAACATCTGCCTTCAGCTCAGGTCCTGATCTCAGGGTCCTGGGACTGAGCCCAGCCAGGAGTCTGCGTCTCTCTCTGCCTCTCCAGACCCAAACCCCAACTTTCGTGTGTGTGTGTGTGTGTGTGTGTGTGTGTGCTCTCTTTCTCAAATAAATAAATAAAACCTTTAAAAAAAGAACAATACAGAACAAACAAAACCGTATTTTCAATGTACAACCCAACAAAATTAAATTTATTTTATTTAATACAATTTTTAAATTTCCAGAGTAAAGTAAGTTCAAATAGTAGGAAAAATGTTATGGTTTTTAGTTAAATTAAGCCTCAGAAATCTGAAAAATGTTATATGTACTTAAAAAATAACCCCATAATGTATGTTTTCATGATTAAAATAAAATTAGTTGTATACCCCTATAGTGTTATTACTGTACTGACAGCTACAATCATGGTGAATTTGCATGAAGAACACAAATTTTGCTTTTGCCATAGTGATGTGACTTTGATCACGTGTGGCTATTACATTTTTAATGGATGCTTAGCAACTGAATCTATAGCTTTTGTTTGGTAATCTCTATTTTAGGGAAAAAACCACATTCAACAGGAGTTAGAAAAAAATCTGTTTTTTATATTGATTGATGCTCATTAATTGTTTACCAAGATATTTAAACATTCCCCAAACTCATCTTCTGAACAAATCATTTGCAGAATCATAGGGAACTAAAGCATAATTGATGGGACTAGCTTCAACAAATGCCTTGTGACTTGAATTTTATGTGTACTTTATATACATGGTTTTATGGGTAGCAAGAACTGAGTGATATATTTATCTTTGGGTAGAATTTTCACCAGTGAGCTAAGAACTTTCATATCTTTGCTTGGGCTAATTTGAAGATGATCTGTGTTTGAAAATAATTTTAAAGTACTGAACTACCCAGTAATACTGAGTTTCATTAAAAACTACAAATGCAAAGCAATTGAAATACTGATCATTTAAGAAAAGGGGAGGAAAAGAAAATGAGAAATGGTTTTATTTTTCAGTCAATATGTCATTGCTGATTAAAGAAAAATATGAGACTTCATTGCATGCTACAAAGGAGGATGACATCAAAGTGTCCTCTTGGTAGCCAGCTAGCTATATAAACCACAAAAAGAGTTGCATTAAAAACACAATACTTTGAAACAGTAATTTTTCAATGCTATGTAAATACGATGGACATTTTAAATTCAAAGATAAGCAGAATCAGCAGATAGTGACAGTTTTAAATTTGCTAAAAATCAATAGAAGAGCAGTAAAATGCAATTTTCCTAAACCGGGCTGTAACTTCAAGTGAGCTAAACCATTCTTGATTCAACTGAGAGATCTTTTAATAGGACTTAAGAAAGTGGATTTAACATTGTTTCATTTTATTATGAGTTGAGCAATACAAATGTGAAATGCTTTGAAGTAATCTACATTCTATTTTTATTAGCTTTTGAGATTCTATATACATATTTTATGTTCTTTCAGAAGCTTAAATAATATTACATTCTAATTATTATTTGCAGATGGTATTTGTTTTTCTCATAATGACCAGTCAGAAATCAGTGCTCTGAGTTCCATGAAAAAGAATCATTTCATGTTGAGTAGCAGTTACTCAGTATGCATTCTAGCTCTCGCTTTCTCAGAGGGAAAGATTTAAATAATGTATGGCGGGTTCCTTTGTAATGAGGCATTCTTTTTTTATGTTTTGTTGTGATTTTGTCACTTTAGAGGAAATGTCGTTAGTTAAAGGGTCACAAATCATATCAAGGATTTCATCAGTGCCATATAATTGATCTATATATCTTTTAATGGGGGGGTGAACATCATTCAAGGCTCTTGGGCATTTAATTCAAATGCTAAATTTAAGAACCATGAGCATATTGACATGTTAGAAAAAGATATAGAATTGTGTGCATAAAACAAGACCTGGGTGAATTTTTTTTTTCTTTTCCCTTTCTTTCTCATTAAAGATTGATCTAAAGATTTTTTTTGAGGGAGAGTTATTTGATAGCCATAGTCACTTTTTTGGTTCCCAGAGTGGTAATAAAAAAATCGTTCAATAAAACACAATTTCCCTTTTCTCTTGTGTCCGGTATTCCCTTCCCCTTCAAATGCAGCTGTTTTCTTAAAGCTTCTTTCAAAAGTGAAGACCATGGGAAGAAAAAAAAAAAAAAAAAAAAAAAAAAAGAATTTCTAAAGAGCCTAGAAGCTTTTTAAACATCGGATTGAAGTCTTGCTTCTAAGTGTGGCTTCTAAAATAGGCTATCTTGAAATAATAAAAAGAAAAATAACAAATCTCCGTAAATTTTATTTTAACAAAAGAGTAGGCTTCCAAAGGTACCCTTCATTATTCTGTCCTCTCTTTTCTTAAATGTTTCTTGCATGTGAAGTCACTTGTATCCTCTAGCACACCCGACTTGTTCGGGTATTGATATTTATTTCGTGCATTTCTTTTTATTGCCTACACACTTCGCTATTATGCCATGTCAGGCCCTTTGTCAACAGACAGTCTGTGTAGCCCTGTATTTGGGATACATATCTAGGAGGCATAATAAGTAGCAGCGACATATAGAACACAAATCAACAACCTCATATACCAGAGAAAATGATTTCTTTTACCAAAGTTCTGTAATATTCTCTTAAAACACTAGCATGTTAATTTTACCTGTTTTCCAAAGAGCATGTCATTATTATTGACATGCTGCTGGCTTTATGGTCCCAGGATGCATGAATTATTAGTGTTGCTTGACATTTTTAAATCCCTAACTCTATAGCCTATAGCTATACTTCCCATTAGCTATTACGGGTTTAAGAGGCCATGCTTGTTCTTGATCAATGATTGCTCAGTAACTCAGAGGTGTCAGATTCTCTTGTGGGCTTAAAAAAAAAAGAATCCTGGTTGTTATTTCTGGACTTTATAAGTCTTTATCTAAATAAAATTATAAAGTGTTGTTATGTATCCAAAGTGTAGAGAACATCTATCCTGATTTTTGTGAAGAAACCACACTTGCTTTTCCTTTCTAACGTTATTTTTTTAACAATAAAACAATATTATTCAATGCAATTACTATTCAAATTTAGTGTCATTAGTCTCTAAATGCTTTAGTCTCAAAGTATTCAATGAAATATTATAACAGCACTATATCATACATAATTGAATATGTCTGAATATTTATTATCCAAAAAAGTCCACCTGATTAGAAAGAATAATGAAATATTTGAGTTACAAAAATGCAGCATGTTTATGAGTCTTTAATTTTCCAGGGACAACATACTGATTCTTACTAGACTGAGTTTTTAAGTGGTTATTTGCTTGTCATGGAAAGATATAAACACCGAAAGCATGAAACATAAAAACAGAAATATCAAGGCATCTGCTTTTTTCCCAAGAATTGTCATCCTTTTATTTATGTCTATTTGCATTCTCAGTGTGTTTTTCAGTGTGTGAAGATGTTAACTGAATCCCAAATTTTTAAATATTTAAGCAAATCAACGCATTCTTGGGGGATCTTTAATTGTTAAAGAATCACAATAGAGATATATTTTATTTCTTTTTTTTTTCCTCTTTAATAGACACTTAGCCTCCCCTATCAGCAGGAAGCACTTTAAATTGGGACACCTGTAATGAAACTCAGTACAATTAATTGCCTGTTAGTCTTTTACACTAGATCTATACTACCAGTTTTGTTGCTAAATTGTGGGTTTGGAAACTTGCCTTATACCGATTGACTCCCAACTCATGAAAAGATGTATTCCAAAATCCCAGTGATTAGTTCCAGTGATAAGTTTAGAATAGGAAACACATTTTCCAGAACCCAATGGCCTATTTTAAGTCCTCGTCCCAACTGATCTGTCTGAAGCATTTCAAGCACTGGGATGAATCTCTCTCTGTTTTGAAATACTCTTCTCCTTTGGCTTTCATTCTTCTCTTTTCATCCCATCACCTAACCAGTCTTTCTCAACTTCCTTTCTGGGCCCCTTTCTTTAGATTCTATTTTTTGATGTCCTTTTCACTTATTTACTCAAAGAAACTTTATGAACTATTTACTATGTGTACTGTAGTGTAAAAATATCCGAGGGATTCAAAAGTGCAGGCAACAAAGGCACTGTTCTGAAGACCTTGATCTTTAATTAGTGAGTAAAGCATGAAACATATCATTCCAACTGGATGATATCGGTGCCTCCCTTCTCCCCACCTTCTGCCTGGGTGATCTCACTGATCCTCAGGACTTCGACCATAATATGTACTGGCCAGGCCTGACACTTCTCATCCACAGTTCTATATCCAGCTCCTTATGGACCGCTCTCTTTGGATGTCCTCGAGGCACTTAAAACCCAGTGTGCCACACTTTACAAGGTTCCTTTATACAAAAAAAAAAAAAAAAAAAAATCGTTTTTTATCTACTAGATTCTTCATCGCAAATGTTTTCCACTTGTGTTAATACTTTCCCATCTCATAACCTCTAAATTATCTTTGACTAGTGCTTTCTGCTTCCTCTTTTTATATTGAATCGGTTTTTGTTTTTTTACGTCTCCTTATTTTCCTCAGAAATAGCTCCTGAATATCAATCCTCATCGCCACTTTCTTATTTCAGTCCTATATCACCTCTCATCTGGACGAATGGCAATAGTTTCATGTCCTATTTCCCAACCACATAGACCAGTAGAAATATAAGGGCCTTTGGAATCTTTCAAATTGATTAAAAGCAGAGCTGCCCCACTGACTAGTTACATGCTTCTGGATAAGGAACCACTGAAGCTTCAATTTTGTCACGTATGAGATGAAGTGATAATCTGACCATTTTAGGTTCATTGAGAAAATCATTGTATGAAACAATCCCTAGCATATATGAAATGCATACAAATATTAGTTAACTTTTTTTACTTTAATTTATCCTTGACAACACCATAAGAAGTATCCTCCTTTAAAAATTTGATTGTATTGTCCTTATTGAAGATTTTCTTTGACTCCATAGTGCTTATAAATCAGACTCTCCAGGATAGTTTAGCGCCAGTTTATTTCTCCAATCTCATTTCCTGCCTCTCTCCTCCTGGCTCCTATTGAGTAAGTCACACAGCCTTGTCACCACTCACCGAGCTTTCTGATCCCTGCAAATACTGGATGTCTTATCTATATTGTTCCTGCCCCCTCTTTGGAAAGCTTTTGCCCACTTCGTCTCTTGGCCAGTCTCCAACTCATCTTCAAGGCCCAGATTGAATGGCACATCTTCTGGAAGTCTACACGGACTCATCCAAGAAGGAATAGTTATCCTTCCCCCTGAGCTTCTGCATCACTTTGTTTACAAATAGTATATTAAGTTCTTGCGACTTTCCCTACGTGTTTCAGTTTGTTAAACAACAATAACAAGGACAACAACAGTAATAACTGACATTAACAGAGTGCATACTATATGTAAGGCATGTGCTGTGCCCTTTCTATTTGTTTGTCTCGTTTAAACTTCACTGCAACACAATGAGGTAGATGCTATTTTACTCCTATTTTACAGATGAACAAACCGAGGCTTAAAAAGTTTGCCGTTATTCCCAGATGAATCACTTATGTAGCTCTAACTTCAGAATCCATATTAAAAATTACTTATTCTAAATATCACATGTTGGTTCACAAACTCCTTTGAGAATATTACAAAAATAATAAAAATGTCATTTGCAGATTCTTTGCATGTCAGGTAGCTCACGAATCCTCTGAAACACTTCTGTGGGCAGCAAGGAATCCTCTGACATGAAGTGAAGTCCCCTTTCCTTACAGATCAAATTTTAAATTCTGTAATCTGATAAACAAATATTCTCAAACTTTTTATTTTCAAGTAAAATCCACATTTCAGATGACAACCTGCCGTTAGTCTCCATAATGTGGCTTCTTAGGAACTCCAAATCCTTTCGGTTCCGTAGAACAACGTTTGAGAAACACTGAGATAATGACACGTTCAGTTCCTCAGAAAATGTTTTTTCTCTTCATGTTGGAGAGCAAGCTTGTTATAAACTATACCTGACTTATCATTGCATCCCATCGTCAGGTTCTTAAGGGGTTATTTACACAATCCAGATTTTATGTGGATATTTCAATGAGTTAAGATTTGAAAGAAAAGTAAAACATGTCTCCACAGCCAAGGTAGGTAGGCAAATTGCTTTTTATCACAGAAACTGAGCAGCATCGGCAAATAGCTGACAAAAATGAAAATGTGTTGATCCAGATTATTGAGACCACCCCTAGACACATTTGGATCAATGCTCAAACATGTGAATTGTAAGTTAATCAGTGGATAAAAAGAACCAAGTTGTGATTTTAGATGGGTGGCAGCAATTGTAAGCTGACTTGCCAGTGGACTGAATTTGGCCCACAAATGTTGTTTGTCCTGCATCATATTTAAAAAAAAAAATAAGCCAGAATTTAAACACCAGGGTATTTGCTTTTTACATGAATGTCTGAAAATTTGGAAGCTCTGACAACACTGGGCCCAGATTCTCACACGCTGATGATTGGCTAGAAGTGAACCGCAGCTGTTCCCTCGACACGGGACTTGTACGTTCCAGTGCATCACGGCCCCCGGCAGAGCCATTTCACACATTTAACGTACCTGCCTGTCCCCTGTTGGCAGTTGTAACCCTAGAAGACTGGCCTGGAAATTTGAAGAATTAACAATGAAACCATTATTTTTAATAATGCATCCTATGTTGCAATGTGAGGAAGAAATCACCTCTTCTAAAGTGCATATGTTAAAGATACACACTCCTAGTCACAGAGCCTGCTAAGACTCCCAAGAAAGGGTGTAAATAGAAAAAAAATCCCACGTTTAGTTTGAATTCATACCAGTTTGACTACGGAGAAACAAAGGACTTGAATCCTAGCCTACTGATCAAAGGCAAATCAGTCCCACAGGTAGCAGTGAGCGGCATGGAATCCAGGCAGTCCACGGTGAGGATGAAATCAAATCCAGAGGCCAGGTATTATTCCAGTGGATAAGGCATCCACAATTAAATGTAATTTTTAATGCCCGTGGTCTATAAGAAAAACAGGGGTAGTGGGAGGGGGAGATAGGGATCAATTTTCTTTTTATTCTCTAGATACTGGTTTTAAATCTGTATACCACCTTGTAATTAAAAGCAATATATAGACAAAACATAAATGCGCAAACATTTTAGTTCATCACATTTTACAGTTCTTTGTTTTCTAGTCTTTTCTATGTGGTGATGATGCAGATAATATTATTAAAATGGTCTAGTAGGTTATAGTAGGTCCAGTTATTTTAAGTCCTTACAATTCTATAGGGCCTTGAAGGAAGTTTCCTCTTGAGAAAGAATAAATAAATAACTAGGTCAAGGTCTAATTGTTTGTGTTGACTAATAAACATAACACTGAATTTCTACTCCTAGTGCTTTGTTGAATCTTAGACCAGGGTGTATATATTAGAGAACTGAGTTGATTTAGGAGGACTTTGAGTCCGTAAGTTATCATGGAAAAATCTCTTTGATGTGTCACTCATCTTTCCGCAGCCCTGCTAATATTAGAGCACTTCATTTTTTTGCAAAGCACTTTCACATACTGCAAACTTGCCTTTAGGTATTGCAATTAAGTCAATTTTAGGATATTTAGCCTAATGGAAGTACGGACAAGGCTAGCTCAAAAAGGAGGATGACTGACTGACTCAGGAGTTTTCTTTCTGCTTCAGCAGTCCTTAAGACTGAGAGACTTAATAATTCTGATTAGTAGGTAACAGAAACAATACTTAGGAAGACTCTGGAAATGTAAGAGTTGGCATCCACATTAGATCCTTACCATTTATTTACCACTTGAAATTTGACTATTCACAAACTACCCCAGAAGTTTATGACATTTAAAAACTGTGATCATTTAAAAACAAAACAAAACTGTGATCATTTTTTGAAGCTAAAAATTTGAATTATTTTCTTTTCAACTCTGGTAATTTGGAGAAAATCACTTAGCTAGAATATGAGTCTAGTCACTTACTGGGCATCACTGCTGTCTGTTGTTCTCTAACCATCTCTGCATATGAAGCATTTCTCTTCGTATGGTTAAAACACACACGCGCACACACACACAACTTGGAGACAACTGCCGTTAGTCTCCATAATGTGGCTTCTTAGGAACTCCAAACCCTTTAGGTTCCGTAGAACAACATTTGAGAAACACTGAGATAATGACACGTTCAAAACCTCAGAAAATGTTTTTTTCTCTTCATGTTGGAGAGCAAGCTTGTTATGAACTGTACCTGACTTGTGTGTGTGTGTGCGTGTGTGTGTGCATCTGTGGAAATCAAATGGTCTTCAAAGAAAAGAGGCACTCAGAGAGACAAAAATAAAAGTGATTGACTTCTGGTGAAAGGATTTCTCAGCTGAAAAAGACCAACTCTATCAGTGTTTCTATGTTTGCAAATTTAGAAACTTCAGATTTCAAAAATCGAAAATCTCAGGAGTCTACTGTCCTTTTGGTATATCCTTTAATACCAATTCTCTTATTTTTAACAATGCACAGCCTTGAGTTTGCCAAACAATTGCCAATTTAATCTTCACTTAGTCAAATCAGAAAATACTCACTGAACGCCCATTTGCACAGATTATGGGGTTAACAGAGATCAAAACAAAGCATTGTATCAAATAAGGTTCCTTCCAGAGGTACTCCTTACCCGCAATATTTAAAGACCTCTCTTTCTGGTCATGTGATCCTCTAATTATTCACATTCCTTTTCACTTTGCTGTATTTTTGCATAAGCCTTTTCCTCTCCTTCAGATGATCTCTATGCCTAAATCCTATTTTCATTCCAGTTTCAGTTCAGGTGGTAATTTCCTCAGGAAACTTTGCCAAGGAGAGTTGAGCATCTTTTCCTGAGTCTAGCCAGCACTCAATCAGATGTTTTCTATTGTATTGAGATTATCCATTTGTGTGCTTGTCTCCACTCTGATATCACCTGCCATTGTTAGATCTTGAATGAGGGGTTAGGCTGTGTTTATTTGTTTGTTTGTTTGTTTTTCACTAGTGGGTATCTGCAGCGCATATCAAAGTGCCTAGAAGAGTAAACATTCACATAATTTCTGATAAAGTTCAAAGAATCAGATGGAAGAAAATGCCCATCAGGTAGAATGGGATGAGGAGGTGAGGTGGACACTGTCCTGGATGGAAAAAAAAAGCTGAGAGGCAGCAGTATTCAGCATATACAGAGTATAAATGTGCAGTTAATTGAGAGCTGACAGGACACTGCCAAATGAGAAAAGAGCAACTACACTGGAGAATAAACTTGCAACAAATCCAAGAAATACGGTGGCCATTTGTTCAATGACCATATGATTGGGTTTGATTCTGGGCCTACCAGGCAGTACTTTGTCAAAATGATCCTACCAGATGTGTTTTATATCCAGAGGAAATAAAACATTTAGGATAACCCAATAATGTTTCAAACTTTTTAAAAATGCAAATGAAATACTTTTTGAGAAATGCATAAATTACAAAATTCAACCATATATGTAATCTTAGTTAGGTCTATGCAGTCAAAAGAGAAATTGTAACCGTATGCCACTGATTTAGCTTTGTAATGATCTTACTGCTCTTACATGTTTTCTTGTTATAATATTAAATAATATAAACAATTCCAGACAAATTATTTCTTAGTTTGATAATTGCTCTAATTTTGAAAATCTGATGAAGCAAGGATTCAACCTGGAAAAGCTCTAGTCTTTTGATTCTCCGTTAAAAATTTATATTTATGCTTCCCTTAGGGTTGAGAAAAAATATATATATATATATATGTGTGTGTGTGTTTATGCCATTTAGTGTCATTTGTGGTCTATTGATATAAAACAAACAGTCTTTAATGTATTGTTTTATTTACAAAGTTTACTTAAATTTGTGTGAGCTTTTCAGAATTTTTAAAAATAATATTCCCAGAAAAGTGCTGATTTTTAAAATTGGGAATCTTCTGTAATGACACCATCTCCAGAAAATGAGCTTAATTATTTGTTTTTTGCCTGAGGATGTGACTTAAATCAAGATTTTCCAATTATAATCTGAGAAAAGGGAAATAGGTTATATAAAATTATTTTATAACCACTGATATTCATCTTTCTTCACTGAGTGCTGTGACATCCTGAGCACAGGTCTAGACCCCAGGACAACCAAAATTCATTAGAGAAAGTCCTTGCTTTTGAGGCACTCATAGTCACGTAGGGAAGATAAACACAAGAACAGAAAAAGGCAATACTTGAAAAATAATTAGCTAGAGGTTTGTGTAAGTGCTATGGGAGCAGAGAAGGACAGCATTTGGGCAGTATGAGGGCCTAATGAATGTGTGGTGGTGGTGATGCTGAGTCTTAAGGATGAATAATGGTTGAGAAGGGAAGAGAATTCTAGGCAAGGGAAAAAGCAAGTACCAAGACATGGGGTTGAAAACTAAAGTACCTGATGAATCAAATCCTTGAACACACCAAACATGTTTGTATCTAAGGGCCTTTGCACTTGCTCTTTTACGTTCTGAAACACTTCTCCCCAGAACATCACATGGTGTATTTGCTTATTTCACTCAGTTCTCTGATCAGATGTCATGCAGTATTCCTTCATCTATCATTTCTATCTCCTTTCTCTGCTGTATTTTTTCCCGAGGAATTATTACTATATGCTTGTTATTTATTATCCACATTAAAGCCTGCAGGAGAGCATGAACTTCATGTGTAGCTGGATCCAAATTTCCCAGAACAGGGAACGGTTCTCAGTAAGAACTTGCTGAATGAATGAAATAATGCACATGTAAGCGTTGATAGCAAGTGAGCATACCTGAGATTCATCTTTGCTTCTGTGACTATTTCAATGCATAAATGACTTAGGGTGGTAAACATGTTAAACAACCCTGAACTTGAGGATAGAAGCGTGGGCTGGAGAGATGAATAAAGCTCTAAAGTCCCAAACCTGTCCCATCAGTTTCTTAAAGTTTTTTCTGAGTAAACCAGTAGCCTCATATACTTGTAGGATTAAGAATTAATCATACATGTTAAAAGTTAACTTTTGACCCCAAACGACTGCGATTACAGAATATTTTTGAAGGAGCATATGTCATAAATTATTCTTGCAATATAGTCATGACTGTAATCTCCTTAGCAAGATTTTCTGGACTAGAAGCCCTGCTCTCATAAACCTTTACCTTTTTCCAGAACTCAGTTCTGAAATAAATGAAAAGACAAACCTCATTGTCACAAACCAACACATTCATAATTATTTCTAATTTGGTGCAATTCCTCTTGAAATTCCCAAGAAATGTGTATTTCTTTCCCAGTGTAATGATATTGTATAATTTATATTTGTACATGTCTAAATGCTCTAGATACACATAACTTGGATTGTGGGGAAATACTTGAATTATATTCATAGGAAAAGTGATCTGGTTGTTGTAACTAGACTGCTAATTATTAATATCACATGCTATATATTTGTAGTCAATTACTCCAAGTTAATAAAGAAGGTAGCTATTTTATTTGATGATAGAATAAGTGAAAAAGTTCTATTTTCCAATTCTAGCAATATAAGTCATGAACTTTTAAAATATTTGAGAATAGAATTTCATTTTATATTATTTTACATACTTGCCAAACTTCAGGCATGAATATAGTACTGATGCTCTATAACTCTAGGTTAAATTATATTGTTTAAAGAATATATATATTAGGAATATATGTTAAGAATATATATATACATATATATATACATATGTATATATGAAGAATATACACATATAATTTGATGTAGTCCCACTTATCTTTTTTTTTTTTTTCCCCTTTTGTCGCCTGTGCTTTTGGTGTCAGATCCATGAAATCATTGCCAAGAACAATGTCATGAACCTTTTCCTCTACATTTTCTTCTAGGAGTTTTACAGTTAGAGGTCTTACATTTAAGTGTTTAGTCCATTTTGAGTTGTTTTTTTGTGTATGGTGTAAGGTAAGGATCCAATTTCCTTCTTGTGGATATGGATAACCATTTTTCTCCAGCACCATTTTTAAAGACTATCCTTTCTCCATTATGTGTTCTCAGTACCCTTGGGAAAGATTAGTTGACTGTGTATGTGTGGATTTATTTCTCTATTCTGTCCCTTGGTCTTACGTGTCCATCTTTATGCAAGTACCATACTGTTTTAATATGCCAGTACCATACTGTAGCCTTATAATATATTTTGAAATCAGGAAGTGTGATGCCTCCAGCTTTGTTAATCATTGACTATATTGTTTTGGCTACTTGGGTCCTTTATGGTTCCCTAGGAATTCTAATTGTTTTCTCTATTTCTGTAAAAAAAAAAAAAAGTCATTGGGATTTTGATAGGATTGTATTGAATCTATAGATAGCTTTGGGTAGTGTGAATATTTTAACCATATTGAGTCTTCCATTTTATGGACATGGGATAGTTTTCTATCTTTTCATAGTTCCATTCTTTACTTTCTTTCATCATCAATGTTTGTAGTTTTCCATGTACATGTCTTTCATCTCTTAAGTTTACCCTTTTTTTTAGTCAAGTTTATTCTTAAGAATTTTATTTTTAATGCAATCATAAAGGGACTGTTTTCCTAATATAATTTAGATAGTTCCCTGTGAGAGCATTAAAACACAACTGATTTTCATGTGTTGATTTTGTATCCTGCAACTTTAGTAAATTTGTTTATTAGTGCTAGTGTTTTGGGATTTTTTTTGTCTCTGTGTGTGTGTGTGTGTGTGTGTGTGTGTGTGTGTGTGTGTAGTCTAGGGAACAACAATCAACAGAATGAACAACTAACCTATGGATTGGGAGGACATATTTGCAAACCATATATCTGATAAGGGATTGATTTCCAAAATACATAGGAAATGCCTACAGTTCCATTGCAAAAAAAAATTCTAATTCAATTTTTAAAAAGAGTTGGGGACTTAAATAAACAATATTCTGAGAAAGACATACAGGTGGCCAATATGAATATGAAAAGATGTTCAACCTCAGTAATCGTCAGGGAAATAAAATAAAAACCACCACTCACCTGTTAGGATGACTATTATCAAAAAAACAAAAAGAAAGCAAAACAAAAACAGATAAAAGATGAGTGTTGGTGAGGATATGGAGAAATTGAAACCCTTGTGCGTTGTTAGTAGGAATGCAAAATGGCACAGCTGCTATGGAAAACGGTATGGAGATTCCTCAAAAAATTAAAAATAGAACTACCATAGAACCCAGCAATCCCACTTCTGGGTATTTATACAAAAGAACTGAAATCAGAATCTCAAATACATTCATGCTCATGACAGCACTATTCACAATAGCCAACATGTGGGGAAAACATAAATGTCCATGGCTGGATGAATAAAGAAAATGTGGTATATACATACAATGAAATATTATTTACTCTTTCCAAAGAAGGAAATCTTACAATACACATGAACATGGATGAACCTTGAGGATATTATGCTAAGGAAAATAAGGTAGTCACAGTGGCACAAGTACTGCTTGATTCCACCTACATGAATGATCTAAAATAGTGAAACTCATAGAAGTAGGGAGTGGAATGGTTGTTTCCAGGAACGAGGGGTAGGGAAAAATGAGGAGTTATTATCCAATGAGTATAAGGTTTCAGTTGTGCAAGATAAATAAGTTCTAGCAATCTGCTTTACAACATTGGGCCTATCCTTGACAATATTGTATTTCACACTTAGAAATCTGTTAGCATAGGTCTCATGCTAAGTGTTCTTACCACGTTTTTTTTAAAAAGAATATATATGAACATATACTTAATTTAAAAATCTGTAGGTTGCTTAAAAATACTGAAATGCTGTTTCATATTTGTTTTGAAAAAATAAGTTCCATTATGAGAAGTCATTGGTCATTTATTTAAAATCCACATCAAAGAAGAATGAGGGAAAAAGTTTTTAAAAACTAGATAACTGAAATAGTCATTGAATTTGAATTACTGAAACTGGGAAATACGCAATTATGAAAATTTGAGAATCTTCAAAATATGAGTATTTGTTTCAGAGTTTTTCAAAGTATATCTACGTGAAGCCAGCAGATGTTGGCTGTGTGTGTTCGTATTCTTTGTAAGTAGTGTAAACAGCAAGTACTTAGTATTTATATACCACCTGACAGAGTAGTCAAACACCACAAAGACATTTATTTGTTAATCATAAAGAAAATAGGTGTTAAGAATAATGTAGAGCATGTTATTTATGTTGCCAACAGGTTAATTTTATAGAACTTACAATAGAGGAGTGGAAGAAAAAATGCTTCTCAGGGAAGCAGTCTTTTGGTTTTCAAAGGTTAGGGAAATTGGGCTGTTACTTACAATAAACACAGAACACGTTAAGAATTTTCTCCTCTATGTGATCTTCAGAAATAGTTTTCCATGAATAGTAAAAGCTCAAGAAACACAGAGAGAGAGAGAGACAGAGACAGAGACAGAGAGGGAGAGAGAGAGGGAAGAAGAAGGGAGAGAGGAAGAGAGAGTGAGAGAGAGAGGGAAAGAGCAAGCACATAAACACATCCATTATGTAACTTTACATGCTGCAAATGAATTGGCTGTGAGATTACAAGGCAGGAGTGGCATCTAACACCTGTGCCTTAATTGCTTTCATGAATGACAACTGCAGATATACACAGAGTCACAAGTACAGAAGTAGAGTGAGTGTATCAAACTTCTGACATCTCAAAAAAAAAAAAATTTAGATATGATACAAAACTCGTTTCCTCTTTTTCGAATTTTCAACTTAAGATAATTCCATAAATGAAAAAAAAAAAAAGTATACTCCTTCATGGTGTAGCTTCTGAGTTGATTTTTCAGTTCTTCAGTGTAATAATTTCTCACTAGCAAAAAAATATCAATTTTACCAGATCCAATCTATATCTCCCTTTTTATTCATAGCTGAGATTCAGCTCTCCAGGTGAAAGGGAAGAGTTACTATTTGAATAAGTGATGTTGCCCATTTAAACATAGAGCAGTCAAGTGTTAATTTTTACATATTCATGACTGCCAATATTTTGATTAATTCTCATGACATCAACTGGCTCTGATGCTTGAAGTAAGATTTCAAGATCTTATGAGTTATTCATATAGACCTAGGCATTATCAATATTTTCCCTACAAAGAAAGACTATACATGAAGGGTAAAATACCTTAAGAGTGTATTGATCAGTTTATAAGTAAAGATAACAGTAAAGTTAACTTTTATTGAATTGGCAAACTGATTTACATATATCAAGTATTCTTAGCATATTAATTTTTACCAAACCTGAGGGGAAAAAAATCAGCTGTATCAAATTTCATCTAAAAGCAACTAAATCTTTATGTTACTTATGAAATAAAAATAAAATTCCTTTGGAAATGTTGTAAATTTTCTTCATTTCTAAAAATAATAACTTTATGACAATATGGATGGACCTTGAGGGTGTTATGCTAAGTGAAATAAGTCAGATAGAGAAGACAAATAGCATAGGATTTCACTTATATGTGGAATCTAAAAATTAAAACAAATGAACAAAACAGTAACAAATCAGAAATACAGAGAACAAACTGATGGTTGCCAGGGGGACGGGGCATGAGAGGATGGACAAAATAGGGGAAGGGGATTCAAAGATACAGACTTCTAGTTATTAAAAAAAAAAAAAAACAGGGTACAATGTACAGTATAGAGAATATAGTTAATAATATGTAACAATTTTGTATGGTGACAGATGGTAGCTAGATTTATCCTGGTGATCACTTTGCAATGTATATAAATGTTGAATCACTATGTGGTACACCTGAAACATATAATATTGTATGCCAAATACACTTCAATAAAAAATAAATGAATGAATGAATATTAAAAATATATGTTTTAGGTAGATTATTCCAAGGCAAGCAACGTAGCATGATGATAAAGTTCAGAAAGGACTTTTCAGTTGTATCGCTTTTTTTAAAAGCCTGCTCTGACATTTCTAATGTTTTCTCTTGGGCTAATTGCTTCATCTATCTGTGCCGGTTTTCTATCCATAAAATGGGGGGGGGGGGGTCTATCTCAAAGGTGCTTGTGAGAATTAAATAAGACAATCCATTCAAACTAAGCACTGTGCACGGCACATAGAAAATGCTCCATTTTTGATATAATAATAAATAATAACGTCATTAAAATTGAAATAGCCTCAGTTTAAAAATAAATTAGTACATTTTAGGACTGTGGCATTTGAAATGTTTACTTACAATCAGTTTGAGGGTGCTGGTTTTAAGAATGTTGACAATTATGTTTGTGGGAGAACATATTTCTGACTTCTCTCCTCCCTGCAAACTTAGATGTGGAACTTCAGTTGTTTGCATAGCATTTGAACTACCATTTATATATGTTTCTAAGATACTATCTCTAAAATTACCTTTAGAAGCCTCCTGTCTGTTTCCTTGGCTTGTATTCTACACCAATGTAGATAAATATAGCATCGAATGCTAAAATATTCTGCAAAAGTCAGCATAGGTTTAAACAGTCTCATTCGTTCAGTTATCATGTAGCATTTATAGTAAACATTCCAAGCAGCTTCATAATAAAATTCTTAGTGGGAAACAGTAACTAACATAAAGTAAAATCAAAACATATATCTTCTCTTTATGCATACATTTATTTCGTACATCAAGTTTCTGGTTTTTGGCCGAGCTTTCTGATATTTATGCTGGGTGCACAATTAGTGAACTTGGCATTGACACATATTTCAGAGGTCAAAACCATGCAAGAATATAGTCCCTTGCTTTGTCTGAGATTGCCCTAGACATTCTGTGATAAGTAGCAAGTAAATCACCTGCTGTATTTTACATAAAGGAAGAAAAAAAAAAAGCCTGACTATTGGCTTCTATTAAGTTAAATTTTTTCCTCAATGACAGGGGTGTGTGTAATCTAATATTATAAATTAAATAAATTCTAAATATTAGGCCTTTTAATATTTTTGTTTTAGTTTACTTTATTCCATTGAAATTTTAACCAGCAACTGTGACCTCAAATATTATCAAGTTGTGGGCTTTACACCATAAAGAAATAATAGGTAACACCTAAGATTTAGAGTGTTTGCATTTTTACTAACTTTGACCTGAAAAAAATAAATCCAGTTAAAATTAACTCAATGTATTTCAACATATTCTCTAAACTACTTTTATCCTATCGTTTCATAAAGAGATTTTTTGAAGTTCTAGGACATTGTCATGATTATCATATCCCAAAGTAAATTATTTTAGATAACACAGAATTTAATAGAATTTAAGTCAGCAACTTCCTGTCAGTTAACACAATAGTAGCTTTTAGTACTCTAATTTATCCTCTTTTTCCTCTTAAGAAATAGGTGTCCCTCAAATATCTACATCTATCTCTCTGTGTCCATATGGTTTTGAACAAGTGGTGCAAGTATTCACTATTTGCTGTGTACCCACACTTGTATAGTTCAGCTGGAGTACCATCTGGTGTGGTGCTCTTCCCATTTTCCTCATTTCGATTGCTTTCTCAATCTGGAAAATGGTAGCTTGATTGTCCATCGGGTCTCCATATGGCTGCTGGATCATTCTATGTAGTATCCATCAGCAATATTTGATGGGTTGTTTAAAGTTCATCCAGGGTGTTCACAAGTTGATAATTTGGTCATAAAATATCAGAAATTTTGTTTGGAGAAATATCATAATCTTAGATTTTAGGAATGAAATCTTTTGGATTGGCTAAAGGAAAGAAACAAGAAAACACATCCGTATCTTTCTGAGAAGCAGATGGCTACTCTTATAGTGTTAGTTATCCAAAATTGTTTCTATTTTTACCCTTCTATACTGTCTAAGATGACATTTTAGTGGAAACAGCATCCTTACATACAGATTATCTTTGTTGCTTGAAGGACAACTATTGAAATAAGGAAGCATACGAGATTAAATTTCTGCAGAACAATGAGGCAGTCCAACAGAGCTATAAGGATCAATCAATCAGTGAAAAATGGAATCCTAATGATAGATACCATGAAGATGTGATAGGAAGCAATGTTGTAAAGATGTGAAGAAATTATGATGCATATCCTCGTGTAAATATAAACTTGCCTGAAGGAGATCATAGTTTAGCAATCTCCCTTTCTGCCTTCCTATCAAAATAAGCCAAATCTTTAATGAATTTTGGAACACCAAAAATGTGTAGTTTCTTAATTTATCATTTAACATCCTCCATTTCTCGGTTTTGTAAGTAGAATGGAGTAAAAAAGATTGTTTTCTCCTCTATTTCTCATTTTATGCTTTGCTGGTTTTAATTTTATTTCTTTTCCCATTCTCTCTTGTCATTCATTCATTTATCCTTTCTTTTCACAGTTATTGAGTACCTGCCAGAGATTCAGGGGATAACAGGTAATTTGGTGAGGACCACTGTGTACTCAGGGAGATCTTAGGAGAAAGAAGGTATGTGAACCAATAATTACAGTAAAATGGGATTGGCACCAAGGGGTATTCATAAGGAAATCTGAAACCACAGAAAACCCCCTAACTCTGCCAAGTGGATTCCTGATTAATACATCTTCATGTTTTCCTGAATCACAGTCTGCATAAATATCTGCTTTATTTTATCTTTCACACAAGATTTACTGAAGCGTGTTCAATGACATCATTTGTTGTATAAGTGGGAATATTGCTAGCTGGCTTAAAACCTCAAAATCCAAACCCTAGCTGAAACTGGAACATAATTTTCAATTTACCTCATCTGTATAGTACGTGTGTAAAATGTTTCTGAATGATTTATTCCATCTTTCTTAAAATTATTCCCTCTTATGTAAAAATGGAAAGGATGTTCATGATTCTTACCTGGTGTCTATTCATTCTTTGCGTAAGGCTTACAACACTTAACATGAGACCAGAATCTAGCTTTCTCTTTAAATAAAGCTTTAGCCTTCATATTACATTACTGCAGGTCTTATTTTATGTGTTTACTGAAAAGTTCTTGATATCTCCAAGTTTTGCAAACTGCTTCCTCTAGGATCTACCTTCTTCAAAGTGGATTTGGATTCTGTTACTTTTGTCTCAGAGATGTGTTAGCTACCTATTAAACTCTAAATTTATTTCGAAATTGATTGAAAAATGACATTTAACTGATGTCTGTGTTTTAGAGTTGTACTTAAATGAGAATTAGAATTGTCAGAAATAATTTGAAGACTGAATGATGCCTACTCCAAGTACTGTACTAGGCTAAAGCTTAATAAAACATACTAGTCTTATTTAAAATCAAACTAAAATTTAAAAGTTCTATTCAAAATCTGGTAGCATTCTCGTCTGACTTTAAAAATGTACAGTTAGTGTACTCATTCAATTTTGCATTCAACTTTTGTCACTTTATATTAGTCAACTAAGAACATTTGGACCTAAAAAAATTTCAAAGTAGTCATTAAAAAAGGCATCCTTACATTTTGTACACAAAACCAATTTAATAGATTTTTCCCTTACTTTTCATTAATTTGTTGTGGTGTTATGTAGATATGTCATTATTATCATGAATTTGTATGTAAAATTTATTAAAATTAATTTTCATAAAAACATCTATAATCATTTTATAAGATATTATTTAATTCATTTATTGGTGGTATAATGTAAAATTTCAAAACAAAATAAAATCGTCTTTAACTAGCACCTGTGCATAATATAGTAAGATGAATCCTAAATAAATTAATCTTTGAGATAGTCCATGTATTTTTTTTTCTCAAGTGATGAGGTCACGTGCAAATATTTGTAGATGTTTTTGACAAGCAATTTTTAGTTTTTCTGTCTTCCCCAAGTATGGTGTGTATTTTGGGAATCAAATTCATTCATACATAAGAAGCAGTTATTACTCTAAGGACAAAAATTTATCAAGATAAGTTATTTTCTATAAAAACACATCTATCTTTCTTGTAGACTATTATAAACGGAAGACTGAAGCACAGATCATTGCTCTGAGATATTAATTCCTTAAAAACATAATATCTAGTAAAGAATAATATTTTAAGTATTAAGTACTTCACCCATTCCCACTCTTAAAATTGTTTTTTAGGAATAATTTCTTTATTTTTCTAAATTTCTACAACTTTTCAAAAAAGCCTATCTCTTCAGCAAATCTTTGTGCAGAGAGCAGATATTTTCCTGAGAATCATGCTAATTAGTGAAACTGAAGGATGAATTGGAGAATATATCGCTAAAATATTTTGATATATAGCAATGTATATGCACTTAACAATGCCTTTGCTTAGAACACTTCATCAAAGATTGGTTTCATTTTTGTCTATCAGGATCTCAGTAATAGCCCCATTTCACCTTGTCTAAATTGGCCTCCCTCAGTTGGTCTCTAACTCCTCAATGCGTTAATTTTCTCTGTGAAAGTTTTCACAATTTGTGACTATTTTTTTCTTTATTGATTTAATTGCTTATTGGTCTCTCGTATCATGCTGGAAGCTTCATGTAGGCATCAAACTTTCTATTTTTTAGCAATATAGATTCACCAACTTGCCTGGCACACAGTAGGAGTTCAGTAAATACACATTGAATATATGAATGAGTGAAATCAAATTTAACACTTTTTTTTTTTTGCAAAATTCCTACTAGCTCAAAGTCACCTTAAGTGACATATTTTAGTGTGTGTGAAAATCATTTATTCTAAGAGGGTGTCCTAGGGGCTCACAGATTATGTGAGAAATAATTTTATATTATTTCTAATATAAAAATTCTGGAACTACGTATGGCAATATTTTGCAATTGCAATAGGAAAACACAGAGTAATAACTGCTGAAAGAAATGATAATTCTTTTCACTTTGCCATCATTTACATTTTTGTCAACTTTAGAAAAGGAGAAAATGGTGAGAAAAATCTGTAAAGAGTTTACACACAAAAGAATATTTCAACGAAGGAAAATATGTCAGCTTACTATACCATATTTTGTTCTTTCAAAATATTACAAAATTGACATAGGACATAATGTTTGATGTTCTAAGAAAAATACAATATGTTTAGGAAACTGTATATGTGATATGGATGCATCACTAAGAGAACTACATAAGGAACGGCTAACATTTCAAAAGCACAGATTTTCAAAATGGTATGTATATGTGTCTAAAATTGCTGGTGTACTATAATTAATTTTTATTCTATTTTGAAGGGTCATTCACTTATCTTTTATAGACAATTTTCACAGCTTATCATGAATCCCTAGAGCTGCTATGGTTAGGCCAATATATTTACATGAATAGTATGCAAATGCATGTAAGTATTTAAGTATAGTGTTCTTGATATAGCCTAAGGTGTTTCATAAGAATATATCCAACATTTTGCTTTTTGAGGGAGATAAATGTATTTTTATGCTTCATCACACATACTATAAATATCCTTTATGCTCGTACTGTATTCCCACCTTGCTTCACATCATTCATTTAATTTTTTTATATATGCAGCATAATAAATGCATGATGCTAAATTCAAACTTTGCAAGAGTCTGACCCACGATAAGTCAATTTCATATCTTTCTCCGTGCTTCACTGATCTGGTCAGAATGTGGCCTTCTTTGTATGTCAACAAGGATTCTGTTCTGTGATTGAAGCCATGAAATCAGATGAGAACCTGGGAAATACCAGAGAAGTATTGTTCAATGGTATTATTACTGTGAATCTTTTTTTTTTTTCAATTTTCTTTCTCAAAAAAAAAAGGAAAAAGAAAAAGAAAACTTCTCGGAGGTTACTTAAAACCACAGAAGGCTAAAGCTAGATCTATCATCTAATTTGACAGATGAAGGAAATGACACACAAGTACTGATATAATATCATATTTCAGCTGGTGGCAGAAGCAGGAAGAGAACCCAATTCTACCAGTGCCTAAACTGATGTTCTTCTCAGGCGTCACTCATCTAGGTTTTTCAGGAGGACATAGAAATGGCAGCGTGGTGGGAAGAAGGGAGCAAGAGCTTTCATATAAAGTAGCCTCAGGCCTTGTACTTATCAGCTGTGTGACTTCAGGTGTGTGACAATCCCTACGAAACTCAGTTTTCTTATTTATGCAATGTCAATTATAATAACTGACACTTAAGATCATTTTCAGAAATGAATGAGATGAGACGACAGGTGCTGTATACGGGGCCTGCGACCTGGTAGGCATTGAAATGAAATGTACATATTACTATTCTGATTATTTGTGATTAGCATTATTTTTATAGTTAATCATTACTCCAAGCATGAGTAATCTTACTAGCATTCCACAATAGGAAATGATCACTTGGTGGGCAGAGCTCACCTGACATTGGAAGAATCCAGCATTGGTTTGGCACACGGTGGCTGCACCCGGTTTAAAAGTAATTAGTACTAGTCAACCAAGGTAATCTGGAAATTGGCTCTCAGACCACATTTGCAATTTTATGTGGAGAGAATGATTCAATATTCAGTAAGGGTTAGGTACTTTCGATGTTCAACCCTGAGGTCCTTGTGTAAATAGGATTGTTGTTGAAATGGAATAGAAGTTTTGTGTGCAAAATGACAGCAGGAGCCGCCTGTTAATCAGATTTACATGGAAAAGGAGGAGATAGTGCCATCATGTGAATGTCAATGAGAAGACGCAGTGAATGAGAAGATCAGTTGTTTTTTAATGGTAAAATAAATATTAGTAGTAATAACTGGACATAGAGTTGTCCTTCTTGCCTGTAGGTTTCATAATGCAGAAAAGAATCCAATGTTTGTGGGTCATGTTATGTTTGAACAATACTTTTACTTCAAAAAAGTCATTGAAATAGCTTATAAATTAAATGTTTCGGAAGACTATTCAGTGACCGAGTACAGAATAGGAAAATTAGGGATAAGCTATATGTGAGAAAGAAGTATTTTAGAGCAATAATCACTTTTGGAATAATAAAGTTGATGATAATTAAAAATACTTGAGAGGCCAAACCACATGTGTGTTGACCTGGATGTGATCCATAACCTTGCGTAATTTTGTTATTACTATCAGCAGGACTTTTGCTGGAAAAAATACTGTCATATTAAGAGTGTAAGTTGTAATATCTCTAAACCTCAATTTCTCACATTTAAAATAAGAGGAATTGTACCAAAGGACCATTTAAGTCTCTTCCAGCACTAAACTCTGAAAACAATTCTATTATCGATACAAAGATCGTCTTTTTCCTATTCGTGGACCCAGAACCCACCAGGACTGGAGGAGGCTTGGGGGAAACAGTTCACCCTGTGAGGTTCAATTTTAGATCAGATCACACCCAGGAGTGCTGGAGGATGTTAAGAGTGGGCCCAGAGATACTGTTTCCATCATCACTGCCTATTTTGGTCCTGACCCTTCTGGACAGCATAAACCTGGTTTTGACTTTAAGAGGAAATCCCAAATTCAGGGCCAGAAGCAGATCTGCACTGTCTTCCAGAATTGGGAAGTCAGTTGCATTGTGCTAGCCCACTTCCTTGGTGGCTGGAATATAAGTGAAATCACAAGATCTTCTTCTTCTTCTTCTTCTTTTTTTTTTTTTTAATGCTCACATATCTTGATACTCATAGCTAATTACATCACAAATGATCCTCCAACCATGTATTGTCTGGAACATGACTGAAAGTATTCAATGGTCCTCAAGCCTCAGGATTTCAGATTTGCAAAATTTTAAAGAGAATCCATTCCAAATTTCCTTTGTTTAACTTATTCCAGAAACTGAAGTGCCTTTAGGTATAAGTGACAGGATAATAGAATTCTAAGTCTTCTCTGCAGTGAATATTATACTTTCATTTTGCACAGTGGAGCTTAAAATGCCTCACTTTATGCTGACGGTGGGCACTTTTCGAGTTTTTCATCCTCTTAATGTTAAAACATATGACGAAGTGGCCACTTGCAAAAAGAGATGAAGAGGATAAGTGAGCATGAAATTCACAGAAACTGAGACCATATTAAACACTAAGTAGGTGTACTTCCATCTACCTCTATTTGTAGATAAAATTTTTAATTTGCTATACCAAGAAATTCACTTGGACAGATTACTTTTTTGTTAAAATTAGAAACCTTGAGGAAAAATATAATAATCATAGGAAAGACAAGTTGAAACACAATAATCTCATAAATAAATGTAAATCAAATACATAGATATGTATAACATTTAAAGATACATAAATAATTTTGAAAAAAATATACTACTAGGGGAACTTACATGTTAAAGTTTAATGTATTTTCATAAAATAATTAATTTCTGTACCCGTATGGGTCTGGCCACAGTAAACAAATTATGTTTAAAACAAAATAAAAATAAAACAAAGAAAATGCCTTTCTGAATATAGACTTTATTACTTAAATCAGTGTAATTTTGTATTATAATAAATGTGAAAAACAAAATTCATATAAATACCCTTCCTACTAAAATATGAAGAGAATTCAAAATGAAGCTAATTCTTTTAAAACAAATTTCTGTAAACAGATTTTTACCATAAGTGTTTTTTCTGCTGATAAACAACATGTAAAGTTAAAGAGAAGAACATAAAAGCAGTAATCACCATCTACCAAATATCATTTTGGGAAATCATTTTAGAATCTTCTAAGCAAACTGGATTTTTATCTCTTGATTAAAAATAACTAGTGCCTTCCTTGACACAATAGGCCTACTTTTCAAATAAGCCAATATAATTAACATGTGAATATTATTTAAAATCTTATTTTATATTTTTAAATGTTTCTAAATAAATTCAGCTAATGTATATAAAATGCCTATAAGATATGTGGGATTCCATTGTAAAGACTAAGAAACAGATAAAGTAGGATAAAAGTTAATAAATCAGAACAGAATTTCAATTTTCATCTACAGTTTCTTTTAAGAAAAATAGATCATAATTTAAAAAGGATATAAATGATAACTTTTTTATATTTTATAATTGTTTCTACAATAGGCTGAGACACTGAATCACCCTGATGATTGGACATCCTGTAAGTGGTTACATTTTCCTAAGAGATGTAAAATTACCATGTGATGGTGTTTTATCACGGCCTAGTTTTGATTTTTAACACCTAATCCCCATTAATTTATCTATGAAAGATATTTCAATTGTATTTGTAGATTTTTTTAAAGCATTATGAATAGCATAGTAGTAGAAAGGTATTCGAATTATTTGAATACTTTGCTTTATCATTATCTAGAAGTAGTTTGCAATTAGTTTTCCTGTTTTATTAACATTTTATGGAAATTTTTGAGCTAAAATGTCAGCCCCTTGGTTTCATGAATCATTACAAAAACATCACGGAGTATCATTTATAATGTACAACAATCTATTTTGATCCAAAAAAATAGACCTATTTGCAGTATGGCATTTTTGGATTCTATTATCATGTAATTTGAAGTAAGTGCTAAAATTATAATCTTGCCTGATACTTACTAGTGAGGTGGTCATAGCATTAAAATTGATATAAGTCAAAAAGAAATAACACGAAGGAAGGGTAATCAAAATACTTTGATTTAATGAACATTACACCTAATATTTCCTATCTTAGTACGCTAATTTTAACACCTAGACTTAATACCTGACTAAAGTATGCTTTCACTTTTATTACCTTAATATCCTTCTCCAATCATCTTTTCTTATATGGCTAAACATTTCAAGTTTTATTTTTTTAAAATAAAATGTATGATATATAAATATTATTTGAAAGTTTTAGTAGGAAAAAAAAATAATTAGGATTCAGGAAGACTGTGAACTCTATGCCAGAAACCAGTAAATAAAAATTAAAAGTACTTTAAAGATAGTCTTAATAATACTTTACAAATGTATAGTTACCATATCATTATAATTGCAACAGCTTCCTATTATAAGTAAATATCCTAGTAATAAGTTCCTAATGCAATCCATTATTTACTTTTGAGTGGTAATTTATAACAAATAGATTAAATATTTAGTTTTTTATAAATGTGACTTACATTATTATAAATTAGAGTTCAGAAACTAAAAAAATAACACATTTTTAGGTGAATAGTTGTTTACAATTTCCCTCATAGGTCGGCTTTTATAAGCATATTGAAAAACTTTCTAAGTAGCATAAGGTAGCAGTCTGCAAATAAAATGGTCAAGAGATGTGACTACATCAGTTTTGCAAAACACTTCAAAAGCATTTTAGAAGAGAGATGTTAAACAACTAATATTTTGTTGTTGATAATTAATAAGCTCACATCTGATAACGTCTCCAGCTACTAACATACTAAATTATATTAGTTAATGATGATAAGATTATCAGCAATATAGGTCCACAATAAGCCAAAGGAGATATAGCTAAACAATAAATCTGTATACTCATTTGAAAATGATTATAATGATCTCTGTAATACTAACACAGTTTTTTCAAACTGACTTTTCCTTTATAAAATGTTTAAAGTAACATGTGTTACATAAAAAAGAATATGTGGGGGCGCCTGGCTGGCTCAGTCAGTAGAGCATGCAACTCTTGATCTCGGGGTCATGAGTTCCAACCCCATGCTGGGCAGAGAGATTACTTAAAAAAAAAAAAGAAAGAAAGACAAAGAACATGTGAAACATCAACAATATAATAATTGAACACCTAGGAATCCCCTGTACATTGTAAGAACTAGAACCAATAATAAACTGCAACGTTTTATAAAAATACAAGAGAAAAAACAAGCTGTTTTGACATTTCTGAATTTTAAGTATCTTCTCTGCTGAAATATAAGCCAATGGGTACTTATTTTGCATCCTTTTTGCTGTCAAAGCTCCTCTGAAGTTTGAAGTACTGACCATTAAATTAGTGTCTACTTAATTTAATAACTAAATCCATCAAACTACAGTCCTACTAAAATGACTTCATTTTCTTTTCTGGTTAATCTGAAGTGCTTAATCTTAAAATGTTAACTGTCAAAATAATGGACTTTTTTTTTTCCTCCACAAGAAATAACTTGGATTTCTTACATATCTCTTGTCAATCATTCTATCAAAACAGGGTGTGCATAAATTGTTCCACCACTGAGACTCTCTCTTAACTTTAGTGTTTAAGTCTGGACAGTGTTGCTCATCTCTACTGTGGGGGAAAAAACATCATATCCTAAAATGGACTAACAGTTCTACGCTTATAGGCAGAATATATTTTTAGAGAGAGAAAGTTCTATTATTCTGTCAAGTAATGGAACAACTATAAGAAGATAATATTTGAGAAAACAGAATCTTACAAAACACATTAAAGCATTGAAGTTATAAAGTAAAATACTACCTAATTTATTATTTAATGTTACACACATTCTCCATCATGAAATTTTTGGATACTCAGGCCATCACCTTTCTCTTTACATATTAGTAAATGTTGTATTTTTACTAAGGAATATTATTATTATTAATACTTCATTATATATTCTGTCATCCTATAATGTGTGTGACTAAATTTATGCTTTGACATAAGCAAGCAAGTACATAATCAAGACTGAGAAAAATCCTGGTTATATTGTCAATCGGTTACTTTAACACTAAATCGAAGGTGGTTAAGATTATTTTCTGCATTGAATCCAAAAGTTAGCTTTTATGGGTCGGAGAACTATTCTAGCCCTTACAATCCAGAGTGATATTGTTTAAGTGTCATCTTTTTTAAATTTGAAATTAAAGCATAAACAAGAAACAATTTGCCGCCCTTTAGAGCTTCATTTTAAACATTTTAGCCTTTAAATTTCTAACGTTTCCATGAAAGCTTGAACAGAAAGCTGTGGTCTGACAAACTAAGAACATATTACAACTCTATAAAACAATCTTCACTTGGCATAATGAGAACTGATATAATCTAATTGTTTAACCAATAACATTCATTTTTACCATTCTATAATAATCAAGTTGTGAGCAGATTTTTATTAAACATAGTTCTAATACACACATTTAGGAAATTTATTTTATACTATGGTATTACTGAAACATTTTGTAAATGCTCAAAGAATTTGGTCAGGACATTCCTTTACATGAGAATTTAAGAATTCCTTATATCATAGATGAATGAGAACATTTTAATGATGATCCATGGCACAATCACATACCACACACACACACACACACATACACACACACACACACATACACACACACACATACACACACACATACACACACATACACACACACACATACACACACAGACACACACACACACACACACACACACACACACACACACACACAAGATCTAAAGTTCTTGTTTTATGCCTTTTATAAAATGAAGCTGTTTGTCCTTGCTTCTAAACTGGGACATAATTTAATGCCAGAGTAAAATTTGGGCAGCTATTGGGATTACAATAATAATAATAATAATAATAATAATAATAATAATAATAATACCAACACGATAATAATAACCTAAATCAAAAGAAGAGTTTAAGTCCTGGAAAAATTCAACTCAATATATATTATCATAATTATAAAGCTATTAGCAATAAGAGTCCTATTAAGAGTATTATGTAATACTAATAAGAGTACTGTGTAAGTTCTATATAAATAGAACTCCAAGTAAAGTGGAATATTTGGGAGTATAAAATGTTTCCCAAATGTTATGGAATTTGCCAGTCAGGTAAAGCCCTAATTTTTAATTTAAAATATCTGCTAAAATTAATAATTAATAATAACTTGTTACTATAAATCTACAACAGAACCTAAGTGATTTGGATCAGTGTTAAAGTCAGAACTTGACTTTGTGATTTTTCAAATCAGTAGAAAGCAGTGATTGTCAAACTCTAGCAGGCATCAGAGCCAGGCTTGTTAAAACACAGGTTAGGAGCCCCATGTCCAGAGTTTTAGATTTGGTGGACCTGTGATACCATCTGAGAATTTGCATTTCTAATAAGTTCTCAGAGGATGCTGAAGCTACTGATCAGGGACCACATTTTGATAACCACTAATCTGACCATAGCATAGTACTTTCAGCACTTTCTTTGATAAAGCTATCATCAAGTTCCCAAAAGATGTTTATTGACTCTGGAACCCATTATTATTAAAGGACTTGGGAATCAGATGCATTCACTATCACTTTACAGTTACTAAAATAAATTTTAGGATAACCATAGATAACACTGACAATTTTTGCTAGGATAATATAATTCTGTGTAATTATAAATGTATTACAATGACTTAGGAAAATTAATAGAATAATTTGCTTTGAGATGAAAATATGTGTATTTTATTCTTTTCCTATTGGGTGCTTTCTTGATATATTAAGTTGTGAAAGATTGTCTAAACTCTAAGGAGGAAAAAAAAGAGTAAATCCATTTCTATAGAGAATTTTATTATTATATCTGTGATCTGTAAGTGTCTTTTTGCGAACAGAGATAACTGTAATGGCTTGTAGCAACGTTCGCTTTTACACTATTTAATATTTGCTCTATTAACCACAATCTAGTAAGTTACTTGAAAGGAGGATATTGCTCTTCAGAGCCTGGACTGTGGCCTGTCCTATAGGGAGTGAATGCTTTCAGGGCAACATAACCCCAACATTGAGAAGAATTCCAGGTACATAGTAGGTGCTTAATAAATGTTGGGAGACCTGAAGACCACATGAAGAGTACATGCATAATATATATTCATTGATTTATTCTGAAAGACATCCTAGCTCTTGAATATATAAGCTGCTTGATCTCAGCATGTTCATCAGATGCTATCAAATGAAAGGTGGAATGGTCTAAATATCCTTGCATGGAGACAGGTAACTTGGTTAGCGTCAGACTGGCGCTAAATTAGGTTACTAATTTTGCCCATGTCTCTGCTACAGGCATTAAAATAAAAACACGTTTCTACATTTTAAAAACTTTTGTTTTTAATAATATAGATACAACTTTGTACACATAAAATATATATTTAAAATGTGCATATTGTTGTTATTTGTAGAATATGCTACAGGTTTAATGAGACTAGAATGGTAGGAGCCAGATTTTGTTCTGTTTATGATTGTGAAAAGGGGCTTTATAACCTAGCACTAGGACTTCTGAGGTTTAAATAGAGCTGTGTATTGCCCCTAAAATGTTAATCTAATTTCTGCCCCTAAAGTATATTAACCCAGATATTATCTTTGGTTTTTCATCAGTTCTGAGAATTGTACCCGAAAATATACAGGGGTAATTAGCTGCATAGCTTGAATGACAATTACATCTTATAAAGACAGGATGAGCATGAAACCCAATGACAAAAAAGTTACGGAGTTCCCTCCTTCTCTCACTGATTGGTAACCTAAAAGGCCAAGAAAAACAATTATAGCATATAGGATGTGCGGTGGGGGAGAAATTGCAGAAAGACCTGATACACCCAAATGTCTTGATAGAACTGAACTAATTTTTTTCTAACACAATATGAAAAACCACTAAAGACAAAACACTTTAATAACAGAAGTCATTTAAGGCCTTAAGAAGAAAAGAAGAAGAAAAGAAAAAGAAAAGTACTGCTCTGCATCTGTTTTTAATTGACACCCACTATGCCAGTCCCTGAGACTCTGTGCTGAGGCCTGCTGGCTGTGTCTCCCCCCTACCCCATCTGATTCTATAAAGATGCGCAGCCCACACTAACAAGCCAGCAGCGCTGCTTCTGGAAAATATCCTTCACTAACGTCAAAGAACAGGGTGGAACAGAACTGTAATGGTGCTTAACACGAAAGACTGCCTTTCTACTTTCTTCTCCCTTTCCTCATAAACTGAATGAACTGTTGTTATAAGACAACATACTGCTGAGTTAATGTAACTTAAAAATTTACAGCAGGTTGTATGCCTGGAGGCACATTATGAGGCCACCTGTAGGCATCTAATTCCACTGAAAATAATAAATAATTGTGGAGAATTCCTCAGAGTCTAGAGGAGAGTGGATAAGAATCGTGTTGCTGGTTCACTCCAACAAGGATTCTGCTGTGGAGGAGGATTAGAGAACTGCACTCTCTCCAGCAAATATGAGTAATCCTTCTCCCCACAAAAGAGTCCGCTAAATGCAACACCAGACACCTGGGTGCCAAATCTACACAGCCATTTCTTGGGTACTTTTGATAATCCACCGGCAGAAATGGCCACATATGGCAATTGCTTAATATAGCAGGTTGATCCATTTAAGAATACTTTTTTTTTTTTTTACAGTAAAGAAAGCTATTTTGTTTGCTTCTGCATCCTGTTTATCTCTTTGAAGCCTCCTCCTTATATTTTGGCAAATGTAGAAAGTGACAGGAAGAATATCCCTGATAGGATTCCAGGCTTTTTTATTTGGGAGAAATTAATATGTGTATTTTAGCAATGCTCAGCAACCTTGACCTTTTTCAAGTGGAAGGTAAAATTAATTTATTGCAGAGCTGCTTTAAAGAAAAAGTAAAAGTGTTTGTTCTTATGCTTTTGCCACAAGGTAGGTGGATTTAGTACTTATCCTGTAACTACTGAGGGTATATATGTAATTTATTTCAGGTCATATTCTGTAAGATCAGTGAAATTTTACACACACACACACACACACACACACACACACACACACAGACACGAACTTTTATCAAGTAGATTCCAAAAGCTAGCCTAATTTTTGTTCAGTTGGGTTATAAATTTCTCATAAACTTTATTAATCCTTAGAAGCACTGCAAAATCTATGACAAACTTTCACCACAAAGATCCCATAACTTTGAATTAAGGAAACCACATTGAAATGATCACTTAAGTACTAAAGTTTGGATTCTTGGTGGTACTAAGGTTGACATTTCCTTTCTATTTGTACTATACAAAGGGTTAATAAGGTTTGCATAACCTTATTCTTTGATAGCTTTGCGGCCCAGTATTTCAGGATCGCTGCCAAATCAGATTTTAACCCTTTTAATCAAGCTGTTAATAACCACATTGTGCAGAGTACAGCATATACTGCCCATAAGGCTATATCGCTCTGAACACAGTTTGATCTGATATCCAATCAAGGAAAGGTTCTTTGAGACGCTTGCCATTTTGGTTGCTATGGTGAGTTTCATATTTTGTGGAAACCACTGCTAGATGTCTTAAAATAGACCTTTGCCAAGAAAAACACTGGTCCAGTGGCATATGCTGGCAAAGCATTGCAAGGTTGCTCAAATTCCCTTCCTTTGTTTTTCCCTCTCCCCCCTGGGGCAACTGCTCCAAGCATCAGCCCACTAGTCTGGCAGACTGAGAATCCAGAAACTTGCTGCTAATTACAATGTTGACAATTCCCAACCTGTTTACTGGCGCCAGCAATCAAACCGCATCCTCTCGAGTGAACCAAAAAGCACTTGCTGGCTTTAGCTTCCTGAGGTTCCAAGCTGGCTATATTAATTACTGTTAACTTAAAACTGTATGTTGTACAGAAAAAGCTTAATTAGCTGGTTTGAGGATTAAAATCTATCCTTTACAAATTGTAAAGCCTTCTGTTCTTGACCAAATTATAGGAATCCATAAAACATCTTTCCTTGGACAAAATGTTGATGATTTTAAGTATTGCTTCTCAGAGTCAATTTTGCCACAATATATATTACCTTCGATTCAGCACCAAAGTAGATTAGAAGATCCCTCTGACTCCCCCTCTCTTTCTCTCCCCCCCCCCGCCTCTTATTTCTATCTACCTTACATTTTGTTATTAAAAATGGAGAAACATAGTGGGTATAACTACTTACGGTTATAGTTTATAGTTAATAAAAAAGGAAAACCTCTTGATGGGGACAAAAATATATCTTTCTATCTTGGTGAATTTTAAAACTATGGTAGTTACTTATACCATTTTTTCAAGTGAACTCTTATGCTGTGATAGATTCTGATTTGGGAGCAGTTTTCCTTCAAGTGTAAGAAGTACGTTTCTTTGATTGATAAGTTGGGTGACCACTGCAAAAAATCACTCTCTCGGCCTCCTAAATGGTTAACACGGTAGGTAACCCAGATGTATCAGTGGAGAGCCACCACGCAAATAGCACAACAGCAGTGGACAAGGTTTAGTGAAATTGAGAATTTTGTTTTGATTTTGCTCTGAGCCAAAAGTCAATCTGTCTTTCTTTACTCAACAAGACAGCTTTGAATATTTAGAAATGGAATAAAAGGGAGTAGATACAATTTTAATTTTTATATTAAAATGTGATTTTATTTATGTTCTTTGATGTGAGAACATCATTGGGTCAGCACTTGCTAACCTTATTTTTAATTTCCCACTGAAAATACTACATGACAAATATTTGTCATTCCAATCTCACAGCCAATACTTTTCATTTGGAAGCTTATTAAATTGAGTTGATTTAATTGAGATTAATTTTTTCTTTGTTTTACTAAAATATTTGCAACTTGGGTAAAAGATCAAGCTATTCCTTTAATTATAATTTCTGTTTGTTTCTACATTAATATTAATTTGGCCTATAAAATCTTCTTAGATTTTGAAAAATAAAGCATAAGAATAAGTACAACATAGACCTTTGGAATCTATTGACATGTTCACATCTGTATATATAATATTTAAGCTTGAAAAAGGTTAAATCAGATGAATCACTGACTAGTAAGAACAATATGAGAATTATTGCCAGGTACCAGGAAGGGTAGAGTTGCAAAAAAAACCCTCAATATTGAAGTTTTAGTGTGATGTATTAGAAAGAAAACCTCCAAAGAGGGCTTAGAAAATGGGTTCCAAATATTATTTGGGTATCCATGGGGAAGTTACTTAGATTCTCTGTATTGTGAAAATATCATGTATAAAACATGGATGTAGGACCATACACCAAATAACTGGATCTGAGATAGAAAATTATCATAACAACTAAATATCATCTGAATTTACTATGGGATTATTGAAGACTCCAGAAATTTTGTATTCTATGTGAATAATAGACTGGAAAATAATTCTATCAAAAGAAAACAAATGATCAAGTACAAATGCTGTGTCTTTGGATACACAGCCCAAGCCACAGAAGAACAAACATGTCAATCTCCTCTATATCTTTAACACAGTTAATTAACAAATAGCCCTCATCCCTAAAATCTAAATTAATTGCAGTGAGTAGAAAAAACTGAACTCTGTATTTTATTTTGAGAAATAGTGCTAATACAGTCTTAAATAAATTCCCCAAGGTTACTTTATTTCTAAAGCATGGTTTCAAATATAACACATATATTTTCCATAGAAAAATGGATCAAAAGTCTCTCTTTTTTAAGCCATGTGTCCCTTAGGCTTAATTTTCCATAAGTTTGTCTTTTCAAGACTGATGATCTTTTCTTTGACGTGAAACATCTAGATTCCATGCCTTTCTCATTTTTCTACCCATAAATTAGGCCTATTTTACACAGACACTATTTCTATTCTGATTGATTCACAGCTCTATACCGGAACATGACTTTTGATCTAAATAAAAGCAAGAACTTTGGGGGCACCTGGGTGGTGCAGTTGTTAAGCATCTGCCTTCGGCTCAGGGCGTGATCTCAGCGTTCTGGGATCAAGCCCCACATCAGACTCCTCTGCTAGGCGCCTGCTTCTTCCTCTCCCACTCCCCCTGCTTGTGTTCCCTCTCTCGCTGGCTGTCTCTCTCTGTCAAATAAATAAATAAAATCTTTAAAAAAAAAAAGCAAGAACTTTTGAATACTATGAAAGAATTCCTACTATATAGATACACTATATAAAGTCAATAATTGTCAACTTCCCATCACAAGCTACTAGATCTGCCAATAAAATAGCCACCAATAATTTCATTATTGTTTCTTTAACACAACACCAAAACTGCACAATCCTCTCCACTGTCCACATCCTTAATATTGTTACTTGCTATCATTGTCCCTTGTTTCTTGTCAAATTCAATTGTTATCTGCACAAATTGTCAGATCTAAATGTGAAACTGTCTCAAAAATTTAGCATCAACCCCAATTTTTAATAGAGCAGCCAAAACTAACAAAAACCTGTTTTCTTCCGGGTAAAGAATCCTCCTTTTTTGACTCTGTCCTAATAGCTAGTACTAAACACTCCCAAAGTTGTTTTGGACAACCACATCAAGCAACAGAAAAGAATATGAGATACCTTAATAAAAATATAAGTAAATGGTTTCCAAACTTCACATTCCTACGACCAGAAATCTATTTCAAATCAAATGCTTTTGAAAACTTTACAGAATTTGTACGGAACCTATTCTCAAAGTCTTAAATGTACATAATGTGTCATATCCATCATTAAACTGTGGATGAAACATTATGTAAATTATCTGAATAAAGCTATAACTGACAAACCATGTTATTTTAATTTTTAGAGAATGGGCATATTATTTTGTGGTTAAAAGGTCAACTTGTACTTACTATACTTGGAACACCCAGGAGAGTCACACCTTTCAAATAAAACTATAATTTAATTTTGCTTGTAACTTAAATTTCCTTTGCTAATAACTATTGAAAAAAATATAGTACAATCCTTATCATTGAAAATATATCTATCATTGTATTTATTATATTGGATAAAGTGAGTTTCAGTTGATAATGTGTTTTAAATTCTGTGAATTCTTACAAGTATTTATACATGTAATATTAAATAACATAAAGTAACAAGTTTACATCAAAATTCACATGGAATGAAATAATTCCAGACTAAACAGTTACTTATAGTTCCAAAAAGAATACCACCTTAAAAAAATATTCTCATAGATTCTTCAACTACTTAGGGGTTATATCTGAAAATCAGAGAAAATGAATTTTCTACATGAACAAAGAATAATTGCACTATCGTACATAAATTTGAGAACTACAGTTTATATTATCATTAAATTAAAGTTAAATATATGCACTTCAACAGCCATTTTATGTAATAGCTACTTTTAAAAGGACATTAACAATGGGGAAAAATATAAAATTCTGTATAAACATGTCCTGAAAGGAAATAATTGCTTTTACTAAATTAATAAATATTTTTGAACACTTATCCTGTGCCAGACACTGGATCAGGTATTTTAAAATGTTATACCACTGCTATGCTATTTCAGAATTAAATATACTAGACAGATACCAGTCCTCCTTCCTTTTTCAAAAGAATGAAAAAAAAATAGTAATTTCTCCACTCCTCTAAAAATTGTAATTAAATTTAATACCATAAACATTTGCACATAGCATAAACATTTTAAAAGGCCCACTGTTTATTCTTCATCCACTGCAATTATATACTTTGACTTTGAAAAAAGTTATTTGTGATTTGGTCTTTTTAGGGTGCAAAGTTTCCGAGGTGGATCCATGGTTTGGGGAGCCTCAGATATATTACACATATAGAGACATATAAGCATTCCCACAATAACACACTAGGATGAATCTGTAAGTCATTCTTTGGGGCCTTTCTTGTCTACTAAAACTTCAAATAAAAACTGAATGGCGAAGAAGCGACAAAATATTCCATGTATTTCATATTTTAAAATTTTAAGTAAAAATCTTGAAGACCAATTTCCTGTTTGATATCAAGATAAAATACTTTGGTGAAAGCATTTGAAAGATTTATCTTTTTTAAAGCTGCTTTCTTAGTTGTGGTATTGATTTGCACATCATCTATATGTAAAATGAAGAGAAGAATTCAGCCCCTCCCCACCCCCAAAAAGGCTTCCTTTGAAATGGAGTTCATAGGAGGTGGAAGGGCTTTGAGAGAATATAAATCTAATCCTCCTTGTTGTGGATGAGACACTGAGGGCCAGGCAAGCTCTGTGGTTAGTCCGTTGTCATAGTTCACAACTGAACCTGTACTCAAACTCAGATTTTCTAGCTTTTATTCCAAAGTTCTTTCTACCTTAAGTATCCTATAATTGAGGAAAAAAATGAGATTTGAGGTTTTTCCATATAACTGCCTCAATTCTCTGATTTGCTTTGTCTTTGTAAACACTTCCAAAGACTGTTTAAAAGAAAAGTTATGAAAATGAATTGTGCATGAAACTGGACTCATAAAGTAACCATCCTCAAATTTAATTCTCCTGTGGTTATTCATAAAACAATCCAGAATGCTTACACGTTTTATCCTAACATGTTGCTGTTAAAAAGGAAAAATGCATGCTTCTGATAGAATACCAGTTATGACATTCATTCATTCATTCATTCTTAAAGTCCAAAAATGAATGGAATGTTTGGTAGATATACAGAAACGATCTTAAATAGGTAACTTTAGTTTATTTTGGGACTTGTTGGAACCAATCTATGAAATTGGCCACATTTTGTTCACAAAGATAAAAATAGATCTGACAATTAATTTTATGTATTAGACATAAACTTTAAAAAAAAACCAAAATTGCAAGAGTATCAATTTAGCACTTAAATTATATCATTGTTACAAAAATATTTTTTTAGAAACAGTGTCTTTTAAGAGCATATATTTTATTCAAGTTTTAAAATAAACACTGTTTTCAAATTCTGCAATTATGCCACTATTGTATTATAATTTGTCAACAAAAAAGTGTATTATGATAAAAACTGTATTTTAAGCAAGAACATAGTATTAGTAAATAGATTACAGCAATATATGTGTTTTACAGTTTGAAATTTAATTGAGATTTGGTATTGATTTGAAGCTAATAAAATAAATATAGTAGGCCTTTTTTAAAATCATTATTTGAATGTTTTAAAATTTATACTTTATCCTTAGTTGTTTTGTTTTGTTTTAACTTTTCATTCTAGCTTATGTGGCATGTATGTAAATTTGCAGATAGCGTGGCATATCACTGAACCTCAAAGGGAATGTCCACAAACACAGCAAATGAAAATTGCTGTCTTTGCACTTATAAAGCTAGTAAAATACTTTTTGTTGATTTTGAAGATCAGATTGTATTACTTAGCTCTCATTATTAACTAGAATATAATAGAACTCAGAACTCAAAAGATTTAGGTAGTCCCGTATTTGTAATCTGGACAATACAAATTATTAGAGATACAATGTTCTGTTGTTAAGCTGCACTCAACAAAATCATCTAATCACCAGGTACTAAACATGTTTCAGGAAACTTAGAATTCACAATATGTTTTTTAGCTGATAGCTTTTTGGATGAGTTGCAATGTTTTCTCAGTTAAAAAGCTTATACAGTCACACAGAATATTTTGTAGGTTGAAATTTAAGATCTGTCATTTAAAGTACATTTAAAATACAGATGTCAAGGGAAAAATCTCAAAATTTTTTTTAGAAACTATACTACAAAACTTTTTGTTTAAAACCCATTTAGCACTTATGTTTATAGATATATAACTACCGATAATTAAATGTAATAGCTAAATACAGTAATAAAAGTTTTGAAGTAGTCTGTCATTAATTTTTTTATTAAAAATGTTTATTACCAAAATAAGTTTACTTTCAAACAGTTGGTCAAATATGCAGATCACACAACTCTCTAACATTATAAGATCATCATTCTATCATTTCTATGGTATAATGATAGCTAAAACTGTATACACTATTGAAAAGTTGGTGAAAAATTGTGATTGTCTTATTCTGTCTTCTATATTCTTAGACCTTCTCGCATGTCCTACATAAAAACACAAAATATTCCTCAATATATTCAGCACCTTCACCTACGCACACACAAGTCTATTTTTATATTTGAAAATTTACCAGTACTGATGTGTAATATAAGAAGAAAAAAATGATTATATGGTTTATGGAATTTTCTGTCCATCAAAATGCTATTTCATCATTGCTGTCCTTTACTGGACATTCATAGACAGTTCTATTCTGGTTCTAGATTGGCACTGCTGTGACAACAAGAACCACATCATCCTAAAGCAAGCAGTGGACTTGGGGAGAAATCCTGGCTCCAAGATGTGATTGTCTATTTGAAAATGTACTTGGTCAGAATCATCTAATATATATAGTTTTTGTATTTACATAGAGGCTGTCATGATCCTCAGTGGATCTCTAATCATGAATACCACCACTCCTTGCAGTTCTATTCAAGCAAAAACATCAGAACACAATTCACAGACACAAAGAATAAAATCAGTAAATTCTTGGTAAAACGCAGTTTCCATCAAACTCCTTACCTGAGACTCAGTAGTAAACCATCAACCAAGATGATGTTTCTTACACCTACTAATGACTATCACAGTATAAACGTGACTGTTCATAGGCATTATATAAATCTCAATGGGAAACCTAAAATCTTCCATCTATAAGCCATAAGTTGTGTTCATAAAATTTGAGTACTTAGGTAGACTTAACTAAAGTAAAAATAGTAGTAAAAAAGGGAATTTTCATAAGTTTTCTACACCCCCACCACACCGTGCCCTAAGTATTACTGTCCAAGAATAGTCTAAGCTGTGTCCATATGTTTTTCTCAGGTAGACATCCTATCACTTTCATAAAGCAAACCAAATTGTAGAAAAAGGATGCATAGCTTACTAGTATTTGGACATTAACTGAAAAACAATACAACTATTTTAATTCCTTAAAATCACTTGGATCTAACGTGAAAAACACAATCATTTCACACTTCTTTAATCTTATCTATGAATACTGATAGGGCAAAAAATGATAATGGGCTACTAGTGATAGAATTTAAAATTCTATTTTCTGACGAAAACAAGTTGCCTATAATAAAACAACTGCAGCAATTTCATTTGAATAAAGTTTTGGGTTCTCCCCACCCCCTTATCTAAAAAGGTCCAATCTAGTTAAAATACACACACACACACACACACACACACACACACAAACAACTGTTTTTTTTTTTCTTTTCAAATTTAAATAGGAACCAGCTCAGACTGACACCTAATGGAAACTTTTATAAGAAAATAATTCTGCAAAGGAAAGAAAGCAATGAGATAAGTATTAAAACCACTTGAACCAAGAAAATCAAATTCTTTTTGTTGACCATGAGATGAATACAGGTTTCCTTTAGATTTCATCACTAGCATTTACAATTATTCCACTCTAACAATTTATTATTCATTTATGAAGCAACTGTAATCATAAACTAAAGTACCAGTGGCCACGAACTGAATGCAATAGCTTATTTTAAAAAGTTCTTCCTTAATTCTCTCAACGAATGCCAGAGTATTACCTTTCATTTCTGGCAAACTCTGTCACTAGGCCCCCAGCTCCCTTTCTGCCTTTCAAATTTTATATACTTATTTAGTCAACCAGCAGTATGAGGCCAACTTTCCAAAGATCACCTAGTTACTAGATTATGTAGCTCTATCTACTTTCCTACTTTCCCAATAGAAGAATGCCACCAGCAGACATATTGAATTTTGTCAAACACATAACAATCCCTTAATCACCAACTGGTGGACCCCAGGAGAAAAAGAATAATTCATGTAACAATGAAGGAAAGAACAGTAGTTACATACTCTCTGGCTAGTGAGAGAATGTCGAGTACAGAGGTAGCGTTTGGGCTTTCTTTCCTACTTCAACTCATTCTTAAAAGGGACTCGCCCTGGGAGCTTCTCGGAAGGTCCCCACTCATTTTCCTTGCAAACAAGCCTACCTGAGCGCAAAAACTGTGCGTGTAGATACACTGAGAGTAATTGTGGGATCAGACCCGGTGTAGTGGAAATAGGGACAGGAGAAGAGGGATGTAGTGTACCCCTCACTAGGAATCCAAAGTACTGGAAGAAACGCAAAGCTCTACATGGGAAAGCATGACAGTGCTCCAGCCTCCTTCGAGGCACCTCGCTCTCCAGGGCTCAGAGCTGCCTCTGTGGGTAAGAACTCAGTGCGGGTACAAGCACTTCGCGCCCGGGAAAGGCGTCCTCCAAAGCGAAAAGGTGTCTGGGGGCGTAGCTCAGCTTAGAGCTGATTTGGGAACGCCGCGAGGGAGAGCATCGCAGGCTTCCCATTTTGTTGTTTGTGTGTGTGTGTTTGTTTTCTCCCGCAGCTTCGACTTCTCAGGAATTCAGTCTTCGCAGCCGGTGCACAACCAACGGCACCGGCACCACGCAGGGAGGAAACCTAGTTTTAGAGTTCCAGCAGGTTCTTGCTGACCCTAGTGGAACCTTCTGGTCGTCTGTGCATTCTTGTCCCCAGCATTTTCTCCTCCCACCTTTGAAGCGCCACTATCGGGCGGGCCCTGCCGCCATGCAAGAGGAAAAGGAGAGTTGCAGAGCTGCGTGGTCCGCCGCCGGCAAGGGCTGAGAGCTCCAGCATCCTTGACCTTCCTCCTCCTTTACGGTGGATCATCTCTCCCAGCTCCATCTTGGTCATCTCCACTCCTGCTACATCCGGTTGCCCCAGGACTGCCTGGGTGTGCTGGAGGGGATCGGTGGGTGGTTGCTTGCTCTTCACTAGGAGGGGACAAATCCGTATGCTTTTATCGTCCATTAATATTTGAAACAAACAAAACTGCAAGTAGAAAAAGGTAAAGGCTCGCTCTTCCTCTCGTCCCTCCGCAGCAGACCTGAGAGGGGGAACATGCCTTGGGTTTGTTGGTGTTTAAGACTCATCCTAAAAGCAGAGCCAGGGAAGACAGCGCTGAAGAGGTGTCCTAAAGAAACTGGACGACTGAACAGTCACTGCCTGCCCCAACCACTTTCAGGAAGGTTCCAGTTCTGTGCCACACCGCAACCAATCCGGTTTCCATTCTGTTTCTCCACCCCTTCGCGGAGAATCCGAAAAGAAAGTATGGGTCCCTGAGGAGACCCGCCACACACTTCCAATCTGGAAGTTCCGCGGGGACCCAGGCCCCTGTCCTCCCGCCCCCTTCCCAGCGCGGGCCGCCACGTCTAGCTGCGCAGTGCCACCGCCTGGGGGTGGGGCTCCGGCACCGCCCCGGGCAGGGATTCGCGAAGTCACGAGCTTCCGCAGCTTGCGGGGGCACCTTCGCCCACGGACACGCCCTTTCTGCGGAGGCAGCCCCTAGCGACCCTCTGCCGAGCTCCTGCTCCTCACTCGCGACGCTGCCAAACTGCTCAAGGCCTTTCAGTCATTCTCAACTTTAGAGACTCGCTCAGTCCCCGTCTCTCCCCCAAGCCACACCCCAGCGAGGAGAGGAGACAGCAGGCCGGGGACGCCGAAACTCCGCGCAGGCTCCGCTGAGCAGACCCCCATCCTTTCCCCGCCCCTCCCCTCCTCCTCGACCCCCGCGCCCCGGCGCAGACCCATTCTACAGCCCCAGTCACCAGAGGCAGGGCGCGCAGAGCCCTTCTGGTGGGATGTGCCTTCTAATCAACGAACACGCGACCCAGAGCGAAAACAACGAGGAAAGGAAAAGATCAAAAAAGTGCTACCTTGGCAACCACAGGCGTTTAGAGGCCAGCTGGTGGGCTGAGAGGGGCGGCCGCTGCCCGCCTGCCGCTGGTACTCTCCTCGACTACGCGTATTCTTAAGCAATAACAACGTAATCCGTATTATCCACCCAAGAATACCCGTCACCGAAGAGAGTCAGAGGACCAAGCTGCTGCTGCCGCTGCTACTGCTGCCGCTGCTACTGCCGCCGCCGCCACCAGAACTCTTGCTGCTGAGCCCGCCCCTGGCTGGGGCTGGGCTGAGCTTGACCGGGACCATAAATCCATAACTCGATTTCCCTAAAGAAGGATCCAAAGCTGTGCTCTGCTGCTTCCTGCCCAAATCCAAATGGCTGCTTTATTTCCAGTTCTGAAAAACAAATCACAAAACCAAGCACTTAACACAGAAGGAGAAGAGTGCTGTCTTCCCAGTGAGGAAGGAGGATGTGGGAAGGCTCTTTGGGCACAGGGTGGGCGTGACAAGTAACCTTTAGTTTACCTGGTGCTCTCTCGGTGCCTTCCTCTGTACTTGTTCTGCTTGATACCCGCTCTGGTCTCGGCCAGCCCACTCTAGGTGCTTTGATTGAGTGTCATGGCAGCGAGAGAGCCCTGTAAGAGACATGCATAGTTAAGCACACAAATATTACAAATGTATTTGCCTAGACGGCTTTAAGAAGTGAGGCTCAAATAAAGATAGGGTCATGCATGGGTGAAATTTTCAGCAGTGTGTTTTGGAAATGCATTTTCTCAAGCCCAAGATCACAGAAAATAAACACTCATTCAATTTACTACTTGAAATCAAATACTTATAGATCTACAAAAATAGGCATCTCTCCTTTGAAGGCCTTACAGCTATACAACATAATGATTTTTTAAAGAAAAAAAAAGCTTCAAAGCACAAAATAATTAAACTCATTTCCCATAGTATCAGAACTCACTGAGTTGACAAGCTGGTAGAGTTTATATGATTTAGGCATCATTTCGTAGTACCACAATGTGTAATTCCATAGCCCACCTTTTTAATATACAATATAAATTCATTGCTGTGCAGTTGTTGTGAACACCTCTACAGAAAAGCCTTTGAAGCTCTGTCTTCATAAAAATTATTTTAAGGAAAAAAACAAAATAAAAACTCATTTGTAAAGTGACTGTAATTTTGGCTTTCAGAGAGAGATTCTTTGATGATCAATATGGCTCTTACTGGAAAAGCTTTGTCTTAAGACCCTGCAATGAATATTCTGATAATAAGGGTTTATTGTTCACTAAATGAAATGGACAAGTGCAACGTCACTACCCAAGACATGTTGTAGCTCCATTAGAAAGTTCTCTATTTGCTTTTCCCTTTACTCTCAAATACATGGGAGTACATCCATGTGAGTGGAATAGGGAGGGGATATGGAAACATGGCAATAGACATTATGATTCCTTAAATTATGTAAGTCCAAATAGCTCTTCATCAAGGAGTAATTATATAACAGAATCTCTCCCACTACCACAACTCATATCTAACTGACCTGGATGCAATTTAAGGTACTTAGTTCGTACTTGCTCTTATAATTTTTTTTCTTTAAATATATTACTTCTCCAGACACACCAACTCATCATTTTCCTGACACGTTACAAATAGAAAAATCAACATGAATTCTAGGTCTTATGAACAGTTGTTTAATATATAATACCTGATGCCTAAAATAACTCAAAAGAAAAGCAGCATTGCCCAGTTAATAGCCTATTTTACAGTATTTTAGATGACTCTTAAGTACACCTTTCACAAAAAGACAGATGCCAATTAAACAAATAAATAAGCACTATTTTCTGCCATTACCTAGCATAGCTATAAAGTGGAGCTTTTCTCTGGGGGTGCTACAACCAAACATACACACACATACACACACACACACACACACACACACACACACACACACACATACACACGGGGCGGGGGGAGAGAGAGAGCTGACAGGTTCCCTTCAGCTTGAACTCCTAGAAACAAAAGCCCTTAGGGAAAGTAATGCAATAGTCTATGAGCAAAGTGTACATTTGCTCCTGAACTCTTCCATTTAAATCTCAACTAACATTAAGAGGAAAACAAGAAACACATTATCCAGATAGATTTTGATTTAGTAAATGGAGTGTTCCTTTTGAATTAAAAAGGATTATTAAGCTATATATACACCACACTCACACACACACAAACACACACATATACATAATACATACATACACAGCAATACATGGCATATCAGAATCACAGCATAAATACCCACACAGATTTTCAATGCTTCCTGAGTAATCTCCTTTAGTTTTGCTTCCTTACAATTGAAATAAATTACATGCACACGCTGACCCACAGACTCAAACGCTTTAAGAAACTAGAACAACGTAGTTGATACGTTTTCTTTTTATCCAAGTAACCAGTGCCAGCCCTTTCTCTACCTACCCAAATGTTCCACCAGCTTCAGCACCTGGACGAGTGGACAGCTCAGCCCGGGCCGACTGCCGGCAGCACTCGCAGCAGAACTGACGCTCTGAGCTCTAACCAAAGCTCTCTCGTGCTTCAGCGGGGCAGCCTGACTTACGAGAACACCATTTCCTACGAGACCACTGCCGCTGGGTGCATATTCAATTCAAACCTCCTTAAGCTGTCGGATTTCCCCCACCCATCCACCCTCCTCCCTTCTCCACCCTCCACACAAAAACAGAAAAGGGAAAAAGCCCAATACCATCAGGGCGTTTGTTGATCAACTTACACTTTGCTTTTGAATATTTAGATACCGCTAGCGGAGCAGTAGCAACGGAGGCTTAGGTCCGCATTAAGTACCTTTGTTCATCGACTCCTGCAAGCCATGTTTATTAGAATCTACATTTCTCTAGCTCCCCAATAACTAGAGGTGTGTTTTGCGGGCAGGGGTTTTCAGCACCTTTTGATCTCCCAAGGCCACCGCGACTGACTGCCAGTCCCCACTACTTTCCCACCCTGTCCCCCACACTCCAACACCGATCCCAGTTAAACGCTTCGTAATTTGCAACCAAATAACATAAAGAAACGCGACAAAGCAATCGGTTTGAGGAAATAAGCCAATTAAGCTAAAGCAGAAATGCTTCTCTCTCTCCCCCCTCCCCCTTGCCACCCTCCCTCTTCCTCTCTCCTTCCCTCTCAAGTAGAAAGGGGGAAACACCAAGGAGAGGGAAAAAATCGGGAGGAGGATGGTAGTCGACTCTTACAATCAATGGAAAAACACTATACACATCCTTACTGAATAATACTCTCCTTCTCAGACAAAAAGAAACACATTTATCGATGTAAACATAGTCTCCCTCTTTCACACATCCTACATCCTTTACGTTTGCTGAGATTTGTCTTGCGGTATAGCAAAGTAACTGTCACAAATCCATCTCGATTGAAGTGCTTACCCTCTAAATCCAGGTTTCAAGCGGGACTCCAACCGTGTGTAGAAGCCAGAGTCATCTGATGAGCGGTGAGGTAGGCTCTGGGCAGTGGGAGCTGCTTCCCTCGGAGTGCCGGGTTACAGTGTTAACAAGCCCTGGGAAGGGACCTCAGTGCCTCGCGCTGGCTGTGCCCCAGTGCCTTCGCGTGGTGGCGGCTTGCTCACGCTTCCAAGGAGTCCCAGGCGATAGCCTTCAGCTGATGCGAGCTTCCAGAAAGGAGTGGGGAAAGGAAAAAAAAAAATCATCTAATGCAATCAAATCGATCTGATCTACACCATCTGTCGCCTGCCACTATACACAAACGTTAAAATAGGAAAACGGAAAACACTGACAGCCCGAGAGGGTTGGTCTGCAAAGAGTTCATTTTTAGCAGAGCATAATTGGGTATGGTCGGCATACAGTTACAAAAGCTGCTGTTAACCATCCAGTAGTGGATCCCAAACATGCTAATGGTGGATTAATTGAGGAAGATCTGACGTGCAAGCTTCATAGTCTCTTATTCATGACTTCCCAATGGGAAAGGACCAATGCCTTGTGGGACTATGGTAACATACAGTCAAAAAGCTGCTAAGAAAATGGCTGTGTGTTCACAGCACCTCTCTCTGATAACAAACATATGTCGACTAAAACGGTTTAGTGAAATGGGAGGGGGGGTGTTGGAGAATAAAATTTTCTTTCTCGGTATAAGCAATTCCCATCTTCTTTCCTTAAAGAAAGGCAAAAATAGATACCATATCTTTACCATAGTGGAGGGAAAAGGATGGTTTAAAAGGTTTTTATCAAGATTAAACTCTGCTATATAAAAGAAACGGAACATTCCTGTGCAGCAATTCTTAAAAAAAAATCTATTATCATTTTTTTCCTTACTGTGATCAAAGTAGATCCATAGCATGTGCAGTTTATAGAAACTCAGCCCAGTTAATCCCACCAGGATTGACTCGAGGTTGTTTAATGCCAGGTACCCTTTTGACTTCTTGAAATCAGGATGCCTCTTGGGCAAGGCATTTTGCATTATTGAAAATTGACATAATGAATGTTAAGTGTGATTGCAGTGAGGAGATGGAGAGAGTTTTCTTTTTCAATTCTACAATCATTCTCTCCAGCCAAACCCCTTTTTGGTCTGTTTCCAGTCTCCTGATCAGCTGATGGGGGAGGTATAGAGATTGGGGAAGGAGTGGAGATATGGGACAGGGGAGGGAGATTGTAGATTATCAATAGCCAAATAAATTCAATTCTATCTGTAATGAAAATTATGGTAATAAAAGAGATCACTTATTAATTGTACATCATGATATTTAAATATAAACCAGTTTTCAAAATTAATGTTTTACATGTAGAAAGAAAATATATTGCAAACAATAGTGTGATGTCCCCCACTCTGTTGTAATTTTAAGATTAAAAAGAGTATAGAGACTTTATTATTTAGATATGTGACGTTCTTTCATTATATATACCTAAGTAGTCCACATTTCCTCTAATTTTGTCACCTATCTGAACATTGAAAACTGTGTTCATTTTGATTTTGCACTCTTTTTTGAGAACATAAATTATGTATTTCATAGTAAACAATTAGTGTTTAGGATAATTCTTGAAATAGCTGAATTTGGGTAGTGAAACTTTGATAATCTCTTTAAGAAAAAAAAACAGCAGTTATGAATTAGATTAGTTTAAAAATATAGCTTGAAGACAAATCAAACAATTTACCTGATCTTTTGTTTCAATATACATTAATTAAGCACTCTTTCCAACCTACACAACATTCCAGGGTCATAGTCAGAAATCCAAGACTAATAGCTCAGCAGCCTTTGTTGTCATTCGTGTCAAGCTATTGCCCCCTGCAGGTTAGGCTGAAAGTGCAGGCAGAATTTGGCCAAGTCCTCAGGAAATTCATGGTAGTCATGTTCTTTATCCTCTTCCAATATTTAAGTAGAGTCAACTTTTTAACTTTAAGTCGTTTGCATTATGAACTATTTGTTTAGAGACATCTAGTAAATTTACAAAAAATGAGATTTAAAGAGGTGGTTTCAGTTTTTCTTTAGAGAATTTTGCTGAATGGAACAAACCATCTACTTTTTTATCACACAGGAAGTACCTTGATGGACTTAATACAGTTTCTTCATCTTCTCTTATCTTTTTTTGCACAAGATCAAGGATAATTAAAAAATGAATGTAACAGAACTGGAATTTTGATTTCTCAATAATAAAGAAGTAATCTGGGACAATTTACTACTTGATGTCAGTGTGCTCTTTGTAGACTCAATGATGTGCATTCATATCAAACTCATTCGGATTCTTCTTACTGCTGGTATGATGGAGACAATTACACTGTTTTTCTGGATTATAAAATGAAACATTATTTAAACCTCCATGTTCCTGCCATCCCATCCTCCTTTTCTACAATCAACTTTTCCAAACAAGGAACCTTGCCAAGATGAAATAAATTTGTTGTTGACAGAATAGAAATTAAATTACATCAACTTTTCCACAGTATTAGAAAGTGGAGACAGTTTATGGGAATGATTTCAGAAGGTTTGTGGGAAGATTCTTTTATATTTTTTAAGTCATGATACGGTTACTCACACTGAGTTATAAAAAATCCTGCAATGTTATGTAGCTATTATTTAAATACATATCTCATTGAACAATAGGATATCATTATGCAAAGTAGCATCAATTCTAATGCCAAATAAGCAATCAATAAAAATTTTACCTACTCAAATGTTAGAAGTATTATTTCCACATTGTGCTGAAGTAGTTAGAAACATAAAATGCCTTCTGTTATCTCAGAACTACCTGAAATGCTCACAAAAGACTTAAATAAACTACAGTGGCAAGACTCAGGGCTTTCTTGGAGGATTTCTGCCCCGCCTGCCGCCCCCCCCCCCCCAACTATTGATGCTTTTCCTAGATCTTTCAGAATAGAAACATGGGATAGGAACTGGAGATGACTATATCATATTTTAAACAAATCTAAAAACAAAACCAGGGGCGCCTGGGTGGCACACCCAGGTTAAGCGTCTGCCTTCGGCTCAGGGCGTGATCCCGGCGTTATGGGATCGAGCCCCACGTCAGGCTCCTCCAATATGAGCCTGCTTCTTCCTCTCCCACTCCCCCTGCTTGTGTTCCCTCTCTCGCTGGCTGTCTCTATCTCTGTCAAATAAATAAATAAAATCTTTAAAAAAAATAAAAAATAAAAAAAAAAATAAAAACAAAACCAACTAACCAATCAATCAGCGAAAACCTGATTGCCTATCCTTGTTTTATTATATTTTTAAAACTTGTTACATTTCAAAAAGACATTACACCTATAAATTAAGATCTTTGCCTCTACAGTTCATTAACGCTCTTGCTCTATGCAAAAAGAAGCTTTGGACTAGGCTGTTGGACTATTAATTGCACAACTTGTAGTCAGAGTAGGGACTGGTTGCCTGCAGCTGACATTTCTAGTTGTCTTTGAGCATACATTTTTAAAGAAAATAAAATTACCTCTCTTTCAAAATTATATATTATATATATGATATGATTACATATGATTATATATGGAGAGAAGCACGTTGCTATTGAGTCAGAAAACTTAAACTATTTTGATTCAAACACCTATCAAAATGCTTATCGACAGAGTTGCTTTTAATTAGCGTCCAGAAAAGAGAGATGGTGTTATCTGACCTGGGGGTCAGAATCAAGGGGAACTTTTTTTTTTTTTTAGTTCTCCCCATGTACTAAACAGCAGATTGCCTGCAGGTGCCCTGAAAAGCACAATTCCCTTCTTGTTACTATCGCCACTATTGTTCTAATTGCTTCTAAAGGATCCGAACAGGCTTCTAGGTACCTTGTTAATGTTCTGTTATTGCCGGAATCCTGAGTTATTAGACATTTTTGTCCTCAGAAGCGAAAGACCAGGCAATCTTATTCATATGCATCTTATGACTCAACTCAGTTTCCACTTGGCGGGCACGCGCTTGCGTGCGTGCGTGCGTGTGTGTGTGTAGGTTCATCCTGAAAGCGCTTGTTTCCAGAGGTTTTCAAATGCAAATAGAGTGGGAGTGGTGGGGGCGGTGGTGGAGTGCGGTGTGTGGGTGTGGGGGATTTGGGGAGAGATAGTAACTTTATACAAATTGAAGGCCATCACTACTACTGCAGATCAAAACAACTTAGATCTGAGGGACCCTTTAGAAAGATACAGTATCTTCCTGATCTAGACGGAGGCCAGCTAAAGGCAGGTCCCAGTGCTCGCGTTATTTTGAGAGAGGGTCCCGAAGCCCGCCAGAGGCCAGTTCTCGCGGGCGGGCCTCGGGGCTAAACTCTCGTTCGGTGAGGTGAAGCGCGCAAGTCGCCAGGCCCGGTGCGCCATCGCGAAGAAAGGCCAGCCACCCCGGGCCCGGCTCACTTTCCTCGGACGCCGGGAAGCGGAGCCAGGGCTCCGTTTAGCCACATCGACTGTAGTTTCAGCAGCTGCCTCCCGCCAGCTCTGGCTCGGACCGGGCCTCCTCAGGGAGAGCGAGGGAGCGAAAACTCAACCTCCACCCTGGACCTCAGAGCGAAGGTGTGGTTCAGGACCACCGTAGAGAAACCGTTGCCTCTCTTGGCCAAGCCGGCCCGCGCTTTGCAGCCCCAGAAGCGCTAGGTGCGGTCGGCGCGGGGGAGAGGGCGTGGGGAGTCGCCGCCCTTTTCGCACCCCCCGCCACGCTCTCTCTCGGGTCCTCCAGCGACCTCGGCTCGCCCCCTAACACTCTCGCGAGGAAGGCTGCCCGCGGCCAAAGGCGACCGGGGCCGAGGCCGGAGCCAGACGGCGCCGCGGGACTCGGGAGCCGGAGCAAGGCGGTGGCTCGGACCCCGTTCCTGAAAACCCTCGACTTCTCCAGGATTTGTCAAGTCCTAAGCAGCTCCAAGAAGGCTCCGCGAGCTTTCGGAGAAACCCACTGTGTGGCTCACCCCTGTTGGTCTCTCTCGAGCCCTCTCCTTCCTCCCCTCTCCAGATCCACCACCCTCCTCAGGTCGCGGGCCCTGCGGGCTGAGCCCGCCAAGCCGGCAGAAGCGCGGTTTTAGGCAGAGCGAAGGAGCCCCCTGCTGGCCAGACGCGGCAGGCACGGCGACCCCGCTCCAGGTTTCCTCCGCCCGGCGGCCGCGGCCCCGCCCTGACCCACCTCGACCCTCCCGCGCCCCCAGCGCTGGGGCGTGTCCAAAGAAACAGAAAACAAAACAAAAAAAAGCGCCAAAAGCCACTCTCACCTGTGGACTGCTCGAGGTAAGTGTTGAGTTCAGCCTTTTCCACTCCCCTCTCTGACCCTCCTCTGGTCCTCTAGGCTGAGGTCTGGGGGAGACAAAGGGGCCACCCCCCAAAAACGAAATCATGGCTGCTTTTGAAAGCACGTTTTGCAAGCATGAGGATCAAACACACATACTCTCATTCTCTCTCTCTCTCTCTCTCTCTCTCTCTCTCTCTCACACACACACACACACACACACACACACACCCCACTGAGGCAAACCCACACTTACCAGTCCGGAAGAGGGCTACTGATGTGCATGTTTCTGGAAGCATTTCATTAGCTGTTGGAGGAAATGTTTACTAATATTTCAGGTTGTAGGGAACAGCAGTAACTCTGTGGATTGCAAAGGGGAGAGAAGAGGAAGGAAAATGCCCCTTAGTTTAATCATCCCTCACATACCTGGACTGAGTCCTACTTCCAGTCTCAAGTCCTAGCGTGGCCAGAAAAGTTTTCATCCTCCTACTGAGAAGGAAGAGAGAGATACAGTCATTTCTGGTGGGTGTCCTGTGTCCTGCTCCCATTCTTCACCAGACAACTAGGGAAGAGATTGTTTTATTTATCTAGACAATTTATGAGTTAGTTCCGTATGGCTTTTTTGAAATTAGTTTAACCTTGAAATAGGCTATGTGCTTGAGTGGCAGGTTTTTCTGTGCTTAGGTAAAGGTTATTAGAAATCACAATGTTTCATTCTATTCAGGCAACCTTGAGTTAGAGATGGGCATAATATCTTATTATTGTGACTTTCAGTAATGTCTGTTGCCTCTGGATGTTTACTGTCTTTGGAGAAGGAGCATAGCTAAAAAAAAATTATTTTATAAGTTTAGGAGTATAATAACTATAGGTCCAGTAAAGAGTCAGTACTATTTGCTTCTATTTTCTTCACACTCATTCTGGAGAAAGAAACTAAAGGATTTTGACTGTCCCTGAGATTAGTTTATAGTAGGTAAAATCTAGTTGAGTCTTTTAAAATTATGTCTGTTTTCTTATTCGGTATATTCAGATGGATGGCAATATTTGACCTCCTAATTCCTGAAAGGAAGGGAAGGAAGTTGTTCTATGGAATGAGATCTGATATCTCTCTTTTATATCCATCAATCCAGGAGATCTGAGCTGGTCATAGAGTTAGAACGCTTCCAAAGATAACACTAGCAGCTATAATAATAAAAACTTACATGTACTGCAGCCTCCACCTTGATTATCTCAGTAAATTCTTACTGCAGTCCTATGGATAATGTAATAACATAATTTCTCATTTTACAGAACAGGAAGGTAAGGCTTAGGAGGTTTATTTACTTGACCAAAGTGACAACAAACAGGTGGTAACCAGAAAAGTAAGGATCTGAACTCAGTCAGTAGAAGAGTTACCTTGAGAGATCATGCTCACTGTATTGAATTCAGGCTGGTAATAAACTAATATTTTAGGTCTGAGTTCTAGTCTTTCATAGCAAAAAGAAAAGATCATCTTTTCTGAAAAGAGGACATCTGGTAAAAGGGAAGTATTTGTTCTGAAAAATGCCTTCCCTATCCCCATTTCACAGATGAGAGAACTGAGAGAATGCATTTACTGAGCTACCATAGTGAGGTACATATAGCCAGGTCTTAAAACCAGATTTTTCTGATTTCAGCTCCTGTATTTATTCTGCTTAACTACACTGCCCAAACACAGAAAGATTCTTGTCTTTTGTTTTGTTTTGTTTTTTTCTGAAATGCTAAACAGTAAATCATTAACAGCTCAGAGCCCATATTTCTCACTGAGGAAGCTTTCTTTCACGTTAATTGTGAATACCTTTTTATACTGAAATGATGCAAATGTTGAAATAGTGCTATTCTCAGTGGTGGATTAAATGACATAAAAATGGCAAAAGACTAAAATAACTACATCAGCTTTACTTGAAAAGCAGTTAAAAAGATATCTGAAAGGCCTGTCTCAGTACAATTTTAGTGTTCTCCACCCCCAAGACCTATCCTACCTTACCTTAGGAAAGTCATTCCACATTACATTTCTGCTAGCTTTTGTTCATAAAAGACTTAACACTCGTGAGGTTTTGGTGTTTTTCATCTCCATTCATATATTTCTTCTTTGCTCTGTGAATGGTTACAGTAAAAATGTCAAAACAACTCTCTGGAGTGACCACTTTAATGGGCAAAAAATTATACGATATTAATTGGCAAGAGATTTTTGACTGGCATCCACATTTTAGCACATACTTACAATGCACTGAAGTATACTGCGTAGAATTGATTTACTCTGTGTTGTAAAGTTAGCTCAGGTACAGAATGTGCTTCATAAAATGGTCTTAAGGTTCCTCCATTTTCAGTTGGTCTCCTAAGTATCAGCAAAAGCCAGATGAACTGCCTTAAGTCACTGATTGGATTGCAGCCTGTATGCCTCAGCTTTCTCAGTCATTTGTGTGCAGATTATTTGGCCACATGGCCTCCTGTCATGTTGGGGATCTGTGATTTTTCCAAAGGTTTAATTTAGTTGAATATGATTGTTAATGTCAAGTTGGGAATTTTCTCCCTCCCACCTCTCATTAAAGCTCTTAGTATCAATACCAGTTTGGAACTATTATGTTATATAATGAAGCTTGCTTGTCTGTGTGAATTTGTATTTTCACAGATTTTTAGACTTGAAGGGCTTTTTGAAATTGCCTACTCTAATCCTTTTATTTTACTGATGGATAAATTGATGTCTTAAGAGATAATACAGAATTCTCAAGGTCACTTATCTAGTTAGGAGGAGAATGAGAACTGGAACCCAGATTTTCTGTATTTAAACTCTAAGACCATGTTCCTTCGTTATTTGATTGTCAGAGATTCAGGCACTCATTTGACAAACTAGTTATTGCCATGAACTTGGCAACTGTCCTAGGCATTAGGACTTCAATAAAGGGAAAAGGAAAACTATCCGGGAAAAGGCCTTAATTTTTTGAAATTTATAATCTAGTGGTGAACAAAATCAAATGCCAGTCTTAAAATGGTTATAAAAACATTTTATAAAGACATTTTTCTTAAAAACTACCTTTAATGTATCATACTGTACGAGGCAGACAAAAACAGGCTAGTATTCTTCCACATTTCCTGTTAAAGAAATTTGGGGGAACCCTTAATGCTAAATAGTAAAATCATTGATGGTAAATTAGTATATGAACATAGCAGGAGCTGGGATAAAGAAATAATAAAGAGATCAAAGAGGAAATTATTCAACAAGATGTTTTTAAAAATGACACATTTTCAAATATATATTAGATTGTCCTGGCAGATGAACCAAAAGGCCAGGAGAGCACTTGCGCACGAGTTTAAGGCAGAAGCCTCAGGGTCTATTATAATTGGTTTTTGTGATTAACTCAACTTTCCTCTTCTAGAATATGATATATAGTAGTCCCCTCCTCCCCACTATGGAATAATTGGGAAGGGAAAGGTATAAAAAGTTCAGTCCTCTAGAATCCTGGGTTTCACTCTTATGAGATTCATCAGCAACAGTATTTTTCAGAAAACAGAACTGGCCGTTACAAACAAAACACACACTGGACATTGAAAAGGAAAACTTACCAAGTGATGAGGGTACAGCAACTTCCTAAAATCCCTTCCTTACTGTCTCCCCAACCTGAATTTTAGCTTGTCAAAGTTTGAACAATGAAGACCAAAGGCCCGTTGTCTCATATTCACATATATGACTAGTGAGGGGCATTTTTTTTTTTTTTACAAGGTTATACTATATTTGACTCAGAAATGAAATGAAGTTCCCTTTTGGCAGATACACAGAATGACATTTTTAGTTAATTAAGGGGTAGGGAACAGGGCAGGGAGAGGAGTGTCTTGTCTGATAATAAAAGGGGAAAAAAGTACTTTTACCCACTGAAGTTCCCTGTCAATTTAGTTTATATTTTGTTCTGAGTTTCGATAAAGCCATAATATATCAGTTACAATATAGTTAATAATGTAGTGTAATGGTATAGTATATTAATAACGTAACATAATTGTTGGCTCTTTCACATTTTGGTCTTCTGTATGTTAGGTACATGATAGGCCAGACTGGCTGACATGAACTAGTGGATGGCTGTTTCATAATTGGGGTCTCCCAAATCCAGTTCACTGTATTGGGAACTGTTGAGGAACTCTTGCAGAATTTCTCTCTCATGTTGCCTGGATATCATGTGTTGGTAATGTTAAAAAAGAGACCGCAGGCCCGCAATGAAGTCACTTGTACTCAGCCCGAAATCAGCAAACCAAGACTTAATACCTATTCTAATTGCAGTTTCATCCCCTCCCAAGAATGTAACTTTTAACCACTTGGTCTGGAATTAACTGGTCAGAGGCAGTGAGGTGATCTGACGGACGCCTTCCATCCCCCATAGGAAAGTTACCTGGCCTGAAACAATCCACTCTTTGCTAGAATTTTTTTTTTTCTTTTCTTTTCTCTTTTCGTTTCTTTTCCACCCCCCCACCCCAACCTTCTGTCTGTAAAGCCCTCCATTTTGTATAGCTCCCTTTCTACTTGCTAGATGGGATTCGGTCTGGTTCAGGAACTGTTGAATGAATCCAAGTAGATCTTCAAATTTACTTTGTTTTTTAACAGTATCAACTAAGAATATGATTAAGTTGGATCCTTAAGAGGGTCATTGATCTATTTCCTGCCTCACAGTATAACTGAAACCAAAGTCCAACCACACCAAGTGTTGCATTGTGGAAAAATGGTGGGATGGTTATCTCTACTACCTGTATTACTGAGATTAGAAGTTAAAAGTAAAGAAATCTGAATCTCCTTCGATTTTTTTTTTTCTGACTGCAGACTAGCTGAAGCAGCAGTAGTGTATTCCTATCCATGATCACTGAAAAAATAGCAAATCTTAAGTAAAGGAGAACATGAGACCTGAAATCTTTTTGATCTGCTTTAAGATCCAAGTGAGTTTATGGAACAGTTATGTCGGAGCTCCCAAATGACTTGATTAAGGTTATCTTTCTGGAGGGGTAGGAGGGTCTTTGAGAACCATACAGCTTTTAGAGCCTACTCTCTGCAGAAGGAAACCAGCAAGACCAAAAAGAGGAAGGAAGGGCGGAAGGAAGGAAGGAAGGAAGGAAGGAAGGAAGGAAGGAAGGAAGGAAGAGAAGTGAAGGGAAAGAAGGGAGGAAGGGAAAAAAATCTCTTTTGAAGTGGAGGTTGAATGACAAGAGGAGCTTTTAGCCCTCAGGTTTATTTTCTCTGCACTAGGTATATAATATTATGGTTCTCAGAATCCATACTAAGCTAGGCATTAAACTCTAGGAATAATCTGTTTATAGAAAATAAAGCCATTTCTATTTGAAAACAAATGGAAAAAATAATTATTTTTCCCCAAATGTGTACCCTTTTAATTGATCAAATGCATCCAAGAAATTCTGCCGGCAGTTTGAACACTCTGTAGGTGTTGTTGCTGCTCTAAATTTGTCTGCAACAGGAATTGTAAATGGTATTTACCTTTTAATTAAACAAAGCATCTTGCAAATTAAACACATGTTCTTGCACATCAAAATTTAGTTAACATCCTTTTCATTGTTCATCCTGCTGACACTCTGACAGCATCATGAGTCCACACACAATATAGAATCATGCTGCTTCCCCCTCCCCTGCACTTTGCATTCCTCAGAGTAGATGATATCACATGCTAGAGTACACTCTGTAACTGACTTCTAATAACTGAGCAGCTTTTCCCATTTAATATACTTAATATTGTGTAAAATATGGGGCTGCATTGGTGTGTCCAGAACCTGGAAAGCTTTGGACGCTGATCTGACATATGTCTTATAATCTTACACTGGAAATTTGACAGTGAATGACAGAACACCTTAGAGGAATATAAGATGATGATAAAGGCAGAAGCACCGCACATGAATGCAGAGTCTGGTTTCTAATAGCTACATACTTTTTTACATGCATACCAGTAATTTGACATTTATAATTCACTGTGGAGCTGAATTTCTGTCATTTTCTTACTGTCAAGTTCTCCACATTTTGAAATAAATGTCCCTTCTAATTATTATATGAATTTGAACTCCAACATTCAATTTTTTCCCCTGTCCCTTATAATGGAGTACTACATTTGGCTGAAGTCTGATTTGCAGGACCATTTAGGAAATGCTATCGTTCCACATGTATTCCCACAAACTATACAGGGGAACCCCTTTCTTGATTGTACTCTGCCTTTCTTGTGAAACTGCGATTCAAAACTCATCTATCAGTACTATTTCCAAGAAAATAAGGTTATTAATGGCAGAATGAAACTGAGATAATTAGGGTATAGTCTTAATGGAACTAAAGTCAGAGAGAGGTTTTTCAATAAAGGAAAATTGTAGTTAACTACTGTCACTCAGTTGTACCGGTGCTCATTAATCTCTTTTATTTCTGTTTATATATGGTTTCTATAATTGAAATAAAGTCATTTGCTTAGAATATTGCCAAAGGAGAAATGCATTCTGCTTTGAAAAGAGGCATCTCAGAATAAAGTTAAATAAATTCCAAGGTGAGATGAGATATCCCCTTAGCATTATGGCACCTCCAAGATTTTCCTTTTTTAAAGTTGAGGGATTATTTTTACTGTCGGTGTTTAGTTTTAAGGTTCAGGTAAATAGCTACTCGTGTAAGAAATTGCTTTCAGGCACAGAAATGATTGGTGTGGATGTGAGTGGAGGAGAGGGTGAGTGGCTCCTTAGTGTCATCATAAAAACCTTCAGCTCCAAGGAACACACTACCATCTTGCTTTCTCTTAACCAAGCTTTAAAATACAGAAGTAAATAATGAAAGAACAATGTGCAAAAGCAGAATTTATGTGTTAAGTAGTGTTTATAATAAGGTCACGATGGTATGATGCTTATTTGTTGATGTATAAGCCTTCATACACGTAAACATAAAATATTCGTTTTTGATTTCAAGGAAATGAATAGAATGTGAATGCTGAATACGCTCAAATAGGACTTAAAACAACCAAATTCATGTCCCTAGATTTAGATAAGACCAAAGATTAAGGACTTTGGGGGGCGCCTGGGTGGCTCAGTCAGTTGAGCTTCTGACTCTTGGTTTTGGCTCAGGTCTTGATCTCAGGATTGTGAGGTCGAGCCCCCATGGCAGGTGCCTAACTCAGCACACAGTCTGCTTGAGATTCTCTCTCTTCCTCTCCCTCCACTTCTGCCCTTTCCCCCCAACATGCATATGCACGCGTGCACATGTGTATGTGTGTGTGTGTCTCTCTAAAATAAATAAATAAATAAAATCTTAAAAAACAAAGATTAAGGACTTTGGCTAGTGACAAAGTTTTAAAATATTATCTGCTTTTATACCAGCACAACTTCTGTCCCCTTGTTTAAACATTTCACAATTTAACTGGATACAATTTTCCAACTATAAAGAAAATCTATGCCAGCCAACAAGTTTCAGAAATATTGATTGGAACTTTCACTGATGTGTAAAATGTGCCTGACTATAGACGTAGATTTTCTGTCTGAAAAAAAAATTTTTTTTTAAGTTTCATATTGATCCCTGTGCCATTTGGTTTTCACTAGGCTTATGAAAGATAAAACATTGATTTAACTCTTCATAGAGCCATTCAATGTGTAATAATTTTTACAAGTGATATATGTCTTCTTTCTTTTAAACTAATTTTTATAATGTATTCAATAATGTGCTCCCATTTTACCAATTTCCAAAAAGATAAATGAGTATTTTTAAAAAATGAGCAGTGCCTTCATGAATGCTGACAAAATGGCCAGTGTTTCCTCAGTTCTTGCTAAGTTCCAAGTATTGTGCTGGATACATGACATATCCTGTTGCCCCATATGGAGCAACCCCATATGGAGGTACTCTGAGGGCATGGAGACTTATGGAGACTGAATGCTTTGTTCAAGGCCACCCATCTAGTAAACAGTGGAACCTGGTCTCAAACCAAATCTGAATTACAAGGCAAGGCCCTTATACATGTTGCTATGTGGCTACATACAAGTCTTTTTTTTTTTTTTTAAAGATATTTATTCGACAGAGATAGAGACAGCCAGCGAGAGAGGGAACACAAGCAGGGGAAGTGGGAGAGGAAGAAGCAGGCTCATAGCGGAGGAGCCTGATGTGGGGCTCGATCCCATAACACCGGGATCACGCCCTGAGCCGAAGGCAGACGCTTAACCGCTGTGCCACCCAGGCGCCCCGCTACTTACAAGTCTTATTTACTAAGCACTTTACCATGTGCCAGGCACTGTACCTAGTAATTTACAGGCTATGAGGTGTATCCTTTTTAGCACCAAATCTAAATCATAGATCTTAGTGTAACTAAAAAGGTACTTCTGGGTTTAGGCTAAGTGTGAAAGTGATAGAGTGGGGTCAACCTAAACCAAAACCGCAAAGTGCAGTATCTTTGGTGCCTTTTCCTTTCCACTTTCATAGTTTCTCCAAGTTTGCTTTTCATTCCTATAGAACAAACTTTCAGAAGAAGGTACCCCCGCCAAAATTTGAATTTCACTAGGGGCATCTAGAAAACTGAATAGGAATCAAGCTCTAAAGAAATTGATTTATTTATGCATTTATTCACTTTATTTATTCATTTTAAAATACGAAAGGGATGTGAGGACTAGAGAATGTCCTAGAAATCATATAGTTCAAAGGTAGGAAAGTGGAGGCCCTCCAAATAAAGTTTACAATGTGGTTTCTCTCCAATATATTTTACTTTGAAAAATGAAAAATGGAACTATTTAGGTGGGGCATAGATGGTCCAGTACACCATTACCATACTCTCATTCTTGTTCCACATATTCTCTTACTTGGTTCCTCAAATCGTTTTAAGTTTATGACTGCAGATAGTCAAACATAGATTTTTTTTTTTTCCCTGCGAAGGATGAATCCAAATAGGTTTTCTTCTCTTCCCACAGTCGATGTCATCTTTTTCTTTTCAATACTTAGGGCAGTGCTTGTTGCCACATAGGAAGCTCAATATTTATTGAATGAATGAGTGAATGAATAAATGAATATGACAGAATTCAGACTATAACCCAAGTGTCCACAGTCTTGACCCATTGTCACACCTTAGCACTTAATTCTTGGGAGGAATGGCGTAACATCTCTGCTTTTATGTGCAGGAAATTTGGCTCTTTTAGTATGCGATTTTTCTTTTTCTGCCTAAGTCAAATGAGGTCTACACTAAAAGCAATTCAGCCAAAGGATATTCATCTAAAGGTTGGTTTCAAATTGAAATCATGTAAATACAGCGACTAAATGTACAATACTTTCCAGAAGACCCAGAAAATCACATTTACTTCCAATAAAGTCATGATTATTGATGTAGTGCACTATCTTCATCCCTGTAAGTGAAAGGGGTGAAGAAGTATGAGACAAAGTAAGTGTCTTTGCCAGGCTTATCAAGAATGTTTTAGAAGCCTGGAGAAACCTTTGAATTGAGTGGATTTTACATCCAAACATGCAGAAGAAAAAAAAATGAATAACTGAGCCATTCATCTATCTCTGTGATAGATAATCTGCACTACCCCAAAACCTGGGTATTTAGGAAAGAGTTGATTTCTTTATTCATCATTCGATTGTATATTTAGTGTGACAGAGCTTTGGGCTGATTCTTCTATTATTGTTACAGTGTGCCAGCCATCTCACTGCTCTGGAAAAACTTGTGTGTCCATTAGGGATAATTGTATTAAGTAAAAGAAAAGTTACAACTTTTGATCAGGAATGAGTTTTTAAAGCAGTAACCATGTTGCCACAAGTGTGAGAGGTATACTGGTTGGGTGTATCAAGTGTACAAAATCAAGGCAGGGTATGATATCTGATGTTGAACTGAGACCAGGTCCATATCTTCTGTGTAACCACCTGCGTGACCAACACATTACCATTACATGCTGCTTCAAAGCCTTTAATGCTCTGTGTCTCCTAAGGACAAATTTTGAAACCCGAGCCTGTCAGTCAAGGCTCATCATCATGGATGATGGTCAATAAATATTTTTTTCAATGAGGTCATGGATATTTGCTGCCATACATGGTGTCCTGCATTCACCCATGAATTCTCAAAGGCCTATGAGCCTTTATTTTATTTTGTTTTTTCCTAACACTTTTCCATAATACTCTGGGAAAGCCCTTCTTTCACCTCAAACATGCCCACATGCTTTTTGTCTATTTCTAATTTGAAGTTTATAAAATATGATTTAAGTTTTAATAAAATCTGTAAATTCTTGTTTAAGGATATTTAATTCAGTTTCCTTCTGTTTTACCGTAGTTTCATTAGGGAGAATGTAAACTGAAATATTTTCATGTGCATTTTCTATTTTCCTTGTACAGTAGTCTTGTATGAATGTTGTTTGACATTACATTTTAAAAAAATTTTAAATGTGTTTCATTTTCTTAGACCAGAAATAAACTTTATTGCAGACAAAGAACATGCATTTGGGTGGCTTATTGGGTTTCTTAGTTCCTGAGTACTTCCTTCTTTTGATGTGGTGACATTAATTTTCTTTAATTAATCTCCTTTTTTGTTCTCTTGGAGAAGTAGATGATCATGTCTTCTGATTTTGTGACTCTTTTGTTTGTTTAGGCTATTAACATTTCTCGCTTCCTTATTTTCTATCACCCCCTTACCCTCCAACCATTTTCTTGCCAGAAGTGGTGCTTTCCCAAGAGTACTACTTCTGGTATTAGGTGCTTTATGTCTTTCCTTTTGGTTTCCCAGTGAGTGGTAGTACTCTGATGTACCAGAGTATTTATTTTTATATTTCCTCATTTCAAGGTTGGACATTCTCTTTCTGGGGTTGTTTTATCTGTGTTCCACATCTGTAAGCTCATGCTTCTTTCTCTGTTTTCCTGTATACAGTCTGTGCTTGAGGTGGGCTCAGGAGCTGCCTCTGTTAGATTTGGGTATTTACTTCTATACCAACACAGAATTTGAAATGTGTTGTGTTCCTTGTATCCTAGTTATTCTGTAGGCCTGAATTTTGAGTGGTTTTACGTACTCTCTTTGTTGGCATATATGATCATTTGGACATAGTGTGAAAAATTGAAGTTTTATGTGGCTGCATTATCATACAGAAATCAGAATGATTCTTGTGCTCTTGTGATAAATTTGGCTTTTTTTTTTTTAATGCATCAGGAATTATTGCTGGGAACTTTTTCTTGAAGAGGAGATAAAGAGCAACTTGTCAGAGATCGCTTGACTGATCTCAATCCCCTGAATTACACATGTGATATGTTTTTAAATTATAAAAGAAAGCAACAGAACAGTATGAATAATATAATACTATCTTATCAAATATATATATATATGTATATATATATGCACACAAACACATATATATAATAGAAAATTGTCCAGAAGCTTGGATACATTAATTTATTTACTGTGGTTGTAACTGGGTAGTAGGATCTTACATGTTTTCTATAACAAAAAAATAGATTACTTAATCACACACACAAAAATAGAAAAAAGGCATTTCCACTTTAGGAAAAGCAAAAGTTGTCACAATTCAATTAAATTCAACAGAGGTTTTTTGAAAAATGCATTTCCATCATAGCAAAAAAAAAATTAGATATTCTATTCTAAATTCATTTAGAATATGTTAACTAAATGAATTGTAATTATAATTGCATAGATTATACAGGCATACATATACACACATATTTGTATATACATTAAGGAATGTTTGAGTAAAAAGGTAGTCATATCACAAGGGAGGAGATGGGCAAAAAGCAGTGATAAGAAGCACAGAAAATGAGTCCCAGGCAAGGGCAGCTGGACTGAGAGCCACTTATGGGACTTCACCTCCTGGCAGAGGTGGCAGCCAGGTCTGGATACGGTGTGGATACAGCAGCTCCTGACTGAGCCATAAAGGGCATACTTTACAAACATTCCCAAAGAATTAGTGACCCTCTTCTATTCCTAAGAGTTCTGATCAAAGCAAAGGAATGGAATATCGAAGAAAGAGAATAAAACTCTGTTGAAGTTTGCAAAATATTTGTGCAGTGTTAACAAAATGTTCAAAATATATGGATAATTATTTACTACAAACTAGTCACATTGTCTTTTCCTCGAAAGAACATAGTGGAAGTAGATCGAAAGTCAATAAGAAAGGCAGTATATTATCCAGGTGATAACAGTCTTTACTTGCTGGTGCTTTAGTTCTGAAGTTGTATAGTTCAAAAAGAAAGAGTTGAAAAGAAACAAAGTTAGCTAATTCACAATGGAATTTAAATATCAACCATTAGAGAATTTGATAATGTAATATTGTAGATTTGTGTTTATTCACCCCATTTCAGCGCTATGTATTTCCCCTTAAATGGAAAAACCTAGTGTTTTATTTTGAAGTGAATGTTTAATTTGTTTTATTTTGAGCTTTCTCATTACAATATCATAATCATTATCTCCCCTGCCCTTTTTCTGTCCCATCCTTCCTCCTTCCCTCTCCCATTATTCAGACTTAGTTCAATATACAGCTGTTCAATATACATTTCCTATTCTCCTTCAGGGCACGTGGAATTAGTTGTGACTGTGTCATCTTTGTCGGTCAAGAAAATGTGAGTAAGGGGCACCTGGCCAACTCAGTGGGTGGAACATGCTACTCTTGATCTTGGGGTTGTAAATTCAAACCCCACGTTGGGTGTAGAGATTACTTAAAAATAAAATCTTAGAGAGTTGCCAGGGTGACTCAGTTGGTTAAGCATCTAAATGTTGATTTCAGCTCTGGTCATGATGTCAGTGTTGTGAGACTGAGACTCATGTTGAGTTCTGAATTTAGCACAGAGTCTGCTTGAGATTTTTGGGATTCTCTCTCCCTGCCCCCCTCCCCCCACTCAGCACACACGCTCTAAATAAATAAATAAAATCTTAAAAAAAAAAACCCAAAACCCTAAAATCTTAGAAAGAAAGGAGGAAAGGAAAGAAAGGAAGGGAGGGAAGGAGGAAAGGATGGAAGGAAGAAAGAAAGAAAATGTGAGCAAAAGTGCTATGTGTCCTTCTCTATGGAAATTTTAAGAGCAATGTACCACAGAGTGCAATGCACCACACTTTTTGCCTGGGAAGCTTCTCTGTTACACTTGGGTCCTGCAGTGAGGGAGAAGGAGAAAAAGGAAAGCCCTCAGCTTTCCCTGCTACCACCACTCCCCTATAGCCAGATAACATGTAAAATGCATGAGAAATTAATGCAATCTTGTGTTTGTTTTGTTTTTAAGTACATGATTATCTAGCCTATCCAATAAGCATATAGACAAAGGAAAAGGAAAATTACATTCTTCATGCAAGTTTAACATTTTGGAGTGGGGAGAAATTTTACCTCATGGTCAATTGTATTATAACTTAATATTTTATACTATATGTATATATAATTATATATACATAACCATATATGTTGTTCTAATTTAATTTAATAATGTAGCTTTTTATTTCTTTAAACACTTCAGATTAACTCATTCTTACTTGAGGATCTTCACAAGACAAATTCTTTTCATGGGGTTTCCTTCCATATATGCATGGTTGGCTCCTGTGCATCCCTCAGACCTCTGCTGGAGCCTTTCCTGGCCACCCTGTCTAAGTAGATTTTGGCCTGTTACCTTTTATTGCTGCACCTTGTCTGCATTTTCTGAGCTTCAAGTAGATATTTATTTGTCTGTTATCTTTTTATTGTTTGGCTGACCCTCTAGCCTGCCAGCTCCATGAGTCTGTGTCTATCCTCTGTACCACTGCATAACCTGTAAAGGGCAAAATGACAGCTTCAAAGTAGACGATTCATATACGATGATTACACAAATGACAAAGTTATTGTAATGAGTGTACATGGGATAAAAGTAGTTACACAGTATTTTATATAGTCATGAGTTATATAACATTTTTTCCCCTACACGTCAGTTTTTTTAAGCCCATGGTAGAAAGTTTGGAAATGGAGGTAGTTCAGAGGTTTTGGGTTTTATTTAAAGGGAGTTGATGATGATTGTTATCAGCAGTAGCAGCATTATTAGTATTATTTACTTTTTTGAGGGCCTGTCAATTTCCAGTTATTAAAATTAAGAAGTATGCATGAGGGTACTAGGAAAGCCAATACATTTTCTCTTCTTTTATTTAAAGATTTATTTATTTGAGAGAGAGTGTGTGTGCGTGCATGTGCATGAGCTGGACCCTGGGTGGGGGAGGGGACAGAGGGAGAGGAAGAATCCCAAGCAGACTCCCTGCTGAGCATGGAGCCCAAAGCTGGGCTCAATCCCATGACCCTGAGATTCTGACCTGAGCCAAAATCAAGAGCTAGTCACTTAGCTGACTAAGCTGGGTGACTGAGCCACCCAGGCACCCCAACCATAAATGATGTAAGCATTAAAAATGTCTGTTTAATAGCAATAAGGTTTAATACAAAAATTCTATACACACACAGTATCTAAATATATGGTTTGAAAAATTTCTGGAATATTTTTTTTAGAAATAAAATAAATTATTTTTTATTAAAATTGTTGTTTTAAAGTGTTCAATTGATTTGACTCTACTGGGCCAATGCCAACCCTAATCTTCAGAGTTTACAATTTATTTGGTGCTTTTTGTTAAGAATCATGAAAGTATCTAGCCACATGTTTTTGGAGCATAGCTAATGTGAATATAAATAATTTACGTTAACAGCGTTTTCAGAGAAGTTAGAATTTCAGTGATTCCATATTATCAAAATCATAAGATTAGAATATGGCTAAACAAAAATTTCAGGGACAACTAGGCCATTAAATTTGAAGTTAAAATATTTGGGAAGAATCAGCTTTTTGCATATATAATCAAAATAATAATTGCAAGGATTTATGGATTAGACTCAGAAATTGTTTTAAGAAACCGTTAATCCAAGGATTCAGAAATAACAGTGTGTATACACACACACACACACACACCATTTTATCTAGTTTTAAGCACAAACTACTTTACTATAGAAAATAGGTAGATCACAATTTTTGGAGGGCTATAAAAATAGCCTCTAGTCTAAGCTTTCAGAAATGACTTAAAACCACAGCAGAACTAAAAGGACTGTTCTGTCTGCCATCATTAGGAAACTGCAAATGAGGAAGCTTTCCTCATGACTGCTGGTTCTAACATCTCCTGCTACTACCTTGATCCACACCCACAACCTGGATGGGTGCCTTGTACCCTGCTCTCTCTTGCTGTCTGCATAACTCTGTCAAATCAAAGAGGAATCCACATCACATACGAGGCACCAACTACAAGCGGGTATAGAACAGGTCATTTTTAGATTTTGAACCTCTGCCACTGAAGCAAGTGGGTTTTGAGAGAGCCTCTAAACCCTTATAACATCAAACGAAATTAGAATTATACTATATAGACAGTTTTGTATCTTTCATATTCCAATTTAAATTATATCACTTATTTCTCGCATCATTAAATATGTTATAAAATCACATTTTTTGGATGGCATGATTCAATTTATTGAAATATTTAAATTATTTTGATTAATTAGTGAATTAAATTTCATAAATTGCTGAACCATATAGTTCCTAGCACATCTGAAGCACTCAGTATGTATTTGTCGAAGGAATAAATATAATTAGAGGACCCAGGTTGACAACAATCCCATCTTAAATGCTTGATATTTGAAATCATCATCATTCCTACCCATGGGATGGAGGGAAGAACCTGGAGGCGTGTGTTGGAGAGCTTTACAGGCCAGGCTTGGAAGTACTATAACTTACACATAGCAATAACTTTTGCTTAAGCTCTCTTAGGAAAAGTCATGAAGCTACATCTAAAGGCAAGGGAGAAGGGAGGCTAGGAAATGAGTATAGCTGGAGCTAGCTACAATACTACTGGGGTAGAAATTGTGGAGAACAGTCTTCATCCAGCATGAGAAAGAATTAAAGCCCATTTTTCTACCTGTCTGTAAAACCCTTTGTACTTGGATTATTCATTGGTTAACATTATCTTTGAAACTGCTAATTGTTCACAATGTATACTATTATTTTCTAATTTAGCCCTAACAAGATATTTTCTCTAGAAGGAATGAATAAACATTAAGTGGAGACATGATGCATTTGAAATATTTTTATTAGAGCAGTTGACTGTACAGCATAACTAAACAGAATCCTTTTCAAACATCATGATGCATAGTTTCTAGCCAATGTACAACTATGTTGAGACAACTGAAATAAGCCTAGTTCTATAAGTCTCCAGATCTTCCTCATTCTCTTTAGAGTATAAAATGAGGGTAGAAATTTTCTTTTTCTTTTTTTAAAGATTTTATTTACTTATATGAGAGAGAAAGAGAGAGAGTGCATAAGTGGGTGGAGGGTCAGAGGGAGAGGGAGAAGTAGACTCCTCTCTGAGCAGGGAGCCTGGGGTGGGGCTCGATCCCAGGACCCTGAGATCATGACCTGAGCTGAAGTCAGACGCTTAACAAACTGAGCCACCCAAGTGCCCCTAATTTTTTTTTTTTTTTAATTTCCTATAAGGAGTCGACTAAAATGCAACTGAATGGTTTATGGTCCTCTCACTTACCTTACAATCTGATCTAGATTGTGTCACCAACTGCTAGGGATGTGCCTTACTACACAGTCGCTTTTCCAGTTCTTCATAAGACAGAGGCAGTGCTCCTTCCCTTTTTCTGTCACAGTCTGTACCTTGCTTCTGTCATTAGGAAGACTGTTAAGTCCTGTTTAGTTCATCACTAACTACATTATTGCTTGGCATATTACTACTGTTGTTATGCCTCTGAAATACACACAGAACATAAGACAAGGTAGGTCAGCTTGACAAATGCTGACTTTGACTAGAGTGAATTTACGTCTACTGCATTGGTAAGAAAGATTATTACTTATACTTACCATCATCATTAATTTTCTTCCTAAATTTTTAAATTATAATAAATCAGTGAAAATGTGTACATACTCTCAAGTGGCAACTTAGCCTTGGGGTTATTATACAGCAGAAGAGATAGACTTTTCAAATTATTTTTGTGATTAAAGCACATGTCTTAAAGGGATAAAAATGTGTACAAAATCTGCAAAGATAGGTTAATATGAGACTCATTTTAGCAAATTATCATCCAGTTTAGATATTTGGTATAATTGTTCAATTTAACAACTAAATCTGTTGAATTAATTTGTGGCCAGTGCATCATAGAGTATAGTTTTTTGGAAGATTAGAGTAGTATTTATGTTTAATTTTTTTTTCTTTTAGGTAATTGATCTAAACAAAATTAGGTCATTTTTCCTAAAAAGGATGCAGGCGGATCTTCATTATTCCCATTATCAGTAGCTTTAAGGAAGATCCTAATTTTACACAATTTGAGAAAAAAATGAATAAAAAGAGAAAGCATAGCAGTAATAACAAATAATCTTTATTGTGTGTCTACTATGTGCCAAGCACCATGCTAAATCTTTTTTCATTCAACAGATATTTTCTGAGTGTCCAACAGGCATTGAAGATACACAGTGGTGAAGAAAGATACAAGTCTCTGGAATTTATATCCTAGCTGGTAGAAACAGATAGTATCTAAGAATGATAAATAAGTAGATTATATAGCATGTTCCAGTGGGATAAGTACTATGAAGGAAGTTAGCAGAGAGTAAGGTGTGCTAGAATGGGGCTGCACTTCTTTAATTGAATGGTCAGGATAGTGTTGGCCATATAAGTAAATGAAGACCATTATGGATTTGCAAGCTCACTCTTCCTTTCCTGGTTTCTCCATTCCCTGGCCAGGTTAGGCTCCATACCACTGGCATGCCTGCCTTTGAGTTTGTCTTCACTGTATTTCTTCTAGTTTGACTCAGCCCCTTCTCTAGATGAGGAAAGCCATTCCATCTGGATCACAGTTTACCTTTTCAGCTCAGACTAAAGCCACTCTTCTTAATCAGCTAAGTCCCAATTCAACCAGAGTTTGTTAGTGAAATTCTCTTCCAGTTCTTTTCTCTTTTCAGGCATGTCGCTGAGAGGCCAAATTGTCTGAACCTCTTAGCTTCCCTAAAGCTATCTCTTTACTTCCTCAGGTCTATGCCTTTTAAAATGAAGTTGGGTTATTGACTATTATTATGTCATTGAGTATGATGCCTGCTTTATATTACATTTACACATGTAAAAATCCAAGGAAATAGATAGTATTTTTCTCATTCACAGTTGAGGGAAATGAGGCTTAGTGAGAAACTGATTTGGGTCTCAAACCCACACCAGAATTATTTTATTTTATTTTATTTTATTTTATTTTATTTTATTTTATTTTATTTATTTTTTTGAGCACGTGTGAGAGAGACAGAGACAGAGACAGAGAGATGTGGGAAGGGGCACAGGGAGAGGGGAGAAACAGACCTCCCACCGAGCACGTCTCAATCCCAAAACCCTGAGATCATGACCTGAGCCAAAGGTGGAGGCTTAGCGGACTGAGCCACCCAGGCATCCCCCGCCCCCCTTTTTTAAAGAGTTGCTTCCTTTATCCAATCTCATTATCCCAATTCCTCAAACACCCATTTTACCTCTGCCATTTTTTGAGAAAATACAGAAATCAGATGTTTGTAGGGTCTGTATTATTTGAAACTGTTCAGTTTAGCGTTAGATTTGATCTTTAGAACAAAATACAATTGAATGTAGAATTGCAATTTTAAAAGAATAGGAAAGTATGTTCATCATATTGACATTTTCAGATTTTACCTTCTCAACAATCCTGTAGTGTTGGTGTTACTACTATCTCTGTTTTACAGGGAAGCAAAGTGAGGTTTGGGAAGGTTACATAAAATGCCCAGGGTGACATGTCTGTAAGTGATGGCACTTATAAGAACAAGTAATAGTTCAACTAATTTCTTTTAACAGAAGTATTAACCAAAACACCTCCGCAAATTTTTTGTGGAGGAAAATGTTACTACTTAGAGTTTGATAAAACATAATGATTAAGACTGAAGAAGGAAATCTAAATAAAAATCAAATGGGAAATCCATATATGACTTCCATTTTACAAAAACATGGAAAATGAATACGTTTTTAGTGTTTCAAATAAAATGGAATTTTAAAAGGTAACAATCCTAAAAAATGAAAAAATAAAAGGTAACAATCCTATAACCATATGTATTAACATGCCCCTAATATTTCATGTTTTTTCCTTTGCACTTAAATATTATTCTTGGCAAACACAGACACACAGACATCATACAACAAAAAAGAAACTGATCTTAATTTAAAATAAACTAAAAATATAAAATGTGCCCTTACATAATGAAAAATGAAATGTTCTAAAAACTCTTCTTTTAATATTTTAAAAATGTGGAGTCTGAGCATGAATGTTGCTTTAAGAAAGGTACTCATATTACAAAAATAGAACTTGTGCCCGTGATGTTGCAGTTGCCATGGTTACTACAAATTTGTTACTTAATAGCAGAGCAAATAGATTCATAAACATGCTAATTATATCTGATACATTTTTCAGACTGTTTTATATGAATATGCATATAGTTTGCATAAAAATGAATGCCCCCATCCAATAATTTTGCAAGTTTGGGAAGGTTTTGCTGTGTGTAAGTTTGGGAAGGTTTCTCTATGATGTAGTGTATGACCATCTTGACATAGGTAAAAAAAAAAAAATTTTTTTTCAGGCAAATTATTTTATGATTCATGGAGTAGGCACCTATTGCTTTTAAGGTAAATGATATAACAATTTCCAAATGCTAAATATTTTACTATCCAGTCAGGCTTTAGAATGGTTAGTTTGAGATTATGATAAAGCTTTTTTTTTATTCTGTCATTCCATTTAAAAAATATTAAGAAAGAAGCAGGTATGACAAAAGAATCAATATAGTCTTGAGTTTTTTACATGGATCAGCAGTCTGTAATATTTACATGTGAAGATGAACAAAGATTTTAAGTTACAGATTTCCTTTCTGTAACTTAAGTATTTGATAACACTGAGTGCATGCTGAATATTACAAAAAACTCAAGGGCCCTGCTCTATCTTTCTCTAAAAGGCAAAACCATCAACATAATGAGAAGGGAGGAAAAGTCTGCGTTACAAAATCGCTAGAAAGGGGAAAAGTTGGCCCAGATTACCCAATGAACGAGCACTAATATAACTTAAAATAGAGGTAGGAGAGAGGCTGTGACCCTTCCTGAGAAAGAGGATTTGCTTGGGAGATTTGTGACTTTAGTCAGGGCCTAGTATAGCTCTTTGATGAAAGAGTAGGAATATATGTATCTCCAGAGAGTTATACCAGGAGGGGGTCTTTGCCCTAATCTTGTGATCGAAGATGTTACCATTCTTACAGCTCCATTTAAAACAAAACCCCACTTTCTCTTTTATTGACACTGATTTTTCTTTATTGATGAGGTCCTAGGTCAGAATACTAGCTAGGTGCTCAGAAACCAAATGGTATTTAGCAACATGTTTGATATTAACAATCAACCACTTATTTGTTTATGCTACCTTTTTACTTTCACAACCAAAGCACAAAGAAGTTGGTTGCTGTATTTCAGATGTTTGAGCATGTCAGGGATATTGACTGAAAAATCTGCTCTGCAGCTCACTGTCACCTAGTGATTGATATCAGCTGTAACAAGATAAAATGTTATGGCATCATAATTCTGCTTGATGCAAGGTAATCTTTGATCTTTTACTATCAACAGAAGATTATAATATATACTTAGTGTGATAAATAATACCTTTCACTATGTCAGAGAAAGAGCAAGTTAAATTGGTAATGGTTCCAATAGCTAGCATCTTATTTGCAATTTTTATTTAAGATTAAATGCCTTATAAACAGAAAGACTAGACTCCTAAAATGTATTATTATTGAATTATTACAACTTGTGTTTGTTAATAATTAATGATTGTCTCTTTTGCATTAAACTGAAAGGTGCAGTTTAAAAATTGCTAAATGCATAGCCTCGAGGTAAATTTTTATTGGAGGGCATCATGGTACCAAGGTGCCAATTAGTGGCATTAATTTGCCAAAAGATTATGTAAATTTTAAAAAAAATAAGAATTGAGGATTTGATATGTGAAATACTCTAAATAGTAGGAAAAATTGTTTTCCCTTTCCTTTGAAATCTAAGGTCTAAACTCTATAGCACATAACAAATGCTTGGTAGATGTTAGCTCTTAAAAGTATAATTTTTAACATTATCAATTACAGTTCTTACCATATACTGGGATCTTACAGTTTACCTCAAATGTCCCTTGTCTGCCTTGAAAAATTATTTTCATCTTTCAAGATACAACTCCTATGCTGCTCACTCTGAGGGGCTGTTCCAGGGTCTTTCTCTGCCCCTAGAAAATACAGTTGTTCTTCCTATCTGCTGTTTTAGCATCTTGGCATATTTTCATTATTACTGTTTTTCATTGCCTTGAGATGACTTACTGCTTGTGTAACATTCCATTTTAATGTGAACTCCTTGAGCTAGGCATCAGATCTTGACCATCACTGCCTTCCACATGCACTAGGTGTTCAGTAAATGTTTATTACCCAACACATGAGTAAGTTGAGTTACTCAACACATGAATAAGAAGGCCACAAGGTACAAGAAGTGAAAGGGCAGAAAAATGAAAATGAGAAGAAAATCAATTAACAAATGAAGATGGTCATAAAAAAGAAAACACAAAGTCTATTTCTGGTGTTAATCATTTCTATCCCAAACCTTAGAGCTTTATGGATATATAGCAGACTTTTAGGCATTGCATTGGTTTGAGAACTGTCTAGGCCCCTCACTTTTCCTTTCCTTTGGATATTGGCAATAGACCATTTGTGAAAACCTTTCCACTGAATCCTCTGATTTGATCCTCACAATATCCTTGTGAAGTGTTCAGGTCAGGTATCATCACTGCTTTTTTATAGAGCAGGAAACTGCAGCTCAGAGAGGTTAATTGTTTGTCCAGGGTCACACAGCTAAGAGATTTTAGACTCAACTCTGGATGTGACTCCAGATGAAGGTCACTTTCACTGATGCCATGCCCTTTTCTGAAACGAATTACCAATGTTTTGTCTGAGAAATGTTTACATTAAAAAAAGTTTGGGGGTGCCTGGGTGGCACAGCGGTTAAGCTTCTGCCTTCGCCTCAGGGCGTGATCCCGGCGTTATGGGATCGAGTCCCACATCAGGCTCCTCTGCTATGAGCCTGCTTCTTCCTCTCCCACTCCCCCTGCTGTGTTCCCTCTCTCACTGGCTGTCTCTATCTCTGTCAAATAAATAAATAAATTCTTTAAAAAAAATAAAAATAAAAATAAAAAAAGTTTGATTAACATTTAGCCAGCTATAAAATAAGTAGATTCAATGATGAATCTACAAGTGAACTGAATTTTGGATAATACACAAAGTGTCATTTTTAGTTCTTGCTACCTAAAATGCTATGAGAACACAAGGAAATGGAAACTATGAAAACTTGCTACAGCATTTTCTTTTTTTTTATAATAATATTTCTTTATTATATTATGTTAGTCACCATACAGTACATCCCTGGCTTTTGACGTGAAGTTCGATGATTCATTAGTTGTGTATAACACCCAGTACACCATGCAATACGTGCTCTCCTTACTACCCATCACCAGCCTATCCCATTCCCCCACCCCCCTCCCCTCTGAAGCCCTCAGTTTGTTTCCCAGAGTCCATAGTCTCTCATGCTTCATTCCCCCTTCTGATTACCCCCCTTTCTTTATCCCTTTCTTCTCCTACTGATCTTCCTAGTTCTTATGTTCCATAGATGAGAGAAACCATATGATAATTGTCTTTCTCTGCTTGACTTATTTCACTTAGCATTATCTCCTCCATTGACGTCCATGTTGCAGCAAATGTTGAGAACTTGTTCTTTTTGATAGCTGAGTAATATTCCATTGTATATATGGACCACATCTTCTTAATCCAGTCACCTGTTGAAGGGCATCTCGGTTCCTTCCACAATTCAGCTATTGTGGACAATGCTGCTATGAACATTGGAGTGCATATGGCCCTTCTCTTCACTCTGTCTGTGTCTTTGGCATAAATACCCAGTAGTGCAATGGGTGGATCATAAGGTAGCTCAATTTTTAACTTTTTAAGGGACCTCCACACTGTTTTCTAGAGTGGCTGTACCAACTTGCATTCCCACCAACAATGTAGGAGGGATCCCCTTCTCCATATCCTCTCCAACAATTGTTGTTCCTTGCCTTGTCAATTTTTGCCATTCTAACTGGCATAAGGTGGTATCTTAGTGTGGTTTTGATTTGAATTTCCCTGATGGCTAATGATTTTGAACATTTTTTCAGGTGTCTGTTAGCCATTTGTATGTCTTCATTGGAAAAGTGTCTGTTCATATCTTCTGCCCATTTTATGATTTGTTTATTTGTTTCTTGTGTATTGAGTTTGAGAAGTTCTTTGTAGATCTTGGATACTAGTCTTTTATCTGTAGTGTCATTTGCAAATATATTCTCCCATTCGTGGGCTGGCTCTTAGTTTTTTTGACTGTTTCCTTGGCTGTGCAGACGCTTTTTATCTTGATGAAGTCCCACAAGTTCATTTTATCTTTTATTTCTCTTGCCTTTGGAGATGTGTCATGAAAAAGGTTGCTGTGGCCGATGTCGTAGAGGTTGCTGCCTATGCTCTCCTCTAGGATTTTGATGGATTCCTGTCTCACATCAAGGTCTTTCATCCATCTGGAGTTTATCTTTGTGTATGGTGTGAGAGAGTGGTCAAGTTTCATTCTTTTGCATGTAGCTGTCCAATTTTCCCAGCACCATTTATTGAAGAGACTGTCTTTTTTCCACTGGATGTTTTTTCCTGCTTTGTCAAAGATTAGTTACCCAAAGAGCCAAGGGTCCATTTCTGGGTTCTCTATTCTGTTCCATTGGTCTATGTGTCTGTTTTTGTGCCAGTACCATGTACAGCATTTTCTGTCTAATGTTTCTGTATTTGTGTAGATTCCTTTAGTTAACAATTTATTGCCATGACTAAGGATTGTTTAAAATAATTTTGCTTTGAAATCAGGAAAAGTTTAAAAGGTTCTGTCCGTTCATGTTTAGTTTAAGTTTTGTACACACAGGCCAGTACTATTCACCTGATCATATTGCATTTATTCAGTTTGTAAAGGGAAACTATCTCAACTTTTGGCAGAATCATTGTACTCACAGAGAGAACAGATGCTGTCTTCCTTTAGCAGGTGAGACTCTGAGCTTTCTAGATAGTTATGAGCAATAATCCGAAATCAAAGCTTCGGTTACTTTGGATCTACAACTGCTGTCAGCTGCAGTAACTTAGAAGCATCAACTTTATAGCTTGAGGCGACTTGAAAGATTGCCTGATGCAATGTCTGTTTGCACAAGAGGAAATTGTGGTCTGAAGAGGTGAAGAGGTTTATCTAATTTCTTATGGCCAATCAATGTTGCAACCAAGACTTGAACCTAGATTACCTTCTTTCTTCTCAGTATTCTTTGCTCTACAGTATGCTGGCTCCTTCGTGATGGGTATATCAGCTATCGAATGCTGTGTAACAAATCATTTTGTATGCTGGTGGCTTGGGGAAGCCGTGGCTACTGCTGCAGGGCTATACTAGTGATTTTGTCACATGATACATTGCATACCACTAAGAAGCAGCCTCTTAACAACATGTATAAAGACTACTTCTCCAACTGTTTTCCTAGTCACTAAGTCACCAAGTGATTGAGATCTATATCTATGTCTGTATCTATATATTTGTACAACAGTAATATAAGTAAAATGTATGGTTGTTCAGTTTCAATTTCTCTTTCTCCAAGGGAATGATTCAACACCAGTTAGCTGGAACTACATATGAAATATGTTTATTCAAGTGTCAAATACCCCAAATCCTACTGGTTTGAAGTTTATTAGAAGAAAACCAATTTTAGAGATAAGGACCATGGATTTTCCCACACCACCTGTGGCATTTTACTCCCTTCTGGCAAAGCAGATATTTAGGATTAAAGGAGTCAAAGGTATATCTTCTTTAGCTCAGTTTTCATGGCTTTCACAGATGAAAGTGAAGAGGCAGGCTGGAGCTTAATGAAGCCAGATATACAGTTTTACAGTATATACAGATACAGAGTTTTGGACTTTTTGTATCTTGTTTCTGAAGAAACATCTCCAGGACAAGTACATTCAGGAAACAAAACCAAACATGAAGTTATGGCAACAATAAGTAATTGTTAGAAGTTAGAATATGGTCAGCTATGTGAGAAGGAAAAGTGATCTCTGGAGGATCCGAGGAGGGCATTGTGCAGCTGACATGCTGAGGTTCTTTACTAGCTGCCCTGGTCCAAACATTACTCTGAGAAATGGAATTCAAAGCCTGATCCAGCAGAAGTAGAAGATGTAGAACAAGTTATGGATGATAAACCAGAACAATAGAAGCTAGCAGATTTTGGTATATGTAGCCTGGCTTTCTGTGGGCCCCAAGGTTGCAATTTCTAATAATATATTTAATATTTAATATATTTAATCTTACGAATTAATCTTCTGAAGAACTTTATTGAGAGTTAATATAATGTGTCACTTTTTTCCCCCGAGGAAAACAAAAACAAGCCCAAAACCTTAGTAGCTTAAAATAATCATTTTATTTGCTCCTGTTTTCTCTTGATCAGAAATTTTAGCTGGAATCAGGTGGGTGGCTTTTCTGGGGGTCTCATTTGAGGTCACTCATGTGAATACAGTAAGGTGGAGGGTTGATGGTCTAAATGAACCAAGGTGGTCTCACGCACACCTGCTGTTGTTGACAGGGCTCTTCTCTCTCTCTTTGTCATCTCTAATTGTCAAGAAGGCTAGTCCAGGCTTCTTTAGTAAATATGGTGTCATTTGGTTTCCAAGGAGGTGACAATGGAAGCTTGACAAATGTCTCTTGAAACATAGATTTGGAACTTCCCTAACATATGCCCACCATATTTTATAGGTCAAGGTGAGTCACAAGGCCCATTCAAATATAAGCAGGTAGAGAAATTGACTGTACCTTTTACTTGAAGGAACAGCAAAGTCATATTTCCAACAGGCACGCACACAGAGATGACAAACATTGATGCCCACCCCACATTTTTGTAACCTGTGTTAGCGGTATGCCAAAAGTTCTTACCATTCTCTTGCATCTGTGTTTTATATGAAATGATACTTTAGGGTGCAGAAAATTTAGTTTCTGTAACTCCTATGGTTGCATACCATAGAGACAGCCCTTTTCTGGCTCGAACTGATTAGTGATATCAATACTTAAAAGTATTTTTTTCCCTTACTACAAGTCAATGGGATAGGTTGACAGTTTTACAAATATATATTTCTCAATTCTTTCTGGAAGAGGTTGAGGGCAAAATTGGTTCTCTAGTGAGTGTCTGTGTTTTGGTTTCTGTTAAATGATGATCTATAATTGATTTGTGTGCCAGCTAGAACTGCCTCAGACTGTTTTCAGCTATTTTGTTCTCAATTCAATATGTAGCATTATTCACAAAGAGCATTACCGGCCTTTCCCCAGATAATCAATCATAAACTAAAGAGAAAAAGACTGTTTTTAATGGAATATTTAGAAAAAACGAAGTGACTAAATAGTGTGTGTGGGGGGGGGGGTGGGGGAGTGGAGAATCATCTCAGTAACTGTAGGGCTGGTTTTTAATAGGTCCAACCTTCCAAACATTCCTTTGTTATTTAATCTTATACTGTTAGAGATGCCAGGGCAGAAAACAATGTAGGTGGTTAGGGAAACATATTTAAGGCTAATGTGGTTGTGTGTTTAATAGATCAAAATTTTATTTAATCCTACAAAAATTCTTTTAAATAGTACTATATACCCATTTTGCAAATTAGAAAACTGAGGATTAAGGTTAGTAATTTATCCAAATTCATACAGACAGAAAAAAACAGAGGTAGGATAAAAATACAGAAAACCTTGACTTCAGATTCTTATCCTTTTCTTCGAATATACACAGTCTTTTGATTTGGGAATGTTAACATTATTATCCCTAATTTTGTAGTGTCATAAATAAAGGATCATAAGTAAATGAGCACAATAAGCTGCAATTGTTAAATATAAAGAAAACAGGACACGTTGTAACTGGTAATTGTGCTACTAGAAACATTTATCAGTGAGTATTATTTAAAGAAGCCATGAAAATATCTTGTCCCTCCCTTCAGGGTGAATACAGTTTGGCCGATTTATTTCACTGTTTTGGAGTAATTTCTGGGAGGAATGTGGTAATGAACATTAACAGATTGTAATTTTGTTATAGTAAATTTTTAATTTGGTCTTAAAAATATTAATTTGGAAGGCCTAGATTCCATGGTGAAGAAACAAACTAAATCCAGTAAGAATCAAATCTGAGATGTATATTTTTTTTACATTATATCTCTGAAATCAGAATTAGTCTTAAAACCAATAAAAAAGCATTGTGTCATATTTAATTATTTTATAGTCCTCTATTCGCAATAATAAAGATGACAACAACCTTGATCAGGCAGTATCACTGTCTTCTCTCTGCTATAGATGAAGTAACTAAAGCACAAAAACTTGAGTAGCGTTTCCAGTGCCACATAGATACACAGTGGTAGAACCAGGATTTGGATCAAGTAAGTCTGAGCAGGAAAAAAAAAAAAAAAAAAAGGCTGAGATAGCAAAACTAAGCCTGACTTTGAAGTATAAAGTCTAACAAGTGTAGAAACTTGGAGAATGGGAAACTCATTATAAATGATGTGTCATTGAAGAAAATTTTCCATACCCTATTCTTGATCCTAACCTTTATCTTTCTGCCTCATTCACTCAGTGACATCATCGGCCCTCTCCTTTCTTCTTCATTCGTTCCTCTGATTTCCACTCTCCACTCCCACCATTCAGCTTATTTTTCCTGGTCCCAAGCTTTAGCCAGTCTCTAATCAAATCCTATACTCCCTTCCCCTGTTATAGTCCTTTTTCTCTGACAAGCAAGTCCAACAATGAATGAACCCATCTACGTACTTTCTTAAACACAGAGAAAACCACACGACTGGGCAGATTCATGGTCACCAATCTGAACTGGACTCTCAACATTTGTGAGAAATATACCCTTTTCCTTTTTCAGCCTTCTCTCCCCTTATTCACACCAACTCTTTCAACTGTCTTCTACCTGCTTCAAGTCTTCTTTCTCATTACTTCTATACTTAAAATTTACTCTAAAATTTCTAATTTTATCTCAAGTTATAATTCATCCAAAATGTTAAACCATCATTATAATAACAATCTTGAAATCTATAACATTCATTTATTTTAATGGACTCCAGAGTAATAATTAGAGGCAGTGTAGCATAGCTAATTGCAAGAGAGTCAGGCTTAGAGCAGTTTTCTGACTGCCAAAAATGATCTCTGTTTTCTTGTTATCTCAAAAAGTATTGTACATACACATACACACACCTACATGCACCATACACACATAAGCATGTATACATTTGGCATTTTGTTATCTTTTTGTGAGTAGGTAATATATTCACACAGAAATAAAAATCACTACCACTTCCTCATCCACCCCTTTCCCTCCTACACACTCTGTGTGGGCACACTTCCAGTATTTCTTTATGCAAATATATGTGAATAAAAAACAAATATTTTAATCCCTCTATTTTTTTTTACAAAAGGTAACATTATATGTGTGTGTGTGTACATATATATGTTTGTATATATATGTATATGTGTATAAATATACACATATATTTTTGGACAGAAAGAGGGCTCTCTTGGGAGATACATATATGTATATGTATACATGCGTGTATGTTCTACATATTGAATTTTTCATTTAAGATATGTTTTGGAGTTCTTGCCATGTCTGTGTACAGAGACTCTCAACCTTTGTTCATTTGCATTTTTAGTAGTTGCATAGCATGCTGTTGTACATATGCACCATAGTTTAACTGTTCTCTATTGAAGGACTCTTAGTTTGCATCTGACTTTTTGCTATTACAAGCAATGCTGCAATATCATCCTAGTATATTTGTCATTTTGTTCATGTGAAAGGATATCTGAGTCTGTTTCCAAGTGGGTTAAAGAATACAAAGCATTGGTGATTTTGATGGATATTGCCAGAATACCCTCAAGAGGGCATGTACCACTATGTTCTCACTAGCAGTGTATGAGGGTGCTTATTTTCCCATAGCTTTGACAACACAGTATATTATTACACTTTTGCATTTTTGTCAGTATGATAGGTAAAAAATGACAGGTAAAAATTTTTCATATAGTTAAGAATTTGCATTCCAGTTATTGAAAACTGCCTATTCAAACCCTTTGCCTAATTTCTTACTGTATTGCTGATCCTTCTCCATATCTTGAAGCTATTTATTTATTAAGGGGATTAGTCCTTTGTTTCTGACACCAGGTGACATTTCCCCCTCGACTTTATCCTCTGTGTTTAAAATTATTTCTGAAGCGCTTTTTTATGTAGGATAACTTATTAATTTTTATTCTTGGTTTGTGGGTTTTTGAGTTGGAATTATAGAGAACTTATTCCTCCAAGCTTATAAAGAGATTTGTCTATATTTTCTTCTAATACTTTTATGATTTTACTTTTACATTTGTATCTTTGATCCATTTGGAATTTATTTGGTAAGGATTAAAATTTGTGTTTTGATGCTTATCCATTTGTTATAGTATAGTTTAAAAAATTTCATCTTTATATCACTGATTTGAGATACCATCTTATAATATAATAAATTTGCATTTCTGTTTGGATAGTTTTTTTTTTAGTACTTTGTTGTTGGTGGTGGTGGTGTTTCATTCATCTATATGTTTATTCATGTGCCAGTACTTTATTGTTTTAGTTTTGTTAGAGCTGTGCTATCCAGTTGGGTATCTGCTGACCACATGTGGCTATTGAACACTTGAAATGTGGATAGTGTGAAATGAGACATGCTATAATTGAAAAATAGACACTGGATTTTAAAGAGTTAGTTTACATAATTCGAAATATACCTTTAATAATTTTATATTAATTACACATTGAAATTATAATACTTTGGATATATTGACTTAAATAAAATATTTTTAAAAATTAATTTTACCTGCTTCTTTTAACTTTTTAAAATTATAGATACTAAATGTTTTGAAATTATATATGTGGCTTTCATTATATATTAGACAGTACTGCTTTTGACTATGTTTAGACATATTGAGTTTAATGTTGCAAAAAGGCAGTTAAGTGGAATCTTAGGAAATACCGAAAATGTTTAAGTTTGTTTAAGAAATTTGCTTTGCTCATAGTAGAAATTTTCCTGTCATGCTTTCATTCCCTTCATATCTTCTGCATGTTGCTTTCTGGAATGTCCTTACATATACATTAGATATTATATGTTACATAATCATATACTATATGTTACATACTATATGTGTGTCTGTATATGTGTGTTTAAACACTGATTGACTCCTACTCAGTTATGACTCAGTTATCCCCTTAAATCCTCTCCTGGGCTCACCGCTCTAGCTATAACTCAATAACTGTTTTTCTTTTTTTTTTTCTTTTCCCCAACTCAGTTCAAATTTCCCTGAGGACAAGAACATTGCCTTAGTCATACATGTGAACTCACTGCATAGGACAACCCATGCAATACAGTAAACACTCTCTGATGTTTGTAGAATGCATCAGTGATAAGAAGCTATGAGATTGGATGAGTTCTCCAAAAGAGGAAATGCTAAGGAGAAAATAATGAATTTTAGAAGGCATCTTCAGGTAGATGAAGCTAGAGAAAGAGGGGCAATGAAAGTAACCTTCAGTGAGAACTCCAAAGGGTAGGAAGATAGCCAGTAGCATTAGTGTCATAAAAGAAAGTGAAGTGTGGTTGAAGAGATGAGGAATGAGCAAGAGACCAAGAGATGTTTAGGGTGAATGGAAGCTCAGTTATGAGAAACCATGAGAATGGTTGTGTTCTCCAAAGAAGCAAGTAAAGAAGGGAAGAGGTGTGGTAGGCTTACTGTACCACTTTAATGAACATGACAATTCCACTGCCTTGCCCTGTGTTGTATATATTAATGAATAAATGCAATGCTGCATAATCTCACTAGCTACTTCTTCATTAAAGCAATTCCTGTGAAAATTTGTGAGAGGGAATATATTAATAGATTAAAAGAGTTTGAAAAGTCAAGTGAAGTTATTTTTGCTTTCTAAATGAGGAAGACACATGCATATTTGGAGACACAAGAGAAGGAGCCCATGGAGAAGTGTTGAAGAGGTAAGAGAAAGAGGAGATGAATGTATTCTCAAGATCCTTCAGCAGGTGAGAAGGGAGAATATTGTGAACCCAGGTAGAAAGGATGGCGTTTGAGATGTGGAAAAACATGGTTTTCTCTGGGACCTCATTTATTTTGGATGTTTCATGGAGCATGGTGCTCAGGTAGCCTTTACCATAGTTAATACTTAAGCCCTTTCTACATTTGATCCTCACTACTATTTTCCACTATTATTTGAGACACAGAATAAGGAAGATAGTCAGGTTTGGCAATATTTGGCCATAATCAATTTTTGTCTAGGGTTTTTGTGTTTGTTGCATGTATGTGTCTTTCAAAAACTAAGTTCTGGGAAAGTAGCACTATACTCAGATTTTTTGGATTCATTTCGGAAGATATAGGCATACTGATTTCAAACTTGGTTAAATATTTGAATATTTTGATTCTCTACCAAAGATTAATAACTCTAAAAAACATTTGCTGATTGGATTAAAAGTCTCTGTGGTTTATCCCTCTATTTCATAGAGTACAGAGCGAGATAGCACATTTATCTGACAAATATATATTTATGTCAGATAATATCAGTTTTGTTATCACCATCTGCACTCTGCTATATTTTAACAACAATATGAACAGAGATATACATATAAAATTGTGGATTTACAGCAGATATCATCATTAATTTCCACATAACTAGATTTTTTTTTGTTAGTTTAGAAAACTTTAGAGTATTAAGTTAAAAGCAACTGAAGCTCTTTTTTTATATTTTTGGAAATATTACATTTTATAGAAGATTCTATTAAAGGATGATGAAAACGATGCCAAATTAAAGATAGTTTAAATGATAACATGAAGGCAAAAAAATCTGTTTTTGATATGAAAGGAAATTATTACATAATATTATGGTTGGTGAAGATTTTTGTAGTGTGTGATCCACAATTTAAGGTTGTTAATTGTCAAGTAACCTCAAGCCAATATCTGTTGCGCATTTTGTGTATCAGTGTGTGCAATGAAATGGTATGGTGATATTTACATTATGATTTCAACATTTATTTTTTTTTCAAAAAATAAAGGTTAACATAAGATTATTGTTATTCAGAAGAATGTTTTCAGAAGAATATGTTTTCCTAATATAAATATATTTATACCAGACTTTTTTTTTTTTTTTTTTTTTAAGAGAGAGAGAGCACGAGTTGGGGGGAAGGTGCAGCAGAGGAAGAGAAAACTTTTTTTTTTTTTTTTAAGATTTTATTTATTCATTTGAAAGAGAGACAGAGAGAGCACAAGCAGGGGGAGAGGCAGAGGGAGAGGGAAAAGCAGACTCTCCACTGAGCTGGGAGACCACATTGGGGCTCAATCCCAGTACCTGGAGGTCATGACCTGAGCTGAAGGCAGATGCTTAATCATCTGAGCCACCCAGGTTCCCCAGGGAGAGAGAATCTTAAGCAGGCTTCATGCCCAGCCAGATACAGGGCTTGATCTCATGACCCTGAGATCATGACGTGGGCCAAAATCAAGAGTTGGTTGCTTAACTTAAGTGAGCCACCCAGGCACTCCTTATTACCAGACTTAAAACAAAGATTTTGCTATTCTCTCTTAAAGCATGTCTAGAAGTTCTATAAACAAATGTATAATCACTAAGACCAAATAAAAAGGAGAAATTCATTCATAATCCTAGACAAAAATGTAATTATTTTAATTTCTTAGTCATTTGTAATCATAATCTAGATGCAAATTTTACCAATTTATCAGAATTTCCCATGTTCCTTCCTAGTCTTTATGCTCTCATTTTAATTGATCCATAATAGTCAATCAAGTTAATATTTTATTTATTTATTTAAACACTCTCTAAATATAGGACAATTAAATTGTTAACAGTTATCTCCACTGTAGGTATTGTGGAAATACACTTTTTTTTTTTAAGATTTTATTTGATGATTTGAGAGAGAGAGAGAAAGAACACGCACGCATGAGCAGGAGAGGGAGGGGCAGAGGTAGAAGCAGAGAGGGAAACTGAGTAGGGAGCCCAATGAGGGGGCTCTATCCCAGGACCCTGGGATAATGACTTGAGCTAAAGGCAGACACTTAACCCGCTGAGGCACCCAGGTGCCCCTACACTTCTTTTTAATAATCATTTTTTTCCTTTCTTTTAGCTTTGGATTCACCAGGTCTAAGTTTAAACTTAGTTACTTTTAGTTACCAACAGTGATTTTTGGCAAATTATTTAGCTTTGCTAAGTGTCAGTGTCCTCATCTATAGAAAGCAGTCAATGTTTATTACCTTGCAAGTTTGTGTGGGAATTGAGTTCCAAAAGTATTGCATTCATTCCACATGCATTTAGTGGACACATACTCTGTGGCAGGTACTGTTTCAAATTCTATGTATACTACATTGGAGAAAACAAAATCTGCTATGCTATCATGTTGCTTACATAAGGGAAACATATAATAAGATATCTATATATAAAGATGATATATAGTAAGGAGAAATGTGAAACAGAAAGGAGATAGAGAGTGCCAGGGTTGGGGTAAGTATTTCTATAGAATGGTGTCTGTCTCAGATAAGATAATATTTGAGCAGAGAACAGCAGAAAGTGATAGAACAAGTCATCTGACCATCACGGTGGGTGAAGTAGAGGTAAAGGAGAATATTGAAGCAGGAGAAAACAGCAAGTAAAAAGGTCCTGAGGTTATATTTGTCAAGCAGAAAAAAAGACTAATGAGGCAGAAGCAAGTAAGTGAGAAGGAATAGGAGATATGGTTGGAGATAAATGAACATGGGGGATTGCTGATTAGTTTAGAGCCTTTGTAGGCCATTGAAAGGATTGGATTCTTCTCTGAGTGAGATGGGAATTACTGTAGAGTTGTGAGCAAAAAGGAGCCACAACTTGATTAAGTTTTAAAGATTCATTTTTGCTGCTGTGTTGAGAATATATTTTAGGCTGGTAGTGGTAGAAGCTGGGAGATCATTCAAAAGACTAATGTAAAAACCAGGCCATAAATGGTAGCAGCTTAAAGTAAGTTCATACAAAGAAGTAAATGGAAGTGACCTGAGCCGCCACTCTGGATTTATTTATTTATTTTTTAAATGACCAACAGGTTTGATGACAGATAGTTTGCAGGATATTTGAGAGAGAGAGAGAGAGGAGTTACAGATGATCTCAATAGTTTTCCCTAAGCAACTGAAAGAATGGCATTAGCGCTTGATAATATGTGGAGGGTTGAGTGTGGAAGGAAAATCAATAATTGGTTCTGGACACCTTATATTTGAAACATGTATTAGATACTGTTCTGAGGTATTCATTAGACTGTTGGATATTGGTGTCCATAAGCCTGAATGTTCAGCTAGGGATTGATGAGGTGAGGGAGGAAAATAAGCCTGAGGCTGAGCCGTGGGGCATGCCAACATTTAGAGGTTGGGCCATAGAAACAAATCAGCAAAGGAGAGAGAGAATCATTAGCCAGCGACTGAGGAGGAGAACTGAGAGAGAATTGTCTTCTGGAAGGCTGGAGAAGAAAGTTTTTCAATAAAGATTTATGATAAGAGCAATGCAAAATATAACTGCGCTTTCTCATCTGCTGTATTGGATGGCAATCTGGTAATATCAATAAAAATTACAAATGTATTTGTCTTTCAACTTAGTACTCCCATTTCCAGGAACTTACGGTATTATTTAACACAATAATATGGAATCACATATGAATAACTAATATGGAATTATGTATGAATAATGAATATTCAATGAACATTTTTATGTAATAGCAAAAGATTCATCTATAGGAGGCTGGTTATGTAAACTGTGGTGCATCCACATGAAGGGATTTTATGGGGTTCTAGAAGAGAATAAGAAAGTTCTCTATGTAACCAATATGAAAAGATTCCATGTTATATTATTAAGTGAAAATATACATGGTATGCTACCTTCTCTATAATAAAGGGAAGAAGTAATAATCCATAGCTGTTATATATGAATAAAGAAACAATGGAAATATACACAAGAAAATGGTCAAAGTGTTTACTATATAGTGGAAAGATAAGGAATGGAATGGATAGGAATAGGAGTGGGAATGAGTGTTCTAAATATATACTTAAAAATCATTTTGATATTTGAGTCACATTTTTTTTAAGTGTAGAAGAGAGCGAGATCGGGGCGCCTGGGTGGCACAGCGGTTAAGCGTCTGCCTTCGGTTCAGGGCGTGATCCCTACGTTATGGGATCGAGCCCCACATCAGGCTCCTCCGCTATGAGCCTGCTTCTTCCTCTCCCACTCCCCCTGCTTGTGTTCCCTCTCTCGCTGGCTGTCTCTATCTCTGTCGAATAAATAAATAAAATATTAAAAAAAAATAAAGTAGACATTACTATTTAAAAAAAAAAGAAGAGAAAGAGATCAACTGTTTCAAATGCTGGGTATAGATTGCTAAGATAAGCTCTGAAATTGACCATCAGATTTGGTAAAGGATAGGTGCCTGGGTGGCTCAGTCAGTTAAGTGTCTGCCTTTGGCTCAGGTCATGATCCCAGGGTCCTAGGATCGAGTCCCGCATTGGGCTCCTTGCTCAGCAGAGAGTCCGCTTCTCCCTCTGCTTGCCGCTCCCTCTGCTCATGTGCACGTGGTCTCTCTCTCTCTCTTTCTGTCAAATAAATTTTTAAAATCTTAAAAAAAAAAAAAGATTTGGTAAAGGAGACATTTCAATAAAGGTAATACCTTCTAGAAGTAGTGTTGAAAAGGAAAGGAGAGAGAGGGAATGTAGGCAATGGTAGCTAGGAGGGGAAGTAAGGAAAGGATGACACTAGGTTTGTATAGTGATGAGAATAATGGATTAAAAAGGGAAATATTGATGATTCAGAGAGAAAAAGAGAAATTGCTGGATTGTTGGTATGGAAAAAGACCTGGTGGTGATTGGGTTCTTTTTGAATTCCCATTTTCATGCTTAAGACTAATGTCAAGCCACACTCAACAGAAATGTTTAACACTTCCCTTCATTCCCTTACATCTCTCTCCCTTTAAACTTTTTTTTTTTTTTAATTTTGTGACTGACGAAGAACAAAAAGATTAGATCAGAATTTTTAGAGATCTATACCAGTTGTCTTATGTGGGTATCTGATTAAATGCTCAAAACCATCCTGTGAACTTTATACTATTATTCCCATTTCACAGATAAGAAACTGATCTTCAGGTTAACTTTCCCAATATATTACAATGTATAATAGCACATTCTAGATTTAATCATCAGCTCTTTCTGAATCTAAAGCATTTATTTTTTGTTTTTCCATGTCGTGACAACTTAGATGGGTATTGTGAAAAGTCATCAAAGAACTAGCAGGTTACTTCAAGAAATAATAAATTTTCTTCTCTGTTCATTTAACAAATATTTAGTGAGCACCCATCTTGCATTAGGCACTGATCTAGGTATGGAAATAAAGGCATGAATGAGATAGATATGACTTCTGGACTCATAATGCCATAATCTTTTAAAATTTTTTTTTATGTTTTATTTGAGTATAATTGACACACAATGTTACATTAGTTTCAGGTACAACATAGTGATTTGACAACTTTATACACTATACTGTGGTCACAAATGCAGCTACCATCTGTCACTGTCACCATATAACACTATTACAATATCACTGACTCTATTTCCTGTGCTGTGCCTTTTATCCCCATGATTTAATCCTTCCATAACTGGAAGCCTGCTTCTCCTACTCCCCTTCACCCATTTTTCCCACCCCCCCCTTCCTTCTGGAAACCATCAGTTCTCCGTATTTATAGGTCTGATTCTGCTTTTTTGTTTTTATGTTTATTCATTTGTTTTGTTTTTTACATTCCACATATGAGTGAAATCATATGGTATTTGCCTTTCTCAGTCTGACTTATTTCACTTAGCATAATACCCTCTAGGTCCATCCATGTTGTTGCAGGTGGTAAGATTTCATTCTTTTTTATGGCTGTGAAATATTCCTGTGTGTGTGTGTATGTGTGTATCACATCGTCCTTACCCTATAGTCTTTTGAAGGGGAGAGATTCAGCAAATCATTACAATCACAAGAAGTATTACAGTGAGCAAAGTGCTGTCTACAAGTAAAACAAAGTTCTCTCCTGAGAGGATGAGCTCTGAGCTATAAATAGAGTAGGATAAACTATTCTGTTTTTTTTTTTAAGATTTATTTATTTATTTGAGAGAGAGAGAGAGAGAGAAAGAGCATGAGCAGGGGGAGGGGCAGAAGCAGAGGAGGAGAGAGAGAGAGAGAGAGTGTACCTCCAGCAGACTCCCACTTAGTGCAGAGCCTGATGCAGGGCTCGATTGCACGACCCTGAGATCATGACCTGAGCCAAAATCAAGAGTCCATGCTTAACTGACTGAGCCACCCAGGCGCTCTTAAACTATTCTGTTTTTAGCCACATAAATTTTTTGGTCAAAATAATTATAAATAATAATTATTGTTGAAAAGAGTCTGTCAAAGATCACTGAATAAAATATCCTTTCAGTATCTTATATATTAGAGCTAAAGATATAAATATTTCATGATAGTAGGTATGTAATAAAATCACAGCTTACCTTTTTCTTAATTTAACTTTTTGGTTTTTTTGGGAGGGGGTGGACAAAGGGAGAGGAAGAGAGAATGTTAAGCAGCCTCCATGCCCAGCATCAGCCCAACTTGAGGCTTGATCTCATGGCCCTAAAACCATGACCTGAGCCAAAATCAAGAGTTGGACACTTGATTTGGCCACCCAGGTGCCCCTTAATTTAACTCTTTATATTCTTAAATTCAATCACAGTCTTAGAAAACTTGAAAATAAAACTCAGACATCTAAGATTTTCCCTGGAAATCTCTTCAGAATTTCATGAAAGAATAATAAATATTGACTCTAATCTTTAAAACCATGTCTTTGGGCCTCTAAAGGAAACAGTGTGGGGATAAGTAGTAAATGTGTAAACTCAGGATAGAGTGTAATCTTGACTTTATTGGTAAGAATTGACAAAAACAAAATAGCAAAATACAAATAACAATACCGAATGCAAGAGGTATGGGGAGAGACACAGACTAAAAGAAACACAGTAAAAAAGAAGAATAATGCCATGACTGCCTCAGGTATTTAAAACAGATTGTCATCACATGCAGAAAGTTGTCAGCATTTTTATATTTCTGATTCTGTACTTTTTTTCAGGGCCATGAGAGCTATAAATAATAACACACTGTTTACCTCTTAAGAATTTGTCCTTCTAAAGATGTGATGCACAAAAACCTGCTGTTCTTCATTTACATTTTAGTCAGAAACTGGAATAATACTCTTTGAGGTAGACTCCAGGTGGGTGCTACTGTGCAGTTTCACTACAATGTCCACATACTTTGATATCATGTACATGTCTATTAGTTCAAGAAGAGCCGGAGAAAGACCTGAGTGTTGTCCATGTATGTAGAGTAGTCATAACTTCCTTTATTCGCTTTTTCCCTCCTTCCATCTGACATCTAGTAGCTTGAAAATTCTCCAGTGGTTCCCTTTCATTTATTGGATAGAGGATCTACCCAAGAACATGTACAACACAGGTCATCTCATCTGATCCCTGCTGTCTAGACTTGGCTCCTGTCATTACTTTCTAAATTCTCCCTCACTGCCAGAAAATCCATGCTGTTTCTCACTGTCCCCCTCACACGATGCCTAAAATGCCATCCTGCCTGCTCTTTGGCTGTTGAACACTTTACTTACCTGTCGAGACTGAGATCAAATTTTTCTGGGATGACCTCCCTGACTTCTCCAAGTGGAGTTAATCACCTCTGCTTCTTGCTCCCATTGTGTATTTCTTTGGTCCCCGATAGTGATTTCCTTTTTTTTTTTTTTTTTTTTTTTTTTTTTTTAGTTTTATTTATTTGTCAGAGAGAGAGAGAGAGAGAGGGAGCACAAGCAGGGGGAGAGGCAAGCAGAGGGAGAAGCAGGCGGCCTGCCAAGCAAGGTGCCCGATGGGGGACTCGATCCCAGAACTCTGAGATCGTGACCTGAGCTGAAGGCAGATGCCTAACCAACTAAGCCACCCAGGCATCCCAGTGATTTACTTTTAAAGTATCTAACTCCAAGGGCACCTGGGTGGCTCAGTCAGTTAAGCATTCAACTCTTGATTTTGGCTCAGGTCATGATCTCAGAGTCTTGAGATCGAACCCCATGTCAAGCCCCTGCTCAGGGGGGTGTCTTCTTGAGATTCTTTCCCTCTGCCCTCTCCCTGCACATGCTCGCTCTCTCTGTCTGTCTGTCAAAAATAAATAAATAAATCTTTTTAAAAAATAAATAAGATAAAATATCTAACTCCATTAAAAAATTAGGAGTCCAGGAAAGCAGGTTTCAGTCATCTTAGTATCATTGCCCAGACTCTGGTCTACCCTCGTTGTTTAAAAAATATGTGTTTATTAAGTCTTTTGGGGTGCAGTGTGATGGAGGTGAACATCAGAGATTGAAAAGGAGGCTCCTAGGGTCGCTACTTTGAACCTGTCTTACGGTGGCTATTGGTGAAGGCAAAGAAGAGGCAGATAATGTGAATGAGCTGGGAAGAAAAGAGCAAGCAAAGTTGGACAAATTTTGAAAGGACTGAATTTTATGTATTTCCAGCATTCATTTCTAAAGGGCATTGCTTCAAGAGCGTTTCATTGGAGTGTGGTTTTAATAAAGTCTAGAGCCATTTGCTGTCCTCAAGATGTTCCTTGTAACTCTAAGGCTATATCTAAATTAAAGCTAATGACCAAACAGAGATTTTTTTTTCCCTCTGTTAATGTCTAGCAGGAAAGAACTATTAGCAAATTTATGAATTAGAGTCTGTTTATAAGTTATTGAGAAGAATCATCATGTATTCCCTTAAGCAATTCCCTCTGTCTTAAAAAGTAAGTATAACTGATAAGTTCAATGAGCAAGACTCATGGGATGTAATCAAAAGCAACTTTATTTTGTCTCCCTCTATTCTGATAAAATTTATTCAGTAGGGAGAATTTCCTCCTATGACCCTGAATAAAAACTCCTGCAGTCCAAAGATTTTTTTAATTCATTCTTAGTAACAAAAAGCCTTGCAGCCACTTTAAGTCACAAACACAGTCTCCACTGAATAATCAGAAATGCCTAGGGCCTCATGTAATAATCAAAACTTCCACCTTCATTCACAGTTAGAGGTACTCCTTGTCCTCACAAGGGCTGGTTGCAGAAGAGCACTTCGAATTCTCCTCTCTTTCTTACCTCCTTCTCTCTTGCTAGTTGCTGTATCTGATGCTGCCAGAGTAAAGTTCTGGAAGGGAGGGTAAGAAGGAGGCCAAGGGGGTCTTATTTGGCTGATACTGAAGTAAGGTGGCATTGGGCATTTAAATCTGGTTCTTCCTGTCACCAACTCTTTGTTAGCTTCTTCACAGAACCCCACTGGGAGTTTCGTATTTCACTCCCTAAGGTGTGGGTAATTTGGGTCTTACGTGATGCATTCTCCTCTGCCTGGCTCTTTCCTCATCAGCCCCTCATAGGTTTGCCCCAGTTGGGGTTACCTTGCCCCTCCAGACAGTCCTCTTCAGCCATATTTTCACAGGTTCCAGGCTGGCTCTTACTTACCTGACCCACATTTATGAATCCGTGACCTTGTAAACAGTAGAGCAGAGCCACACTGATGTATCCCATGTGCTCTCTCACTGCTGGCCACGTCTGATTGATAGCAGAGACTCTTTCCTTAGATTATTCAAGCACATGTCAGAAAACTAGCCACTGTGCCTCCGCAACTCCAGGTGACACATATCAGAGCACACATTTTAGTCCCTCTCTTCAGTCTTGAGCTGAGGGATATATAGCTCCTTCCCTATCCACTCACAGTACACCGATGACCCTTCTCACAAATCCTCTCTCAGTCTTCAAAAACCTGACCATTTTATATCCTTGGCGAGGGTGAGGATTTTCAAGGGTCCTATAACCACTTTCCAACCATTCCTTTTTAAATTCTGCTCATGGTCTGGCAGGTTCTCTGGAATGCATCCTTTATGGTATCTATGGTGTCTAAGGTGAAACCTAGAAATTAAAAAATTGTATTACCCAAGTAAATATTCATAGAACAGCAGTAAGTAGAAATTCTAGTGTATTGTCCTTCGCTGATAGGCATTAGTGACTCTTACATGGCAGTTTAGGTTAATAATCTGTAAGGAACCCCTTAGTAACAAATTAATTATTCTTGATGCCCTTCATGTAGATCTTGTCTTGATACACTCATAGGCCTAGTGTCTGAAGAGGTGAACAAGCAAATCTTAATTTTTCTTCCAAAATTATTTAGCTAAGAGAATGGGTTGGATTCCAAAATATAGCATATATGTTTATTTGGACTGGGAAGGTGTTTTCTCATAGAAAGAACATGGTAAGTAGTTCACATTAAATGTCTGATGAGTGAATTTAACAATAATCAGGTATCTAGGCTAGCCCTAGTGGAACTTGGTAATGTCCCCAGTAGTACTAGCCTGTAATCCAAATGCTAAGAGGGACATTATGATAGGGGTAGGAGACATTAGAGGGACATTATGATAGGGGTAGGAGAAGAAGGAGAGGTGTTTTTTTGTTTGTTCGTTTTTTCTTTCTTTCTTAGACCAAGTTGAACAAAGTATTTAAACAGTCAGTTTGTCTTTGGTATTCTTTTGCCTCTTCTTTTTGTACCTTTCTCCTCTCTCCTTATGCTCATTTATTCACCCTGTATTCTAGTTTCCTCTGAGTCCCAAGCCAAGTTTTCCTTTCAGAGTTTTCTGTGTTCCTAATTCACCTCCCCTTTTTATAATCATAGTTGATGTCAGAACCACTCCCTGATCTAAGCTGAAGGTAGCAGAAAGTGTTTTGATTGAGTTAATTCACACCAGTGTTTAAATGCCTAAAGACTAGTTTATTCCTGTCAGGTATCTAGTATTTGCATCTTAAAAAAAAAGAGGCTTAGTATTACAAATGAATTTAACCTGTGAAGAAATAAGAGCACCTTGCATAGGGCTTGGTGTATGTTAAGCTTTTAAGATTATTTGTTGGATGGATAGATGGAAGGATGGATGGATGGATGGATGGATGGATGGATGGATGGATGGATGGATGGATGGATGCTGGGCTCTTAGGCAGTATAAAGAAATGAACATTGTGCAATTAAGGAAAAAAATTTTTTAGACAAGAGTGTCGTCTTAGATTTACTGGCTCTACCTTAAGGGTCAGCTCCTTAGAGTGTTTTGTTTTTCAAATTTCTGAAGATGAAACGCACAGAGTTGTAGAAATTTAGACATTTCTGCAGCTTATACCTAGAAGTAGAAAAGTAGGCAGTGGGAGATTGGGGAATTGAGATTACGTCAGGAAATGTAATGACTAAGGCACTTAGTCAAGATTTGTAAACTGAGGGGCTCTGAACTGAAATACGTATGGATAGAGTTAAAAATTGGGTTTTATCTCAGTTTTAGATTTTTGGTGTAAATTATCTGGATCCTTCTATCAAGTCCATATAATATGAGCTCCTTCGTTTCTTCCACAGCTATGTTGCTTCTTTAAACAAACCGACTGTGCCAAAGGCTGGGCCCAGTGAGACAAAGGGGAAAAAAAGGAACTTGCATTGTGTCTACCAGCAGTCACAGTCAATGTCTGAAAAGGTGGCTGGTGAACTTGCTTGAGCTACACTGTAGGTTGTGACTCAGGGCTGGTGCCTTTGAGCTGCTTTTCCCAGCTTAAACAATAGGTAAAATTTAGTCTGCAAAACAATGAGAAAGGCAGTTTTGAATAATGCATACTAATAAAATACCTGAAATACTATATATTCAACACTAGGTGAAACAACCTTTCACTACCATTAGGAGCAAGTGAGTATAGCTAAACTGGAGCCTTTTCCAAATAAATTCTAATGTGAAACATTGGGAGGAAAAATGGCCTGACAAACTCAATATATGTTTCACAGTAGTAGTAAGGCTATGGGATTAAAAGGGGCCATGAGGGGGACACCAATATGCAAATAATCAGAGGCTAATTGGAGTTCCCAAAGGAGTAGAGTTAGGAACATGCTGGTTGTTCAAGAGCAATGAGTTCTGAGCCCTTACAACTGCACATTGAAGATCCTCCACACACTTAAAGAGGTCATGGTGCTTTTTACTGCAACTGCAGGAATAGTGCTAAAAACACTGCACAGATAGGAATCTTCAAGCCTCAGATAGGAGCCAGAGTCAGTTTTGCAATGCTGCCTGCAGAAAGAAAGATCTCATTTGTGAAAATAACCACTCTGTTTTCATATTGCCAGACATCTGCTCTTGGCTAAGAACAACATGAAAGGGAGTTTGCTCTGGTAGGGTTCTGTCCTTCTGCAAAGGAAAATCTTCTTTTGAAATAATCAACCATCTCAACTGAATGACCTACATTTATATCTGCAAATTAATCTAATTAGGGCCTCCTCCTTGGGCTAAAATTGTCACTTAACTCCTGTGGACACCTAATGGCATTCTTGTCCTTTTACTTCATATCAGGGTCTACAATTACAAATACAGGGTGCAAAGTATTTAGGGATACAAAAATACAATGTCGTGTAAGGAATAGGGAAATTCACATTCAGTGGGCACCTGTGGTTTGCATATATCATGAAGGGCACTCTCCTACATATACCTTTGCAACAGTTTTTTAAAGGTGAGGAACCTGGGCACAGAAAAATTAGATAATTTGCCCAATATTTCAGCCTGTACAGTGGAAAATCCAGGATTTAACCCTAGAACTTTCAAACCCTAAAACTCAGGATCTTCCCTCTGGATCATATTTGTTCCCTTAAGGGACTTCTGGCTGCAAGAAAGGCAAGACTTATTAACAAAAAGTACCTCGAAATACTGAGCCCCTATGTTGAGGGGTGGGGGAGTGGCCAGGGACAAAGCAGCCTTCTAGACTGTTCATCAAATGGATCCTCCCTTGAGCACATCTGCCGAGTACACTTTGTGTTTCAATGTTTTCTCCTCGGTGACATTGCAATTTCTTTCAGGCCAGGACTTTTAACCTTAATCCTGTTTCCTCATATAGTGCCTAGCAAAGTATCAGTAACAAAGGGAAGGGTTGTGTTAACACGTGCAGTCTTATTTTGAACGAAACAAAGGGATCCAAATAGAATTCTACTTTGTCAGAAATGTGAGCTACTTAACTATATTTCATAGGTATTGCATTTTGGTGTTTTAAAAATCACAAGCATATCATGTTGTATGTTTGACTATGAATTGTAGATATCTGACAAACCAGATATTTATCTAAGAAGCCCCCTCCTATATTTAATTAGTAGAGGGCCAGAAACCTATTTTCTTTGGAATTATTTTCTATGTTCTGGTCAATGTCAAGATGCTGTCGCTCCCTAATAAATAGAAGGTCATACTAATCAGTCCCCCAAAAGTCCATTGTGATTTCACAGCACACCCCACACATCAACAACCTGAGTGATGTTGACACTCTGGCTCTGAAAAAGGTAAATACAATTAAGGCTGGGCTGTGAAATAAGTCTAAGTATTCATTTGGGGATGCTAATCAGATTTGGAGACTGACCTTAAAGTATTCTCAGCATTGTGTTTTTCTTTTAAAAAATCTATAGAATTTTATTAAAAGTGAGAAAAATTGAAACTCCCAAATAAACATGAGGAGGATATTAAGTGGCCTGTCTTCTGATATTAACTGTAGATTTTACTGCAGGAAAAAAAAAAAAAAAAAGCTAGTACAAAGTCAGCATTGTGTCCAGTTCCCTTCCTCTTTGACAAACAGCAAACATTTGACATATTAGGAATAGCTTAGAACTAAGTCAGGATTTAAGTGGAGCTACCAAACCTACCTGTACAAACGTGATACGGATGCACTGGAGAAGGGGCACTGGCCTGCAAGTCAGGTAACGGCCCCAGACCTGGTACATTCATAGTCTGTGTGATCTCAAGGAAGTCACTTAGCCTTTTGTTTATTCCAGTGACCTCATCTGGAAAATAGGGGAAATAATACCTCCCTCTGTATATGTGGCAATGTTATGAATATCTGACAAGATAACCCATGTATACTAGCAGCGAGGAGCATATTTTACACTCTAAAATACGTACTATTATTATTATCCAGCGATAAAGCTGTTAAAAATAAAGACCTAATTTTATATATCTAAAAGAGCTAAGGAATAAAATACCTTCTCAGTCAGATCAAGGTGATGACTTTTATTGATGACAGCAAAATATACAAGCATAAATTGGCTTAACTTCTAACTGTTCTCTACTGTTTCTCAAGGAACATTCCCTTTCACCCCTTCTCCCCCCAACAAAAATTAAGCTGTAGAAATATTTTATTATGACATTTAAACATCAGACACTTACTTTACCATTTCACTATTTTCCTTTTTATTGTCCCTGGTAGTTAATTCACTAGAAATGGAAGTACTGGTAACATGCAGGTTGGACCTTTGGATATCCAGCTGCAATAATTGCCTAACTGCTTGAATGTCATTGGTTGGTGTTCAGAAGGACTCCACTAACTGAGATTTACAAGTTGCCCCCTTTGATATTCCATTAAGAATATTGTAGAGGGAAAGTGCGCTTTGAAAAAATTGTTAGGAAAAACTGTGGGTTAGGTTTCTAGAATTCTACCATATACAGCTCTAGGCTCAACAAGAAACTTAGGTGGAGGAAGTGGATGGGGGCTCTGAAAATGAAGACCCGTGTTCAGAACATAGTTACTCCACTTCCTTATTGAAATGACTTTGATTTTAAGCAAATTATTGAAGTATTGAGAGCCTCAGTTTCCTCACCTGTATAGAAAGCGTGATGGTGCATTCATTTATTTAACTACTGTGCAGTGAACACTTGCTGTGTGACAGATATGTGCTGGGTTCTGAGGAGCCAGTCATGATCAAGACATGCCCATGTGGAGTTTACATATAGTGGGGAAGACAGAAAATGAAGAGATAAATAAGATCATCAGCCCCTCTTCACAAAATTTAGTGAGGACTCAAAGTGGAAGGGCTATGAGACTATTATGTAATTATGAGATTAAAATAATAAAATGGAAATAAACAGAAAAGAATTGAAGGCATACGTTTAGATACCTGATAACAATGATAGCTACTAGTGCATTCAGCAACAATAATAGCTATCATTATTGAACGATTACTATGTGCTGCATCCCCTGAAAGTAATTTACATATATTACAGACATTTTATCCACTTTACACACCCATGAGGCAATTATCATTGGCTCTTTTTACAGAGGAGAAAATGGAAGCTCCAAGAGGTTAAGTGACTTTCTCAAGTCCTGCAGCTAGTGGAGTTAGGAATCTGATCCCAGTTTTTTTAAAATCCTGAACATTCATGCTCTTAACTGCTGTGCTATACCACCATAACAACAAGAAATCTAAATTTTAGAGAAATACTGCCTAAATATCTGTTTCCTTTTCACCAATACTGCAGAGATAAAGAAGCTTCTACAATTCAGGAATTGTGACCCGTGAAGACACTAATACTGTAGTTTAAATATCTGGTCCTCTTTTGAGGTTTCCAACTTTCCACAGTAGAAAGTTCCTAACTAATAAATTTCCTTGACAAATAAAATAAAGCAAGTATGTTGTTCTACCTGGAAATCTTTAAATTATCTCTTTAGACTTTCAGCACACAATTTACAAGTGACAGGCAACATATTTCATTATCTTTATGTTTGAAATAACTTTCAAAGAGAGTGGAGAGGGGCGTTTGACATTATTGTAATCAATTCTGTCAGAAATATTATTGGATTTACTTGATTTTGTGAACACAATCATTTTTCATTGTTATTCTGAATTTTCTCAGATGTTTTACAGGAGGCTAACATAAATAGTAAAATATGCTTCAGTAAGACATCTGTTGAAAAAATAATGAGGAGGTGCTCTTCTGAGCAGAGGCACTGTATAAGCTGTGATGGTCTCTTTTTATAGTAAAAAGGCAAATTTCTAAGTGTGCTCTGGCTAACAAAAACTCCACTTTCCTCAGTCAGAAAGGAACATGGCCTCCCACAGCCTGAACAGCAGCTGGATTTGCATGGGTTCAGGAGGAAAACAGCCCAGAGAGGCGCTAAAAAGATTTCCCTGTGCAGCCTGTTATGCGGCCCAAGCCCTGACAAGTTTATGAATCAGTCTGTTGGCAATGATCCAAACAGACTTGCCCAAATTAAGTGCTTTATGGGGCTGAAAACCTTTGTGTGAAAGTTCACTTTTCTGCCTGGTTACTACCATTTATTTTATTTATTTATTTATTTATTTTTTATAATTTTTATTTTGTTATATTAGTCACCATACAGTACATCCCCAGTTTTTGATGCAATGTTCCATGATTCATTATTCGCGTATAACATGCAATATGTGCCCTCCTTAATACCCATCACCGGCCTATCCCAATCCCCCACCCTGGTTACTACCATTTATATAGTAGGTCTTTCACATTGAGAGTTAAGGTTGAGGAAGGCACATGATAGGCATCAATGGGGCTGGCAGTCCTGGATGACTTCTGTCCAACAATCTTTTGGAATACCATGAGAAAAACTCAGCCTGTGTCTCCTTTTATGTAGGTGAGGGGAAACTGCTCTTATCCCTGGGCAGGATTTAAGACTGGAATAGAAATATGCTTTTTACGTGAAAAACCTAAATTTAAAAATTATCATTGTGTGTCCTTAGTTCACTCTTAACTGCTTATAACTCTTGTTGTTATTTATTGTTGTGTTACTGAGTTTCCTAAATAAGAGATTCATTGCTCTTATATGTAGAGTCTAAGAGAGTATCTGGCAGAGGCCTTTGACATAAATCAAAGAAGGCATTAATATCCTTATTTTAAATATGAGAGATCCATATGTCTGGGAACCTAATGAAATTATCTAATGATTCTTAGCTATTATGTGGAAAGCACTTAGAATCGAGATCCTTAGAATCTAGTTGCCTTTTCTGCAGTACCAAAATCCTACATTTGGAAATATTTTGCCACAGATTTACACTAAAGATGAGATCCTTGATTTTCATTGTTCTGGCTGTTCTACCCCCATGAGCTCATTTCGAAGTCCTTTGGTATGTAGTACTATTATGTGTATGTTTGATATAATTGTGTATTTGTAAAAAAATGGGAAATATCCTTAAAAGTCTTAGGGGAGATCTTAAATGAATTATTTATTTATTTATTTATGTATTTATTTATTGCTAAACATGTAGAAAAGCGTGATTTGTTTATTTCTATCCCTCATCTAAATTTTTCAGATATTAAAGTAGTATTTTGACATTGTCAAACATACTTTTTGAGGGTATGAGAGTAGGGCAGCAAAAAATAGGACAATGTCTTTCCTATTTTTGTATTCCGAGGACCTAGCGAAGCAACAATAAAAGATTACTGAATGTTTAAAAGTTTGAATCTTAGACTTCTTCTGAAGAAGAGCAGTTTGATTCTTTTCAAATATACCTAGCCACCCAAATTTAGCTCACACAAGCTAAAATTACCTGGGAAAGTTTCTGAAAAGATCCATCTTGATGAATAGTTGAGCATCCTTTAGAGTTAGCATATCAGGTATCGGAATGTAAATGAGTACTTCCAAAGCACTTGAAAAGCATTTGTTCTATAACTTGTACTCTAAGACTAGCCACAAAATCCTTAAGTACAGAATTTTATACCGTTCCATGTTAGCAATGTCGTGAGAACAAAGCAGTCAGATCCCCCCTCAGTGGGTTGGTAGGCTGACTGGGGAAGGTAAGATGTAAGTTACTTGAACTGTCTGCAGATTGTGCTAGTAATGAGGAAGAGTATCCAGAGCCAAATAAAGCTTCAGGCAATAAAGTTTAATATAACAGTAACTCAAGAATGCAGGAAAAGAATAAGGGGAAGGTGGAGTAGGGAAGGCTTCCTAGAGGAGGTGGAATTTGAGCTAGCCCATTCAAGATTTGGATTAGCAAGTACAAGGAAGGTTAGATCTACACTGCACAGAGAGCTAAGAGAAGGGAACCAGATGTGCACAAGCATGAGGTCTTCTTGGAGATGACAAGGACTGGTTGGGGGACCAGTGTGACTAAAAAATAATTTGCCCACCAAAGATAATTCAGCCTTGGTTTTGCTGACTGATCTTCCACAAATTTGCATCCAAATTGATGAAGTTATAATGTATGTGTCTCTAGCTTGTTGTAAATTTCCATCTCTGTGTTTATTAGGCATCTTTCTCTCATGAACTCCCTTAGAAATCAAGGGAAATAATACCCTGTGCAGAGGAAAGAGAATCTGGTCCCTGTGCATCCCTGCTGTGGTGCAGCATGGTCTGATGACCAAGGGCACAGGATCCTATTTCTAGGATTAGTCAGAAAGGATTGAGCACATGTCTGTAGACTTTTGCCTCAATATTATATTTTAGATGGTTCAGTCAGAGCTGTTACATTTGGCAGCATTCCTTGTTAGCATTTGATAAACAATTATTGCCAAATGTTAGCAAGGAAACCTGCCAAATGTTACAGCTCAGATTTAACTGCTGAAAAAAATGCAGTTCAAAAAAGCCTTTTGCTACAGATCCATCGCCTGGTGTGCCAGTTCTGAAGCTGCAGGGGACCCCAGTTGGGACAAATTGTGATTCTAAAGGTATAGGGCCTTTTGCCAGCAGTTCTGGGTTCCCCTCTGAAGTTATGAATTAGTTGACACCTGTTGGTTTTCAAAGCAGTAAGTTTGGGGAAAATTATTTCTGGTGAACATGTTGCTCCAGGGCTTCTAGTCACACTTCATATTTGACACATCCTCTTCCATGACACTTTATGCCAATAGGTAAAGTGGTAGATCATCAGATCATGTAGTCTCTTCTTGCTTATATGGTGGATTGTCCAATTTTTCAGGGTTTGCTGTTCTTCAATAGCTACTATGGGGTGGTTCTTATGTTCCATTTCCCCTAGGAAACATTTTCCCATCTTTCCTTTCTTTTTTTTCCATCCTTGGTTTACAAAAAGGAAAAAAAATATCATGTTAAATTTATCTAACCCTTCCTCCCTTTTTGGATAGTTCTACTATCCTGGTAAATCAAGAGAACATTGCCAACATGATATACCTGGGTTTTAGTTGTTGCTATGTCAGAGGAGTTCTAGATACTTGTATCTAGAGAATGGCGATGGCTGGGTAAGAGCTTAGTTAGGCATCTTTGCAGCCCATTCAGCAGCTGTCTCAGTGGGATTGATTAAGATTAACTTTAAACTTGAGGATTTTTATCTTTATTTAACAGAACTTTGTTCTTGTTCTTGCTCTGTACAATTTTGCCAGAGGCTTGTGTTAGGATAGGTGATTTTGTTTAATAACTAAATTGTTGGATAACTAAAATGTTGGAACATATTCAAGGTGCATAAAGGTAAAAATGTTAAAATTGGGACTAAAAGACTGACAAATTTACTTAACAGGAACTGATAGAAAAAAATGCCTTTATGTTAAAAAATCCATAGTGCAAGTACAAGTCACATTTTTATTTTCTCTCCAGGGTCTAATCCCTCTTCCAGTGTCGAGGCAGTTTTCCTCCAACCAGAAGCTCAAAATGCCAAACACTTGCCTTCCTGGGGCAGTGTTCCCAAGCAGCTCAAAAGTTGGTATATGACCTTGTTTTGGGCAATCAGATGTGCTAGGCCAGGACTTTGAATCTGAAGTCAATGACTCAGGAAGGAAAGATAGTGAAGGATTTGTCCTGTAGGAGGTGGCAGTATCTGGGACAAAGAACATCAGTGGTTTTGGTAGGTCCCTTCAGTTCTGGTGGCAGTGACAGGATATACTTCTTGTAATGTATAATGTTAATCACCATGCTGAGTTTATTTCCTAATTATTTATTGAACCTTTTCAACCTCCCCATCACTATGGCCATTTTCTAGTTTATAACTTTATAATCTCCCTGAACGAATACAAAGGTCTCTTAATTGTCACCTTATATCCTCAGATCTATTCTTTCATAACCTATAACTTATTAAGTGGTCCATATAAAATGAGAAAAAAATTACCAGAATTTATCAGTCCAGAGGAAAGAGATGCTATAGTAAGAAGGTGTTAATTAGTGTTATAAAATACAAAATGACATGGGAGGAGATTAAGAGCATAATCTAGAGTAAAAGACTTGGTCAAATGGAAAAAGATAAAGATGAAGATGCGTGTAAATAGTTTGGAAAGTTGAGGAAAGAAAATGAGGATTACTAAATGCCCTCACATTTGCCTATGAGCTATAAGGAAGATCATCTGCTAGGCAGATGTTGAATTTGCTCTTAAAGAGGTAGAAGGTTTAGAATATCTACTGAGGGAAATATTAGTTGGCCGAAGAAAATTAATTACCATGAGGAGGCCTCAGCTAAGACTGACAACCACAAACAATGTGGTAGCATCAACTGATATAGTTGTGAAAAGAAAACTTTTTTTTTTCTTGTTGATAATGAAGGTACAGGAGTATAAAAGTAAAATTTAGGATTAACTTAGGTTTGAGAATTTATCACATGAGCTTGGTTTTGAAAGACCATTTCACCAAAAAGTTAAATATGGGGATGGGGATTCCAGTTCTAAAAATGAGGAATTTTGGGTAAGAAAATTGGGTGAAAAAGGAAGCAAGTCAGACTATACTAGACAAAAATTGAAGAAGGGGGTAAAGGAACTTTGAAATGGAAGAACCAATTATGGTCAGACATTAATATCTGGATTCTTATTCTTTCAAAGTTGAAGTAAGGATGGGAGATGACAAAATTGAATGGAGCTGGTTATTAAAATGGAATAAAAGTAAAAGCCACTGGAGTGGGATTTTATCTAAAATTCTTGAGTGAAAGTCTGTATTTTGTTCTGAGGCCTACAAAAATGTTTCTTTAAAGGAGAGAAGAGTGGTAGGTTTCCCTGGCTACTGTTATTGACCCAGCACCTTGAGAGAGCCATACTCACAGTGGTTTTTCACTGGACAGCTGGCTGCTTAAGAACATAAATAACTTGGCCGCAAAGCTAGTGCAGAGGAATAGTTGAAACCTTGTAATTAGTAGTAACCTTAAAGTTCATATAACCTGAATTCTTACCCAATTAATTCAAATTATAATTTTCCTGATCAGCTTGAATACTGCAAGTGGCAGAGAACTCACTTCCCCGATTAGACAGTCCCTTCTGTTGTGGAGTCAATCCAATCATTAGTAATTTCTTCCTCGAACTGTGTAAACATATAGGCAAAAAGTTGACATATTTGTATTTTCAAAAGACAGCTCTTCAACTGTGTGGAGAGATTTTTGTGTCCATTACACCTTTTTTCCAGGATAAAACAAACCCATTTTCTTCATTTGAGCCCCATAAAATATAGTTTCTAGGCTTTTTGATATCCAGATTGTGAAGGTTTAGGGATGGAGTTATAAGCTGGTCTTTCTTGATCAGACACCACATTTCATCTCTCTTCTCATCTGGGGTACCTCTGTTTCCTTTACCCTAGACCCTCTCTCAGCTCTGTGTCTTCTGAATGCCATCCACTCTGCCTGGTGGTCACTTTCACATCCTTCTCTTGATAACATCTTATTCATCACTCAGTACCTAGCCCAAATGTTAACCATTCTTGTTCTTCAAGGCAGCTTTGGTTACCCCTCTTTTGTGCACGAGCACTTCTTTTATAGTACAGCACTGACATTTCTCTTTCCCACTAGATAAACTTCTAAAGGTCAGTAATCTTATTCATCTTTGTATTCCCATTCCCTAGTATAATTCTTCCTATAGAATCCAGTAAATGTTTTTTTTAATTCTTTCTTTCTTTTTCTTTCTTTCTTTCTCTTTCTTTCTTTCTTTCTTTCTTTCTTTCTTTCTTTCTCTCTTTCTCTCTTTCTCTCTTTCTCTCTTTCTCTCCCTTCCTTCCTTCCTTCCTTCCTTCCTTCCTTCCTTCCTTCCTTCCTTCCTTTCTTTCCTTCTTTCTTCCTTCCTTCCTCCCTCCCTCCCTCCCTCTCTCTCTCTCTCTCTCCCTTTCTTTCTTTCTTAGAGGAGATGGCACATTACTTGGTCTGAGCGCTGTATGTCTACTACTGAGGTGCTTGTTTATTTGTTGGCTTGTTTGCACGGCAGCTACAGTTTACTCATGTTGTGCTCATACACAACTGCATTCCATGTTCTTTTTCACCAGACTTTGCTTTTAAGCCAGATTTCTCCATTCTCAGTTTCCAGCAACAAAAACTGACTCGGCTAATTTAGTCAGAAAATAAAAGTGGTTGTCGAGAGGTGTTGTGTAGCTCACAGATGCAACTGGAAATCTGGAATTTAGAAAATAGACAGGAGCAGGCAGAGGCCAGGCAGCGAGAAGCAGAGCCAAATCCCTGGGGAACATCGACATTTAAATGGCAGATGGAAGAAAGGAGCCCGGGAAGGAAAACTGAGAAGGCGCCATCAGAGGGGCGTGAGGAGAACCACAGCAGTTTTAAAGTCATAGCCACTAAGGGAGTAGAGAATTCTAAGAGGATGCTGAACAGTGGCAGATGCAACAGGACGTTTAATAAGACAGTGATTGTAAAATGACCATTGCATTTTGAAACTAGGCAGTCATTGGTGAACTTGAACTTCGTAAGAGTGTTTTCAGTAAAGTTATGATAGAAGGTAAGTTTCATTGAGGAGCTAAGACAGTTGGCTGAGTAGGCTAAACTTTTGAGTATTCTAGGCGAAAAATCTGTGGAGAACAGAGTATGTGACACCAAGAGAGAGCTTTTATTTGAGGAGAATCTTGAGCATTTTAATAAGCTGTGGGAAAATGCTGGGAAAGAGGCTGGAGTAGAGAAGAGTAGGGATAATTGGTTTAAATGTATTTCTGAGAAGGCAGGAGGGGCTTAGACCAGAAGCCAGAACTGTAGTAATGACAGTGGGAGGGACACCTCATCCTCTGAGGTGGGAGGAAGCCTGATAAGGGTCTGTAAATCCAGCTAAGAGTTTCTTGTGTGTGGTTGAAAAATTGATGGTCTCGATTTTCTCCATGAATTGGAAGAGAAGGTGATCCACTGAAAATGGAATAGGGCTCTTGAGGAGTTCTTTTTTTTCAGTTTTTGTTGTTGGCTCTTCTCCCGTTACCCATTATCTTAATCTGTGGTATGTGCCAGGGTTCACACTTTCCCCAAATAACCCATTGCTCTTTGCAGTGTCTACATTATAGCCTGTATCACGTCACACTGTGTGTGTTTATAGAGGCATCCACCTCCACCAATGGACAGTAAACTTTCAGGACATACCCTTGTCTTGTTTCCATCCTTGGTCCACAGATGATCTTTAATCAGTGCTTGCTAAGTGAACAAAGGGTTTTTAAAATTTAATTTCTACTCTGGTTTACATTAAGGGGTTTTATAATTGACATATTTAGAACACAAGGCAAAGTATAGGGGGAAAAATCACAGTATTATACCTTACTCTGGATTTTTTACATGAACTCAATATTATGTCCTTTTAGTTCTCAGGATTTCGTCAACAGGGCTTCGTGCTCTGGTGTGGGCATCTTGTGCTGCATGTGCTGATGTGTCCATATCCAGTAATGTGGGTAACTGTAGGATGATGAAATCTATTGTGAAAAAGACCTACAGCTTAATTCTTCTTCCAGTGGTCAGCAGCTAGGCTCATGTGACTCTGCCCAGGCAAGAAGCCCAACAGCCCCACACCTCCTCAACTTGGTGGAGGAGGACCCAGTTCTCTAAATGACCACTCTATTCCTATGAGTCATCAAAGCAGAGAGAATAGGATACTGTTCTTGCTTTTGCTCAAGCAAGGGTGATGACCCCTAGCTCCCAGCTCTATCATTTCTACTCTCATTTATCAGAGGAATGTGTGGTCGGCAGGCCTGTGTGGGCCATCCACAGTGACTCAGCGGTTCAGGGATAGAACTGGACATAATTTATGGACATCTAGACCTGAAGAGCAGAGATGCTTGCTTGGCTGTGTGGCTGTGTCAGGCAATTAGCACACCCTGTGGGGATGGAAAAGGACCACAGGACAGAATGCTTTCTGTATCCTTAGTGTACTTATTTTAGGTCTTCACAAAAAGGAATTTCACATCTGCTTAGAAAGGAGTGGAAGAATACTGGGAGTAGCAGACAACTCTCTCAACTCTTCATTGACTCTGATACATGGGTTTTGTATATCCTTTCCTGCTTTGTCTTCTACCTTAATTTGGAAGGCCATAGGAGTGCATCCCTAAAGGCAGGGTCACTATTCATCAGGGATGCTCCAGGAGGGTTGCCCCACAGTTGGTGACTGATATGATTTCTTGGTATCTGTACCGTATCTGGATGCTATAAATTAAAAATAGCAGTCTGGGACCAAAAGAATCTGTAGGAGAGGGCTGTTCCACCTTACTCTCCTTAACGTATTAATAATGGTTATCATTTAAAGAGTAGCTATTAGGTGTCAGGCACTGTGCTTGGCATTTTATACACATGTGATTTTAGTAATAACTGAGAAACTGGTGTTATTATCCATATGTAGCCAATTCATTCTGAACCTCAGAATGTCTCAGTGAAGTGACTAACATCATAATATTAGTAACAGTGACTTAAATCAGGTTTGTCAATTCTAAAGTTCACTCCTTTTCCACTTACTGAGCACCCTGAATAGCTTTGGAGAGGAAAAATAGCACTAATAGGCACTAGGGAACCTGAGGATTAGGTAGGTGGATGAAAAGAGGCTGTTTTCTCTGTAACTACCCTTCCCTATCTTTGCAGTGGTGAATATTTGGAGCAGGCTGGAAAGGAAGGGGGAATCGCATGCTGATGTGCAGGTGAATTTCTCAGGATCTCATTGAGCATACTGGGGAAGTCTCTCATTTACTTACTCCCCACTTATTCTCCAGTCCAGTTTGGGGGATCTCTAAAACTTGGAGCAAGGATATTTCTAGTTTCTAAGCTTTTGAAATTGTTCTACCAAAAATTTGAAGTCATACAGCATGAGTACAGAAAAGGAATAAGAGAGGCAGTAAGAAAAACTGAAGTGGGAAAGGAACAAAAGGCATTTCACCCCAGCCAATTTTTTTTTTTTTTTATGGAATTGTCCATTAACTGCCAAGTATCTTCCAAATGTAACAGCTGTGTTCTTCTTGAATATATGCAGAGAAATTTAGGAAGCCGATTCTGTTTAAACTGAATGAGTTGCTTACAAAAGTGCTGATGTGGTGAAGGGTCTGGGATTTTATTTAAGTTATTATGCTTGTTAGAACCCCAGGCTGATGAGGATGAAGAGATCTGGTTTTTATTCCAAAACTGCATGCACTGTGGCTGTTGTTGCTGTCACTCCTGTTAATTAGGTAGTCAGGCACGTGACTAAGGCAGTGGGGCAATAGAGACATGGTAAGGAACCAGACTGCTGGGGTTCAGTTTCCACATATACCTCTCACTATTTATGGGATCTTGGGCAAGATCTGGAACTCACTGTAGCTTGTCATCTGAAAAATGTCCATAAAATGGTATTTTAAGTGAGCTGATATATACAATGTATGTAGAACAGTGTTTGGCATGTAAGTAGCCCTATGTGAAGATTATTATTTTTATTATGCAAAATGGGATGATACTCTGTAGAAATGTACTTCGTTTAAGCACAATAAAACAGACCCCCCCTCACCCTAACACCCAAGAAAGTTGTAGAAGGAGAATCTCTTGATGGGAAAGAGTTGTGTGGTCCATGTATCTAATCTTGTACTTTGAGATTCATCTTCCCTTAAGGGTTTCTTCTTGGTTGAATATCAGCGTCATCCCACTGGCCTCCAGGAACACTGCTTTCTTGCTAATACTATTCCAAAACCAGTGAGTGGTGGTGGGTGAGGGTGCTGTTACCTTAAGACCCAAGGCAAGAAGAGGCTGCCACACCATAGCTAGATTGTATGAGAGGCTACTGGCAAAAAGAGAAGTTGAGCAAGCACATTTATTTATTTTTGTGCTGCCCAATATGATAGCAATTGGCCACATGTGGCTACTGAGCATTTGAAATGTGGCTAGTCTGGAATAAAGATGTGATGCAATTTCAAAGGCACAATATACAAAAAGAATATAAAATATCTCATTAATAACTTCTATATTGGTTACATGGTTACAATAGAAATGATACTATTTTGGATTTGGAGCTAAATAAAATGTATTATTGAAATATTTAATCTGTTTTTTTTTAATGTGGCTACTAAAAACTTTAAAATTATGTATGTGGCTCATATTTATGACTCGTGTTCTATTTCTCTTGGACAGTACTGATATGGGTAACCTAGTTTAGAAAAATATAGCTTGCTCTTCCAAGTTTGCTGGTGTCTTTCTTCTTCTTTTCTTCTAAGTTTGTCATCTCCTTCTGTATGATGACCAGCAGAAAACCCACTGCCCAGACTGCTGTTACTTGACAGCTAGATGGCTCAAAGTCAAGACCAAGATGTGTCAGAATCCACTCTCTGTCCATAGGAGATGAGCACCAGAAACAAACTTCATGCTAAGGTTACACTTTTTTCATTGTCCACAAGCCTGCATCCTTACTCTTGGAATCCTCACTAAAATTTCCACATCATAATACAGCAGAATAACTCTGATTTTTAGGAAACAAAAAAAGATCATAAAACGCTCTCCTGTGATAATCATCTCTCCATTTGTACGATGACATGAAGTGCATGCTTTAGCGTGCCAGACATACACAAGTTACTTTTTACAGCTTATCCTATATGACATTATTTTTTTAAATTTAAATTCAATTAACCGATAAATAGTACATCATTAGTTTCAGGTGTAGAATTCAGTAATTCATCAGTTGCTTACAAACATTGTGAAGTAGATAATGTTCAGATATGAGAAAACTGAGATTTGGAATTATTCAATAATATTCCTAAAGCCATATAACTGGTGTTTGTTGAAGTTGGTTTAAATTAAAGTGTATGTATCTTAAAGCTCATTCTGTGTTTGGATGAAGCATTGTATACCTCTTAGTAAATCTTACTGAAAATTTCAGAAATGTCAGCACAGATCTTGGGCTTTGCCACCTGAATTTTGCTTCTCTACTCCAAATCTTTTCCATTTTCCAGGTCAGAGTACCCATTTTTCCCCTCAAACACCTCTAGAAAGATGCCATGAGGGAGTGTTTGTTTTCAGTTTTATGAGGTCAGGGAATAGCTTCTCCAAAGAACCAAGAGTTTTAGGATCTTGGAGCAAAGTAAAATATGTCATAATGATAGGAATTTTTCTTCCATTCAAATATGGGGTGATGCTTACAAGTAGGGATATGAAAGTGCTCAGCAGCCTTTTCCTGGTACAAATCCTTACCTTGGAAAAGTGGAAGAAATGCTATCCCTATGGATTATTTGTGTGATTGTGTGCATTAATTTCAGAGCCAGCTGGACTTAGAAAACCAGACTGATGCTTACAAACACTGGGATCCTGGTCAGGCTACGTGACCACTGCAAGCAGTAGTTTCTTCTTCTGGCAAATGGTGTTTATAACAGTGCCTGTGCATGGAGTTGTAGGATTAAGTCCAATGAAGCATATATAGCACTCAGCCCAGTATGGGACATACCGTGTATTCAATAAATGTTAGCTTTTATTTCCATCATTTTCCATATATAACAGACATAGGTTGTGACCACACTAAAAGAGAGCTTTGGTGTTATTTCTCAATCCTTGCTAATGTGTCCTATGATTTATTTTTCAAAGCAGTAAAACTGTCTCAGATTTTCATGGGAAAAGTATTAAAGTGTCTGTGGCCCCCAGAAGGGAGTGAAGACACCCTGCGCCAAGTCCTTCTGCCTTGCATCATAGCAAGCATGCAGAGACCCAGCACACTCCTGGGTGTTCTCTCTAAGCAGCACAGAAAATTGTAAGCTCCAACAGCCATTTAGATTGCTAACTTGGGGAAGCAAGTTAGCAAGTCTTTTCCCATTTAGGAAAGTACATTTTTTTTTTCCTTCTTCTTGCTGACATTCCTGACTCTTTGATGGACAAAATGGGAAGGGATTTGGAGCTCCAAAGGGATGTGTGGTAATTCTCTTTATAAGGCTATGATTGATTATTTCATTGCACATTTTCACTTTAATTGTGTTCATTCAGTATACCTGGCTGATATAAATACATATTGTGGTATGTAATGTATCCCCAATGTATATAAAATGAGAGCTATTATTCCATTCTGGATTCTGGTGTTAATAAACAAGCTATTCAAGCTCTGCTGAGGTAGTTTACAGCATTGCTGGAATGCTTGATGGAATTACAGAATTATCCATATACAGTTGGGGGCATATGATTCCTTTTATGTAATATAATAGCCTATAATATAATGAGTATCATTAATAAAGTGACAAAATAAAACTTGAATTACCACTTCAGATGTGCTTTATTCAACCAGTAGTACACTTTCTGGTCCTTTGTAGTTTCTCTCTTTTGAATTCATGGCTTACTGCATTCAAACTGTGATATTAACACACCAACCAAGCGTACCCTGTTGTGTCATAAAGCCATGGTACGAGGTGTCAAAGGGGAAAAAAACAAACATTATTCTAAAACAGAAACTGGGGAATGTTACTGTGATGCTTTTAAAGATGCTGTGGCTGTCGTGAATAAGCAAATTTATTTACTAACCAAAAGCAACATTTCTGTTTTTTTGGGTGGGGGGAGAAGGCAAATGTTCTTTACTCAGAAAGCATTTTTATATGAATCCTGCATTTCAAAAATGGAGCTGAGTTATATAGTCATAAACTAGTACTAGCCAAGTTTAGATAATAAAGGACTGCACAGATTTCTCTGAGAATACTGAACAATGTGGTAGGCATTAAAAAAAACCAAACAAACAAAAACCAAACAACAAAACAACTCTTTGATTCTCTTTTCTTTGGTCCCACTCGATTCTACTAGTTGATTAGTCCAGGGTAATTCTGTAAGGACAGCATCTGGGATTTTCTCTGGATAGCTCAGTCATTCTCAAAGCATAAAGGATTTAGACATTTGATTATGGTGTCAAGGATATCTATTACACAGGGAGATTTTCCTGCAGGTACAGTTAAGCTGAGCACAGATTTCCACAAAGCACTGTGACATATTCAGAAGATGCTCAGAATCTTAGAAATCGGTTTCTAATTCTAGATAGCAGGAAGCCTATATGTTCATATGAGGTAGGTGTTGAAAAGATTTGAGATTCCTTGATATCCAACAGCAGGAAGAATTACATAAGTAACAGTATAAGAATTACTCGATTTAAGAAGAGGTTCCCTGCAGAAGGACCAGAAATAAATCACAAATCTGGAAAGTTATAGGACGCCTGTAATCCCAATGTCCAGTACTGTATTCTCCTGACCTTTATGGTTGATACATGAAATGCAAAAATGTGGCCTCAGTCTTTCCTATTACCTCTGGTATTCTTTGAAAGCCCAGGACACAATAGCTTGCAAAAGCTGTATGAGTAAGCATGCTCAGAGCAAAAACATGAATGAGATAACTGAAGGATGTGAAAAAATAAATGAATTATCACAATTTATCTGAGAAACTAAGATTAACATAAGGTCAAGAAATAGTGACAGTTTCTTCTTTCCAAACTTCCCTGCATTAATTCTGCATGATCAGAGAGATTTTTATCTATAATGTTGTCAAATTTAACTGTGGATCTTCAAGAAACATGCAAAATGTGATAATGGAGATAAGCTATAAACCATGATTCATTTCATCCAATGAATATTGGAAAAATGATCTGGCGTGAATTTGGTGGTATCACTATCAGTCTGGGGACTTGGAATTCAAGAAGTAAAAATCTTCCAGTACTTAAATCCACGTGATAATGTCATTCCAATATCTGCATACTGAAGTAATCAATATAATTTTAGAGAAAACAAAAGAGGATATTGTCAGTTGGAAGTTGGTCTGTAGAATGGCTGACTTCTGTCCTCTTCTCCATTTAGCTAACAGTATTCGCTCACCTGAATTCCTTTGTGCTCACATATCTTTAAATTGACTGACTGAGACTGTCATGCAGCTATAGAATACACCTTTTGCCTGAATTACATCAACTGGCCAAAGTGAGAAATCAAACCTACATATTTGTTCTCACTAACATCATATGCCAGCTATCCCAAAATAAATCATGTGTTTACTGCTATGTAATTCACATGCTAGCAGGTCTGGGAGGTCCCAGCACTAAATTACATTGTATGTTTTATTGTTACACTAGTGCATACTGTGAATATTTGTTCAGTATTTCTCCCTTTAAAATATTTGTATAATTAAAATTATGAGACTCTATCATTGAGCACAGTCCCATGAGTTTCAGAATATATAACAGATATGTGAGTGAATGTACACAGTGCAGATCTCTTTTACATGAGCTCAAGTTCTGACTGTGATATTTACCAGTTGATCAACCTTGGCCCATGCAGTGAGCCTCACTTGTGCTCAGTTTTCTTATCAGCAAAATGGTTTCAAAGCTGTACCACTAGCACACTGGATGGCTGTTATCACCAAATAGAAAAATTAGGAATATTTATATAAGACAAAGGAATATTTATACAAGATAAGGAGAATCAGACAAAAGTTATCATTATCATCCCAATTGAGCAGAACAGGAAGAAGATGATGTGTCCTGCTTAGGAAACATGAACTTTTTCTCCTGCTCTAACCTATCACTCATCCTATGAGGAAACTCATGGGATATAAAATAGTTCATCAGTTCTCATGAACAAAACATGAAAGTGCAAAGGTGATACAAAGTTGCCATAGTTGATCTGTGTCATGTGGCATGCCTGAACGAAAAGGCCCACATTTACTTAAATCAAGCTGTTCCTGACTTAACTCCCTGGGACTTCAGGTTGAGACGAAACTTCCAGAAATATTAGACAGTATCCCTATGCTTCTAAAAAATAATGTCCTCTTTGGCTAGAGAGCAATGGTTAGTTCAAGTTTTCCTGTAGAGGAGACAAATTCCAAAGTGAGTTATAACCGAAACTAGTCCTAAAAACTGGCTTATCCTCTCACAGGTTTCCAGGAATTCTCAAGCTGATGTGAAATTGGAAGTGCTCTTGGAGATAGTGGCACTTTGGAGGATACTCTCCAGTTTCAACTTGCTCTAATTTAGGGTAGATTGGGTAACACCGAAGAGGATAAACAGCGTGGGGCAGAAGAATTAAGACAGGCTCCCTCATTTAATGCTATATCCCAAAGCCTGCAGTAAATGCTCAAATTCCTCAGCACTCCTTTTTTTTTTTTCAACTGAAGTAAATGGACTGCCAAATGTCCAAATAGTTAATAGATAAAATACAAATAAGTCATATTTATCTTTCACTCTCAAGTGAAGAGAATCACTTTGTTTTTTAAAAAAAAATGTTAGTAGGAATGAACACACAATATTATTAAAACTAAAATAATATCTCTTGTTAAGTTAAACAAAAGGAACCTTTATTGTAGCAATATTCATATAGCATAGACTTGTAAGAAAGTAATTTTTTTTTTTCTGTTTAGAAAGCTTATGTCCAGTGACTTTATTTTTTCCTGGCAGATCCAAATATGCAGCAATAAGGGATATATTGACTGAAATAACAATCCTACTGTGACTGAAGCTGTATGTTTAGAGAATCATTTGTATCTGGTATTTGTTACTTAAATATATGAAGTATTGTTTTTAAAATAACAAAAGTATGGCTCCTAGACTGTCTTTAGGTGCTGAATTTCCACAAGGTTTGTAGATCTTGCATGTGATTACTGAAATCTCTTATTTCTTGTAAGGTTCAAGGTCTGTCATGAATGTAATCTGCACCACCACCACCAGGACCAACGGGCAAACTGAAGTGGTTTCTCATGTGCTCCTGAAAGAATGGGGTAGGTTTTTCTAAATCTGATCTATGTTATGTAGTTTAAACGAATTGGTTTAAATATTTTTACCTTGCAGTTAAGTGCTCAATGTTGTTTGTTCTGAAATGCTCCTTTGCAAAGACCTTGTAGAGTGAATGTAAAGGAATTATTTAATTATTTCAATTAGGAATTTCATTTGTCTGTGGAGAGCAGAAGTGTCAATTAAAGATATATATATTTTTTGGTGTTATCCTTGTACTCTTCTGGAACTGCAGCTAGTCTCTTTCTTTAGGCTATCGTGTAAAATATTATGGAGATGCAAGTAAGATAGTATACAATGTCCAGATGATTAAACATCTTGTGTTTCAAAATATCTTTAAAGTTAACATACGTTGACAGTTGGTCTTGTCTCTCCTGGGACCACTGAGTTGCCATCTATAGCAATACGAATGGACTGCAAACTGCTAAGTATTTGTTCAACCTGGAGAACCACATTGGGGGGGGGTGGGGGAGGTGAGGGGGTGGGGGGTTGGTCAGAGAAAAAAGGTGCCTCCCCAGCAGCAACTGGTCACAGTCCATGGTTCTGAACCATTTGCCTGCCTTAGGGCGATGTTTGTTTTTGTTTTTGTTTTTGTTTTTTCCTCCTGAGTTTGAGACCCTGGTGACACCTATAGCAACCACAATTTGGAAGATATATTAACCTAATATAAAGAATAGCTCTAATAATACTGAGAATCCAAAAAGGTAATACCTCTTGCACTTAGCCATCCATAAAAGGTGACTCAAGGGCATGTCATTAATCCTATGCTAAAGGAATCTGGCAGAATTCAGATTTCTACAATCTATAATGAAATATCATCACCTTAGTCATACTCTATGACCTTTATGGGCTTCAGCTTTCCTATCTCTAAATGAGAAGTTTGGATTTGATGATATTAATTGTACCTTTAAATTCTGGGTCCCCATACTCTGTAGTCTAGGCAGGTGAGTTACTATAAATACCATTTCCTATTCCAACTTTGACACCACTCTTTGTACTATGCTGGAGTTCCCATAGGTATTGTGTATCTAAAGGTATAAGGAGTACCTGCTTTTTGTTCTCCTGTGTGGTGAATCATACAAGAAACATCACTTCATTTGTTCATAGGACAAGATGTCAAATGCTCATAAACCTCTGTTTATGTGTAATAGATGTGTAAATGTAAAAGAGGGAGACACAGAGACAAAGAAAAGCAGAGATTTTTCAGTGATATGGGGAAGGAATTTTTCGTTTTAGGGAAAAATAAGAAAGGAATGATCTAAGAAGGAAACATGAGCTGAAGATGAGGAACTGTTTTTGTTTTTTTAAGATTGTATTCATTTATTTGAGAGAGAGAGATAGAGGGAGAGAGCATGAAGGGAGGAGCAGACGGAGAGGGAGAAACAGACTCCCCACTAAGCAGGGAGCACAACATGAGGCTTAATCCCAGGATCCCAGGGTCATGACCTGAGCCTAAGGCAGACGCTTAACTGACTGAGTCACCCAGGAGCCCCTGAGGAACTGTCTTTATGGTGTTTCATGATGTACCAAATTCAGGCCCATTCCTTCCTAAGTCTATAGATTCCATGTTAGAATTTCTCTCTAAAAAAATTTTGAATATAAGTGTTTCGCTTTATCTGTAGAATGAGTAATTTGCAATGATATTTTGGAGTTACAGTAATAGAATCTTCATTGTACTTTTTGTCTTTATGCTTGTGCATATAACATAATGGTTACATTAATATCAGTAATGCAGGCATTTATAATCCTTTTTAAAAATTCTAGAATTCCTTATGCAACTTGAAAGAAACTACTTTTTTTTTGTTAAAGAATATAATGTTGGTTAAGAAACTAAGTCAATTTTTGTTTTGTAAGTCTGTTGTTATAGTAATATAAGTATACTTGTAACATAAGGACAGATCCAGAAAATTAAAGAATGGGAGAAATTGTAATGTTCTGTAATGGGAAGTTAGATTTCATGAAAAAATTAAGCCAGTAAAATCTAAAGAGCTTCATAAATTCATGATTGGAAAGTCAGCCATGGTTGGTTGGCTCTACAGGACCAGCTTCACACTGGGCATATGTAGATAGTATCTCTGCATTTTATGGACTGTGGACACACTTGCAGTTCTGGTAACTCTTTTAAGATCATATGTCTGTTATTCACACTTGCATAGTGAATTAAATGCCTTGAGGAGAGAAGTAAATTAGGTGTTTGTGTTTCTCTTTTTTCCAACACTGTTTATCATCTCTTTGAGTCTATGTGCCATTGAAACTCCTCATGTCTCTTCATCCTCTATTCCTGTGAGAACCCATCTCCTTTGGAATCCATGTCTCTATCAAAAGAGGTACAATTTAGAACACTAGTTAGGGCATCTGTGGGTCACACGAGCAAAAATGATTGAGTTTTCATTAAGAAGTTGATCATGGAAAAAAATAAGCACAAATGCTTGCTTTGGTATGTTTTTTAAAAGATTTATTTATTTATTTGAGAGAGAAAGAGAGAGAGCATGAGTTGGGGGCTCGGGGGGTAGAGACACAGAGCGAAAGGGAAAGAGAATCCTGAGGCAGACTCCCCACTGAGTATGGAGCCCACCGTGGGGCTCTATCCCAGGACCCTGAGATCATGAAACTAAGAGTTGGCTGCTTAACTGACTGAGCCACCTAGGCAACCCTTGCTTTGATATTTTATATCAATATTTCCTTTGAAATTTCTCAACAGACTTCCAATTATTGGGTAAAATTGTTTGTTGTTGTTGTTGTTCTAATGTATGATATGATGGAAGGCCTAACATAGCTCAAAAGTGAGGAACCATTTATTAAAGACCTATTAAGTTCATAGAGTTATGGTAAATCACAACATGTGGTGGGAAGTACTCTTAGTAGTAATAATATAGACAGAGATCCATGGCTACTAGAAGAAGCCTGAACTGTTGGTGCTTAAAAGAGTTAGTGAGGCTTTCCAGAGGAGGTAACTTTAGAGCTACACTTTGAAGAAAGAAAAAGATTGTATCACTTTGGTAGTGTTTGCTTTTTGTAGTATGGGTTTGTATGTATAGTGCTTGGCACAATGTAGACAATCAGTAGTTCATTGGTGACTGAATGAGTGAATAAACAAACACGTAAGTGAGGTTTATGTGTGCTGATTTCCTATACTAATTATTTTCAATAATGGAACTTAAAGATTTTTAATGACTTTTCTTTTCTTTTTTTTCCCCATCCCTCCCTACCAAGCTTTCAAAAGCTAGAAATTCTTTGTGTGATGTGATCAAATTTGAAATTTCAAGAGAGTGTTTTACTAGTACAAATAACATGTTGGGGTGGATATTTTCTCCTCTCTTGGACCATATAATCCACTATTGAGAGCACTGTAAAAACAAACAAAAAACAAAATGAGACAAAACCCAAAAAAGCAACAGCACCTAGCACATGAAAGCTATGCATGCATTTACAGCCTCAGCTTTGGGGTTTCTTTAGACTTTAGCATGTCTGTCATAATCTCTATCTCACTGTTGCACACTGAATGGTTGAAATTTAAAACCTAGTCTTAAATATGCACATGTAAAATATACAAATTATGTGCTCATTCATTTCCTAAATGGAAAACTAAATTTTACTTTTTTTTTTTTTTTTTTTTTTTTTTAATGTTGCTCCTCCTGCTTATGCTTCTCAGTCCCCAGTAAATCCCCCATTTTGCCAAGACACTAAGACATAATTCTGGCTCCATCCTTGGGACCCATGGACTCCTCCTAGAATTTTAGTAATAACTACGTTCCTTTGTAAGGAGTCACGATATATAGACCTTTTGTTAAATCCATCCTGTTGTAAACTTAGCAGAATTCATTGCATATGCAGGTGGAATATATTACCATTTAGATGTTTTTTTTGTTGTTTTTTATTTGTTTTGTGATGATAATAGAACCATAGACAGAGGTGTGAATCAGGCCATATTTGTTTTTCCCTTCTTGTAGGCTGTTACCATATCCTAACTTATGACCTCATTCACAGCTGGTGTGATTTTTAAGGAGTTTCTTCTTTCTCAAAAATTTTCATTTTAGTAAAGTACTCTTGAAAATGAGAAGTCTTCAAAATTAAAAAAATGAATTTATAATGATGGATTTCAGGTAGCACAACTGACTCATGGTGAGTTTGTGGAATAAGCTGAAAATTAATCGAGGGGAAGACTATAGGGAATGAAATCTGCAGATTAATTAAAGAGAAACTGGCTGAAAAATAGTTGATTGTGTGATTGTTGGTAAAGAGATAGAATGGATGACACCAGCAAAAAGGAGAGGGGAAAAAAAGGCAGTTTCAAGTACAGGAAAAAAATTCAGTTGACTGAAGTGGCCAGTGATTAATACAACTACCTAAAGATTCTTGAAGTTGACAAGTATATATGAAAAATATTGTTGAATAGAAGGTCAGTTTTGCATTCTGTCATCATATCTTTAAACTATGTTTCTTTGTGCATATATATATATTCATATGTACACCATATGTATTCATGTATATGAACTAAATGGTTAAACTGTAAAACTTATTAATTATCTGCCATCAGGGTTGATGAGCCATGAAACTACACAAGTAATATCAGAGAGTCCCTACTTTTCTCCCCGTGTAAAAATCATTTTTTGGTTTAGACCCTGATCAGGAACAGAACACATGAGAGAATCAGATAATACATGTCACTAAACATAGTGGTATAGTGGCCGGTAGCCAGAGGCAGGGAGTATTCAAGTTGGAGAGCTTCAGCACCAGAAAACACATAAGTCATCTGATGATTAGTAAATAGAAAATAATTATACAGTATAGAATACATTGGGGGAGTCAGACTCCCAATTAAGTGTGGTTGAAGAAAGAAGGATGTTTATCCTGGCAAAGATAAGCATCCATGGGGACTATCATTACATACCTAAAGAATCATGAAGTGGAAAATAAATTAGGTTAATTTTGCTATATATTTTTTAAAATTTTTAAATTTAAATTCAATTTAATTAACATATACTGTATAATTAGTTTCAGAGGTAGAATTCAGTGATTCATTAGTTGCATACAACACCAGTGCTCATTTACTTCAAATGCCCTTCTCAATGCCCATCACCTAGTTACCCCATCCCCCAATTTGCTGTATTTTTAATGAAGATATGGAATCTAGTGAAGAAGCTGGGTTGGGGGTTCTGGGATTTTCATTACCAATACATAAAACTTGGTCATTACCTAATAGAGTAGAACTAGAATTAATGGGAAGAAGCAAAAGTAGGAGATTTCTGCTCAATGAATCAGGAACCTTCCAAAAGTTCCCACTTCCTGAAGATGGCATATGCTACTTCCAGAACTTAGGAGTCCTTGGTCAGGAGAAAGATTTAGCTTTAGGTTCAATAATCATGGTTGGAAGATGTTGTCAAGTAATGCAACCTTCGATTTTAATTAGACCATGGTTACTTAACTTTTTGATTTCTCATCTGCAAAATAGGATAGTACTAGCACTAACCAAGGGCACAGTTCTAGTGAAAGTGGAGCTGGGATTTGAATCAAGGCTATCCCACACCTGAGCAGAGTTTTTAACTACTATTTAAATTATTAGAAAGAGGTCTTAGAAAAGTCCTGGGCACATACAAAGTGTTAAAAGATTTAGCTATTATGGTTATTACTATTATTATTATATACTTAAACATATTTAGAATGTAGTGAGTGCAGTCAGGTTTACTGACTTAAGAGTGAAGGGGCTAGACTCAAGCTTTCAAACCTTGGCTCTGTCATATACTAACTGTGGGACTATAACTTCAGTGCCTCAGTATCTTCCTCTGTAGAATGGGGATAATAATAGTACTTACCTCAGAATAAGTATTCAATGAAATAATTATATAAAGTCCTCAGAACAATATTTGGCACATAATAAGTACTGAATAAACCTCACTGTATTATGATTACTAGCTATGTAATAATGACCATATTAAGTTGAGGCAGGGTAGAAACAAAGTATCAAAGATGAGTATGACACAGAAAGGTCCTCAGGGGTGCTTGCAATTTCATGAGGAAAATAAACATGCACAAATAATGTAGATCATTAATCTATGTAGTTCTGTGTTTGAAGGTGATTCTCAGAGTAGATGCTGAGTACATGCTACATGTGAGAATGCCCATGTTAAGTTTCCAAATTGGCATGTTGGTGTTAAGATGAGGAAAAGCTATATATATGAGACCCCCTGTGTCTTAGGGAGCATGAGGAGAGGAGAGCAGGCCAGATGGAAAGAGTGTCTCTGAAATCTGCTCCATCAGCATGATTGATGGTCAGACCTTCTGGATATAAGACATTTTATTTTTATCTTTGCTTTAGGTTCTTATCTGTGATCATACACATTCTTTGCTGCAAAAAACCAATTCAATAATATCAATAGTCTCTTACCACACATTTTCATTATGGGAGACTCGAATAAAGAAGTTTCACAAGACACTAACCTCAAAGACTGAGAGGCGATCAATATGTTAAACAATTAATATCCAATATTCAGCAAAAGATGCATAATCTCACCAGTGGAAAATGTTAGATATAAATAGTCAGTAGACTGTTGCCAGAAAAATGCTCCTTGGCATGTGAAATAATCAAGTAAAATTCTTGAAAGATGAATTACTTTCCTGATTTGCATAACTTGGATTCAATACATTTACACAATATTTGCATTGGAAACATATCTAAAGCCAGCCAATGGAAAGAATACACGATTTTACCAACATGCTTATACATTAATAACATTACTTGGCAATCTGATGTTTCAAGACCCAGGGTGAATTACTTATTAAAAACCCATATACAGCTATCTGTCTTTATCTTTCTTTCTGTATGAGCCATAATGGCTCTGATTGTTTTCAAAATTATATTTGGACAGGATATGACTGTTACATGAGACCTCTCAAACCAATATCATTTCCCTCACTCATAAAATACATTATACTGCTGTGTGCATTGAGCCAAATCATTAATGAAGGAAACATAACCTAACCTTTATGCCACTGATTTGACCAGCAGTTACACTGTAGCAAGCTAACATCTTGGAAATTGTTTAAAAAGTGAACCTAACATCATTATGAATATTTATGGTAGATTCACTTATTTCTTGAAAATTCATCCTGCCATCTGAACCATTTCATTATTCTTAACTATTTTCTAAGAGGCTTAACTTTGAAACAGAAAAACAGTATCTGAATCTTACATTATTTGTGAAATCAAATAACCTTTCCTGGAGTACATCCCTTCTCTATATTTATTTAAACATGCAATAGCTATAATAACTAGTTAAAATCTGTGAAATGTGCAAATTAGAAAGTACATTAACACAATCCTCAGCCTTCTCAGCTTTTAAAAAATATTTGACTTGCTATTAGTACTGTAAAGGGTTGCTGAAGTTTCAATTTTGCAGCTGTAACCCATACCTACTAGCAAACTGCTTTATCTATAGTATTTGCATTTTCTGGACAAGGTAAATCTAGACATCTGAATTTATCAGTGCCTAAAACTTTTGCATAGACGCATATTGAAAGTGTTCTTTTTTGAGGTTAAAAGAGTAAATGACCCCGAGTTATAGATTAACTATAAATAGTTTTATTTGATTACTATTTTTACCATTTTTCCCCAAAACAATCTTATGAAAATAGAATGTAATGGAATTTTAGCTCACAGGTGTGAATGAATGAATGTAATTTGTCTTTTAGGGAGTGTCTCTGGCTCAGAAAAGTAAATATGAATGAATTTAATTTAGAAGTTGCAAACAGGTATGGTGGGGCTTGACACAAGGCCACTGATTGCCATGTGGGATGGCACCCAGGAGGCTAGCAGCAGCCCTGAGATGCAGCCTGTAGATATAACTTATTTGGGCTTACACAGTCTTTTTGTCATCTCCTTTTTCTTCATTTTCTTCTTCTTCTTCTTCTTCTTCTTCTTCTTCTTCTTCTTCTTCTTCTTCTTTCTTCTTTCTTCTTTCTTCTTTCTTCTTTCTTCTTCTTTTCTTTTTTAATGCCCCCTGAAAGGGCTGGAATGGACAGGTTTCCATCTCATGTTCACTAGAGTGTCTTCCTCTCATTATTTCCACTCATTTATGGCACTTGTCTGGTTGCCATTTGACTTGGCTATCCTTTACTTAAATAGTGATCAGAAGACAAAGGAATCTGCCTTGAAGAAAACTAATCTCCTAGCATTCTAAGATACATGATTGTTGATCCTCTGTTCTGAAAACAAGGGCATCAGTGCCACAGATGCTTTGATGGTGAGAAAATTACCCTCCTTTAGTAAGGTATATTTCATAGAAATTTCTACAACCCTGTTCTAGAAAATTCACTATTTCTGATATCTAATATAATCCTGAGTGATTTAAGCCTTCGTGTTTGTCATTTTGCCAGTTATCACTTTATCCTACATATGTCATCCCTTGTAATTGAGATTGCTTTAAAGTATACAAATGTGTGGTTAGTAACACAATAGTCATTTGTAGGGTCCTTACCAGTGTTTCCAAATTGGAACCTGATTTTCAGGGCCCACTCACAAAACACTCAAGCATCCATCATGCAAAATTATGGAATTTAGACTCTATCGAAGGTGATTCACTCATGGGCAAATAACACATGAGTGCAGTCCTCTCTTCTGTTGGATGAATTTCTGCAATTCTAAAGCTAGGATTCATTAGGAATAAAGAAGCAGACCTGCACTAAACAGTGATTCAGTCACAGGAGATGTCTATGTAATCGTTCCAGCTGTAACCCTTATCTTCAGAGCAGACACAAGCATCTCCGTCCCTTAACTATTTTTGGAAGGAAGCTGCTTCCTCCTGGCTGCAAAGAAAAAAAAAAAGGAAAAACAGGTAGACTGATGTCCCTTTTGCCATTTCCTCCAGCATTCTTTTTTGTTAAAGGGTACTTTCCATTCATTTAATCAGGATGGCCTGACAAAACATAAAATGAAATTGTGTCCAAATGATCCTCTGGGCCGCTGTCATCCACTTAGGTGCATTGATATGCATGGGGTCAATAAATGTTTAAAAAGTTGTTTTTGTGTGGAAGCTTTGAGGGGTCAGAGTCTGGAGAGATGTACAAGATAGAGTGGTTTTCTCCCCATTCTGGATCTAGGATGTGGAGCAGAGCTTTTGGCTGTCAGTCAGATGTGAGATATTGGTTGGCACCATTGGAATGAAGAATGAAAATAACTCAGTGTTGTTTAGTACTATTAGAGTATTGTGGGTTTTTTGTTTTATTTTGGTTTTTTTGTTTTTTGTTTTTTTAAGTGTTGGGAAACACTTGGTAAAATATTGCAGAGAAGTGGTTTCTCACAGAGAATACCAGAGACTCCATCAGTGGCATGGTGACTTCTTAGGGCAAGAATCCATAGATAAGGAACATGAAGGGGTGCCTGGGTGGCTCAGTCATTTAAGTGGCCAACTCTTTTTATTTTTTTTTAATGATTTTTTATTATATTATGTTAGTCACCATACAGTACATCCCCGGTTTCCGACGTAAGGCTCGATGATTCATTAGTTGTGTATAACACCCAGTGCACCATGCAATACGTGCCCTCCTTACTACCCATCACCAGTCTATCCCATTCCCCCACCCCCCTTAAGTGGCCAACTCTTACTTTCAGCTCAGGTCATGATCTCGGGGTGGTGAGATTGAGCCCCACATTGGGCTCCACGCTTAGTGTGAAGTCTGCTTGAGATTCTGCCCCTCTCTGTTTGCCCCTCCCCCCATTCTCTCTCTTTCTAAATAAATAAACAAAATCTTAAAAAAAAAAAAAAAGGAACATCAAGGGGATTGATGCCATTAGCATTCATGAACTATCCCAGACCCATAGAAGTAACTGTTACAGTGGCTAAGGTTGGGAGTATAAAGCAACCCATTTGGCACCCACCATAGGCAGGTGAAGTTCCAGAACTTTTGAGTTATGCTTCTGGCCAGTAATAATACAAAAGTTCCATTATTCACTTTGTTTGGCTGTGACATGAAATCACATGGCATTGCATAAGGATAAAGTAAACTGCAAAAAGTGCATTCAAGTGATGCTGAGAGTCTGCCTTAAATTGCGAAAATGTTGAGTGGAAAGCTGAAAACCTGCCAATGCCCATCTATGGTTTATAGTAGATAAGCCATTAGTCTTGGCTAGGTATATCACTTCGTACATTATCGTGCATGCAAAATGTGAACTCCCAAGACCTGTGGGGTGTTTAGCATCCAGTAGAGATATGCCTTTAAGAAAGAGTCTGGATAAAGTCACTGCCTCAGAAGCAGATATGGTTTTGGGAGGCAAATAATCATTTGAGAAACAATGGGTAGGAGGCATAGAACCTTACTGTATTAGTTAATTAAGCCAATTAGTGCCCTCCCCCATATAAATTAGCAAATAGCCTTACAACTAAACTAATAAATTCTTTTGCAGATTATTGTGTTTCTAAAAGCTTGGGATGGAGAATTCTAAGTGGGTCATATCACACAAAGATATCCACTGACATGGAAACTGACATGGAAAACCAGCTTCTATATAAAATTGGAAAATGAGCTAACAATATTGATTATTTCAGGGAAAATAGAGAAAGAAAAGCTTTAAATCAAATCAAGGAAAGCCTGTCTTATGTCAGGATTAAACCAGAAACTGAAAACTCTGATATAAATTAAACCAATGTTCTGTGAGCCCTTAGGAAAAGAAAGAACACTAAGACCCAACTTGACGTTTTAAAGAACAATTTGGCTAAACCATTTCCTTTCTTTTTGTAAAGGATTATTAAAATAATAAATTTGTACGTCGCCTACATTGACTTCAGTGAAACACAGAGTAAATTTTCTTATGATATCACTGCAGATAAGATGCAGAACTATAGATGTGTACAGTTTTATGGATTTGTAATTGGTCAGTGTCCCCAAAGACTGTGAATCGAACAATAAGGTTAATGTAGAGGGAGATCATAGTGATGTGTCATCAAGCTCTCTCCCCAAGGTACCAGTAGGGCACTGTCTAAGGAGTATACCAGTTACCATGGCAATAAAAGAATTTACTGATCACAGTTCATCAGGGCTCATTGACCAGCTTAAGCTCACTGATTGTCTGGTCTACAGGGGCAGGAAGAAGCAACTCTGTCTATTAATCCACAAACAATAGGAATAGTATTGCCTGAAGAAAAGGACTCAAATGGTAGCCAACATACTCAACATAGGTATTCTTTTTTTTTTTTTTTTTAAAGATTTTATTTATTTATTTGACAGAGATAGAGACAGCCAGCGAGAGAGGGAACACAAGCAGGGGGAGTGGGAGAGGAAGAAGCAGGCTCATAGCAGAAGAGCCTGATGTGGGGCTCGATCCCATAACGCCGGGATCACGCCCTGAGCCGAAGGCAGACGCTTAACCGCTGTGCCACCCAGGCGCCCCTCAACATAGGTATTCTTAAACAAACAAACAAACAAAAAAACCAAAACATACAAACAATAAAACAAAAACAAAAAAAATAAGTCATTAGAGGGAAATGATGAATCAATTTCAGATAGCCAGTTGGACTTTTGAAATTCTAAAATAGGGAAAGACACCCATAGCCTTAGGTATTTTAGAAAAAAGGACACCCAATTTTAAATTTCAGGTAAAAAAAAATCCATTTAGGAATTGAAAATAGCTTGAGAGAGCCCATCAGGACAAATATTTTTCCTAGAAATCTTTCAGGAAGTTAGAAATGTTGTAACCGAAGATAGCTGATCTGGAAAAGTTAAAGGTAGCTCCAATAATTTTGTCTGAGAACTAAGTGAAGGAATGGAACTTTGGACCAAGAAACTTCAAAGGTGGACACTAAAGAGATGTGAGTCCTATAAGGACTTGTAAATTCTAAGTGGTTGGACAGAATTTTTTTCTTTTTTTTCAATTTCTCAGGGAGGCAATGCTGGTTTAGTTATCAATTATCAAAAGGAAATACACTCAAATAATGGGAGTTTTCCAAGAGAGGGAACTTTGTCTAATCAGGTTCACTTTAAGTTATCAGGTTACAAAAACTAGCCAGGTTTTATTTGTGATTGCATAAAGCAGGGGTTGGTTTGATATCTTTTTCCAAATAGGTTTAAGGCTTCTGACACTTCTAGGGAAGAGCTGCTGGAAGAGCATAGACTTAGCAAGTGGCTAATGGTCAGTGAGGATGGTGGTCAGAGTCCAAGAAAGACTGGAAATATCCCAGAGAAGCAGGTCAGGACCACAAGAGCTTTACCTTAGAAAAGGTATACAGCTAGAGAGAAACTAGGCTGTGGCGACTGCTGCTGCTGCTGCTTCTTTTTCTCCTCCTCTCCTCCTCCTCCTCCTTCTTCTTCTTCTCCTTTTTCTTGTCTTTCTCCTTCTCTGCCTCCCCCTTCCCCTCCCCCTCCCCTCCTCTTCCTCTTCCTCCTCCTCCTCCTCCTTCTCCTGCTGCTGCTGCTGCTTCTTCTTCTTCTTCTTCTTCTTCTTCTTCTTCTTCTTCTTCTTCTTCTCCTCCTCCTCCTCCTCCTCCTCCTCCTCCTCCTCCTCCTTCTTCTTTAATGAGAGTAGAAATTGATTGACTATCTTGTTTCGCAGTGTATTCCTATCACCTAGTACAATGCCTGGCAAATAAATTGGCATTCAGTAAATGCCAGTGTTTAATAAATTCAATAAATATCAAATTTCACTGAAAGAGGCAGAGAGAGAGAGAGAGAGGGGAGAATTTGGTCTGATGGAAAGAAATGCAGAGAAGCGTAACTAGGATGATTTTGTACCTGTATTTCACCACTACACTACCCTGCTTGTTTCATATACCTCTTTCTTTCTTTCTTTCTTTCTTTCTTTCTTTCTTTCTTTCTTTCTTTCTTTCTTCTTCCTTCCTTCCTTCCTTCCTTCCTTCCTTCCTTCCTTCCTTCCTTCTATCAACTCGGTCTCTTATTATTCCCACTTTACAGAGGAAGTTTCAGGGATATTACAAATTATTCCAAGGTTACATTGCTAGTAAGTAGTAGTGTTACAATTTTAAACCATATCTTTTGGGTTCCAAAGGTACATATTCTTGCCACTACACCAAGTTGTCAGAAGAGTCGAGTGATTTCAAAATAGATCAGATTTCCTTGTAATGCAGCTAGCTCTGCGTCTCTAGAAATTATAGTATCTTTAGTGTTGGAAGGGATCTTTAGAGATGAAATTCTCCACCTCCTTCATGCAATGGATGAGGGATTGAAGCCAAGAGAAGTAAGGAGACATGCCCAAATGCACAGCAAGAATGGGACAACATAAAACTGTACCTCCTTTTGTGTAACCCCCAAAACACTTTCTACTGTTTACCAAATATCTATCTTCCACACCAAATAATAAATTCTATCCATGAAGTCAGGAGTCTTGATGGTTTAGCATCCATAACAGGATTTAATAAACATTGAATGAAAGAAAGAACAAATGAATGAATGGAACCAGACTTGAATTTAGGTTTTTTGTTCAGCTGAAGTATTTAAGCAGAGAGTTTGTGGCAATTTATCAGTGGTGTTCTGTGTTAGAAATGAGTCGTACCAGATAGTCACTGTAGTCCTTTCCAGTCCAGCATCTATAAAACTGAATTAGCTTAGGAATTCCCCATCTCTCTGTCTGCTGCATCCTATCTAGATTTCTATTTTAGCAGTTACCACAGTGCACTGAAAAAAACCATTTACATCTCCATCTTTCCTACTAGATGAAAATTATCCGTGAGTTGGGTCTGACTGTGTCCTTACAATAGTTTCCACCACTTAACTTGGGTACTCATCAAATCTTCATTGACCTGAATTGCAGTAAATTCAACTAGGATCCTTAGAATGTATTTAGATATCTATCACATTGCTTTGTGTGTTAAGTACTTCTGGTTGAAGATTTCTCTGTGGGAGGGTGTTTATTGAATTGATTGGCTTTCCAGCTTGGTTTTGATTTGAACAGAGTTAGGTAGAAAGTGATATCAGGCATTAAAAAGAAATCTGTGATCCCCTTGGCCTACCTGACACAGGGCCTTTCACAGACCCAGGTATGCTTTGGAATTCAGTGTGAATTCTTCATTTATAGAAAGATCTAGTGCTCAGAATTAGCTTCATTAGGCAGTTGGACTTTAACAGAGAGGCAGGAGATCAGGAAAGGCTCTTTTAGGAATGGGCACAGAAAGACATAGTGTGCATAGATGAATTCTCCTTTAAATAAAAACTGAGTCAGATTTTAGAATGAAATTCTGTAGTGCTGTCAAACTGTTTGAAACTAGAGTTGGCAGTTGTCCTTTCAAACTGTTATTTCAGAGCACGTGTCCCAGAAGGGACAGCTAAGAATGTTTGTCATATTTGAACTCTTTCCAGAGCCATTCAGCAGGATACTGGCAGTCCACTTTCCGTGTTAATTATTTCTGCCCTGATTGCCTGGCAACACATAACATGGGAAGTATTATACTTTGCTATTTGTGAATGCTTCCAGCTGAATGAAGGAAGAAAATGGAATACAAAGTCAGCTGGAGATGCAACTTAATAAGTTAGGTGTTTTTTGATTGAAAATTTGTTATGGATGAAGTGGTTTGTAATCCCATGATTGTATGTGTTAACCACAAATTCAGAGAGTTTGAGAGTATCACAGTGGGTCTTGGTAGAAAGAAAACAATGATTGATCTTAATAGCCACCAGACTAAAATCTATGAACATGAATGGTCTCCTTCATGGAAAGAGTGGGCTTACTTTAAGCCCACATTATTTTATCACTCAAGAATGTCCTTGTTTGTTTTTGTTTTACGTTGTTGGGATCTAGCAATTTGAGTTCACATACAGGAAGCTAAGAATCAAATGGGATGGACGAAGATGTCATTGCTGCAACAGTGGAGATTGCTGTATACTTTAAAGTAAATAAGGGTTTTGATCAGTGACTTGGGCACGATAGGAGCTCCTCACCACACCACTAGAAGAAAGCTCTGTCTGTTTCTATGGTTCTGTTAAAACCTGCCCTATAGACCTGAAAACAATATACTTACTCATAGCATTGGAAAACAATGACATATTTCTGCAATTATTTGCACGACTTCAATAATTATTTTAAAATGATTCTCTGAAACTTTTCTTTTTGCTGTGTTCACGAAAGCCACCCATGAGTGACAGCTTCAAAGATGGCAGTGTTGCATTCTGTGCTGCTAGGTAATGCGAGATGATGATCCAATGGGAATCAGTTCCAAAAATGAACTGTAAAGTGCAATTACTATATGTTTAGAGGTATGTTTTTATTGATGAGGTAAGAACTGAGTTGTAAGGGCTCAGTAACCAACCCATACTATAAAAATTTTTATACAAAGATCAAGATCAATCTTGAAAGTAGGTTTTTTCCATAATAATTAAGACTGCAAACATTCGTTCAGATTATTAGATTGTTACTTTCTCAGTTAAAGTAGGTTAAAACATGATAAAAACCCAAGCATATTCTTGGAGCAGGTACACTTAGTTCCACATATAAAAATCCGTGCAAAAACTATACCAAAAATGGACAAAAAAGGTGGGGGCAAGGATGCGTGCCCTTTAGACCTACTGACATTTTCTTTGGGCCTGCTTTCTATGAGAGTTAGCTTAGGACCAAAAGGAGGACTAAGAACACTATCCTCCCTTGAGTATTACAAAGATTAAATTAAGTGAGAAATCCCAAATTTCCTTAGGCAAGCTTGAGTTAAAAATGGGATTATTTTGATAATAGCCACTTTTTTTTCTGCTTCTTTTTTTCTTTTAGTGCCCTAACTGCTAATACCTAGGCCCTCCCCCTTTCCTCACCTTATAAAGCAAGTGTACTCTTTTGGGAGTCCTCATCTGTGTTTCTGTGCCGGCATAGGCATAGTCATTTCCATCATTTATGACTCTCCTTCATTGATGCCTATAAGCAAGATCTTTCCTTTTGTTCTTCTTTTCCTGTTCTACGACTCCCTCTTTGTTCTGAACCCTACCCACTGTGGGCTGCTGTTTTTGTTGGCCCACAACAATGCCAGAACTAACCGAGAGTCCTGTAAGTGCCAGAGGTTAGGGGTATTTGGTGAAAGTGGAGGTGACTGTTGATCTCACCTTTTTGTGTACCACTCTTAGGCAGCAGAACAGCGCTGCTTCTACTCTGATGTCTAATAGAGTTCCTCAATGCAAATAAAACTCTTTTAAACATTTAAACTTAAACTCTTCCTGAGAATTCAGACCCTAGTTCATGGAGGTTAACCTATGAAGCAAAGCTGTGTGAACAAGAACCAGCAAATACATTGAAGTCCATTCCCCCTCTACCCTTAGACTAAGCTTGTCTGTTCAACTCTCTCTCGTTTTTGTTGTTGTTGTTGTTGTTGTTGTTGTTGTTGTTTTTAACCTTGGGGAGAAATTCCCCCTGATAAGACTTCTCAGTACCTTATGCAAGTAAACTTTTGGAAGGATAGCCTCATTTCATCAGACAGAACAATTTTAAAATGTCTTAATCCTAACAGTAGGTATAACATAGAAAAGAGGTAACAGTTGTGGTCTGGGAGTCATACTTGTCCTGATGCTTATGTTTGTATGGCCTGCCAGCTAATTGTATTTTATGTTAATCAATGGTTAGGGAAAAAATCAAAAGGAGAATATTTTGTGCTTTGAAAAATTTAATTTCCATATCCATCAATACAGTTTCATTGGAAAACAGCCCATCTTTTACAAATTGTCTGTGGTTGCTTTCACACCACAATTGTAGAGTGGGGGTAGCTGGGCCACCATAAACCTAAGATATTTAGCATCTAGTCCTCTAGGGAAAAAGTTTACCTACTTCTGACATAGAGTAAAGATGGAACCATCACTTTAGGTGAAGGTCTATATTGTAGAGTTTGACTTTTTAGTAAGTGCTCAATATATACTACATTCAAGTATCCCTTTCTAACAGGTTACAGTGCAGTGATTCATAGTCTTTTTCTCCTCCCTCCCTCTCCCTCGTTGCAACCCTCCCCCTCCCTTCCCTTTTCTCCCTTCCTCCCTCCCTCCATCTCCCTCCCTTTTCCTTCGTTCCCTTCCTTTCTTTCTTTTTCTTTCACCTGCAATAACTTTTACCATTCATTATGACTATTTCACTCATTCCCTAATTTTCTCAATGTATAACAAGAACTGACTTTAAAATATTTTATGTCAGACCAGTGTCTTTTAGACATTCCATTATAAAGTGCATTTTAATATACTGTAATAATAGTCAAAACATTAAAGACATTTTGATTTTTTTCTCAATTAAATGTCAAACATAGTTGTTTCATTTACTTTAGATAAATTTTGCTAGGAAAAGCATGACTCATGGACAAATACACTTTAAAATATCTGTTGAGGACCAAAAGTATATTAAAAGGTATATGGGAATTTAACTGTGTATTTATAATATTAAACATAGGCAGTGATTGATTTTATGAGCTGATGTTTGATGTTCTTACACTTTGTATTTAAAATGTTTTGCAATTTCATTATTTTATATATCTTATATAAGTTTAAATGTTTTAATATAAACTTAAGTATCTATTATTAAGTATGATATGATGTACTTTTTTATTTAATGTTTGTTTCCTGACTAATGAAATAAGAAAGGTCTCAGGCTTTTATTTGCAAGCACTTTAACAAAAATAGCACAGTATGTATGAGTATAATCTTTCTTATAAAGGAAAAAGCAAAATGAATGATCATCATTTTTTTTTTTTTACCTTTTTATTTTGGTTTTAAAGTATTAGACATTGGACGCCTGGGTGGCTCAGTTGGTTAACTATCTGCCTTCAGCTCAGGTCATGATCCCAGGGTCCTGGGATCAAGTCCTGCATCGGGCTCCCCGCTTAGTGGGGAGCCTGCTTTTCCCCCTCTGCCTGCCATTCCCCCTGCTTGTGCTCTCTCTCTCTCTTTTGCTCTCTCACTCTGTCATATAAATAAATAAAATCTTTAAAAAAAAAGTAATAGACATTTTGATATTGTAAAATGATTTTATTTAGATGAATAAACTTTATTGACCATGAACATTTTGGAGGTAAGTATGTATCATCTTCATTTTCATATTTCAGGGATTAGCAAAATGAGTACATTTTGGGTGAGTTGATTATGGAACGGATAAATAATTATCTGTAACTTTGTATGCTACTGGCGTAATCACCCAGCACGAACATCTTCACCATCTCAGCTGTGAGATGTCTTATCTTTCTCCAGCCCCACTTAGCACATAGCTGCTAGGCCCATTGAATGGTCTTACTTTTCCTGGAGGAAGGTATTGCTTTCTCTGTATTGAAATCACATCTCTTGACAATGGGATGCTGCCATCGTTCTGAAGTAAGGAAAATAGGCTCCATTCATTTGTTTGAAAGATCAGCATGAGGGGTGCCTGGGTGTCTCAGTTGTTGAGCGTCCAAGTCTTGGTTTTAACTTGGGTCATGATCTCAGGGTTGTGGAATCAAGCCCCAGGTTAGGCTCTGTGCTCAGCATGGAGACTGCTGGAGATTTTCTCCCTCTCCTTCTCCCTGTGTTCCTCCCCCTGTTCACACAAGTCTCTCTAAAGTAAATACATAAAATCTTAAAAAAAAAAAAGAAAAAGAAAGAAAGAAAAGAAAGATCAGCATAAGGTTGCAGGCAGAATAAGTTTGTGTTGTTTGTTTTCTCTAGCAATGGTGTTCAAACAGTTTGGGGTGTGTACCTCATTTTTACACTTTTTGTAACACTGCTTATAGATAGAAAGATAGATGCGTAGATACATAGGTAGATATGGTTAGGTTAATGAAAATAGAATAATGAGGATAGATGAACGTGAATAAATTAATTCAGGTAAGTATATAAATAACCTTTAATTTTGATAATTCTTTTAAATACATTGACTCAAGATACCTAGTGTACATAAATGTAGTAGATAATATTTTTACATACAGTTTCCATCCTATTTCAAATAATTGTGAACATCCATTATAAAAGACAACGTAACCCATAAATCACTTTAAAATGTAGTGAATCACAGTGTGCTGAAAGTTAACAAATGTTGGACAGTACTTGGCATATTGTATGTGATATGAGGCTGATGACATATGACCGTGGTGTGGGTATTCATATCTGGATGTGCAATAAAAATTCCTAAAAACAGTTTTTCTTGGGGTCCCTGGGTGGCATAGTCAGTTAAGCATCCAACTCTTGGTTTCGGCTCAGGTTGTGATCTCAAAATCCTGTGGTCAAGCCCTGTTTTGGGCTCTGCACTCAGTGCAGAGTCTACTTGAGATTCTCTCTCCTTCTGCCTTGGCTTCTCATGCTTGTGCTTTCTCTGTTTCTTGAACATAAATAAATAAATAAATAAATAAATAAATAAATAAATAAATAAAATCTTTAAAAAATAGTTTTTCTTATTTTTATCTAAAAATTATAGATAGAAATTCTAATATATTCTCTTACATTCAAGTGGATTGTCTTGCACATCCATTGAGCAAGAGAAGCTCATTTTTGGCAATTATTATTTTGTTGTACCTCTAGATGTGTGGCTTTTTCAGTTCATTACATTCTTTCTTCTCCCGATATAATAATATCTAAAGATTTGTTCCAGAAGACAAAATTGAATGAATTTCAGTGTTCTCCCTCTAAAATTTTCTATCTGTTCTGTCATCTACCCCTAATCCTGGGTACTGTGACTCTCCCTCCAGACTAATGTCCTTCTTGAGTGAGACCATGGTCTGGGAGGCTAAAAAATGGCAGTAATTCCTCAACAAATGAGCAGGTCTAGGTGCGAGTTTCAGTGGCTGTATTCTCTACATCTCTTTGAGGTAACAGAGCCTCCTGCAGTTAGACACATTTAATCCTACTCTGTCAACCCACTCATGCATTGCTGGTGTTCTCATTAGTTTTGTGGATTGGAGCTCATTTTAGGACCCCGGATAAGCTAGTAATCTTGCTGGAGTCCCATTCTTGGAGGGTTGAAACCAGTTAGCATGTAGGGGATAAGGAGGAGATGGTATGTCAGTTTTGTCCCAAAATCTAGTTTCAGCTATTTTGTGAATATTTAATCATATATGTTCAATGAGGAAAGTGTTGGGAAATGGGGTGTCAAACTTTTGAAGGAGTGCTTTGATTCCAAGGTTGATATTAAATTCTACATTCAGACATTACCATATATAGAGATGGGAATAGCAACTAATAGAAGTCTTATTAATAGGCCAAAAATGCTTAGATGTCCACCATTAGAATCATTCTCTTGAGCTAAGATATCCGTTACACAGTTAGGATAGAAAGATCAATCTTAGAAGAAAAGATTATTCTTCATTCATTCATATATTCAAAAATATTTCTTTGGTACCTACGTACCTACTGTGTACTCACTGCTTGGCCCTGGATATAAACAGAGGGCAATATCAAGAAAAACAAATTTCAGAACTTCTCAATTCACAAATTACATATTAAGCATCCACTATGTATTTAGAATTGCGCTTGGGTGTTGTGTAGAAACAAAAGACATGAAAGGTCTCAAGACCTATTTAGTGGAGTAGGTTCTGATAGAAGATACTCTTTTTTTTTTTTTTTTTACTGAAATCTTGCTGTCCTTTTAATACTTTGAGATATCCATGTGAACATTTGGAATAATATCTTCATTACAGGTGTTAAAATTTAGTACATTCATGATGATAAGATCTCTAAGTCAGAAGCTTCCTTGGGTAAGGAGATCATTTAAGTGTCATAAGTAGAGAATATAATTGCATTCATGTTCATATATTGAATAAATTCTACCTAGTAAACATGGACTGAGTCTCATTAAGACAAAGTAATAAGATTCTCTGCTAACAAATACCATTTTCTCAAGTATGCATTTGCTTCTACAAGATCAAAATCCTCCTTCTGAGAAGAGTTGCCAGTGGCATGTTTAAAAGACCCATTTTAACAGGAAAAGTTACAAAGCCAAGTAAGTTTAATTGCATGTCACCTCTTGGTTTTGACAAAATATAATGGCACAAGTTGCTAGTAAACTTAATTATGTAGATTTATTTTAGCTTAACAAAATATATGCTATATAGAGTAAGTAGTTAGCTATGAGCCAAGTTTTAACTTGATATTCTTTTTTTATTACAGTGAAAATGCTCATGAAAGAATGATTTAAATTAATGAACTTTATCAGTGTAATTGTTGTCAAAAGTGGTTTTATACTGGAAAAATACCTCTTCTTGTGGTTCAGGAAAGTATGTAAGGGCCTCTTTTCAATGTGTAAGCAGAAATTTGCTAAAGGTATTACAACTCCTTGTTTGGCCCTGTGCCTCTGCCAAGACTCCCCAGAATTTCCATAATTACTCCCTAACTGCTGGCATTCAACTTTTTCCAAGCCACTTCTTAGAATGATGTATGGGGACAGAGATTGTTAACTCAATGAAGATTCATGGTCTTTTGATGACATCCCACCCTACCCCTGCCTACCCATGCTAATTTCCACCCCCCCCCCCATTTCTTCAGTTTCATTACTTTTCTTGCATACACCTAAAATTAAAAAAAAATAAAAAACTTGGAGGCATATTTGGCTCCTCCTTCTCTTTCAGCACCTCCCACTCTCTTCAGTATTTTCTGATGTCAGTGTTTCCTGTTCATTTTCATTTCTATCACCCTAATCCAAGAGAGAGCAATTGCCTTTTATTTATCCCCTGGTCTTCCATCTCTTTAACAAACCCAATATGTAGGATTAATATTACGAAGATAGAGATTTTATCACTGCCCTGCTCATTGTTTCTGTATAGCCTAGGAAAAAGTTCAAACCCTTCTCATAGCCTTTGATATCTTCCATAATACAACTTTTGTCTATCAATCCACATGCATTTTCATTCTAGCCCATCTAGTCACTATATCCAGACCATGGCCTTTTCAGCTTTGATTGCATTTTTGTTCAGTGTTCCCATTTCCTATTACTCCTTGTCCTTCATCAGATTTTTCTCAACTTTCATGACTCAGCTGAAATCCTAACTTCTTTATGTAGCTTCTCCAGGTCTCCCAGCTCCAAATGATCAATTTGTCAAGCTAAAAAGAATCTCAGAAACTATGTAAATGAACCCCTGCATTTTACACAAGAAGAAATTGTTAATTCCAGTTAGAGGCAGTCCTACTTAGAAGCAAACCTGTGATTTGAGCCCCTTCACTTTCCTTCCTGTTTTATCTTACTGCCTTGCTAGCCTTCTTGAAGAAGTGATGGTATTTAAAATTTATACACTCTCTGTCTGGTGATTAAGGATATATTGCCTTGCATTATTGCTGAACTATTTTATCTGTATGTGTTTGTTCTTGCTCTCTATTCTGTAAGCTCTGAGAAATAAGGGATTGTGTATCACATGCCATTCAGTGCTAAGCATATTCAAGCAATTGTAAATACTTAGTGCTTGAAAGGCTTGAATGTACCCTTTAAAATTAGATCTAAAATTCTAATGAGGTCCCTGTTTTTTGCTAATGTTTTCCAGTTGAACACTAAATCATATTTTATTCTTAAAGAATAACAAACTGCTTAGATATTCAACATTTAGCTAAGTTACGAAGCAAAGGCAATGGAGATTGAATAGTATTAGAAGATATTTAGGTTAAGAAATAAATCCAAACACCTTACTGCAGTTTGCTTATTAAAAGGTAATTCCTGAAATAAAATTAAGATGACATGTTTTGCCAAATTATTGGATTTTCCTTAAAATCATTTTTTATATATTTGATAAATATTATTGTATTAAGGGGAAATATTAGTATATGCATAGTTATGCCATTATTCCTTTGGTAAATAAAAGACTTTTTTTTTTCTTTCTATAAGTCTTGTTTGTGGTCTGTAACACTTGAGGAATCATCAATATTTAATTAACAAGGCAAGTTTGAACTATAGAGAGACATACGTGAAATCTATCTTCTCCTGAAATGAACGAAATTGTTTTTGACCTATGAGATACCAACTCCTCATACTGTCACCTCATTAGGGGCAAGCTAAAAATTATCTGTAACATTAGCAAAATCCAAATATAATAGCACAGTAAACAGTTTAAACTTAGGACAGAAAAAATATGTTTTCTCTCATTAATTACCACCTTGCTGATGAGCAACAGTGATGATCTATAAGAGTGAATTGCAAAGTCAATGGAACAAAAGTTAATTTTTTAAAATGTCATTTACCATCCTGAGAAAGTCTACATGCAACATTACATTTCTCACTTTCTGTAAGTCTTGGAAAGACATGATATTTTCCTGGTTTCGTCAGCAGTGAAAATGCCTTCACACGGGCCTGTAGCTGATGACATTGTAGTGAAAGCTCTCCAAACACTAATTGGAAATTAAAAAAAAAATCTTGACAACACCTCACTACATCATAGTTATGTTTCATCACCTTAGACATTCATTATCACTCACCACATACACATATGTTAATGGGAAAAATTATTTAGAATTGCCTTGTATTGCAGAGTCAAGATATTTCTCTTTTTTAATCTTGTTAAATTATTTTTGGATGACTAACAACTTGTGATATTGAATTGTAATTTTATACATATCTTATTGTGCAGAGCAATATAGAAGCCCCTAATTTTTAAAGAAATTCTTCAGACTCTTCTTCCAAGAAAAAATTGAAATGCATAGGTTTCCTCATAGCATTAAGAGAAAAACATTCTGCACTCTTTTCAGATTTATGTATTTATTAGAAAATCATCACTATCTGTATGACTTTAACTTTCTTACTATTTGAAAAATTGAAATATTAATGGACATTTTTTTGGTTATATGATTAATGAAAATTCTTGAAAGAGATGAATAGAGTACCATTAAATATTTGTGTACAATGAATAACAACAGGAAAAACTAGTGCTCAGTTTGTACAAGGGGCTGTAAGGAATTTGAAATATGATAAAGATTTAGCAAACTCCCCTCTGCCTGTTTCTCCCCTTTGTAACTAGCAAAGAATTATACCAAATATTTTTGCAAAATGGTAAACAAAAAAGAAAAAGAAAGCTTCAATTTGTGTGTAATTTGTAGAATGAAGTTTACAGTAAATATTAAATACTAAATACATACAACAATACAATTAAATATTCAGTGTATACAATATATTGTACTTATTAATACAGTCAATACCTTTGCCACACTGTATTCTATAGCTTTAGCTTGGGTTCTGGCTTCACAGAATCCAGTCCTTTGGAAAAGTCTATAATGACTACATTCTATAAGGAGACTCTCCAAAGGAAATTACTTCCTTGTTCTCCTCATAGTCCATATAAAGGATATCACATAAATGTATGATATAACATGTTTTAATCCATAATAATTTTTAGCTAGGCCAATGTTTCATCTCTTTCCTACCCATTCATTTGTATTGTCATGTACTTTGTATGAAAACACTAGCAGTATCAATGTATAGGACTCCTGTACTTTCTAGAAGACAGAAGAGGCTGTAAGTCATGCTCCTAAATTCTTTACACTACCTATGCAATTAGAAATTCGTGACCTGGAAGTAAAAATGTGCTAAAGATGTATTATCCACAGCTATTGATTGTTAACTAAATTATGCTAAAATCCCCACATAATGATAACTAATATTTATTGAGTGCTTACTATGGGCATGGCATCTAAGTTAAAAACAAATAGTTCCTCAAGCTTGTGGGGAAAAAAATGGCAGTTTAACCATGGTAACAAGTATAGCACAACTGGTTTTAAACTTATTTAGCCAATAAATGACAATTTGTTTCGTTTAACATGCCACTGAAAGCCAACAAACAGGTAATACCATCATTCCTTCAAAGTTAGTCAGTGGTGGGCTTATTCCAGTGAATGAAAGCCAACATGGACATTAACTTCACTCTTACAAAACAAACCACATTTCCAAGGCTGATGTTAATAACTCTTGCCTCTTTAACTAAGACATCCTCAAATCAAGCACTTTTCGAGTATCCTTAAACAGTTCAGCAGTTTGCTTTATTCAGTGAATATACACCTGACCAACATAAACCTTCCTTACTTCAGGATAGAATACATTACTAAGCTTTTCCATTTCTGATATTGAATGGTGTTCTCTCCCTATGACAAAGTGTTAACTAATTTTCTTTCTATGTTAGCTCTGTGAAGTAGATAACCATTATTATCTCAATCTTAGAGAGTAGGGAACTGAGATACAGGAAGTTAAGGAATATTCTCAAGGCTACAATACTCAAGTGTCATGTAGCTGGTAAGAGTCCAAACAATCTGCCTCAAAGCCTAGACTCCTAACAACTTTGCTACACTGGCTCTTACACCTTGTAAAAGAGGCCTAGGAAAGTTCCCACAGTCTCTCATAGACTAGAAAAAAGAAGCAAAGTTTCAGAAAAACGACTGCTGTGTTTTTCCCCTTCACTTTTATCAGTTTGAAGCAAGAGTGATTTATGAGGATGTGGATAAAAAGTGAAGCACTTTAAAGTATTTTTGGGGGGATTGTAAAATATGAAATCATCAAAATATGGATTATGTGTGCCTGAAGAGCTAGTTGGTGAATAACCTTATACTCCATTTGTGAACCTTTTTCTTTCTTGATTTTTTTTTCGTAAGAAAAAAAAAAAATCTCCTGTGGTTGCCACTGCCAGACACAACCCATAATTCTACTCTGCTTTCCAACTGGGGCAGTTTGGCTGGAAGCATGCAGTATCCAAGTACCAGTTCAGCCAAAATTATGTAGGCTAACCAGTATTTCCTTAGTAGAGAAGTGAAAAATTATTAAAAGAGGCCAGGGAGTTTGTTCAGTGCTTCATGATTAGGTGATTTGCAATTAAATTATTATTAGTATGTATGAAAGTATTACTAAAAGGTTCTTGGTGGTAGGTGCATTATATTAAGCAGTTAATACTGCAAAAAAAAAAAAAAAAAAACCCAACATCATATAAAGAATGGATGGGTAAGATTAATGTGAGTTTCTCCAGTAAGCACCAAAATATTATTAAAATTAAAACAGTAATTATTACAAAGAACTCTTAAAACTAGACAGTAAAAAACAAAACAAAACAAAAAACAACCCAATTAAAAAATGGGCAAGGATCTAAGCAGAAACTTCACCAAAGAAGACACAGAGATGACAAAGCATTCATACGAAAAGATGCTCAAATACCAATGACATTTTTCAAAGAACTGGAACAAACAGCCCTTAAATTTGTGTGGAACCAGAAAAGGCCCTGAACTGCCAAGGAATTGTTGAAAAGGAAAAACGAAGCTGGGGACATCACGTTGCCTGATTTCAAGCTATTCTACAAAGCTGTGATCACAAAGACAGCATGGTACTGGCACAAAAACAGACACATAGACCAGTGGAACAGAATAAGAAACCACGAAATGGACCTTCGGCTCTATGGGCAACTAATCTTTGACAAAGCAGGAAAAAACATCCAGTGGAAAAAAGACAGTCTCTTCAATAAATGGTGCTGGGAAAATTGGACAGCTATATACAAAAGAATGAAACTTGACCACTCCTCACACCATACACAAAGATAACTTCCAAATGGATGAAAGACCTCGATGTGAGACAGGAATCCATCAAAATCATGGAGGAGAACATAGGCTGCAACCTCTTTGACATTGGCCACAGCAACTTTTTTCATGACACATCTCCAAAGGCAAGAGAAACAAAAGATAAAATGAATTTGTGGGACTTCATCAAGATAAAAAGCTTCTGCACAGCCAAGGAAACAGGCAAAAAAAACTAAGAGGCAGCCCACGGAATGGGAGAAGATATTTGCAAATGATACTACAGATAAAAGACTGGTATCCAAGATCTACAAAGAACTTCTCAAACTCAATACATGAGAAACAAATAATCACATCAAAAAATGGGCAGAAGATATGAACAGACACTTTTCCAGTGAAGACATACAAATGGATAACAGACACATGAAAAAATGTTCAAAATCATTAGCCATTAGGGAAATTCAAATTCAATCACCTTGAGATACCACCTTACACCAGTTAGAATGGCAAAAAATTGACAAGGCAAGAAACAGCAAATGTTGGAGAGGATGTGGAGAAAGGGGATCCCTCTTACACTATTGGTGGGAATGCAAGTTGGTACATCCACTTTGGAAAACGGTGTGGAGGTCCCTTAAAAAGTTAAAAATTGAGCTACCCTATGATCCAGCCATTGCACTAATGGGTATTTACCCCAAAGATACAGACATAGTGAAGAGAAGGGCCATATGCATCCCAATGTTCATAGCAGCATTGTCCACAATAGCTAAATCGTGGAAGGAGCCGAGATGCCCTTCAACAGACGAATGGATAAAGAAGTTGTGATCCATATATACAGTGGAATATTACTCAGCCATCAGAAAGAACGATTACCCAACATTTGCAGCAACATGACGGGACTGGAGGAGATTATGCTAAGGGACATAAGTCAAGCAGAGAAAGACAATTATATGATTTCACTCATTTATGGAACATAAGAAATAGCAGGAGGATCAGTAGGAGAAGGAAGGGAAGAATGAAGGTGGGGTAAACAGAAGGGGGAGTGAACCATGAGAGACTATGGATTCTGAGAAATAAACTGAGGGCTTTAGAGGGGAGGGGGTGGGGGATTGGGATAGGCCAGTGATGGGTATTAAGGAGGGCACAATTTGCATGGAGCACTGGGTGTTATACGGAAATAATGAATCATGGAACACTACATCAAAAACTAAGGATGTACTGTATGGTGACTAACATAATAAAAAATTATTATATAAAAAAAGATGTTCAATATAATTTGTCATTAGGAATTTAAAAAACTATTCACTGTCTTGAATTCAAGGAAGATCTGATTGGTTTACTTGTTTCAGGTGTTTCTAAATGGTATAGTCCCTTACCCAACTCCCAGCTGCATTTTATATTCCCCGAATGATAAGATTATTACACCTTTTTGGGGCACCTGGGTGGCTCAGTCAGTTGAGCGTCTGCCTTCAGCTTGGGTCATGATCCCAGGGTCCTGGGATCGAGTCCCACATCGGGCTCCCTGCTCAGCGGGGAGCCTGCTTCTCCCTCTCCCTCTGCTGTTCTGCTGCCCCCCTACCACCTCCAGCTCATGCTCTCTCTTTCTCAAATAATTCAATAAAATCTTCAAAAAAAAAAAAAAAAAAAGACTATTACACCTTTTATTTGGAGATGTAAAAGAGTGCTCCACACATCATAGGCATGTGATAAATGTTGGTTTAAAGTATATCTCTTGTAAAAATATATAGTAACTTTTAATTCATTCTGAAAATCTCTGTTTAGTTCATTTACGTTTAATGTAATTACTAATACATGTCAGTTTAAGTCAGTCTTTGCTGTCTGTCCTCTCCCTCTATTTTATCTTTTCCTGCTCTTTGTGTAAATTGATTTTTTTTTTTTGTATTCTGTTTCCTTATTTAAAACATATAAGACAGTGGCTGCTCTAAGCATTACAATACATATTCGTAACTTGCTCCAGTATGTTTAGAATGAATGTTATACCAGTTGTTAAAAATATTAATACCTAACAATAATATATTCTGTTTACTCTTATTCATTGTTTTACAGTAATCGTATATTTTACTTCTGCATATGTTATAAATCACACACTAAAATGTTGTTGTTTTGTTTACATAATAACTTGTCCTTTAAAAAAAAAGAAAAAGTTTGAAAAATATTTACCTATATATTTATCATTTCATGCGTTATTCATTTTTTTTACAAATATAGATTTCCATATTGTATCATTTTTTCCCTCTTTCCAGTGTTTCTTGTAGCATAGCTTTCCTAGAAACTAATACTATAAGGTTTTGTTTATCTAAAAATGTCTTTATTTCTCCTGCGTATTTGAAGAACATTTTCACTGGATATAGAAATCTGGTTTGCTTGCAGTAATTTAAAGATAACACATTATTATCCTTTAGGCTTCATTGTTTTTGATAAGAAGTTACCTATTAGATTTATCATTACTCTTGTAAATAGTATGTGTTTCTTCTCTAGCTACTTTTATGATTGTTCTTCATCTTTGGTTTTTATCAGTTGACAGTGATGCACCTCGCTGTGGTTTTCTTTGAGTTTTTAAGCTTTGGGTTCATTGATTGGTATTATCCCACAGGTTACTGAAACTGTTTATTTTGTGTATCATCTTTCTCCTACCATGATATTCAGATCAGATAATTTCTTTTAAAATGCTTAAAAATAAGTAATAATTTCTGCAATGTCCAACAGACTTTTAAGCCTGTCCAGTGATTTTGTTTTTCATTTCAGATATGACATTTTCAATTCTAAAATTTCTAAAATTTCTTTGCTTATATTACTGCGTTGTTTACTTATATATCTATCTTTTCTTTTAAGACCTTGGACATATTCATAAAAGCAGTTTTAAAATCTTTGTTTATGAATTTCAACATGTGGGTTATCTTCTGGGTTTGTTTTTATTGACTGTATTTTTCCCCTTAATTTAGGGCCATTTTCCTGCTTTTTCATATGTCTAGCAAGTTTTAATGTGTGTTGGTCATTGTTAATGATACATTGGAGGGAGACTGAATTGGGCTATTTTCCTTTAAATGCTGTTTAATTTTGTCCTGGCAGGCAGTTACACTATCATTAGGGTATTCTTGATCTTGTCAGGCTTAATTTTATGCTATATTAGGTTGAGTCTATTTTTTTCTTAGTCCTAGGGCATGACCCTCACTCTAGAGTGCAGCTTTTGATCCTAAGGCGTAGTCTTGTGATGTCTCAACTGAATGCCGTAAGTGTCAGTGAGACTTCATCACTGTCTGGATGGTCCTAAAGTATAACATTTTTTCCATCCCTTCATAATTCCCATATCTCCATTTAGCTCTTAGTTTCAGAGCAGCTACTCTTATGCTTTGTGTAGTCTTGTGTTAGGTCTCAACTAAGAACACACCCAGTCCTCAGTCAGTGACATGTGAAAAACCCTCAGTCAAACTTATGAGGTTCTCCTTTACACAGTGTCTGCATCTCTGATGCCCGTCCTTCCAGTTCCAGTCATTTCGGTAGCCCTGAAGTTCTGCCTGCTTAGCCCAATAAGACTACTCTCTTACATGAGCATCACATTTTTGCACTCTAGATTGGAAAGTGCTCCCAGGTATAAGGTCTGACCACCCACATGGGTGGGCAGATCTTAAAGGTGCATTTTAAATGAGACTATACCTAAAATAGTAAGTAAGTAAATAAAAAAGACTATACCTTAATGGTGAAAGTCCAATGATACACAAACCTTTGATAAAAATGCCACCACCATGGGCGCCTGGGTGGCTCAGTCCTTAAGCGTCTGCCTTCAGCTCAGGGCATGATCCCAGGGACCTGGGATCGAGCCCCGTGTTGGGCTCCCTGCCCTGCTGGGAGCCTGCTTCTTTCTCTCCCACTCCCCCTGCTTGTGTTCCCTCTCTCCCTGGCTGTCTCTCTCTCTCTGTCAAATAAATACATAAAATCTTAAAAAAAAATGCCACCACCAGTCATGTTTGATGATCTCTCCATTGTGAAATAGGCTAAGTTTTAGATTTGATAAATGACTTTTGCTCTCTTGGTGTTGGCATGGGATTATAAATTACAGGTAGATAAAATCCAACACAGGTGATTAAGTCCTCTGCATTTGGTAAGGTAAACTTGATAGAGAAATTTTTTAAAAGTTAAATTGATGCCAGAAAATAGAGACCCAAGAAATGTAAAAAAGTTCGAGATATAAGAGAAAATAATCCTTGCATATAATTTCCTATTGTTGTGGAAGAAGAATTTCCTCAGCCCTTCAGCATCCTTCCAGCTGGACTTAAAATCAAATTGACATGAGACAGATTAACAGTATAAAATCAAATTTAATAGTGTATATATGGGGAATCCACAAACACATGGAAATTCCAAAGACAGTCAAGTAACATGATGCTTATAGGAGCTAAGAAGAGGATTAGGGGTCTGAGGATACAAAGGAGAGAAAGACCATTAGCTGGAAGATAAAGGGAGATGTTTGGAAAACAAAGGTGCCCTCTTCAGATAACTTTCCTTAGTAAGGAGGAATCTCTGTTAATAGCTCTCTTCCTGGCAAAGCAGGCAGTTGAGGGGAAGGTAAGGAGCTTTTTCTGAATCTACTGGGTTTAGATTGTGTTTAACTCAAAATAATATTCATGCCCAAGTGGCCCAACTTGGGGTGGCCTGCCCTTGGCCTCTACACTATCTAGCTATCCAACTCCACTCCTGATGAGCTGAGACCTTCCTTGTACTTAAGTGAAAGTTAATTGAAAACTAAAACATACTAGTACTTAATTTTTAAAAGTGCTTTTATTATCTTAGAGTGATCAGAAATGCCATGGGGATTTCTATGGGTTTAACAGAGGTAGGAAAAGGACTACTTCCAAAGAATGAGAGTGAAACGGAAATATTGTGAGACAAAAATTTTATTTGTAATTGTACCCCAAGATTACTGTGCATTCAATATAAATGTTATATAAGAAATCAACAGATGGTTGCTAATTTAATTAGAGCTAGTAGTAGTGGTGGTGGTACTAGTAGTAGTAGCAGTAGTAATAGTAGTAGTAGTAGTAGTCGTCATGGTAATAGTATTCCATGAGCCTTAGTTGATATTTCTAAAGAAGAGATTAAAGGATGAACTTCAGATTCTAAAAACAATGAAATCGATATGTTTTTCAAGTAAAGTGATCTTTTTTTTTTAGTTTCTTTTTCATAATACCTCAATGATGTCTTCACTAATTTTAATGTTTTATAGCGTATTACAGATTTCCCCTTGATACTATTTCCCCTTGTTCTTCTTGATATGGTTTGAAGCTAACATAAAATGGATAATTCAGTCTCACCTTTTTGGGGGGACTGTGTATGCTTACATTTTCTAAGCCCCAACCCTACTTCTCCATTCCTCCTTTAACAATTGTATGTAAATTGGTAGTTTCTCCTTCTGAGATTCCTCCCTCTCAAGCCCATTATGAAATCTGTTATTGACCACAATACTTTTTCTAATGGAAACCAATGGCCAACTGGTAAGTGTTAATGCTCAAGATGGAACCCTTTTTTTTGTAAATGCCAAGTGATCATTGTAGTTCTTCTGTTAATTAGCCAGTGTGCTAGTAAACAAAGTCCTTTGCTTTAAAATAATTATAAATTAATGGATTGGGGAAGTTCTATTCAGTAGAACCTAGGTCTGCCAATGTTTATATTTTTTCACCAGGAAAATAGGGCCAAAGATGTTATGAGGAAACCATAGATATAATTTTCATGTTATATTGAAATGTCAATTGAAGTAAATAATCAAGAAATCTCAAGTAAGCTATATTGTCATAAATGGTTAAAAGTACAGAAATATGCTTTTTATTATATTTTTCTTTTAAATAATGGAACACATTACATCTACAGGGTGAACATTCATGAGGGTTGAAAAATACAGGAACCTGTATACATTAGTGCACCCTTTATTTCTTCTTCCTTCTGGATATTCTTTTCAGTTCTTACTTTTTGCAAAGTAAAAAACTAGTAGGAACATATAGGTATTCATTAGATATCTGGAGGAGTAAATACAAAGAAATAAGTCTCAATGAATGCAAATTAGGAAATGTTACTGTTGTTTTCTTTATTTCACTGTAAGGAACCCACACCACTGAACAAATTTTAAATGCTATTTATCTTCATGTATCAGCCTCAAAACAAAAATTAAAGAAAAAAAACTCAATCTGACTGACAGATATGATCAGTAATAACAGGTTTACTTTGATTTTAACTTCACATTAAAAGGTACATCCTTCACTTGAAGCCTTGTGGTACTTAGTACTCCATGTTAAAACAGGAACAATGCAACTTTAAGGATACAGAAGTATGCTGTGCTTTTTATTATATTCAGTATGGTTTCTGTATTCATAACTGAAACCCTTGCTAGTATTTCCACACGTATCATCTGAAGTGCTCAGTTTTCTGCCTGTTCCATTTCTTATATTCTGTTCCTTTTTCTAGTTATTTCATAAAAAACAACCATCAACTTTGCCTTTGCCAGGGAAGGTTAAGAGCATAGCTCTTGAAGTCAAATCCCTGATTTACTATGTGGCTTTAGTTTATTCATGTTACATCTTTGAATCTCAGTTTTCATATCTATAAAATAGTGAATGATAATTATTATCTCCAGGGATCATGTAAAGATGTAATTGATAATGGATACTTATATAAAACATCCAATATAGGACATAATGAAATTATAAGAAATGGTAGCTACTTTCTCATAAACACCTAAAAGGTTGTTGAACCTCTTCACCATTCCATATATTCTACATCCATAATAACATTGAGAAATAGGGTGCTTACATGAAATAACGCTTAACATGAAAACATCTCTTAAAATTCCCCACTCTATTTAAATGTCTACTTGTCATATAAACTGATGTGGTCATCAACACATAAGAAGGCATCTTTTCAAGTTTGTGAAAAGAGCGAGATTTAAATTTCCAATATGATTTAATAATTTAATATTTTAAGATATGCATTTACATAGCAAAATCAGCATTTACTGGGTAGCATTTAATAACACTATTTTGAATAAGACATCCAGGATATTCAGATCTTTACAAGCCCAAAAAGACAAACTGTAACTACCAAATGGAATTTTTTACTGTCATTGATTTACATGGTTATAAAGCCAGCAAGAAAAAACTACCAAAATTATGACTGTGTAGGGGTGGAAACGTTTTCCCTTCTTTTCTTCTAGGTTCTTTGGATGGTCTAATAATTAAATTGATATAAGAGAGATTAACAGGAGAAAACAAAAGTTTAATAACATGTATACCTCCTGTATACATTGGGGAGACCCATCCAGGAAAACCGAGTAACTCTCCAGAGCAGTGGCCAAAGCCTTCATCTGAAATACCACCTTCAGCTGAAGACAAAAGATGTTGGGGGTGGAGAGTCAGTTATGGGACGTTACCAGGAAGAGAACAGTAAACAAGGACAAGATTGTTATCCATGCAGATTTAAGTCCTTGCCTTTTCCATTCATAAGAGTTTCTAGAGACTGGGTCTTCCAGCTTTTCCTGGTATGGCTGAGGAGACACTCTTACAAATGGTTATTTCCCTTAGAAATGTAAATCTCTTACAAAAGGGTAATTCCTAGTAAGTTTTCAAAAGTTTGCTTTGTCTTTTGTTTCTTAAACAGTTTAAACTAATCAGTTTAACATAATCATGTGCTTGAGCTGTGATTGCCTTCATTCCAGCTGGCTGCAGTGAGTCACTTTGCCTCCTGTGGGTGCACTGGGCTGGGTTTGCTCCCTTTGCTGTTGAGAGGTCTGGCTGCAAAACTATGAGTGCACTGGAGTGTGGGGCATTCTCACACCCTCCCCTGGGCAGGAATCACCTTAGTGTGGCACTGGTCCTGGCTGGGGCTGCCTGCCAGGTATGGCGGGGGCAGGAACCACTTTGGAGGGACGCCTGATGAGGAGGGTGGGTTGGGTGGGACATGTCCACAGGGGAATGTTGGAGCAGGGCACGCCATGCTAGCAAGGTAGATGGAGAGTGTTAGAACTGGCTCCTGCAAGTGTCTGGCTATCTAGGTTGAGGGAGGGGAAGAAAAAATGGCACCCACCAGCACTTTTGTTCTTGGGGAAATCGCTTGCGGATCCCTGCCCCTCTGGCACATGTTCTAAGATTTGTCAATAAATCTTCACTACGTTAAAAAAAAAAAAAGGTTAACATAATCAGACAAGATCAGGCGCCATTCAGGGCAATATGGCCATAGACCAGTTTAAAATAATCTATATGCCAAAGAGGCATAATTTGGGGTGGTAAAAATTGCTCTCCTTCAACTGCAGATATGTTCAGGAATAATTTTTAGCCGTATGGTATACTTGAATTTCATTTTTTATATCATAAATGTAGATAATGCCAATAATAGATCTGCTAGATTCATTATACCATTTTGCTTTAAATGTCACAGCAAATTTGATCTCGTTTTGTTATCTATTTAATACATTTAATTTGTTTTAACTTAATGATACTATTCCTAAGCTTTTCAACCAATCACGCTTCTAAGTGTTATTACAGGTATACAGATGAATATGATGTGGTCCCAGCATGCAAAGAAGCATGAAATTCAATAGGGAAGATAGATGTACCCAACAACAGTGCGTAGAAATAAAAAATGGGACAGGGAGGCAAGTGGATTTCTACCTCCTAGACTGTGCCCAACAGATAACTCCCTGGATTACTGAGGTCATCTTTGTAAACTATAAAGCATTTTGCTGCTTTGGTCTTTTATTTTTTCTCCTGCCCCAGTTTTAATGAACACTCAGTGTTATTTCAAAATAACTAATCTGTTAAAAAATGTGAGTAGTAGAGTCTATATACTTCACTGAACTGAGTGCATGAGTGTAGTTTCTCTTGGGTACAATACATTTTGACTTTTTTGCTGCCTTTGCTTTCTTTTCTGGCACTTAAAATGCATATTTTAGATAAATTCATTTTTTTTTCTCCAGAAAGAGCTCATATTTAAAATAAGCTTAAACAAAGCATAATGACCTAACTCTAAAACTTTATATTTTTCTGCCAATAGAAATTTCTCTCCCAATGATCAAATCCAAAACAGCATAATACCATGAAATTCAGTAAAAGGGACCCAGAGGAACTTAAGTTTTAAAAAAAGAATATTGTTTGGGGTGCCTGGGTGGCACAGTTGTTAAGCGTCTGCCTTCGGCTCAGGGCGTGATCCCAGCGTTCTGGGATCAAGCCCCACATCAGGCTCCTCTGCTAGGAGCCTGCTTCTTTCTCTCCCACTCCCCCTGCTTGTGTTCCCTCTCTCGCTGGCTGTCTCTCTCTGTCAAATAAATAAATAAATAAAATCTTTAAAAAAAAAAAAAGAATATTGTTTGTCTTATTATGTATATGACATTTGGAAAAAAATACATGTATGCTTGGGGTGCCTGGATGGCTCTGTAGCATGGAACTTTTGATTTTGGGCTGTAACTTTGAGCCCCACGTTGGATATAGAGACTACTTAAAAAAAAATCTTTACCAAAAAAATAGGTAGGTATATATGTATGTATGCTTGATGGTGAAGGCAAGAGTCTCTCGCCTCAAAGACCACGAAATTATGTAGTCACATTCTGTCTCTGTGCAGGTAGCTCTTCACTTGTTTGATTAAGGGGAATGTTACCCGTAAATTCTATAGCATTATTCCACAGCTTCAAGAGCATATGCTGATGAATTTAAGTTGAGCCTTCCATATTTCTCCCCAAAAGTGCTTGAAATTATTTCGATGACTTAGAACTTTCTTTATTAGATAGGAGTCTTCAACTTCTTTTGTGCAGAGAAATATATATATTTAAATGTATAATTACAGCAAAACTCCTTGACTTGTATCCTAATCAAGACAGGAAAATACTCATTTTCAATATGGATGCTAAAATGGTCCATTTTGTATATGTCGGATAAGAAGAAGCATTCAAGAATAACTGCTTTTAGGCCAGATCTTCTTAAGTCATAGGGTAAAGCACTATCAGAGAATACTTTGCTTTATATATATAATGTAATATATATATACACAAACATATGTTAATAAAAATTTATGTGCATACATATATGTATTTTTTCTCTCTCAGGATCATTTTTTTTTCTTAAGATTTTACTTATTTATTTGAGAGAGAAGTGCACTCATAGGGGAGGGGCAATGGGAGAGGGAGAGGAAGAGAATCTCCAGCTGACTCTGTGCTGACAGAGAGTGAGAGGTGCTTGGTCCCACAACCCTGATACCACGACCTGAACCGAAACCAAGATTTGGATGCATAACCAACTGAGCCACCCAGGCACCCCTCTCAGGATCAATTTTAACATGGGATTATTTCCAGACTTTGAATCCAAAACCAGATACAAGGGAATGAAGTTTAACAATATTATATTTTTCAAAATAATAATACAATTTATAATAATAATCTGGGCTGCATTTATTCAACATTTCCCCTTCAAATTGCTACCTTAGGTAGAAGCAGGCAAAGGTAGTAGTAGGTCAGGAATTTAGGGATTCTGGGTCCTGGTTGAATATCTTTCTAACTCATCATGACCAACAGTCTGAAAGAAATTCCTTAAAATCATATATTGTTTACCATGATCTCTTCAGCATTTAGCAAAGTAGTCTGTCTAGTGAGGCATTTATAAATGCTTTAAAACCTTGTCTGATTAAGAGCTTCATAATGCTTGGTAATAAACACATCTCCTGTTCTCTGAATTCCAATGTGATGATAATTAGAGGCCCATAAGCATAGATCTAGTCCTCTTCAGAGGTCCTACAGTGAAAACCCAGAAGTGCAGGAGTGGGTTACCCCACAGAGCATGCTGAACCCTAAAGGTCACCAAACCATATGATTCAAGGCAGGCTGATTTGAGGATGCAGAGAAAGATTTTGTCCCCCAAATCTTTATTCTTAATTCCCACTAAACATATTTGTGATTTGGGATCTAAAAGGTGCTGTTCCCAGGCATGCCCAAAAGTTTTAGAAGTAACAAGTTGCCAAATGGAACCTGGCATATTGAACCCCTTTCTGCAGGAATTTTAGATTTTTGTAAAATTGTCACACTATGTGGACTTCCTTGGGGATATGGACTATCCTTGCGGAGGAATAGTAGTACTCACACTTTTTCAGACCTGCTGAAAGTGCTGGGGGGGCATTGAGCAGCATAAGGCCTTTTAAGGTCGGGTCAGCTGAGGTTCATGTTCTTTCTTGCTCTGTCTCTTGTTACTTGCTACTCTGTATCCCCACCTGAAAAGTGGAATGAGGATATATGCCTCACAAAACTGTTGTGAGGGTCAACAGAGATAAGTTTGTTACTGATGAGAGAGTCTGCGTTGTGTGAATGGAGGTCTTGGTCCTTGGTTTCCCTATGAGAAGATTTACATTGGAATAAAGACAACTAGAAGAAAAGTGACAAGCATACAGCAGTTTATTAAAGAGACAGTACACTTTCAAGGTGGGAGAGCAGGCAGGTTCTGTGAGATGTAGCCAGCCCTAAATTGTTTTGGAGTTGGATGTTTGTTGCACCTCTCTGGGCTGGGAGGAGCTGGAAGGTACAATGGGGTTGTCTCTAAACGAGGCTGTTTCTAATCATTTGGGGGGACCCCTCCCACAGGTTGGAAGGGGGAGTTTTTGACCCTGTAAGGTTTGTACTGGAACCTTCTTGGGAGCCTTCCTTCTTTGGGGGGGGGGGGTTAGTACCTGCAGGGCAAATGCATCATAATGAGGTTAGGGGTTACCCTGGGGCAGAGGTAGAAGCTGAGAGTACTAGCCCTGCACTGTGGCTCTGGGTCTGTCAGCCCCAAGGTCTTGGAAGACATAAATCAAGATGTTGTGTCTCTGGGCTTTTAATGTGTAGCTTATTTAACACCTTCCTTGCCTCTAGCTCATGTCAGTATTATTCCCCTTCAAGGACTTGGGACTCTGCCTGGGGCATTCCTTCCACTGCTTCTGTCTAGCTTCTACCTAACAAGTTCTCAATGGTCTGTAATGGAGAGGGAATAAGGATAATGCCAATTATACCTTCTAACCATGGGGTATATTTGAAAAGAACATGCACAGAACAGGAAGTTCCACTCATTTTTGCCCCCCCCCCATGGGAAAAAAAAAAAAGAAGAAGAAAACATACGTCTTTGTCTGGAAATTACCTTAAAAGCTATATCTTTTTCTCTTGCTGTCAGTGGAAGTGGAAAATAGGTGGCCTAATGTGACATTCTGTCACTGAAATCATATAGAACGTATACGGCTTGCTCTACTGCAGAAATTTAAGGGAATTAAGCTGCCCTGTTTCTGACTTGTGATAGTTGTTTATGAGAGTATTGTTCTAGAGCTGTTGTTTTCCAACTATGGTTCTTTGAAACCTGCCTCAGAATTATCTGGGGTGCTTGTTGAAAATGTAGATTCAGGGCCTAACTGCAAATTGACTGAATGGAAACACAGGGTGTTTCATTAAGTAGCTCCTGGAGGGAACTGCATGTTTAACAACCCTGCCCATAATGTGGTACGTTTGTACCCTGAAGCTGAAGAATTACCACCTGGAGCAGCACTTTCCAGATATTTGATGAGCCATCCACTTAGTAAACTTGTTCCCCCCCCACACACATGTGGAATATGTTTTATTCGCTATTGATTATGGACATTGTCAAACATACTCAAAATTTGAAAAATATACTAAGGGTTAAAAACATAAATATAATTAGAAATTAAATATTTTCTTTCTTTTTTATACTGGCCTTACAAACTCTCTGGGATGCAAGAATTACACTTTGTACCTCTGATGGAAAGGTTAGATTGACTTCATATGTGGAGGATAACAAGCGTGAGAGATAAGACACAGAAATCCAGCTCCGGAGTTTATTTCTTTCTTTAAGAAATATCTGTTATAAAACATAATACAATCCCTATCTCTTATCTAACTTTAATGAATCTTAACATTTTGCCAAATTTACTTCGGTATTTCTTAAATAATGAAAAACTACAGAAGCATTTAAAATCCCTGTTCTTTGTTCCTTCTTTTTAACTGCAGAGTAGCTGTTATTCTGAAATGTAGATGTACGCTCTCATTTATGATTTCACACTATATCTATGTAGGTATTTATCTACAAACAATTCTCTTTTTCCCTCCCTTACTGTCTCCAAGAGAATTGTCATATGTGATTTCATCCTTAGATGTTTGCTTACTTAGCTCAGTATCGTGGTCTTAAGATTTATGCATATTGATACATTTAATACTAGTTTATTTTAACTACTGTAATATTTATTATGTGAATACATGTGTCATTGTACATATGTGATAACGTTTTTCTTTTTTTTTTTAAAAAAGATTTTATTTATTTATTCGACAGAGATAGAGACAGCCAGTGAGAGAGGGAACACAAGCAGGGAGAGTGGGAGAGGAAGAAGCAGGCTCATAGCGGAGGAGCCTGATGTGGGGCTCGATCCCATAACACCGGGATCACACCCTGAGCCGAAGGCAGACGCTTAACTGCTGTGCCACCCAGGCGCCCTGAGAAAGTTTTTCTTAAACACAAAACTGGAATTTCTGGCTTGTACATTTATTTGATCAACAATTTCATATTTTCAGATATCTTAAGTTTGGTCAGTTATTAAGGTATAAATAATGTGTTTTGGGAGGCACCGGGTGGTTCAGTTGGTTGAGCATTTGTCTTCATCTCAGGTCATGGTCTCAGGCTCCTGGGATCGAGCCCCGCATCAGGCTCCCTGCCCAGAGAGGAGTCTGCTTCTCCCTCTACCTCTGCCCCTCCCCTCCCACTGCTTTTGCTGTCTCTCTCTCAAGTAAATAAATAAAATCTTTTTAAAAAATGTGTCTTGCTTTAAATTGTATTTAACTCATAATTAATGGGATTGCTGTAGTTTTAAGTTTATGAACCTTTGTTTTCATTTTAACTGAACTGCCTACTCATTTCTTTTGTTCATTTTTCCCCTGTTGGGTTCTTTGGCTTTTTCTTATTAATTTGCAGATTTTTTTTATAATATTTTGGATATTAGCCTTTTATTTGTTTATAGATATTGCAAATGCCTTTCCTCAGTGAGTCACTTGCCTTTTAACTTTTTCTTCTGTATACAAAAGTTCTCAAATTTTATGTAATTAAATTATAGGTTTTAGAATCATTGAATCATCAAAACCATAACATCATAAAGATATTCTCCTATTTCTTTTTCTTCTAAAAATTTAGCATCAATTTTAATATGTAGGTCTTTGGTTCATCTACAATTTTTGTTAAATGTATATTTTAATTTACATGAAGTAAAATTATTTCTGAACAGTTTTGTGAGCTTTGACAGATCCATGTACTTGTGTAACCACCACCGCAATTAGGTACAGAATAGTTCCATCACCTCAAGAATCTCCTCATGTTATCCTGTGTACTCATTCTCCATCCATTCCTGGCAACCACTGATGTATTTTTTTTTTAAAGATTTTATTTATTTATTTGACAGAGAGAGAGAGAGAGAGGGAACACAAGCAGCAGGAGTGGGAGAGGAAGAAGCAGGCTTCTAGTGGAGGAGCCTGATGCAGGGCTTGATCCCAGAACGCTGGGATCACGCCCTGAGCCAAAGGCAGATGCTTAACAACTGAGCCACCCAGGCACCCCCCACTGATGTATTTTTTATTCCTACAGTTTTCCTTTTCTGGAAAGTCATAGAAATGGAATCATACAGTATGTTACCTTTGAGTCTGATTTCTTTCACTTAGCGTAATGTAATTGAGATTCAGCCATGTGGTTGCATGTGTTAATAATTTATTCTTTTTATTGCCAAATAGTAGTCCCTTGTATGGATGTACCACACTTTGTTTATCCATTAAACCAACAAAAGACATTTAGGTTGTTTCCAATTTGTGGTGATTACAAATATGCTGCTATAAACATTCTTAAACAGGTTTTTGTGTGAAACATATGTTTTCATCTCTCTAGGGCAAATACCAAGGATAAGTGTTTGTTTTACTTTATAAGAATTTGACAAAGTGCTTCCAGATTGGGTGTTTTCATTCTGCAACATGTGAAAATTCCAGTCATTCTTCATCCTTGTCAGCATTGGGTCTTTCTCCCTCCCTCCCTTTTTTTCCTTTCTTTCTAATTTTAGCCATTCAAATTGGACTGTAGTAGTATCTCATTCTGGTTTTAATTTATATTGTCTCAAAGGTTAATAATTTTGAGCTTTTTTTTTTCATGGTCTTGTTTACCATCCATGTATATTCTTTGAGGAAATGTATATTCAACTATTTGCCTGTTTGGTGGGAGTGGAGTGTTTGTTTTCTTACTGTTGAGTTTTAAAAGTTATTTGTGTATTCTATATATAAGTCACTTGTTAGATGTATGGTTTGTAAATATTTTCTCTCAGTAATAAGCTATAGGCTTATTTTTTGTGTGTGAATTTATCGATTCACTTTCATTTTTAGTAACTCCTCCTTTTTTCAGGGCACAATATATTTTGATTATGTGTAACTTTAATAGTTCCAGATTGGTGTGCCTCAGTACACTGGGTGGTATGGATCTCCTCAGTCTTCAAGCCCAGTAGATCTGAGCACCAGGTGTTCCCAGCTGAATGTAGCCTTGTTTGTTTACCCCCATAGGACATATACTTATTAAGATGTTCTTTTTTTTTTTTTTTTTTAAGATTTTATTTATTTATTTGACAGAGATAGAGACAGCCAGCGAGAGAGGGAACACAAGCAGGGGGAGTGGGAGAGGAAGAAGCAGGCTCCTAGTGGAGGAGCCTGATGTGGGACTCGATCCCATAACGCCGGGATCACGCCCTGAGCCAAAGGCAGACGCTTAATCACTGTGCCACCCAGGCGCCCCTAAGTGTGCCATTATGTAAAAAAATTTGGGAAATGCAACTTCAGCAGCTCTTTCAGTGTGCATCTATAGCTTAAACTCTTGTTGTCTTTGAATGTCTGGAAAGTTTTTCATAACCTAGCTTCAAAATTTGAAGTAGACAGTTATTTTTCTTTATCACTTTAACAATATTACTTTATTATAAATTACTGCTGATGAGACATATTATGTCAGATTAATCTTCATTTTTTTTGTTCATAATCTGTCTTTCCCCTTGGATAGCTTTTGAGATTATTTCTTTATCCTTGATGTTTTTACATTTCACAATGATGCATTTAGGTATGGGTTTATTTTCATTTCTCTTGTAAAGAACACTTTGAATTTGAGGACTAATGTTTCATTTCTGTTTTCTACTTGGAAAGATGCCCATCTATTTTAAATATTCACATTTTGTATCTCTATCACTTTTTTAAAAAACCCAGAACTCTCATGTTGGAACTCTTCTATTCTCCATGTCTTCTAACTACTCTTTCACTGTGCCGTTATTTTAATCACTCTGTGACTCTGTGCTGCATTCTGGATGAAAACTTCAGCACTGTCATCCACTTCACCTGTTTTTTTTCCTCATCTGTCTACCCCTGTGTCTGGGCCAAGGTTTTGTTTGTTTGTTTGTTATTTTCTGGGCCAAGTTTTATCCCATTTTTTTTTTTTTAGATTTTTATCTCCCCACCATTGCTATATTTTTCTATTCAAAATTTCTAATTATCTATTTATTTTTATATTGTGATAGAATTCTAAGATATCCCTTAATGACTATGTCCTCATCTAAGCTCCTTCCCTTGAGTGTAGGTGGGATCTAACCAATGAAATATGGCAAAGGTAATAGAATATTATTCCCATTATTATGTTTACTTGCTTGGCAAAGATGAAGAGATTCTGCAGATATAGTCAAAGTCTGTAGTCCATTGACAGTAGGGTAATCAAAAAGGAGTTTATACCAGGTGGGCCTGTTCTAAACAGTTGAGACATTTTAAAGAGGGTTTAGAGGTCAGAGATGGGAGCAGCAGAAATGCTCTTTCATGTAGCCTTAAAAAAGCTACAGCCACATGGAAATGAATTTTAACAACAACTTCATGAGCTTCAAAGAGGCCCCCAAACTCAGATGAGATCATAGCCCAGGATGACACTTTGATTACAACCTGGGTGACCCTGAGCAGAAGCCCAAGATAAGCTGTGCCTGGCCTTCTGACCCACAGAAACTGTGAGAAAATAAATCTGTATTGTCTTTAGCCATAAAGTTGTGGTAATCTGTTTTTCAGAAATAGAAAACTAATATATATATTTATCAATTCTTATGTCATCATTTCTTTTATTGATTTCAGGATTCTTTGTTTCTTTTTCAGATGTACTCCTACATTTATTTCTTTGTCTTATTCTTATTAATTTTAAAAACTTTATAACTCTGTTATATGATTATTTCCTCTTGTCTGCATTAATTTCGTTGTTTGTCTTTCTAAGAATTACATTTTTTGTTTATATAATGTGGGGTTTTAGGCTCATTTAAACAGGAAATTAGATTCTGTCTCTCTTTACTCCTTCTCACTACCCTCTCTATATCTCTCTTTCTGGTACCCATTCCTTTGGCCTGCCTCCAGAGGGCCACTGGTTAAGGAGATCTTGTATCATTAGTTCATAAGTTCACAGTCATCATTATTATTTTTTTTTATGTTCTGTCATGGAGATATTTCTGGTTGCCCTTCAATTTCTCTAGGTCACATATTCATGGAATATCTAACCCAGGAAACAATTTTTTTTTTTTCCTATACTAGGAGAGCTCTATTCCAGCCACTGATTTTAAGCAGTTAGCCTGGTCACTCTCTTAATGTCAGGCACTTTTGGTACTGAGTGCCCTTCAGAAACTTCTAGCCCCAGGTCTATTTCTGAATCAAAAATTGATTTGGCCTGTAGCTTCAGCTCTGCTCATCCCTCAATCCCATTTTAGAATCCCAGGTGTATTTACCTTTTTTTGAAGCCCACCTTTTTCTCTTTAATTATAAATATTTATTATTGCCATATATTTATGGGGGGAGGAGGCACAAAATGTAAACTTATAATTCAAAACTATAAAAAGGCTTACAACCATAGTAGTTTATCAGTTATATAACTTCTATTCCAGGGATACAGTATTCACACCAACATTTATGTATTAATATCTACTCACACACCCTTTTAAGATATTTATCCCATTTTTTTGTTCGTTTGTTTGTCATTTTCTGGGTACTATCGCTTCCTTCTACATGAAAATAGTCATGGGTCCCTGGTATCTTTTTTTTTTTTTTTTTTAAGATTGATTGACTGATTGATTGATTGATTTGGAGAGGGAAAGAGAGAAGGGCAAGGGGCAGAGGAAGAGGGAGAGAGTCCTCAAACAGACTCCCTGCTCAGCACAGAGCCTAACATGAGGCTCTATCCCAGGAACCTGATATCATGACCTGAGCCAAAACCAACAGCCAGACACTTAACTGACTGGGCCACCTGGGCACGGCCCCCACGCTCTGCCCCCTGCATCTATTATATACAGTGAATCCTTAATGGCCAGAGTTGCTTGTATTGGTGGTTGGTATCTAGGTAACCTAGGTAAATAAGAGATGATTCCCTGAGAATTTGAAATTGAGAGGGAGAGAAGATGACAGAGAAAGAAGGATCTGTTGGTTTTCATGTGGCTTACTTGTATGAGGTAAACTTAGGCCAAGTTTGCCACCACATAAAGGAAAAAGTACTTCTTTTTCAGAAAGATTGAAGATACACAGAGAAAAACAGATTAGAGATGGTCAGAGGACTTTCTAGTTCCTGGTATCCAACATTTCTACATTTCAATTTTAAGAACTACCAACATACCCTTTACAATAAATGTATTTGTTTTGGGGATACTTTATTTTCTGTTACATACAAGTAAAATAAGTTCTAACTAAGTGTGAGGTAAAATTCTATTGTTCACTTAGATAAGTTGGACCTATGCTTCCCAGAATCTCCTTCTTTTATGGTTGTGGGTTAGAGCTGGCCAAAAGTGGTACTTGCATGAGATTTGGTGGTAGAAGAATAACAGTGTCCAAGTGCTGTCTGAAGGTCGTGATGGTTAGTTGTGGTGACAGACTAAGTGAGGAGAGCTGGTTAGTTCCAGCTTATCCTTTAAACTGTCCTCTGCTCCAGATCCAGCTCTCTTGCCAAATGCTGACTTTACTGACCAATAGGGACAGGCTCATCGCCAAATATTTGTTAGAAACTTCTCTATCAGCTTTCCCTATTGAGTTCCATTTACATGTGTGGACACGCTTGGCTTTCTCAGATTGGTTTGCGACTTGTCTGATTTCTTATTTCTCCCTTTCAGGCATTAATTTTCCCACTCCTCCCACAATTATGGAAGGTATAATTTCTATAATAAATCTCTTGTCCCATAGTTCATAGTCATTTTGCTTCTCTGATTGAACTCTGACTGATATACTGATGTAAATTGTGTCAAAACATTGCCTCAGAAGTGTGATTTCTAGCCAATTTCCTCAATACTGTTGCTCACTAAAGGACTAGTTTCCATGCCTTCTGTAATGCTTCTTCCGGGAGTTTTCTGCTCCAGTAAAGAAATTTTCATTATGAATATTATTAAATACAGTGTAACATATTTGGAATATATATATTTATATATATATATATATATTTTTTTTTTACATAGTATCTATTAAGCACTTATTATGTGCTAGGCAAAACTGGGGATGCAATAGTAATCAAGATAAAAATAGCCCATGGAGCACCTAGGTAGCTCAGTTGATTAAATGTCTGAATCTTTATTTTGGCTCAGGTCCTGATCTCAGGGCCATGAGATCGAGCCCTGCATCAGGCTCCGTGCAGGGCATGGAGTCTGCTTAAGATTCTCTCTTTTTCCCTCTCCCTCTGCCCACGCCCCCCCCCCCCCAAAAAAAGAGATAAAAATATCCCTGATTTTGTAGGTTTTTGCATTCTGGTCAGAGATGAGGAGATACAAAAGACAAATAAATGAATAATATTTCAAATGGTCGTTGTACTATGAAGGAAGATCTGAGATTGAATAACTGGTTGTGGCAGGTTTTTTAAGACTGAGTGGTCAAAGGAAACCACTCACCAAATGACATGGAAGACTAGCTATATGGAGATTTTAGGAACATTCCAGGCAGATGGAGACAGCACAGGCCAAGGCCCAACTGGAGAAAGAGCATAGCAAATTCTAAGAAAGGAGGAGAGGAGAAATTTATGTAGGGGTGAAATAATATGTGGCCATACATGCCACAGAAAAGAGTTTGAACTTTATTCTGAGTGCCATGAAATGCCAGTGCCAGAATTAAGTTTCTTGTGGTGTGTTTTCTGTTCTAAATCTCACTCTTGTAACTGGGTGGAGGATGGATGGTAGGGGGGCACGACTGGAAGCAGAGATTACTGTAGCTCATATTTGGAAGAAACAGGACTCAAGGTGTGTAAATCACATAAAACCTTTTTTTATTTTCTTTCCTTGTCTCTTTTTTATTTCAGTAAGGCAAATTCCAAAAGAATTTGAGTCCTTCAGTGTCTTTTTAGTACTTTTAGATAACAAGTTTTAGAGTCACTTTAAGTTATTTTCATAAATTAGAATGTTCATCCCCATGGAATAATAAAGACTTCAGTTTTCATCCAAAGCTCAAGCCTGATGCAGGTGGGAAGCCTACATTCTGGGCAGGGTTGTTGTTCGCTTCCTTCTCACCTCCCATTCTGTGGTTTTCCTGTCCTGGAAAGGGAGTTGGAGGGAAGAAGATAAGAGGATCTGAGACAGGAAAGTTCTGATTTGCCTGGCACTTTAATTCTCTCTGTGTCTATCTAATCTTTAGAGCTTGTGCTTTCCCTCCTGAGTAGTTTTATGGATTAATCAGAGAGCTCACCTCCACCCTCAGTTCTGTGAACCATTCACTTGCAATCTCATTGATGATGTTCTCTGCCTCTTTAAATTCAACCGCTTTTGGAGTCCCTTTGGGTGGTCCTGTGGGGTTTGATGTAGGTCAACCTGACATCAGCTCTCTTGGATCATATGGACATCGTTTGATATACAAGAAACATTTAGGCATAAGGTCCTTGAAAAACTCCAGGAGAATATTCTGACCAATATAGCCACCTCTCCTTCACTCCTTTACTCCCTTTTGTTCTCTTTTGAATTTTCTAGGCAGGAATCAAACACCAGTTGATTGTTCGCTCTTCACTGACACAAACCAGTCTTCTTCCCATAGTGCTAAATATACCCAGTTTTATATCTCATATCATCAAATATTCCACCTGCTACCACCCTTTTACAGTCTAACACAACACATGAGTCATTCCTCACTTGTTCCGTGAAGCATAGCAGAGTGGTTAAGAATATAATTAGGGATCTAGACAGCTTGGGATCAAATATGAGTTCAACTTATTAGCTGTTCGACTTTCAGTGAATTGCTTAAGTTGTTTGCACCCGAATTTCTTAGTTTGAAAAATAATGATAATAATAGTAGCTCATGGAGTTGCGTAAGGCTAAAAAGAGTCAATATTTTTATAGATGAGTATCTGGCTCATTGTAAGCACTCAATAGCTGTTGCCTGCTACTCTCTGATGATTTCAGTTCCTAGATCACTGTCTCTCTTTCTACCTCTCTCTCTACAATACTGCTGAGCTTTTAATTCTTGATCTAAAAGAATTTAAATATATTACTTCGGTATATTATTTTAATACCTTGGCTTCTCTCTTCCTAAATTATGTCTTCTTCAATGGAATTGTCTTCCACCTTACCTCAGGAATTTTCTTTCTTGTATCCTAGACTTGTGATTAAAACAGGTGTAACCCTTCTATAATCTTAATTTTATTTATCTCACTCTCTGATTACAACCTCCTATGTTCCCTTTGGTATCTCAACTGCATTAATCCTTCAACCCCATCCAGAACCTATAATCCATTGCTCTTACCATCTTTGCATTGTCTTTCAACCCCCTCATCTTCTCGATTTACCTCTTATGTATTGCAGACCTAATGCTTTTCTTACATATTCTAAGTTTCGCAATGGATGTTTACACTCAATCCTTTGTCCATAATCTTTATCTTTCATGATCATCTTTATTCTATACTCTTGACAATACCCAGTTATGGTTAAATTCATCTTTTTCACTACTCAGTTTCTGCATACCTAGCTGATTGCAGCTAGACAAAAATCCTATCCTGCTGGCTGTTCTCACGTCAGACTCATGACCACTGACTTTGAATGGGCCCTAAATGGTGTCCATCAAATTCTGTCACTTGCTCTCCCATTCTCTGGAGGACAATTTCATACCTTCTCAACTGTTCTCAAAGTTCTCCTTTTGCCTATTTCTTAGCTGATGATTTTCAGTAAGAAAATGGAAGAAATGAGAAGAATTGGGTGCCAGCTTTCTTGACTACATTTACCTACCTCCTAGAGTATAAATATACTCTTTCTTTCCTTTTGCCTAGGACGAATATGTGATTATGCAGGACTAAGGCCCCATGTGTATTATCCCATTTTCACTCAGTGACTCAATTCTCCCTCACTCCTATATCAGGTTTTCCTAACTATCAAATTATGTTCATCAGCATAAAATATGCTCTACCTCCCAATTAATTGAAAGAAAATTCATTGACTCTAAATTTACCTCCATCAGTGCTCCCTTCGTAGCAAAACTCCTTGACAGATTTTTATAATTGCTGTTTCCAATTATTCTCTTCCACAATAGCTAGCTATTGCCTCACTCTTGATACCATGTGGACTTATGGCTTTAAATTCCATCTATATATTGGCAACTCCCCAAATTAAATTTCTAATATGTCCATTTATGTATTGAACAGATCATAAAATTAGCATTTTCCCAGCCTCTCTACTCCATCACCCAATTCCTCACCACTGTTCTCTTCAGTCTTTCCCAAATAACTAACACCATCCTTCCATTTACTAAGGCAAATAACTTTGGGTCATGATTGACTTCTTTCTTTCTAACATACTGTCTATCCAGGGTCAAGAATGGCTTCTTTCTTTCTAACATACTGCCTGTCCAATTAGTGAAAACTATCAGCTCTGTCTTGTAAATATATCTCATATTTAGAAGTACATCTGACCACCTCTATTTCTTTCATCCTGGTCCATGTCATCATCACCTCTGACCCAGAATTTTGCAATAGTTTCCTATTTCAGTCCTGACTGTTTCTCCCCAGATGCCCTACAGTCAGTTCTCAATGCAGGGGTGGGAGCAATCCCAATAAACTCTATGGCATGATGACTAATTCAGGAGGAATTTAAAAACAAAATAGAACTAAAACACTAGACATCAATAACATGATACAGAAGAGAAGTGATAGGAATTAAAGCATCCTAAGTTTCTTCTGTAACAACTAATTAAATCCCTGTATTGCATTTGGGGAGCTATGGGGGGAGGAGTTCTCTTTGCCATGAAGCAATGTTCGTTGAAACATTTTCTAGTATACATTTTCAATAAACCTGATGAAAGTGCTATATGCTAATTAGTCTTAAAATGGAAGGAGAATTTTTAAACTTAATTAACACTATGTTGTTTTCTGTGGCCTGTTGACAGAGACCAAGTTGTGTGGGAAACTTCCTTTAAGAATAGTACACTTACTATATATGTTAAGTGTGGTCTTTCACATTATGAACCCATATTTTCCACTGGGAGGGCCTATTGGAAATAAGATTTTCTTTTAATAAGAAAATATTGTTAGTGAGGAAAGAAGCAAAGTTAAATTTAGATTGGCTAGGCACAGCGGGGGAAAAAAGTAGGCATTCTTTTAACGTAAGTATGTGAAGAATCCTTTTGTAAAGTTACAATTGTCAGTCTTCTTGGTCACGTGGTAAGGACTTAATGATATCCATTTTAGCTATGCTGGAGATGCAGAATTACATACAATATGTAAAGCAACCTGAAAAGTGTTTAGCCATGATCTTTATTACTTATGTAGAGGAACATTTCAGTCCGGTTACTGGTGGGGCTGTTGGCATCTATTAAGAAAGAAGCTTCTTTTTCTGTCTCCCCCCCCCCCAATTTTCAGTTATAAAATGTTATAATAATAACCCCCCCCAAAAAAAAAACTTTCAGTTTGGTCTAAATGCTTGATCTTGCTAATTTTTGACAGGTTGCAAATTGTTTAATTCAGATTCTTCATTTTCTTATTAGTTGGATTGACAGAAGAGCAGGACCTGTATTCTCTTCTCTTTGCTGACATGGTCACATGGATGATAGGGGTTAATATACACTCTATCCCTTAAACTCCAGTAATATTTCATTAGTTTAAAAATTTTGCAGGCTGACTAGCTCAACATTTCTTTTGCTTGATAGTGCACCAACAACACAAAGGAGTAAATTGAATAAAAGTATTGGCACTTTTAGAAGCAAACAATATCTCAGAAATAATCATTGGAATGTATACAGACTCTGGAAGAGATGAGAGATAGTACCCACCTGCTAATATTTACTCACGCCATCATCTTTTAACTGAGTATGTGTAATTGCACCTTGAATCATTAGGAAAGTGCAGAGGTTGGGGAATGGCGTTCATTCAACTTTCCTTTGGCCACTTTTTAGTGATCAGGCATGCAAATATTTTGTTTTCTTGAGGAATGACAGAAAATTTCCAATTCATATAATCTCAATTTCTTTGTTACCTACTACACTAAAATATCTATATTTTTGCATGATTTGCTACATAATTAAAGTGAAATCACTGGAAGAGACACAGTATATATTGTAATAGAATGAACAAATATAGCCGTGAACACTGGGCAAAGACTCTTGGCAGCTCTTCCCTGAAAGCTGTGGAGAACCTGCTGTGCGGAGCCCTAAGGCATTCTGACAGTGAAAAAGCACACTGATAAATAATGTTTTAAAACATTTAATTAATAACTAAGGCCACGGTGTGCATCCCTTCTAGCTCAGACAAGAGCGTTTTTTTGTTGTTGTTGTTTTCTTTACTCTGCAGTATTAGCAACTTTCCCAAGAGGTAGTATACAAAAGATACTGGGAAATGCCAGTGTCTTTTTCATTTGTATTTTCAAATAGAAATATTTCATAAGCTTTCCAAAATGAACTGTAGGGAGATAAAATGGCGACTCACTTAATAGTAATGATAATAATTATAGTATCAATATGATATTACTTCCATGAAGACTGTAGAGTGTTTAAAAGCCCAGACTCATGAATCATAGAGATCTGGGCTCAAATATAACTTTGCCAATGAGTGACCTTGAAAAAGTTATGTAGCCCTCTCATGTTTCTTATAAAACAGGGATGATAATAGGATCTATGTACAGTGTTGTTAGGGTCAAAATGGATAATATACATAAAATACTTCATGCCTGGCATATGTTAAACACTCAGAGTAACCTAGATATTAATTATGAGTATTGTTGATTTACATAATTCTGAAAGAGTGGCAGTGTATGCTGTGCACTAGTGCAAGGAATGCTTCACATTCTGAGCTGTTAGATACTCTCTGGGGCAGAAAAAGTAGAAAACTCTGTAGATTGGTATCCATAGAAGAACTTATAGGAAATTCATGGTGCTCATATCCCTTCATAGTTTCCTCATTAATCCCTTTGGGATTGTTAAGAGTTAGAGGGAGAAGGAGGGGGGAGGGAGACAGACACCCTTACAAATTCCACCCCAAAGTAGAAAACCAGATGTTCTTAAGTCTTGCTTATACTGCAAACATGCCTATGTGCCCATGAATTCCATGCTGGGGGCCATCTTCCTAGTTCTTTCAGATGATGATTTCTTTTCACCAGTTTACTTATTCTTTCCAGGATGGGTTAGTGGGTGACCATTTTTTCTTTTTTTAAGTGGCTTCTACACCCAACATGAGGCTCGAACTCATGACCCCAAGATCAAGAGTCGCATGCTTACCTACTGAGCCTGCCAGATGCCCCTAGTGTGGACTTTTAAATCCAGTCACTCTCCTCAAGAAAGCCTTTCTGGCCACCAAAGTCCAGGCGTGCTGTCCCTCTCATGTGCTTCCGGAGCACCTTATACTTACTTCTGTCCTGGCACCACACCCTAAGGCAAATGCTCTGTTTTCTTGTCTTGCTTCCCCTGCCAATCTGTAAGTCTGAAAAGACAGGCAACATGGTTTGCCTAGTGCCTAGCACAATGCTTGGCACATAGTGGCCACTCAATAATTTTCATGTGGCTGTTGTTAATGATTGAGTGAGCAGGCTAGCTGTAAAACTAGCTATATTTCAATGCTTGTGTTCTGAAGAACATATGTTCTCCTCTGGTAGAAATATAGGCTTAAGGGATATGAAGTGAAAGATTACACATATGGTAATAAAGATTACACATATAGTAAAATAAACAAATTGGATGGGGTACGGACCCTATCCACTGTTTCCCCCCTTTCATTTGCACAAAGACAAAAAGTATTTCCGCTTGTTCAGGAAACAAAAGAAGATATGAAAATATAAGTCTTGTCCACACACCCTCTGTAACTTAAAATCTGCTTAATTGTTGTGCACTTGTAAATGATTAAGTTATCCTTTAACATAAGGTAGTATAGTTATAAAAGGATTATAATGTTCATTGTTCATATAGTAAAGTAACTGGAAGTAAAATCTGTACATGGTTTTATATTTTACAGAGTACTTTCATATAAGTTGTTTTACAATAACTGAAGTCTTAATATTTATTTGGTATGAACTTTCCCTTGAGATGTCAATTCCTTAGCCCAGTGAATTTTGATAAATGACTTCAAGATCCAGAGCGCTACATAACCTTCCCTTACAACCTTGACTCTAAGGACGTGACCAAAATTCTTTTGTTTCTAACCAAAGAGCAAATCAAAGCTATTTTGGTATTTTGTAGGCATTTGACCCCACCTTTTTTCCAGCGGTGGCAACAAGTTTTGTTTTGTTTTGTTTTGTTTTGTTTTCTTTTAAATTCAAGGTCCAGTCACATATCTGAACATACCCTCACATCTTTCTGTCTTACTAATTATCAGCCTTCAAATGATTTTCTTTTCCTCTTTAATCCTCTACTAATTTGGCAAGAAATGCCTGATACATCTAGGTTTTTCACCCTATTTCAATATCCTTGCATTGTGATTGGAAGGCTAATTTGTTCAGGACTTGTACAATGATGAGCTTTTCTCAAAACAGAAGCAGCAAGCTGCTTCACACCAACGTATACTTGGCCCCTCTCCTGTCAATCCATATGTAGCAGATGCAGATAGAATCTGTTGGTTGGCACAAGAAGCTCTGTGCACATGGCTCCTATTTTTAAGCCTCTGTTGGTATCCATGTGCAGAGAATGTGGCTTGTTACTGACGGACTCTGAATCACTCCAAAAGGAACCAGACTCAGAAATCCATGCAAACAACCTTAAAATGAAGAACTTCCTAATGTGCGTGTGTGTGCATGTGTGTGCACGTGTGTGTGTGTGTGTGTGTGTGTGTGTGTGTGTGTGTGTGTATGTGTGTATTGACCAGGAAAGCATGAATAATTCAACCCTCTCATACCCAGCCACTGAGATCATAGTACTCTAAATAGAATTGCAATGATTCCATATAAATCATATCAGCCTGGAAAGGTTCAATGATTTTATTGACAGATTTTCTCTCACTCTCCACCTTTTAAAACAGTACTATTACAGATGCACAGATATATGAATTAATGGCTTTTTAATTTTAAATAATTGATGCAAAAGGCCATAAGGGTGGCTTGCTATAATATGTCATTATATAGACAATAAAGACCCCAACGATAATTTCAAAAACATGTTGTGGACTGTCATTAATGATAAAAGTGCATTTATTGATTTGGCTGTCATCAAGACTAGAGATAAGTTAGATATGAGATTTTCAAACTCATTCCTAGGAGGTGAGAAAGTGATACTTGATTTTTTTTTTTTTTTGACCAGTGATTATAGTAATTCCTTATTATAAATCAGCTTTTTTTAAAATCACAGGATAACTTTCAAAACACACTAAAATGCCTAACAAGAATTTTTAGTGGAAAAAGAATTGTTATTCAAAAAGTGTTTCTTTTTAAAAAAATTTCTCTTCCCATGTCTGAGTTGACACTTTGTACTTTTATCTTTATCCCATTCTTATCCATTCAAACAGTACTCACCCTTCACATTTTACACTCCCTACTGTCCTCTGATATCTGGGTTACATTAAAGAAGACCTAAGGTATTTCAGAACTAGTGAGTGATATGATAAAATAGAAAAATATTTTGGGAATAAGAGACTCAAGGAAGGCGAGAGAAAGGCAAACATGATAAAGGAAGGTCTTCAAACTCTTTCTGTTCCCTTTCTATTCCACAAAAGATGCATCCTGGAGGAGTCCAGCACCTGTTGTGTTATCCTTAATCTCAGATATACTCTCTGTCTCAGACTTTGATTTATAGTTTATACCTTAGTTTGGGAAGATACCGTCCAATAACCTTGACTTCCGCATCCATCTGTCAACCACCAGTCCTTTCCTAAAACCAACGATGCCCAGATGGAATGTATCATCTGGGTTGTAAAGCAATATTTTCCAAATTATGAGAGGCTCATAATATCAAATTAATGGATCTTGACCAGTATTTTTTAATAAAATAGAATAAAATAGAAAACATCAGCTTGTTTATACGAAATAAGGAAGAGTATTAATTTTGTGAAACATTTGGTTGTAGTATGTGTGTGCCTGCATGTGTGTGTGTCTTTGTGTTTACTGGGTCATGATTCAAATATAGTTACTACTATTGGCAATTGTCAAATAAGTTTGAAATACACTGTATTGGCCCCTTATATTCATAAAGTTGACATGGTTAGTCCTCCCATCAAGCTACTTAGGTGGCAAATAACAACCAACCTAATCTCCCACCCAGAACCTTGCCACTTCCCAGACTTTCCAGTACCAGAAGCACCCCGAGCAAGGGTACAAGATCAATGACTATTTAAGTGGAGTCTTTTGACATCATCTCCATTGTACCAGGGGGTGATTAAAAAAAAAAATGTTCCAGATGTTCCTACCTCAGGATGTCTGAGAGGAAGAGAGATGATGACAGCATGCTCTCTTCTCAGTCTATACACAGCCCTCACGTTAAGGGAAACAAGAGCATGCCTCCTACCCAGAACCACCTGTTGAAGGTAACCTATAATCAATCCTGTCTCCGTATAAATCTACCCTCACCCCTTTCATGTGCAGGTGAGGATAAAAGTTTGGGCACAACCACATATATTCTAAATCAGGAACAATAGAATATGCTATAGTGTTTGACTAAGTGACCATGAGAAAAACTTGGCTCTGTGTTGCTCTGGAGAAGGGGGTTTCTACATTCCACCTCATGTATCCATACCACAGACCATGAAGGATATATAAAAACCCATTAGCTCTCCTGACTCAGTTTTTTTCGGATCATCTTCAGTTCACCTTTACCAAATTATTATTACTCCTTTCCGTAATCTCAGGCTGTGTGACTCACCTTAACTCTCTGCTCTTTGGCTTCTAGTTCTTATGTCAGATCCTACCATTAAGCATCTTATTTGGACATGTTTTCTCTGAACTGACCCTCAGCCCACCCTTTATCACAGAACTTTGTATTTAAAGTCTGTCTCCCTGTGCTTTCTACCTTCACACTGCATCACCTAAGTCAGTTAGATTACCCACTATAGCTGTTCTGGAAGGGGAGAGGGAAATAGATATAACTCTTTTCTGCCACTAAATTACCACCACGTATCCTAACCCTCTCAGCCTCTGCCCCTTACTACCTGTGCACTGGTGAAAATTTTGCAAGGAAAAAGAAATCAACTATATGAAATAGAAATAAAAGACATAATTATATGAACTGATGACTCTATAATCTTTGTTTCTCCCAAGTTGGAATATATATTATCTTCTATACTCTTCCCCCTCTTGTCATTTTTCTCTCAAGATAATTTCTAATTAAGCTTGTTTGAGATCAGGTTCTTCTAGCAGCAGATCCTGAGCCAAGGCTTGAGGTGCAAGTCATTTTATTTCTCCAGAGAAACCATTAAGGAAATGGGGGCAGCAGGATAGAAAAGGGAAGAAGGCAAGCCAGGTGCAGTTTTTTCTGCCCAGTCCTGGAGTATAAACTATGCCTCAGAGTTTGAGAGTATGTCCCCTACAAGGCAAAGGAGCAGGACTTTAGTAATTTCACACCAGTTGGTCTGTTGGGAAGTGCACTGGGGAGAGAAGAGCCTGAAAGCAGGGAGTACTAACCTCTAGGCACTGTGTTCCTCCTCTATGCCAGGGAGCAGTCCTCTGAAATAAAGATGGTGTTAGGCAAAGGGCACAGGGAACTTGTAAAAGGGATCCTAGGGGAGCTGGGCAAGGCACCATGAGTGTGCAGTACAAAGGTATATGCTTGTTCATTTAGTCTGAAAAGTTGAAGCCATTTTCTAAAATCATGTAAGAATTTTAACCAGAGCTTCCCTTCCAACCAAAAGGAATCATGCGTTCCAACTAGTGGTGTCAGGATTAGAGAGAATAGTGCTGTATAGACTCTGATCAACTCTGCCAGGGTGGGATGAAGTGACCTAAAATTGTCTAATACCACTGAGTGCTTATTCTGGCCTATGCACCCTTTTGAGTCTGGAATATAGATCACTTCTTTTTAACACATTTAATTGTCTCATCAACCCAATACAATACATATTAGTATGTCGTTGAGCCAGGCAATCTGACACTGGGGCATGTGTTTCCCTTCAAAAAGGAGCTAATGTGGGTTCTGCAAAATTAGAACGAAGAAACTCATGATTCCCAGGCCCAATTTCTGCAAATAACACCTCTCCCCCATCCCCACCCCCTAAATTTAAAAAAAAAAAAAAAGAATTGCAGATTAATGGAATGAGAGAGCTCTAAACCTGACCTCATTAAGCTGGATTCTTTCAAATGTGTATAATCCATGACAACACACACAGTGTTGCACTGGGGGTGTCATAGTCAGAGAATGATCTCCAGTGTTCTGGGATGCTTTTCTCCTCTAAGGGAAAATCTTATATTCTGAAGAGGCTTCAGAGCCAAGGTATACATCAGTGAAAGTCCTGAGCCTTAGCAGAGCTATGACATATTTTCAATGTGGAATTCACAATAAAAATAATACCAAACTATAAATAAAAATAATGAAGCTTAACAATTCTTGGAATTTAGCCATGATGATTACTTCTTTCCTTATTTGAAATATATCTAATTCGTTCAGAAATTTATTTTCTCTCCCTTTCATTTGGGGGTGGTGATGGGCTGCCCCAGCTTTCTTGGTATTTCTGTTGAATAATCTATCTTTCTTCTCTCCTCCCCACCCCCCACTTTAGTATGTGCATGCGCACACACACATGCACACACACAACCGACTCCACACCCACCCCCCACGCACACCAGTTTCACCCCAAAGTTAGTCAACTTTTTCAGCATTCGGTTCATGGTATTCACTAATCTCACATTGTAAGAAATAATATTTCCTCTTAGAAATAACAGAATTCAGCTCTTAGGAATAGAATTTAAAAGCACATAGGTTTTTCTTTCACCCAGCTGCCATTCTTTACAAAGAGTAGGGGGCATGCCCTTTTTCCCCTTACTGTGCAGTTGTTCTTTCTGTGTATGATGCTCTTTGGTATTGCTACAATTTCTACTACAAATGGAATTTTCCCCCTGTTACTGCTGGTTTATATTGTTCTCCCCTGCAGAGTTCCTTACCTGGTTTACTTCCATCAACAGCAGTTTGTGAGTCTCAGATGCTTTGCTGTTTATATTAAACTGAGTTTGTGTCAAAGAAGCTGTGAATTCACTACCAGAAGGCTATGATTCTGTCCTGAAATTTTGTCTTAGTTACCCAATTTGTCCTCCATTATTAGTCAGCTACTTTTCATTTAGAATTTTATTATATTAACTATTTTATTGAGCTGTTTTCTTAAGTGTCATTTTAGAACAGAATGGAATGTAATTCTTGAACAAAAATACATGTGTGGATGTGATTCTTTATCTTTCTATTTCAAAAACTGTTTTTCCAAATGAGGAATACATATTTTCTCCAGATCTTCATCTTCGGTGTGCTTGTTTCTGAATTAATGAATTCCCCATGTTTTAGATAACTATTGGTAATATTTTTATATCTGCTGTCTTTACTAACATAACAAATTAATTTTGAATCAATGCCATCTAGTAATATTATAATGGAAATTGATATTGCATTTTCTCTCTGGCATTGACATTTTGGTACATGATGGGCAAATCTATTAAAGTCACATCATCTTTGTCTTTCTAAGCCTTAGTTTCCCCAAGTGCTCAGTGAGAAATAACATAAAAGGCCCCCTTAGTACTGTGTAGACTAATGACAAAAATTATTGGATTAATGTTTGGAAAGTGTTTCAGAATTCTCTCAAGAAAGCTATTATGTAAGTAGCAAGTACTATTATTATTTTGCTATTTCAGCTTCCTTATTTTTCATCTCTCAAAGTCATTTGGGTCATTTACTATGGAATTTTCTGATTCCCTGACAATATTTAATGGCTCTTTGGAGAGCCTTTTGAGGGCTGTTTAATCCCCTTGTTGATGATCCATCTGCTTGTGGAGTTCATGCTTTTTTCACAACACGTTAATATTCAGGATTAAAAAAATAGTTGTAGCTCTTTTGTACCTAGATGAAATTGCTTATCTTTTGGAGGAGAAATTTATGATCTTCCTTTTCAAATTGGATTTTTTTTTTTTTTTTTTTTTTTGTGGGGAGGTAGAAATGGAGCTCAGCAATGCCAATTATTAATGACACCATTTGGAAGAAATATAATTGAGGCATGGTCCCCAAATTATTCTCTGAAAGCTCTCAAATACTTTCTTCCTGTAGTATGGCAATCTTTATGCTTTCTAGATTAGAGTCACAAATTAACAATGCCAATTCTTTGAGTATGGAGCACATGCTGTGAATTCCTGTACATATATTATAAAATTTACATTTTCTCACAATTCCCACAATGGAAGAAAAGAAAAGGCCAGCATATTTTATGGCTTCCGTATCTTCTAAGCTCCTGTGAACAGGAGGTGGGACCAGAGGCTGATTTCTTCCATGGAATCACATCATTGTAAGAGTTCTAGAGTGGGAGAGAATGATAAAACTGGTGATTAGGAGTGTACTGCTGGTTAGTGACAAAATCGTATCTATGAGATGGCTTAAAATTTTATTCGGAGTTTATTTCCACATTTAATTATACTAAATCTGGTTCCACGTAAGTTTAACAGACATAAGTTTTACCTTTAGGGGTGTTAAATACAGAAAGGGAAAATAGTCAAGCTCAAGTTTCCTGTTCAGGTAGTATTCTGGAGAAAAAAAAAAAAAAAGTCCGTTCTGTCCTGAATGGACAATGTTAAGTGATTCTCTTTTTAAAAAGGAAGTAGTACTAAGTTCTTATTCTGATAATTAGCAGTTGAAAGGAAATAATTAAGCATTACTCTACTTTTACCCTACTAACTATATATTTGGGTAAGCAGATAGCTCCAGCTGATGATAATTATTTTTTTTCCTCCAGAAGAATGCCAGCTAATATATGTGGGAAGAATTAGAGACTTCTAAACTTGCAACCCCCAGTGAAATAATTCTTTGGGATGGCAGTCTCCAGTGGAATAGAAGATTAGGTGAAAGGTTGTTAGGGAACTTTACAGTGAGAATTCAGCTGTTAACACCTGAATGACTGATCAGCTGTCACCTGTATGGAAGGACCAATCACTGTGTATCTCCTGAGGAACAGTACCACTGAGAGGCTGTTCTTACCACAAAATAAATTGACTCTGCATTTAATCAAACCTCCAGAACTAACTTCCATTTATAAGAAAAATAGAAAATAAGAATATAAATATAAGTAACATGACAAAAATGTGTAGATAAATCCAAAATGTGAACCATTTTACAGGGTGAATAACCAAGTTTTTGTAATAAAGCAATAAGGGGGGTCATTATGAGAGACTAGGGACCGCTTTATTTTAAAGCAAAGAAAAGTAATGGGAAAATCTTGTTTGGATCCTGATTCAGTTAACCAATGGCTATGACATTTTTTTGAAACATTCAGGGAAATTTAATTATGGAGTGTACATGAATGATGACAGTAAGTTATTAATTTTTCAGGTGTGATAATGGCATCATAATTGTTAAGGAAATGTCATATTTTTAAAGAGTTTTACACTGAAATATATAAGTGAAATGAAAGACGGTCTAGAATTTAGAATACTCAGCAGAGATTTAAAAAAAGCTACATCCAATAAAACAAAATTTTGGGCTTACAAATGGAGAATCATTATACTTTCGTCTTTTGTATATATTTGTAAAGTTTCAGGGTAAAATAATTTCTAAATGAGCAAAATGGCACATGCTTGAGAAATTATATTTCCTATTGTTTCCCTGGTATAACAACATCATTGAATTCTTACGCATTGTCACTGCTAATTGGTTTCAGGAAAAGCTGAGGGGTTGGGATAATCTCCCCCCCCCACTTTGGGACCATCAAAGCCACAGAGTAGGGTTTGTTTGTTTGGTTATTTATTTATTTATTTATCTATCTTAGTTTTATATTTTTTTTTACCGCAAAGTCACATTAAAACTTTAAATGAGTATAAAGCAGCAAGCATTCAGTAGTTGGAATAAAATGATAAATGCTCATTTCCTTCACACTGTCAAAGGTTTGGTCTTCTGCCTGTTTTCCCATAGTTCTGAATTCCATTCTTCCATGCCTGTTCTGGAACTGGCCAGGCAGCCTCTTCCTTCTGTACTTTGGTACATGTTAGTCCCTTTGGCTAAAATGCAGTCTTGCTTCTCAACAACTAAGCGAATTTCTGCCAATATTTAAAAGTCTCAGTACAGGGACTCTATCATCTATGAATGTTCACTTGACTCCTTCAATTTCCTCAGTCCTCCATGCTCCTTACAACATCGCCTTTTCTTACTTTTTTTGTGTAACAGTTTCCCTGCTGAAGGGTCAGTCCTTAAGACAGAGCAGATCCCCTATCTTTTCATCTTCACGTCTTCACCTAGCACAGGGCTTCATATATATTAGAAATTGTCAATGTTTGTTGAATGAATAAGTTAAAGGACAGTTTGTTAGTGTAAACCAGCTTCATATGTAGGAAGTAATACCATTAAGATGTCCTTATTGTGAGGAATGTTTTTCAGTTTCTCTCCTTGCAGTCCCCAGGGTCTACACTTGTGGCATCTTAGGCAGGCACACTAGAATTTGGCCAGCTCAGATGCCTGGGGACTGGCTTTGGATGCTTTTAAATTTGTGGCTCTTTTTCTTTTAAAACCCGACAACTTTGACTTAGGAAGGGAGACATATTACCGTTGTTTCCATTCCATTGCAGTCACCTTCTTTTCCTTCTTCTAGCTTTTACAACCAACCATAGCATCACTTCCTGACAGCCTTCCTTCCCTGTGGACTTTCCAAAACCCATTTCTGTTTATTGTTTATTGTTGCATTATGTTAGTCTGGAATGGAGGGTGAACTTCATATTATTTCTCTCACCATGCCATGTTATGCACATATCAAAGGCAACTTTCCCTGAAGCTGTGTCTGGCATCTGGGGACCATGCTTTGTAGAATCTCTCTTTGCAGAGTCAGAGATCTGAGCCCAATGCCTATTCACAGACTATTTCCATTGCTGCTGAATTCCTATAGGGAAAACAGTAGAGATATTGAAACCTATTGGCAATTTCTTAAGGCTGTCAGTTTCCCCACGCTCTTGGCTTGTTTCTGTTTACCCAAAGTGTGCTACATATCTTTCTGAAATGCAAGCAGGAGGCTCAATATCCTTTGGGCAGGAGCATAAAGTTTTGCGACTTTTTTCTCCCTTTAGATTAACATATGTCCTCTGTTTATCTAAGAAACTCAATTTCATTCACATGGGTTAACTGAAAACTCATAAAATCCATAAACATTGAGAAGTCTGATAATAGTTCCTTCTACAACTTTGAGGTGTTCCTTTCCCTTTATAGGTCAAGAAGAACAGCATAAAGGTTACACAGGGGAGAATTCAGAGCCAGAGAATTTGAGTGAAAAGCCATAGAAATTATTTAAGGAACAACCAAGAAGTTGTTTATGCCTCATTCTCAATTCAATCCTCATTCTCATTCTCCTTACAAAACAATTTAGGATTATATTCAATTAGAAACTAAGGGGAATGTCTTCAGGATGAGGTAGAAAAGATGAAAAGGCTCCAGACAACATGAGAATAAGTAGAGGTTGTGAGATGGGGAAAATAATTGTGTCCAGTGTTCTCCATGGTAGGGAGGCCAACGTGGCAACACCAGTTTGCCCCCAGTACAAATATTAGGAAATGAGTCCAAGAGGTCAAGCACTTGCTACTTAGCTTTTGAAAGTGTTGGCAGCTCCCTCTCTAACGAAAACCTGGATCCCTCCAGATGACCATGGAAATATTTAGAACAACAGAAAAATTATTTTCTCAAAGCACCTTAGTCTTATAATTCACAAGAACAAAGAAATAATGTCAGGAACAAACATGAAGGCAAAGGAAAGCACAAATATGAAGGACACACTCCTAGCACTCCTGTGGTGATTATCAGGGGGCCTTTTTTGCATCATCTAACCACTTTTGGAGCTACACGGCCATATTTCCTACTAGAAAAGTAGAGTAACAAAGTAAAATTCTAAGTAGTCTGACTTCCCATTATGTGTAAAATATCAAGTTCATCTTTACTGGAGAGAAAGAAGAAATATCTCAAGTCGCTCCAGAAACAGCAGTCAGTAAAGGTGAAAAGATGCTGCCCAGGATGTTGCCCACTGGGTTTCTTCTTAATACACATGCTAAGAGCAACCCACCAAGGAATGTCTCCATGCTTATACTGTGTATAAGTATACAGTGTATAAGTGTGCTTATACTGTGCTTATACGTATAAGTATAATGTGTATAAGTATACAGTGAAATACTGGAGGGCTTTCTTCAACTTTTTCTTCCTTGCAGTAATCTGATTATTGGAGAGCTCACTAATCGCTTTGTCAATGCTGTGGGAGATCCTTACTTCTATTGAAACAAGAAGAATTTAATGTTCTTGTAAGCAATAGCAAGTAGGAGAGAGTGTAAAATAAAGTATAATCTAAAAAAAGGAAATGTAAATTATGGAGTTGGCAAAGGCCATAAAGGCACCTGGGAATTTTTTTTTTTAAGATTTTATTTATGTATTTGAGAGAGAGAGAGCAGAGAGACAGGGAGAGAGAATCTGAAGCAGACTCCACACTGAGCACAGAGCACCACTCAGGGCTTGAATGTGAGATCATGACTTGAGCCAAAACCAAGAGCTGGGTGTTCAGCTGACTGAGCCACCCATGCTCCCCAAGAGCACCTGGGAATTTTGGATTGGTTTAACGATGAATGACTTTGAGATAGATGGTTCTTAATAAGAATAGAGTAGTAGTTATGATTGTGCTTGGATTAAAATTTTGGTCATACTACTTACTAGCTCTCTGATGTTGAGCACATCATCTAACTTTTTACACATCGATTTCCATATATTTGAAGTGGGAATAATGGTTCCTTTCTCCCAGGGTAGTTATAAGAATTATGTGAATTAATATTTGAAAAGCATTAGAATGGTGCTCAACACATAGTATGATATTTGGGTTTCTTAATCAAATAACACCTAAAATTAAGTAAAAGTAGTCTCTGATCATGAATATGTAGAGAAAATTTATACAAAATGTTATTTCATCCTTTTAAAACTCCTATTTTGTATTTAAATGTGCTTTTTAAGATGACAACTAATCTGTGTATATAATTTATAAATTGTGGGGGGTGCTGTGCAATTTTTTTTGTGCTGGATCACAACAATTTAACAACTGCTGTTCCAGATTAAGAATCTGTCTGTAAAACAGATACTGTATAGGAATATGTTATGTATAGAAGAACATCACTGTTCTTTCAACATGATTAGTATTCTGGAGATATTAATGTGTCCTGTCCATTTTTAAGAAGTGTGTTCTGGAGAATCTGAACTTCACAGGATCTCTTTAAGGTGAAACCTGACGTACCATGTGATTGCTATCAGTTACCTCTATTGGATAATAAAAGGGTTAACCACTTGACCAGCAACAAATCAGATTCTTCTCTTTCATGAGATGGGCAACCAAGAGATAGACACTTTTTTCAGTCATTGGTTAGATCCTTAGCTGAGGGGTGATAGAACATTGGGACCAGTGTCAGTATCACAGTTATATAAAATCATGTGCAAGTTAAAGTTGGAAAGGAACACATATTAAATATTAGGGATTTTTTCAGTATGACAAACCTTTTTACTGATCTTCCCAAGTTAACTTTTATGGTCTCTATTCCTTGAATGTTCCTAATGTTCCTAATATTTCCAGGTTAGACTATTTACTGTGGATTGGATGTTGGAAAAAAATATTAATAAAAACAACTAAGACTAGGGATTAATAAAGGAGCAATTGTGTTATTGAGGAGTGGGAAAACTGCAGAAGACAAACTGTCATGGTTTGTGTTTAAATGAATTAGAATTATATATTGTGGTAACATATTTATTGGCACTGTATGTTAAAATTAGGTATATCCCAAGTCTTTTCCTCAAAATTAATGATTGGGGTATAATCTTTTCAGTTATTTTTAGATAATATCAGGAGACCCATAAAATCCCATAACCACTTTTTAAGAAGCTGTTTTGTACTAAGTGGAATTTTCAAAATTCACATGTATTCTACTCAAATACAAAGAGAGAAGATTTATAAGGCTTCAGAAAGATTTCCACAAAATTGGGCAGATGCTCACATATATGTGTGTGCATTTTTAAATGAATCCACCTTGTTGTACTCCATCTGTTTAGTACTTTAAACTTTTTCTAGAAATGACATCCCAAAGACTCAAGGAGCCTAACATGCACACATACACAGTAATTCTTCAGCCTTGTTTCACACTGAAATAAAAGCATAGTTGCCCAGTCAGTACAGCTTAAAATGTTTCTTTTATTAAGATTAAACCATTTTATAGAATAACACTATAATGTATTTAGGATCATATTTCTTGTTTACATGTGTTGTTCTGTCTTTCTCAATGTCTTTGGTTATAAAAATGTCCTATTATGTTTTAAATATTGCAGGCCATCAGAGGGGGAAATGGCAATGATTTGTGCTTATTACTGCACAAAGTCCAGTAAAGGTTAATGAACTTCTGCTACTAAAGGAATTAAATATTCAATTTAAACACAGGCCAGGTGAAGAATATAGTGTGATTCTTTTAAAATCTGCTATAACTGTATCTAGGCATTTCAACCTCAGTCTTCTTTTTTCTCCTTCTTCCTTTCTCTCCTTCTTTCTTTCTTTTTTCCTTCTGCCCAAATAGAATATGCCAGACAAACAAGATGGTCTTGTTTGAACTATAGTCATTTAGTATCCATCTAGTAAATTTCATCCATCATCACTTTCAGAGAGTGAACAGGTTAGGATTTTGTGCACCATAAAGAAGAGCAAATAGCTTTCTGTAGCTGTTTGATGGAGACTATAGCATCACTAAAAATAAAATGATTCTCAGTTATGAAACTGAGATGTAGAGTAAAGGATTTGACTTCTATAGTATATAATATACTAGAGCTTAAGCCACAGGACTAAAAGTTTGAAAGATAACACTGTCTCATGAAAATTACACTTTCCTTTACTAAATCATACAACACAAAACTCAATTTGTAAGAAATTCTTTATATAAAACCATAACAATTTACCTACTTAAAAGATGGGCATATATTGGGTTAGCATTTTAAGTGGGATTCTAAATTAAGATGTCTCGGTTAAATTCCTCTAGATTAGGATAAGATTGACAGTCTTATTTTGTGTAAAAACTGACAGTTTTGTGTTTCCTGGGAAAAATCTCCCATATTGAATTTTCTCCATAGAAAGCATGGACATCTGGAGAGGAAAGGATGCTCCCTGGGGAAAAAATTCACAGATCATTCTTCATGATTCTATTTTAAATAGAGTAGACATCAAACCAGTACATGTATTCATTGATTTATTCACTTAATAAATATTTGTTGGCTAAACATCTCCTATGTGTCAGACATTTCAAGAATCTTGTCGTACAGTTGTGAGTAAAATAGATCAAGTGCTTGCCCTCCTGGAACTTATATTCTCATAGAAATAGTAGAGAATGAATTTGTAATCTTGGCATACTTATGAATAGAGCCCCTTTCTGTCTCAGTGTCGCAATGGAGGTGGTAACTTACAAGGTCCTCCTTTGTAAACATCAGGTGATAAGTACTGTTGAAAATAATAAACGGTAAAGAAAAAGAGTGTGGTGGAAGGAAGGCTGTTACTGTTAATAGCGAATGTCAGGGAAAGCCTGTTATTTATTTAGCTCTTTATTTATTTATTTTTAAAGATTTATTTATTTAGAGAGAGAGAGAGAGTGGGGGCGGGCAGAGGAAGAGAGTCTCAAGCCAACTCCATGCTGAACGTGGAGCCCAGTGCATGGGGCTGAGATCACGACTCGATCCGAAACCGAGTCACACACTCCAACTGACTGCACCACCCAGGTGCCCCAGGGAAAGCCTTTTAATGAGAAACGGGGGTAGCAAGGCCTGTAGGTAGCCCAAGGTAGAGTGATCCAGGCAAATGCAATAGCAAGTGCAAAGGTTTTCAGGCAGAAGTATGTTTGGACCATTCAAAGATTAGCAAAGAGGCGAGGGTGGGTTGAGTAGAGAGGTACGGGATAGAGGAGTAGAGGAGAAGTCAGTGGAACTTTTAAAGCCTTGGGCTGTTACTCTGAGTAAATAGAATTCACTACAGAAATTTGAAAAGAGAATTAATATGATTTGACTTACGTTGTCAAAGGATTTCTTATGTAATAAGCTGGAGGAGTACAGGGGTGTAAGTAAGGAGAACAGCTAGAGGGCTGCTTGGGTAGTCTAAGCAGAGAGAAAATGGTGCTTAGAAGAGGTTCATAGCAGTGTTATGTGGAAAGAAGTGATTCAATTTTGAATATACAGGCACTTCCTATGTAAAATCTCCCTAATAAATATTTTCCCACTAGAACAACTCGTGATATTTTACTACCCACATTTCACACTATACACATATCTCCGAATACATTTTTAAGACTATGCTAACATAGGAAAAATTAATATTTATGTCCCCCAAACTCAATAAAACATTTTTCTTAGAAATATAATATGCATGAGAAATCTCAACTTGAAACTCAAGAACAGTTGCTCGAACATTGGAATCATGTGTAGGTATTAGAATAACAACCAAATATCAAAAAGAGGATGTTCATCTCAGATGTTGCTGATGCTAAGAGGCATTATAAAACCATATTTAGAAGGAATGATAAACATTATCCATAACCATGAGGATAATAGGATGAGAAACTTTAATTCTTTAAAGTGGTCCATCCTTTTATAGCTTTGTTCAAAAAACACTGGAAATGTAAGTAATATTCCATCTTGCATTTTTTATCTAAACATGCCAAAAAGATTTTAAAGTCTTAACCCTTCAAAGGTCTCTACAAATACCCTAATGACAGAGAATCTGTATCAGTTACTCTTAGTCTCATAACTTGCCTGAAATTGCCCATTCATCACCCAAAGTGTCAGCACCATCACCTTACACACCAAGTGACACAGAGAGCTTTAACCTTTTTCCCTTCTTCCTTCTCAAGCTTTACCAAGTTTCAAGTGGCTACTTCACTTGTTAAATAAATGTATTATAGGAAATTGTCTGATTTTTATTATGAATTTTTGCCTGCAAAAATTTTTTTGACCAGTGTTATTTACTGTGAAATATTATAAAGCATTTTACAACCTAATAACATTTACTGTGTTATAGATACATTTTAGAAACTTATTTGGGGGCTTTTGGTTTGACATAATTCATTATAGCGTCCCCCTGCCACACACACACAGACACACAGACACACACAGACACACACACACACACACACTGAAATAATATGAAATAGACTCCTGGTTGGCTTTTTTTTTTTTTTCTTTTGGTGCAGAACACCTAATGCTCAGAAACACTTATGTTAAGTGGAAAATACTTGTCTTTTGAAGGTAGGGTCTATAGGAAGGGATAGGTTAAGGATGATTCCAAGGTTTTTAGCCAGAGCTTACTGAAGCAAAGTTACATTTATTATAGTGTGTATGGTTGCAGGAGGAGCAGGTCTTGGAGGAAAGTCAGATATTCTGTTTTGGACATTTTGGGTTTGAGATGCCTCTTAAATATCTTAGTTGAAATATGAAGTGATTGAATATTTGTATCTCTTCAGGAAAGAGAGCCAGGCTAGAGGTATTATGTTGGGAGTTACCAGTATGAAGATTTACAGTCCTGAGACCGGGGATGATCATCTAAGAAGTGAGTGTAGATAGAGAATAGGTTAAAAAAAAAGAAGAAGAACAGAACAGAAAAGAAAAAAGAAAAGAAAAGAAGAGTCTTGGGAACTTTCATCATTTTAGACCAGAAAGATTTTTTTAAAAAGCCAGAGAAGTTGGTGAATGCTAGTAGCCAGTGAGAAAGAGGAGATCCAAGGTAAAGGGGTCTGAGAAGGTGTGGGTACAAAACCCTTCCCTTTCTTCCCTTCTAGAAAGAGAAAGTAGTTAACTTTGTTAAATGCTGCTAATTGATGAGGGCCAAGAATTGACCATTGATTGAACTCAGCAACCTAGAAGGTCATGGATGATTTCGTAAGGGCTATTTTAGAAGAGTGGAGGGGACAAAAACCTGAGACTAAGGTAGAATGGGAGAAGAAGAATCAGCAACAATGAGTATAGACAGAGGTGTGTGGGTGGCTCAGTCGTTAAGCATCTGCCTTTGGCTCAGGGCCTGATCCCAGGGTCCTGGGATCGAGCCCTGCATCGGGCTCCCTGCTCCACTGGGAGCCTGCTTCTCCCTCTCCCACTCCCCCTGCTGTGTTCCCTCTCTTGCTGACTGTCTCTCTCTCTCTGTCAAATAAATAAATAAAATCTTAAAAAAACAAAACAAAACAATGAGTATAGACAACTCTTCAGGAGTTTCACTACAAAAAGGAACAAAGAAATTAAATTGTAGCTAAAAAGTCATAAGGGGTTAGAAAAGGTTTTTGTTTTGTAAGATGGTAAATTAAATACCATGCCTGTAATTCTAGAAGAAATAGAAAAATGGTTGATATGAGAAAATATTGGTGATATTCTTGAGTGGGTGAGGGATAGGATCGTGTGTGTGTGTGTGTGTGTGTGTGTGTGTGTGTGTGTGTGTGTTGGGAAGGGGGGGAATTGGCCTTAATAGGAACATTAACAATTCATTTGTAGTAACGGAAGGAAAGGCAGAGCGTCTGGGTACAGATGTAGGTAAATAGGTAGATGTAGTGGTGGGAGCTTGTTGAAAGCCTTTTCCAATTGTTCTCAGTGCTCAAAGGAAGTAGTTCCTTGGGTGAGTGCTGAAATAGTGGAATGGAATAAAGAAGATGTGTTATCTGTAGGTTGGGAACTATTGGTGATGCCTAGATCCAAGAAAGGTGGAGGTGACATGAAAACAGAAGTTGTTGGAACAAGGAGGTAAAATAAGTATGAGGCAAAGGTGTTGCAAAAGACATAAAAATAGAAATGGATGTTTTTACAGAGACTTGCCATAGTAAGTGGAAGAGTACTTTTTTTTTTAAGATTTTATTTATTTATTTGACAGAGAGACAGCCAGCGAGAGAGGGAACACAAGCAGGGGAAGTGGGAGAGGAAGAAGCAGGCTCCCAGGGGAGCAGGCAGCCCGATGTTGAACTCAATCCCAGGACCCTGGGATCACATCCTGGGCCGAGGGCAGATGCTTAACGACTGAGACAACCAGGTGCCCCAAGAAGAGTAGTTTTTTGGCCAAGGTACCACAAACCTTCCAAAGTGTGCTACCAAATGGTTATCAGTGTTTACAGTGTTTTTATATCAGTTACAATGGTAAAATGGGAGTCTTTCTGTCTCTATTTTAGCTGAGGTCCTAAAGGCTGAGAACGATACCAAAGGTACCAGGTTACCCTCTGTTCTAAACAAAAGAGCTAGTCCACCAAATCAGGATATGATAAAAAGTTGTGAGGCTAGTTTAGACAACCTTAATCTCCACCTCCAGTCTCTATAAAGAGAATGAGAATGTTATAGAAAGAGTTTTTGTAGTGCCATAGAGTTTTACCTCCTCCCTCAAGTGAAATAGGCTTCAAGGGACCCTACTCTGGGGGTTGAAATGTGTTCCCCAGAGTTTTGGCCTGAGATGGAATGGCAAAGAAAAAGAAGACTGCTCTGGGAGCAAGCTACACTTCCATCCCAGGAGCACAAGGGTGCATAAGTTTCCCATAGGTCAAGTGGTCCTTGGGAGAAGGTTGACCCAGTATAATTTTACAAGGGACCCCTGAAGTCTTCCAGCCCAGAGCAAGATAACCTGAATAGAAAAAACAAACAAACAAACAGAAAGCTACAGGTGAATTGGAGGATTCAACACCTCCTAAGGGCAGGAGTGAGTGGTGGAATGGTTAGTGTGTAGTGAAAAGAACAATGTTACCTATAGTTTTCAAGAGCTCTGGACAGGGTTTCCAGGAGGAGATTCTCAGAAAGAACATACAAGAACCAGCTTAGGAAAAAAAGAGCTGCATCCAGAGAGTCCTGACACCCCTACATCAAGTGAAACTGTATAATCCCTTCCCCTCCCTGGGCTGGAGCCAAAGGAATCTGAAATTCTTATTACTAGAGTAAGCCAGGCAATGAAACAGGAAAGAGGCTAACATATTCTCTGTTATCATCTCTTTGGTTATCACCAAACCACTGTACAAATATATGGTGATAGTACCTACTTCATAATTGTAATTTATATATGTAATTAAAATATGTAATAATTATATATAGTATATATACAATCCACATGTTTATATAATATAGAAAATATGTAATAATTTTATATAGTAATTATGTAATTATTTTCTATAAAAATATTATTATATATTATATAATTATAATGAAGATTAAATGAGATAATGGATATAAAGATCTAATTTTCTTCCCTACCTTAAGATCAGGAACCTTTTCATGTTTGCTGTCCCAGGATATCACAGAGTAGCTCTCAAGAAAAAACATGCTGTCTGTTCTCACTTCACATTCATGACCGCTAACCTCAAGAAGACAATCCTAAGACATTATCCTGGCCCATTTATTCCCCTACTCTCATAGGAGCCATTTATACCCATTCCTTTCTCCTTAAGTATCTAACAATTTCTCCTCCTTCCTGTCTGTGAATGTTCCTACAACCTTGGCATTCCTCCTTGCTCATTATGGGGAAGATTTGCCCATGAATTCATTCCTACCTCAAACACCAAGCTAATGTTCTTCAGAGAGGTTTTTAGCAACAGAGCCCCATGTGGTTTTTCCTAATGAAATCTTACATAGAACACAAAAGGAGAAGTGTTGTAGTTCAAGCATAGGGTAGAGTTGGAATATGTTGAGGTCTCAGAGCTCTGAATGGACAGCCATACCCTCCTTGTCACCCTCTGCCACGCATTGCAATGGCTGCCAGACCAGGAGGTATTTCTAAGGAGAGTCATAGAGAGTTATCACTTCTTGATGCTGTGTTTCCCGTGTCTTCCAGCCTAACCCATTATCCATATGTTGATATATGTAAGACAGTTAGACTTATGCCTAGACTATAGTAAAGGCTTGAGAAGTGTTAAGCATCACTGTCTTGTAGCCCCTCCCTCTTCCTTCTGTCTCCTAACATAGGCTTTCCATAAAGTTTTTGGTCTCAGCCCCTTTATTAATTTTTTATTCCACACTCCTGCCCCAGTGAGCCTGTCGTCCCATCTTAGTGCCCCCTATCATTTCTTCACAGATGACTCCCACTTATGCACCTTTAGTCTCATCATTGATCAACCTCTTCTTCTGCCAGAGGGTCGTTGCCACAAACCCTAACCCAAGTTTCTCCTCTTGTGTAGTTCCTCTTCCCTGTTTCTGTTCATGGTCATATCATCTTTTCTCCAGACATAAAACATGATGGTTATCTTTGAGTTCTTCATCTTCCTGATGCCAATCACTTGTCACATCATTAGATTCTGCCTCCCCTTCTTTCCATTTACAACACCACCACCCCAGTTCAGTTCCTCATTCATCTTCTTTGAATGAGGTAAACACTAAGCTAGTTCTACCATCTCCAGCCTTCCTGGCACAAATCCATCACACTCACTGTTGCCAGACTGATCTTCCCAAAGCACTGCTCTACTTAGTACCCTATCCCAAATCCCTTTATTATTGAATCAAGGATATACTCTTCTACCTAAGATTTCTGGTCCTCTACAATGTGTCCCAGCCTACTTTTTTTTTTTTAAAGCTTTTATCCTATTTAATGTTTCATGCAAAATTCATATTAAAGCCAAATTAAGAAATTTGCTCTTCTCCAGAAATGCCTTGAACTAGAGATATATTCTTTTGTACTTTCTCTCTCTGCATCTAGAAACCATGCCTGCTTCTATTATATTTCTAGATGTTCTTCAAGGCAGTGTAATGCAGCAAGTTAGAGCATGGACTTTGGAGTCAGAGAGTCTTGGGTTTAAGTGCTGATATATAAAGGCTCTATGATTTTGGGTTAGGTGCTTAAACTCTCTAGACCTAAATTCTACATTTATAAAGTGGGAGTGATAGCATTTTATATATTGTAATGTTACTGGGAGCATTATATGTGATAATATATTCTTAATGTTTAAATCTATTAAGCAGTAGAACAACATAGTAAATACTGATAAGGTTTCTCTAACACATCAGGCAGAGTTTTGATGCAGGACTTCTGTACCTGCTGTCCCTCTGCCTGGAATGCTCTTCTCCTAGACATATGCATGACTTATTCCCTTAGGACCCTACAAAATATCACTTCTTCAAAGAAACCCTCACTAACCATCCTAAGAGTACTCATCATCTCTACTGTTCTTTATCCCTTTACATCTTTTTCTTTAATGCAACTGATGTTATATTGTGTAGTTGTTTGTGTATTGCCTGCCACATTATTATTTAAACCTCATGAGAATAAGGTCTTAGTCCATTCTGTTTCTTGCCAAATTCAAGGCACCTCAAATAGTGCCTGGTATATGGGAGGCTATTAATGGATATTTATTGAATGAACAAATAACCAAATGAAATTAATAAATCTTAGCTTTAATAAAAGGCAGTTCCAAATGCTACTGCTATAATAATTTTTTTTTTTTTTAGTGATTGGTTTTACTGGATTAGTTACCTCCTTCTATGAAACCTGTGAATACTACTCTTAATGAAATATATATTCTGACTTAGATATTTATGTCTATTTAGTACAGTGTGCCAGATCAAAAACTTCTCTAGGATAAGAATACTGTAACTTAGAGATTGGCAAACATTTTCTGTAAAGGGCTATATAATAAATGCTTTAGGTTTTAGGCCTTAGTCTGTCACAATGACTCAGCTTTGGTGTGGTAGCACAAAAGCAACTATAGACAATACATAAAGAATAGGTGTGGCTGTGTTCTAATAAAATTATATTTACAAAAAGAAGTGTCAGGCCAGATTTGATCTGTCAAACATAGTTTGCCAAAAACTGCTCTAATTTATCAGTAGCTTCTAGTACTGTAGCTTTTACATAGATGTCACTCAATAATATGAAATTATTATTCAACAATTATGTTATATCATGTGTATTATGTCACATGTTATGGCATATTAAGTCATAGTTATGGCATGTTATGTCACATATATCAAATGAGATAGATAGTAGAGACACAAAGACAGTAAAGAAATTGTAATAAAATCATGGAAACAGCCATAATTTGCTGAACACCTAGTGATGCTCAAAGTTACCTCACTTGATTTTGATAATAGTCCAAAGAAATGGGTGTGTGAAGCTCTACGAAGTAAAGTAGCTTCTCTAGTTCATCAAAAGAGAGTAACAGTCATAGCAATAATGGTAGCCCGCAGTTTTTGAACATGTATTAGGTATTGGGCTATAAACTTTGTATGTGTCAAAAATTCTGGTAACCGATTCCAGTGTGTGCGTCTGTGCAAGTGTGCGTGTGTGTGCGTGTGCATGTGCATGCATGTAGGGAGTGGTTTTCACACATATCCAGGCAATTCTTAGACACCAGCTGGGTGTCCTGAAATTCAGCTGAATTCTGACACTATCTATCTGGAAATAAGGTCAGATAATGTCATACAGTTTAAGGGTTTAGTTCTACAAGACTGTCCTTATTCTCACTTCAGAGAATAGCGGAAAGCCCAGGTTATCACCTGTGCTTCTGACCAAATTAGCTATGGGCCAAAGGTTCCAACAGCCTTCTCCTTGGGTTTGATTAATTTGCTAGAGCAGCTCATAAAACTTGAATAAACATTTTACTTACTAGATCACTGGTTTATTACAAAAGACTATAACTCAGGAATAAGATGGAACAATGGCATAGGGCAAGGTATGGGAAAAGCGTACTGAACTTTCATGCTCTCTCTGAGCGCAAACTCTCTTAAAATCTCCACATGTTCACCAATCTGGAAGCTCTCCAAACCTCCTCCTTTTTGGATGTTTATGGAGCCTTCATTATATAGGCAAGGTTGATTAAATTATTGACCATTGGTGATTGATTCGATCTCCAGCCCCTCTCCCCTCCCCAGAAATGGGGGAGTGGAGCTGAAGGTCCCAACCCTCTAAGATTGGTTCCTAGGCAACCCTATGTGGGGGCATTCTAAAAGCCAGGTAATTAACATAACAAAAGACACCTTTATTGCTCTCCTCACTTAGGAAATTCCAATGGTTTTAGGAGCTCTGTGCCAGAAACAGACTAAATATGTATTTTTTTAATTTTAAGTCACAATATCACATCATCATTTAATTTAATCTTTATAGCACCCTTTGAACTAGGTAATGCAATCCCCATTTTGTAGATAAAATGAGATTCAGCAAGTTTAAGTAATTTGCCTGGTATCACATAAATTATAAGTAGTAAGAAATAGAGCAATGTCGGCCTGACTCCAAACCATAGCAGAGTGATTGCTTTGTTGTATTCTGAAGCATTTATAAGAGTTACCTCCAATGATAGAGTCTCATGGTGGAAGGATGGAATATTTATGCTAGGAGGTTAGGGTTTTTTAATTTATTGAATAACGTTTAAAATAAGTCAATATTAGAAGTCCTTTATATTCTGGCTTCCTAGATCAGCCTATCTGCCCTTGTTCCCATCAGATCTCCCAGATTGCCCCAGCTGGGTAGGAACTCATGATCTTTTGAGCAGGCTATATGTATTTCCTTTCCTTGCTTTTACTTCCCCACACCCCTCTGACTCCCTCCAATTCCTCAGAATTCTCTAACCTTCTTTTCCATTTATTCATTGCTTGATCTGCTTAGATATCGCCATACTCATGAATTCTTCTTGTTTCATTGATTGGCTCACAGTGAAATCTACATTCTATACTGACAAAAGTTCGGAAATAACAGAAGTAAAACCGATGAATCACTGAAGTAGTAATTAGTAAGAGTTTATTGTACACACACCACAAGACAGTTTGCCAGTTGGAGCACTAAAACGGAAACATGGAATGAGGCTCAGGGTTATATTGTTAAACAGCAGCTTACATAGTGAGAAAGCAGTGACTACTCTTCATAGTAATTCATTATAATATTAGAATTTCCTTAAATGATAGGGAATTGGTTAGTGGTTACCTCATATCAACCTTGGGAAATAAGTTTAAGTTTTGCTTATGGTTTTCAGAGGCATGAGCAAGAAATGACCCAGATCAAGTTAGCCTTGGAAGATAAGCTTAAATTAAGCTTTGTTTATATGACTAAATTGGATTTGTTTGCACAGGGAATATTCAAGGCTGGTCTCTCTTTACTTTTGGTTGTAACAATTTCCTCCCCTTTTGGTCATTCTCTCAACAGATTGAGAATACGACCTATCAGTATAGTGTTACTCTTGGTTACCACTGTTGATTTAGTCAGGCTGAAGAGTCATATTCAGTGTTTCCACCAGTTGAGTTGTCAGACTCAACTGTCTTCACTATTTCTGTGGTTATTGTTGATTTCATCCAGTTGTCTGATTCTGATGGATGCCATTTGGTGTGAGAGTGGCTGCCTACAGGGATTTAAAACCCTTGAGAATAGGAGGAGGGGGAGCTAAGATGTCATGGTAGTAGGAGGACCCTAGGCTTGCCTTGTCCCTGGAACACAGCTAAATAACTATCAAATCATTCTGAATACCCCAGACAACGTGAGGACTGACAGAACAAGCTTGACAGCATAACTAGAGGGAGAGAAGGGACACATTGAGGAAGAGGAGGTGTGGAGACATGGTTTGGGAAAAAATGGATCATGGGAGCTGCCAAGGGGAAGGAGCCCTAGTTGTGGAGAAAAGTGAAAGAGAGTAGAGTGCACGGGGTACACACAAGCACACTTCCCCAAAGCCATTGGCTGGGAAAATGAGAGGGGCTGATTTACCAGAGTTTTTATAATCAGAGGGGCTCAAAGACTGGAGTTTTAGAGGTTTGATGGGCTAGGCTGAGATAGAAACCCGAGGGCGCTGCCCTATTCCTGGAGAGAAGGTGGGCAAGCAACCCCAAGGCAGATGGAACAATCTGAGGATTGCCGAAGGTGCACAGGAGAGACTATTCACTCTTCTAGCATCTGTGATGGGTGACATTTGCAGAGACGCCTTTTCAGGGATGAAGGAGCAAGTGGGTGCTGTTTCCCTCCCTCGTCCCTCAGCATAGGTGCAGAGACACCTGTTGAAGTCAGCTAACCTGGACACTAGCACTTTAGTCTGCTTGCTCCAAATCCAGTGCCCCTGCACTGTGGCACAGCTGCCCTTCTAGGTCAATCATGCATCTGTTCCAGCGTGGCAAGACCCTCCCCCAGAAGACCAGTGCAGGCCCCCCTGTCACAGCATGTCTCTAAAGTTTAGAGTTTAAAAAGTCAGCTGGCTTGGCTGGGCTGACTTTTAGAGACAGAACCCAAAGGGTACTGCATTGCTCCAGGCAGGCAAGCAACCTGGAGACAGACTGTGATCTAGGATGCATGAGGGGAATTATTCACTCTTCAGGGGTGCTTCTCTGAAAGCAGCCAGCATGGAGATCCCTCTCTGGGTACAAAGGAGCTGGTTGGTGCCATTTCCCTCCCTCACCCAGCAGCAACTTAATGAACAGCATGGTGCTTGCACCAAGTCTCACTCATCTGTGCTCTGCTGGTACTGCTGGTACTGCTTTTCTCAGAGAAGTGTGCCTAAGGACCAGTGCAACATGTCCTTTCCCCAGAAGACCAGAAGAAACCCCTTCCCACACCACGTCTCCTGACAAGAGTTCTGCAAGGCTTCATTTCTAGTGGAAGTAGCATCAGGTTTCATTTAACAAGCAGACCAGAGCATACCTAGTTAAAACTTGCCACACTCTGGCCAAGATCCAAACACTGCGCACTGCAGGAAAGGAGAAGCTCTGCAGATGACTGACCTGAGGCATAAAGCAGCCAAAACAGCAGCAGAGTGCACACAGCACATACCAGAGACAGTCCCTGAAGTGCCAGGCCCTGGACACTATATGACCTCTTCTTCATAAAGCCTTTACTCTTAGGAGTAAAAGAAGATAGAGACCTAGACAAAATGCCAAGATGCAGGAATTCATCCCAAAAGAAAGAACAAGAAAAGGTATGGCCAGAGATCTAATCAAAAGAGATATCTAGAATTTAAAGCAACAATCATAAGGATACTCACTGGGCTTGAGAAGAGTGTGGAAGACATCAGGGAGACCCTTCCCACAGAGATAAAAGAGTTAAAAAACAATCAGACAAAAATGAAAAATGCACTAATTAAGACTCAAAACAGATTGGATGTAATGATCATAATGTTGGAAGAAGCAGAGGAATCAATGAGTGATATAGAAATAGAATAATGGATTGTCCACAATAGCTAAATTGGGGAAGGAGCCGAGATGTCCTTCAACAGATGACTGGATTAAGAAGATGTGGTCCATATATACAATGGAATATTACTCAGCCATCAGAAAGAATGATTATACAACATTTGCAGCAACATGGACAGGACTGGAGATTATGCTAAGTGAATTAAGTCAAGCAGAGAAAGACAATTATCATATGGTTTCACTCATTTATGGAACATAAGAAATAGGAAGATCAGTAGGAGAAGGAAGGGAAGAATGAAGGGGGGGTAAACAGAAGGGGGAATGAACCATGAGAGACTGTGGACTCTGGGAAACAAACTGAGGGGTTCGGTGGGGAGGGGGTTCGGGATTGGGCTAGGCCGGTGATGGGTATTAAGGAGGGCACATATTGCATGGTGCACTGGGTGTTATACGCAAATAATGAATCATGGAACATTGCATCAAAAACTGTGGATGTACTGTATGGTGACTAATATAACAAAATAAAAATTATTAAAAAAAAAAGGAAATAGAATAATGGAAAATAATGAAGCTGAATAAAAGAAAGAATTAGGGATCATGGGAGTAAACTTGGGGAACTCAGTGACTCCATCAGACATAATAACATTCTTATCATAGGAGTCCCAGAAGAAGAGAGGGAAAAGGGGGAAGAAGGTTTATTTGTGGAAATAAAAGCAGAAAACTTCCCTAATCTGAGGAAGGAAACAGACATCCAAATCCAGGAGGCACAGAGAACTCCCAACAAAATCAACAAAAGCAGCCCAATACCAAGACATACTGTAGTTAAATTTGCAAAATATACTGATAAAGAAAAAATCCTAAAAGCAGCAAGATGAAAGAAGTCCCTAACTTTTAAGGGAAGACCCATAAGGCTAGTTTCAGATCTCTCAAGTGAAGCTTTGCAAGCCAGAAAAGAGTGGCATGAAATATTCAATGTGCTGAATGGGAAAAGTCCACTGCCAAGAGTACTCTATCAAGCAAGAATAGAAGGGGAGATAAAGAGTTTCCCAGATAAACAAAATCTAAAGGAGTTTGTGACCACTAAACCAGCCCCGCAAGAAATATTAAAGGGGACTCTTTGAGTGGGAAAGAAAGACCAAAAGTGACAAAGACCAGAAAGGAACAGAGAAAATCTCCAAAAACAATGACAAAATAAGTAATAAAATTACACTAAATACATATCTATCAATAATTACTCTGAATGTAAATGGACTAAATACTCCAATCAAAAGACATAGGGTTTCAGAATGGATAAAAAAAAACAAGACCCATCTATATGCTGCATACAAGAGGCTCATTTTAGACCTCAAGACACCTGCAGATTGAAAGTGAGGGGATAGAGAAACATTTATTATGTAAATGGATATCAGAAGAAAGCTGGAGTAGCAATGCTTGTGTCAGACAAACTAGATTTTAAACCAAAGATGAACAAGGGCACTATATCATAATAAAGGGGACTATCTAACAAGAAAATCTAACAATTGTAAATATTTATGCCCCCAATTTGGGAGCACCCAGATACAGAAAGCAATTAATAACAGACATTAAAGAACTCATTGATAATAATATAATAGTAGGAGACTTTAACACTACACTTACATCAATGGACAGATCATCTAAGCAGAAAATCAGTAAGGACAGAAGCTTTGAATGACACACTGGACCAGATGGACTTAACAGATATACTCAGAACATTTCATTCTAAAGCAGCAGAATACACATTCTTCTCAAGTGCACATGGGACAAATTCTCCAGAATAGATCACATAGTAGGTCACAAATCAGGCCTCAACAAGGACAGAAAGATTGAGCTCATACCATGTATATTTTCTGACCACAACACTATGAAACTTGAAGTCAACCACAAGAAAAAAATGTGGAAAAATCACAAACACATGGAAGTTAAACAACATGCTACTAAAGAATGAATGAGTCAATCAGGAAATCAAAGAAGAAATTTTAAAAATACATGGAAACAAATAAAAATGAAAACACGATGGTCCAAAACCTCTGGGATGCAGCAAAAACAACTGTAAGAGGAAAGTATATAGCAATACAGGCCTACCTCAAGAAGCAAGAAAAATCTCAAATAAAGAACCTGACTTTCCATCTAAAGGAGCTAGAAAAAGAACAAATGAAGCCTAAAGCCAACAGAAAAAGGGAAATAATAAAGATTAGAACAGAAATAAATGATAACAGAAACTAAAAAGCCAATAGAACAGATCAGTGAAACAGGAGCTGGTTCTTTGAACAAATTAATAAAATTGATAAATCCCTAGCCAGACTTATCAAAAAAAAAAAAAAGGGAAAGGACCCAAATAAATAAATTCATGAGAGAGGAGAAATAACACCAACACCACAGAAACACAAGCAGTCATAAGAGAATATCATAAAAACAGCATGCCAACAAATTGGACAACCCAGAAGAACAGATAAATTCCTAGAAACATTTAAACTATCAAAACTAAAACAGGAAGAAATGGAAATCTTGAATAGACCAATAACCGGCAAAGAAATTGAATCAGTAATCAAAAATCTCCTAACAAACAAAAGTCCAGGGTCGGATGGCTTCAGAGGGGAAATCTACCAAACACTTAAAGAAGAGTTAATACCTATTCTTCTCAAACTATTCCAAAAACTAAAAGTGGAAGGAAAACTTTCTCAACATTTGTTGGTGGAAATGCAAACTGGTGCAGGCACTATGGAAAACAATATGGAGGTTCCTCAAAAAGTTAAAAATAGAACTCCCTTATGACTGAGTAATTGCACTACTAGGTATTTACCCAAAGGATAAAAAAATACTGATTCGAAGGGCTACATGCACCCTGATGCTTATAGCAGCATTATGAACAATTGCCTAATTATGGAAACAGCCTAAGTGTCCATCGACTGATAAATGGATAAAGAAGATGTGGTATTTGTATATACAATGGAATATTACTCAGCCATTAAGAAGAATGAAATCTTGATATTTGCAAAGATATAAATGGAGCTAGAATGTATTATGCTAAGTGAAATAAGTCAGTCAGAGAAAGACAAATACCATATGATCTCACTCATATGTGGAATTTAAGAAATGAAACATGAACATAGGGGGAAAAAAGAAGAGAGGCAAACCATACAACAGACTCTTAACTATAGAGAACAAAGTGGGGGTTGCTGGAGGGGAGACAGGCCGTGGGATGGACAAAATGGTGATGCATATTAAGGAGGGCCCTTGTGATGAGCACTGGGTGTTGTATATAAGTGGCGAATCCCTAAATTCTATACCTAAAACTAATATTACACTGTATGTTAACTAACTGGATTTTAAATAAAAACTTGAAGATAGATAGATAGATAGATAGATAGATAGATAGATAGATAGATAGATAAAATAAAACCCTCAAGAGTATATTTCGCATTAGAGAGTTTAACATGAGGACTATAAGGAGAAAAATAGCCAAGGACTGAAAAACTCTCCAGAGAAGATTCTCTGGAGCCCAAGATTTAACCAATTAAATAACTCAATGGCATTATAATCAGATTCAGGTTTTACTTTTTGTCAACCAAGAAAAGGAGGTGGAACTGAAAAGAACAAAGACCTTTATTTGGGGTTTCAGAATTGTAATTCAGGGAGTATAGATTCTGGCAAAACCAGAAGAGTGTCCTGCTTGTCGGGTGAAAGCAAGGGGTTTTTATGAGAAAGAAGAGGGATAATTACAAGACTTGGATAAAAGAGGAAAACAAACTGTAGACTGGTACCAGCAGGTTACAGGTTGATCAACTATTCTTTTGATGTTAACAAAGGAAACTATTCCTGGCATGCATTAGTTAACTTCTGTCTTTAGAAAGTCCACATCAACAGTCTATGCTCTGGATGCCAGTTGTCCTGTTGATTTTTAAACCAATGCTTTATAAAATAATTGCCTCTTCTGGCCTAATCCAAGGATCTTTTTGCCCAGTTCATGAGATCATTAGCCATTTGACTTAGGACAATGGCGCTTTCCTCAAAGTGGAGACTCGCATATCCAGAGGTTTTATACAATCCCACACTCTGAATCACTCTACAATTTTTTTTTATAATGTATAACTGGGTTTTAATTTTTTCTGACTTCTATACATAGGCACAACATACTGTATTAGCAAACACACACCCTTATGATTACTTAGGACAGGATGAATATGAGGATGTTTTATTTCAGAAGGCAGTATTGCAGGTAAGCCTCCACCTACATTAGGCCTCTATATAATGTGAGCAGTCAGGTAATTTACTGAGAGGCATTTCTGTGGAAATAAAAGAAAAAGGTTAATAGTTCCAGCAAATTTTAAATTCAGTTTCTGAGTTTGGAGAGCAGCCAGTTGAGAGAATTTCTAGGTTTTAGGATCTAAGCATCTTCAAACAGGGTGAGGGCAGGTAGTGACAATCTGACAGATGTTCCCGGTTTGCAGTTTGAATGTCTCTGGTGGTTCTTCTGAGTGGTCACATAGCAACAGGCATGAAGATGTCCACACGTGAGCTATCGTGATCTCAGAAGTTTTCTATCAAGTTGTCCAGCTTTAACTTGCATGGCTCGGGGAAAAGGGCAGTTTTAGTTTCATAGTGACTCCAATCAAAATAGTGGGAGAAAATGAGAAATGTTAGTTTGGAGAGTTCTAGCCAAATGTAGAAGGAAACTAAAAGAATTCAGGATCCAGTCCAGTTTACAGGTAGAAATCAGATTCTAAAAGACAATTAATAGCACTAGATTCTGATGTCCAAAAAGGTATATCCTGAAACATAATTTTTCTCTCTATAATCATCCCCATATCAATCAAAGATAACAAATAAGACTAAATGGTTTGCAAATTAATTCTAGTTTCAATAAATTTGACCTGATTATTTACATAATTATGGCAAAAAAACCATTGACCATACTGGCTCTTTCAAATCTTCTTTGCTGGAACTTCTCTTAAGGAATCTCAGATTGCACTTTCAGAAGTCTCTTCAAGGCTTGGAAGCCAAGCCAAGGACTTGTTCAGTTGTGTTTTGTTACAAGAATAGATTCTTATTGAAGTTATGGAAATACATATGTTGTCATGAAAAATAAGACTATTTCGAGTTTCTGAATTCTGGAGGGATCAAGTAGGGAGAAAGAGATACATGTTTCAACCTTTGTTGTAAAGATACATTTTATCAAATTGCTATAAGTTATAGATAGCTTTAAAGAGAGGAGGTAAAAAGGGTCCTTTAAGTCTAGAAAACAAAACATTTAAAAAACCAGCAATGTTTTAAATGAAGTATTAAAATTACAATCATGTTCGTTAGTTCACTCAGTGTTACCTAATTAATTCTTGTTTAGCTTGATCTTAAGTCAGCAGCTTTATGAATCAACTTTTTTTTTTACCACAATTCTTTTTTTTTTTTTTTAATGTTCAGTTAACCAACATATAGTACATCATTAGTCCAATAGAGTTTTATTAATTCTTACCTAGTTCAGTGCTAGGATTTTTTCTTTTTTCTTTCTTTTTTTTTTTTAGATTTTATTTATTTATTTGACAGAGAGAGAGACAGCTAGCGAGAGAGGGAACACAGGCAGGGGGAGTGGGAGAGGAAGAAGCAGGCTCCCAGCTGAGGAGCCTGATGTGGGGCTGGATCCCAGGATCCTGGGATCACACCCTGAGCCAAGGCAGAGGCTTAATGACTGAGCCACCCAGGTGCCCACTGAGCCACCCAGGCGCCCCCAGTGTTAGGTTCTTAAAGTTACCAGAAACCTTCATTTTCGAGTGTTTGTGCAGGTCTTTTCCATGAATCTGAAGATAAAACTTTGCAGAAACACTTTTGTAAAAGCATCAGAGTAAAACAATAACTGTTTGCAAATGACAAAAGATTTAAAAATGGTCATGATTGAAGATATGATAAGAGTTCATTATAATGCAGTTGACAAGGAAATTTAGTTATATCTGTGATATACAATTTAAAATTATGACTGATAGCATTATCCCAGAGTTTTAGGAATTTTGTACAAATAAACTCTATGGAAAGCTTAACATCGTTTCTTATTTGACAATCCTGCCCATGAAATTTAGCATATACAAAAAGTTACATAGTTGTAAAAATTTTAGTTCTAAAATAGGAAAGACTCAATTTTCTTAAGTAATCAAAACCTGATAAAGACAAAACAATAGACTGTTATCTAGACAGATTACATTAAAGAAAAACTTTTGTTTACAGTGTTCTGTTAAGAGCAGACCAATAATCTAAGAAATCTGTCCTTTTAATGTGGAGAAAACAAAATTATAATTCTGTACTAGTAAACTTTTGATATTAAAATTCTGTCTTTTTTTTTAACTTAAATAAATTCATTCCATTCTTAACATGGCCACTTATAAAATTCCTTTCTCAAGATTTCTTTTCCACATACCTTCTACAGCTTCCTATATCCATTCAGTTTATGGTCTTTTGTTTTTCTTCCTTATTTTGGAACAATCATTTTACCTTGGGACATTTATGATTTAGATATTCAGTGAATATCCATTATATAGTTTAACTTAATATAAACTTTTATTTACACACATTTAAATTAACTTGTTTTTAACAGTTATACTTGGATTAGACATTAGTCACCAATCATCCTAAATTATTTTTCTTCTTGACAAATTTTGAAGATACGACTGCTTTTATTAAACCAACAAAACTTGAACTAGCTTTTATTTTTCAAAGATTATCCCAGATTATGTGAATTTGAAAAACATTTCAGTTAGTTTCTATATTTCTGAGACTAAACTTGATTTATATAAATGCTTGATTTTCTTTAAGCCAATTAAATACAGCTCTTTATAAATTAATTTTGGCAATACTACCAGGAGGTAGAAAAATGTAACATATCATAATATACATACATAAATTTACATAAACATATAGACAGACACAGAGATCTGATAACAATTGTTTTAAAAATTTTAGCCATATCTCAGGTTTAAAACTGTAAAGAATAGTTGCATCTAAATTGTGTTTCTGGCCCATGTAGTAAGTTAAGATTACCTGCTCAGATGGCCAAAGAGTTTTACTAAAGACCTTTTTTTTTTTTTAATCTGCCTGCTGTAAGGATCCTTTTAGAGCTATTTTTGGAGTCATTTTGTCTTTTTGAAGCTTCTGCATAACAATCAAAGAATGCATCCCATTGTCTCTGAGAGGTTTGGAATCCTCTTTTTTAAGGATGCCCCTTCTGGTGGATTTATTTAAATTCAAGCTTCTCCAGAGTGACTACTACAATTCCAAAAGTTCATCCATTTTACAAAAAGGCACAAGATCCTAGTCAATAGCGGTACGTGTATAGGAAGCAGGAGTTTTTAAGAGGAGTGGAGAGAGTTTTAGACGAGATGTAATCCATCTTTGCCTTTAGATTCCCTAAGCTATCTGAACTATAAGGGGCCCTGTTTTTTAATAGGTGTTCCACAACACAAGGAATTACATGTTTCTTTGTGTTCTTTTGCACTGAAGAATGACTGACCAGGAAGCTTTAATAGACAAATACAGGTATGCACAATAAAGTCAGAGAGTTCAAGACATAAAGAGAACAGAGCTGGGATCCAAGAGAGACGTACCCTCAAACTCCAGGTTCAGTGAGGAAGCAGTGAGCTCAGTGGGTGCTATGGGTATCAGCATGTGGGGATCTTCTTTGGCTCCCACATCTGATGCCATGAACTGTTAAAAGTTCAGGAATAACAGAAGTAAAACCAGTTAATCACTGAAGTAGTAATTAGTACAGGCTTATTGTGCACATGCCAAAAGACAGTTTGCAAACCAGCAACGTTCAAAGCACAGAACAGTTTTTGTTTTTTTTTTTTTTTTGTCTTCTCAGGGAATTTTCAGGTCTGGTCCCTGTTTGTTTTTGATTTTTATAATATAATCCTCGTTGAAGTGTCATTCTGCTGCTTTTTAAAATTTTTTGCATAACACTTGATAATGATCTATAACTTTATTTTGACTGTTTACATGTCTTGTTTTCTCCTTACTGAAATTAAAAACCAAATCCTGGCATGTTTCCTGTTTCTCCATCATAGTAACAAAATAATGACATATAGTAGGTTTTAAAATAAATGTCTATTTAATTGAGTTGAAGATACCAATAAAAATAATGTTTTAAAATACATGATTATTTAAAAAATACAGTGCTTGGCAAATTAATATATTTCTTTGATCTCCTAAAGGCATAAATTTAATGAGATGGAAGAGTCCAGGAAAGTATTCTGGAACCAGGGATGTTTTATACAGGGTCAACTAAGTTTAAAAAAAAAAAAAAATCCCTGGGTCAGGTTCTTTTTCTGCTTTTTGTATGTTAAATGAAAAAGCTCAGTACTAAAATAAGTAATCGAGTTATATTACTGCTTTAGAGATCCAAATAGCAATGTATAAAGCATGCCTTCATTGTTCACTCATAAAACTGTTATTTAGCAGTCATCCCAGCCAGAACTGAACATCAGTTAATATTAAGATCTCATTGTGGATATGGCACTGTGCTAGGCATTTAGAAGGAGGTTGGAGGCACTTATTTTTATTTAGCCTCTGCTCTTACGAAGCTTACAGTTAAGATAAATGCATTGTAAGGAGCATACATATCCATACATATATTAATGAGAGGTCTAAATGATAGGATACAGAATATAGGGGAGGAGAAGAACAGAACATTTGAAAGTGTTCTGTGTTTTGATGCCACTTTGAATAGATTTGTAGAAAGGAGAGAAGATGAGTGGGGCTGGAAATGCTGAAAAGAGAAGAATAAAATGTAAATATCCTTAGTGGGAAGGCCCAGAGTTTGAACTGCTTTTGTATTTTCTTGCATTACTAGCACATAACTGGAGGGAGCAATAAGTGCTTTCTAATCCCCTTAATTTTCCTTAAAATAAACCCACTGCGCAGTAAAGGCCACTCATCCTGTTTCATTGACCCTATCACCTCTTCAGACTTGCTCTCCTTTCACTTTTCTCTTCCTCTTCTGGAGAGACTTGATCTTCTGTAAGTTTCCTCATTTCTCTTTCTAGGAATACTCAGATGACCTCACTAAATTGGTGAGATTTTATGCTCTTCCTGACTCTTTTTGGCCTCTGAAAGCTCAGTTGCATTTTCTCAGCCTATAAAGAGGCACATAAAATCTAGCCAAGAGTCGACAAGCCAAGATTCCCAATCTGTCTTCTGAGCTGACCTAGCCTGACTTCCCCAGAATGCTAGGGCCCTGCTCATGATCTACAGAATTTGGCACAGGCATTGATTTCCAAATCAACGCAAAGGAAAATCAATTCTGTTGGGAATTCTGCATTGAGACTCAAATGACTTATTTCCTCAACATATAAAATGCTGCTGCATTTGTTTAGACTTGAAAGCAAGAAAGCTAATCAAAAGCCACAGAATTGGTGATTGACTCTAAATGGTTACTGTTAAGAAGTGGAGAATGAAATGCTATAGTGAAGCTACCTTAGAGATTCCACCAAGAGGTGAGACGCCAAAGTTCAAGGACAAACTACACAATTGCCTATTATCACTATCCATCTGTGCTGTCAGTTAAATCCTCTTATATTTAAATTATCACTCTTTCTCACTCTTTATATCAGGTGAATAACGAAACCTGTTACTTTTATCTCAGAAATAACTATACAATTATTATCTTTTTCATCTATGCTGACTTGGTTTACTTTGCTTAATTGTTAACTTAATAAAAACTCTTTCAAACTGACTTTACCAGCATTCATAACTTCATTTAAGTCTGTGTCCCACATCCCCACTGGAGTTACTGTTATGGCCTCTTATTGTGTTGTTTCTCCCTACCCACCCAATTCAACTGTAGAAGCCCTGACTCCCCATGTGATGTATATGGAGATGGGCCTTTGGGAGGTGATTAAATTTAGATGAAGTCATGAGGGTAGAGCTTTTTATGATGGGATTATCAGTTTTAGAGACACCAGAGAGCACATCTCTCTCTCTCTGTCTGTCTTTCTTTCATGTGAGGACACAGCAAGAAGGTAACGCTCCGCAAGCCAGGAAGAGAGCTGTTATCAGAACCCAACCAGGCTGGCACCATGATCTGGGTCTTCTACTCTCCAGACCTGGGAGGAAATAAACTTCTGTTGTTTAAGCTACCCAGTCGATGGCATTTTGTTTTGGCAGCCTGAGCAGACTAAGAGTTACTTTACTAAAACATACATTTTATTATGTTGCTTACTTGCTTATAAACATTTGCTTTGTTAGGGTATGGTTCATATACCTAGACTTCGAATACAAAGCTCATAACAATTCAATCTCATTGTACCTTATGGGTATCACCTGTGGCATGTGTCTATTTGCTCAGTGCTCGATTCACACTGAACTTTCACCACTCCTCAAATAACGCTTGTCCTGTTACTACTCTAAGTGTTTGCACATACTATACTGGTAGCTCTGCCTTTCCCTGTGTCTTAGCTAAACAAAACTCTTTAAAGATCAGATTTCATCATCTTAATGAAATATGCTATCATTGTGTTCCCACAGTGTTTTCTTCACACCTCAATTGTAGCAGATGTTAGACTGATGGGGCTGCGTCGTCACCGTCCATGGTCATAACTGTTTGCTCTGCTAGCCTACAAGAGCTGAAAAGCCAAGTGCCCTTTCTTACTCATCTTCATGTTTACAATCCCCAGGAAAATTCCTGGTACATATTAGATACTCAATAAATACTTATAGGTGGAAGGAAGGAAGGAAGGAAGGAAGGAAGGAAGGAAGGAAGGAAGGAAGGAAGGGAGGGAGGAAGAAGGAAAGAAGGAAGGGGAAGAAGCAAAGGAAGAAAGAGGGAAAGAAAGGATTTGGGGTTGGCAGGTCAAGTCAGTAAGCTATGTTAATAGATTTTGCCTTTCTCACCTAGGAAACCCCAGGCATTGTTGCTTTCTAAACCAAAAGAGGAAAATATTTTATTACCTTAGTGGATAATTAAGATAAATGTCTCTAAACCATTGTTATCCTCAGTCCCACCCTCCTAGTTGCATAATCTTGGATAGCTGTTGACAATAGATTTTTTCACTCCTACTGTTTTCTACATTTTGAGAAAGTGTGTAGGAAAAATGCGTTTTTAGGTGGAAATAAGTCCAGTGAACAATTATTAGAGGAAAGAGATACTAATGCATAGTAATCATTCACTCACTTTGGCCTTTTGGGGCTCTTTAGTCAGAATAGAACTTGGATATTGTTATGAACAAAAGAGCCAAGTCCATGTGTTGGGAAAAGATGAAGGAAGGATCAAATGGCATTTTTCTTCTAATATATTTTGACAAACTTCTTTCCACATCATGTATAATAAGGTTGTCTATAAGATTTTTCTGTTTATTTGAAGATAAAAGGTAAGAGGAAGGAAAAGCGATATTTAAAACTCACACCACCTGTATCTGTGTCTGTCCTCTAATAGAGATGGTGTAATTTGTACCAACAGGGAGATGGAGCAATTTCTCTCCTTAGCAGAAACTGGTGAAGAAGTAGGTGGTGTGAGATCCCTACTACAAGACTCATTAATGTTTACTAGAGAATTCAGTCTTCAGAAGTGTGAACAAAGGCCCAGGGCTCCAGATAGGGGCTAAAGAAAGCAGAATTTTTTGGCACAGAAATGAAAGAGGCTTGCTTTCTTCTTTATTCCTTTCTTCCTCTTCCCTCCCCTCCCCTCCCCTCCCCTCCCCTCCCCTCCCCTCCCCTCTCCTCTCCTCACCTCTCCTCTCCTCACCTCTCCTCTCCTTTTCCTTTTCCTTTTCCCTTCCCTTCACCTTTCCTTTTTCTCTCCCCTTCCCGTTCCCTCTGCCTTTTCCCTTCCTTTTCCTTCCCTTTCTCCCTTTCTCCTTTTCTCCTTTTCCCTCTCTCCCTCTCCCTCCCTTCCTTCCTTTCTCTTTTCTTTTTCCTTTTCTCTTCTCTTTCCCCCCCCCTTCTTCTCTTCTTCTCTCTCTCTCTTTTTGGTAATAATCAGTGAAGAGAAAAAGAAGCTAGGTGAATGTCTAGGTGGGGGAGGCTGAGGCCCAATCTGGTGGAAATATCTAACAGAACATTTTAAGAACAGAAGATTAGCTCTGAAATGACAACTTGAACATGTGGGTCTACTTCTATCTCTCTCCCTCAGTTTCCAATAGAATGAAAGAAAATATGCATACACATGTGATTGATACCATAATATTGCCGGAAAAAGAGAAAGCTAGCAGTACTTGAGGGTTTCAAGGAAATCCTCAAAGAATGAAAGGAGAATGATGAGGAAAAGTGAGAAGAGTGATCCATTGGCTCAATACAGCAGAATAAGATCAGTCTTTGGAGCAGGACCCCCAGATAATCTTAAGAGTCAAATCAGAAAGAGCCTGAGTAGGCTGGGGTGGGGTGGGGGGACATCAGAAAGGTTGGGCCCAGATGGCACCATCATCTCCATCCTGTACATTCACAATTATGATATTTTTTTCTGCAGGAAGTTTCACCAGGTGGAGAGTATGCTGTGTAGTATAGGAAAGGAAGAAGTCAAATCAAGTTGGAAGTAATGCTGTATCCCCTAAGTAAATGTGGAGTGAAATATGAAGGAAAGGCGGTTCTTCCTAGCATTGAAATATACCAAAATTTTCCACTGCCAGAGAACCTAGAGCCTTCCTATCGACTTTGTACTCACATACCTGAAAGCCTACAGAGCTTTCCATCTGCCTTTCCATTTAAAAAAAAAAAAAAAAAAAAAATCCTGTTAGAATAAAAGACCTGAAACAACTACAGAGGAAAACTGAATAAAAGAAATAAAATAAAATAGGATTAGCAATTACACTAATCAACCTATAACCATCAACTAAGATCTAAGCATTCTTAGTATGGAATAAAACCAATAATAGAACAGAGAAAACAACAATAAAAAATGGAATAACTGACACCCAAGGAAACAGGTAGTTGAAAACACAAAAAAGGATTCTGTGGAAGCCAGTGGAAAAGTATTGGGAGGACTTTGGGGGAAGGTTGGTCAATGTGATTAAGGCTTCTGTGTTTGCTAATTGGTGCTTATGGAAGTTAGGTTTCTACCCCTGCACAGAGACTGGGAGATAGAGGCACTATTTCCTCTGGTGATTACATTTCAAAAGGGTAGCTCCCAGGTCTTTGGGAAAGACATCTTTGTGTTATAAAACCGGTAAAAGACAATTATCATATGATTTCTCTCATCTATGGAACATAAGAACTAGGAAGACTGGTAGGGGAAGAAAGGGGGGGTAATCAGAAGGGGGAATGAAGCATGAGAGACTATGGACTCTGAGAAACAAACTGAGGGCTTCAGAGGGGAGGGGGGTGGGGGGAATGGGATAGACCGGTGATGGGTAGTAAGGAGGGCACGTATTGCATGGTGCACTGGGTGTTATACGCAACTAATGAATCATCGAACTTTACATCAGAAACCAGGGATGTACTGTATGGTGACTAACATAATAGAATAAAAAATACATTAAATAAAAAAAAAAAGAAAAAAAGGCTGGGAGAAGATTTACAAGTCAAAGGGGGCAGCGAAAGTGTTTACAGTGGCAAGTTCTCTAAAGTACGTGCACTTAAAAACTGGGACGTCAGGAAGAAACTTGTCTAAGGCAGCTGAGTGGAACATTAAGGCCATTTTGGTTCCCACTGTGTATAGAAAGTGGGCTCTGGGTAAGGGTTTCTTGAAGGAATGTAAGCTACTTCCTTTTAAATTGCCATAAAATATCTGTACAAATTTACACAAATTTATCTTATAGTTCTGAAGATCAGGTAACTCACTGGTGAGTTGTTAGCAGGACTGATTCCTTCTGAAGGCTCTTGTGGAGAATCATTTCTCTGCCTTTTCCAGATTCTAGAGCCAACATACATACCTTGGCTTGTGATTCTTTCTTCCATTTTTGAAGCCAGCAATATAGTGTCTTCTCTTCTCTCTGATCACTTTCCATGGTCACATCTCCTTCTCTGACTCTGACCTTCCTACCTCCTTTTAGGGAACTCTTTATTGGGCCTACCCAGACAATCGAAGATAATCTCTCCATCTTAATTATATTTGCAAAGTCTGTTTTTGCCATTTAAGGAAACATATTCACAGATTTGGGGGATTAGGATATGGGCGTCTTTAGGATGCCATTACTCTGCCTCCCACTACTTTGTAGTGTGCTATTTGCTTGCTGCTGTCAATTCAGGACAATCGATCTAATACCCTGCATCTGTTTCTACCCTGTCTGTAGGCTAGGTAAAAAGCCTGGGAAAAAGGATCTACATACACATGTGCACATGAGCATACATTACAGAATCACTAACACAGTCCCTTTCACCTGAACTGACAGTTCTCTTACACGGTATACATGGGTCCATGTCTGCAGTCCCAGAAAACATGACTTCCCTCAGGCTGGGGACTTCCTGGCCTCTCTTCTCCGCCCAAGATGAAGTGTTATCTAATAGTCTTACCTATCCAGATGTGTTCCTGATGATGATGCTGGTTTCACTTGCAAATTCCCATGTAATGCTGAGCCCTCTGGTTTGGGATTTTAATTTCACTGGATAATGATCTTGGTGATTTTAAACATTTCCTGTTGCTTGTTAAACTGCCTGCCCGATTCAGCTCCAAATAACAGCTTTAAGTACACAAGTGAAAATTTAGCTCCTAGTATTTAACAACTACTATAATTTTAAAATCTACTTTCAATTAAGTAACCTTGTAATTCTAAAAAGTGGTTGCGTTCCACATAAGTGCTGAAATGCCAACTGAATACAAGTCCACTTTATGTCTGGCAGAAACTGCATGGTTGTCATGTGGCCTAGCATTGAAAAGCTCATTCAGTAGTGATACTGACATGACTGGTAAAGTGTGGCATGTACTGTTTGTCTTTACACATCTCCCCGTGATGTCAGAACAATCCCCAGTAATCAAAAGAAATGAAAAGAGCTAGAATAAAGTATTTGTTAAATCTAAATATACAGAATTGACATTTTCAAGGAAATGTGCATAAGGAATGTATTGATTTAGGAAATGAAGATCATTTAGGATTCTGGAAGCAGGGTAGCTTTTGCGAATATGACAATAACCTCTTAGTTGCCAAAACTCTATGTGGATGGACTCAGTTTTTCAAAGAGAAGGATAATCTTTAAGGCAGTACCCCTTTTAGAGAGTTAGCCTAATAGAACTCAGTCATTAAAGAAGTCAAGTCCAATTTTCATATCAAATTTCCTTCATATTTAAAAAATTAAGGTTAAAATTAGTGCACATAGTTGACCTTAGAAGTGAGACAAAGAACTTACATAGAGTGCTTAGAGGTGCTATTTGCTGCAAAATATGCTTGAAATCCATCAGTTGAGCACTTCTTGGACTCCAGATGTATACAGTTATAAGAAAAAGCAGAATTGCTATAAAAAGAATAGAATCTGTCACAGTTTAATATACAAAGGTAAGACTGTATCTATGGTTTAAAATGAAATAAAGAGCAATTTATCATGAATGCTATAGCTTTTGTTCCTCTGGAAATGTTTATCTCATAATTGGGTCTTTTCATTTCTTTCTTTCTTTCTTTCTTTCTTTCTTTCTTTCTTTCTTTCTTTCTTTTTTTTCTTTCTTCTTTCTTTTTTTTTTTTAAAAATAAACATCATTGAAAACATTTTATCAGAATTTCATATTTTTTTTTATTTGTAAGACATTATATTTCAACAGATGTAGGTCAAAAATGTGCAAGTTTGGGGTTTTTTCTCTTTGTTATTTTCTCTTAGCTTTTTTTCAGACCATCGTTCAGCCTTGGAGAATTGTTTTGATTAGAGAGAGGTCTTTGAGAGGGTGTGCAGTGCTTCCTGGCTTGTGCAGGCAGGCAGGCAGTTTTCTTTTTGTCTTTTTATCTGGCCAAGGACATCTACATATTATGTCAATAGGCACACAGAAATTTGTAGACTGGAGTTGAGCACAAATTTCTTTTTCTCCGTAGACACAGAACTAAAAATACCAAATTAAACACATTTATACTTGAGAGGGCTCAGGATTTGTCCTTAGCCTGCATTGGTGTATATTCTCCTTTTCAATATGTACTTTTTTAAATGCCAGGAGAAATTTGAACAATGTTAAAGCAGAAATGAATTGATGATGTATATCGATTTTATTTCAATCCCTCAAGTTCTGCAATGGACAGAACTGTGGTTTACATCTAGCCCATGAAACCTGATTTACCCACTGACCCTGTTGGATACCTGGTGATTTTATTTTTCATCAGTGTTATGGCTCTATTGCCCCCACTGAAAGATACATATTTAATTCAAACATTTGAAGAGGCTGTGAAAACATATATTTAAATATGTTTATCACATATCACAAAGAACTTTTGAGGCAATCAAAAAAGGTTTCAAGTGAAAGAGAAAAGACTTTCTTTTTTTTCACTGTAGTGATGCTCAATGGCATTGTTTTGATTGATACAGAATAGTGTGATAAAGGCTGTTAGCTGACTAGCTGGGATCTATCAATTTGAATTTATTTGTGGAACAATTAACTTGATACTAAGCAAGAGCAATCCTCCAGATTCCAACATAAAGTTGTAACACCAAGCCTGGTATGGGGGCGTTCAATCAAACTCATTGTAGCAAATAGGTTTCTGAGTGTGGATTTTCCTTTCATGCAGAGAATGGACTGATTATTTTCTCAAACAATAAACATTTCGGGGGGGGGGGGGTTTGAAACTGATTACTCTGTTGTTTCTATTACTCATGGATCAGCTGGCTATATTCAGTGACAAAAGTAGGAGCTAAACTCATCTTAGTTGTTGCCCACAATTTATGAAGAGATAATCCAGTTCATAGAAAATGAGGTACTTCAAGTATTCGACAAATAGAGAGTATTTCTCTGTCAGCATGGATTCACGTTCAAATATGTCTCATACTGATCTCTGGACTATTGCTGTATGCCACGTTGATCCATGCAGGAATAATTGTAAAGAGTTTCCAGGATTTCTTTTACTATCAGAAAAAACACGCTTGAATCACTTTGCCCATGGTTTATAGTGAAAAACATGAGTCTGAGCATTTTGAGCTTATAGCCGTGGATAAGGTGTATGATTTGTTTGGTGCTGAGTTCTGTGACACCAAAAGTAAATTACTGTTGGGGGGGATATGGCAGGGGAGATCCTATTATTAAAAAAAAAAAAAAAAAGGTGTTTTGTTTTGTTTTGTTTTAGCAGCAAGGATTTTTAAGGTTCAAATTTTTATTTTTAAATTTCCTGGCTTGAATTTACTGGTCAGCCTCATTGCCATCTCATAAAAACATGTGGTTTTTAAACTGATGGAACAGGTGAACACAGGTTATGCCTTTTTCCTCTGTCAATGTTATGAAAATATCCTGGTGTCCTAGAAGAATTGCCAACAAATTAAAATAAATAGAATGTCATAATATTTATTTAAATTGAATAGCAAATGCATATAAAACATCCCTGATATTGTGCATGTCCTCTGACCCAGAGAAGTTAAGAATGGAGAAAATAATCATGCGTGAGCCAAGATTTTGCTGTATAACCATAGCAGATTAAAATCGGTAAAATTAGGTAAAACAACTTGACAGTTTAGTTATGGTCTGAATAAACATATTGAGATATAAAGGGGTGCCTGGGTGGCTCAGTTGGTTAAGCGTCCAACTCTTGATCTCAGCTCAGGTCTTGATCTCAGGTTCTTGATCTCAGGGTCATGAGTTTTTAAAAAACAAAAAACAAAACCAGCATATTGAGGTATATATAATCTAGCAAAGATTTAAGTAAGGGAGACTCATACTTTACAGCAATGATAAGCTCTTATATTCAGTAAAAATGTATCAAGCACCTACTGTATGTCAGACACAACTCTAGGTACTGAGTAAAAAGCAATAAAGAAGATAAACAGGGTTGTGATCTTACTCAATTTCCATTATATATAGAAGGATTGACAGTGATAGAAAAGCATGTTTAACATATATTTTAAGTGGGAAAATGAGGTGTCTTAACTTGGGTTCCCTGGAAGCAGATCCAATAGCAGATAATTTATGTGCTGTTATTTTATTAGGGAGTGTAACCCCAGGAAGCAGAAGTGAGAGACAGGGGGGCGCCTAGGTGGCGCAGTCGTTAAGCGTCTGCCTTCAGCTCAGGGCGTGATCCCAGCATTCTGGGATCGAGCCCCACATCAGGCTCCTCTGCTGGGAGCCTGCTTCTTCCTCTCCCACTCCCCCTGCTTGTGTTCCCTCTCTCGCTGGCTGTCTGTCTCTGTCAAATAAATAAATAAAATCTTTAAAAAAAAAATGAAGTGAGAGACAGGGAGAGTGAGGCACGGAAGGGAGAGTCAGCATTTGGAGAAGTCATTATTGATATGCTCACTACTAAGTGAAACCAATGATGAGACCAGTGAGACTGAGTCCTTCTTAAGAAGCCATAAAAACTATGTATCAGGACTTTGTAAAGTGGGAGTTGCTAATAGAAAGGGGGAAGAATGTGTCTACTGGCGTCAGTTGGTCAGTTTTCCCCTGTGGGGAGTTCACACCTCCATACCTCCTGGTTACTCATTAGTGAGGGTGGGCACTGAGTGGGTTCATCTATGAGCATCGCCAAGGCATGTCAGGTGTCCCTGTGTGAAGCAGGTCAGAGCCCACCCAGGAGAGGCCTGAGCAACCTATGCATGTAAAATATTGAATAGGTTACAGAGTAGTATGAATACTATGATCCTATTTTTGGTATAGAAATCCTTACAGTATTAACAATGATTATAGTTGGGTTTTGGGAATATGGTTGGTATTTATTTTATTTTATCTGTTTTTATATTTTTTCCTGTAGTGATTATGATTGCTTTTTTAAAAAAAAATTTATTTATTTATTAGAGAGAGAGACAGAGATCACAAGCAGGGGGAGGGGAAGCCAGAGGGAGAAGCAGACTCCCCGCTGAGCAGGGAGCCTGATACGGGACTTGATCCTAGGACCCTGGGATCATGACCTGAGCTGAAGGCAGATGCTTAACCAACTGAGCCACCCAGGGGTCCCATGATTGCTTTTATCATAAGAAAAAATTAAAAATTAATTTTTAAAATGGAATTTTATTACTCTCCATATTTAACAAATTCTCATTTTCTGCAATGGTTTGTTATTTACTTAAATTTGGCCTAATTTATCCAAACTTATTTTGGTAAATAAGATGAAAAAGGATTATCAGCTCCAGCAAGTGATCAAGCTGTCAAATCAATTAAGAATTCCTTATAATCTGTATATATAAAAAAGTGCTATTGACCCCATTGTCATAGGATATGTCACTGAACACTATGAGTTTACAAGTAATAGGTAAGATAGGAAATAAATGTAAACAAATATATAAAATGTGTAAAATATTTAGCATGTTAGAATGTAAATAAACCTTTTGTATGGAGAAAAATTAAGTGTGGAGCAGAGAAGGGGAGTGTGGGTGCAATTTTAGACAAGGTGGCCAAGAATGCCTCACTGCAAGGTTGACATTGGAGAAGGAGGTGAGGGAAGTGAGGGAGTGATCCTAGAGGTAATTTAGGACTAGAAGAACATTCCCAGAGGTGAAACAAGTGCAAAGCTTTGATATGGAAGCGTGCCTGGCATGTTCAAGGAACAGCAAGGAGGCTGGAGTGGAGAAGCTGGGTAAGAAGAAAAATAGAACTACAGTGTTTTATATAGCAGGTACTCAATAAACATTAGCTGAATTGCAGTAAATCTAGTTTTGAAATTGTGAGCTCCACAGCCTATATATTATATATAGTTCTAAGGCTTAGTATAATGTCTGGCAGAGAGTAGATTTGCAGAATTAATTAATTCTCATATCCTTGCATTCTCCAAGATGCTAATTTATATTTTAGAAATATATTATAATTTCACAGTTTTATGTATTGGTGCTTGCTGTGCTTTATTTAACTTCCTGTTGGATGGTAAGTTTTATGAGGGCAGGACTATGTGTATTTTATTTGTTGCTGTAGTTCCACCTTAGCACAATTAAAAAAAAAATATCTTGCCACCTTTCCAGTGGGAATTTCAGGGACAAGTAAATTCAAGGTGTAAATGAGGTAATTAGCTAGAATTAAATTCACTTAAAAAATTAACCCAATCATTGCTCTTCTAAGCAGAAATATTCTGAGATAAATTGTGGAGGAGGTAGGGACAACCGTGTCAAAACTGGCAAAATGGCAGCATGATGGAGGCTCTCCGAGAGATTAGATTCTCCGAGCTGGCAACAGTGGCCATTTTACAGGAAAGTGGATGATGTTCTTTCTTCATAGCTTCCTTCACTCTGGTGTATTTTCCTCAAATATGTAGAATGAAAATAAACAGATTTTTAAAGGAACACAGAGTGCCAGCCTGATCTTCCATATTCATACTTGGTGCCTCAAGGCTTTCAAGTAGAATCGTTCCTTGTACTCTGAATGTTTTTCTCATCCCCTCTGAGAAGCCTTGCCTATCTCCAAGACTAGTTCAGATCTGCCTTTTTATATGCTCTCTCAGCACCATGATTTCTCCAAGATACCTTCCAACTGTCCTGTAATTAAATAACCACTAGGAAATTACCTGTTGAGCTTTGTCGTCCCCATGGAAGTATGTAAGGTCTGCAGGACAAGGGCCATGTCTCTCTTGGTCATCTGCCTGTCTCTGATACTTGGCTAGTCTTTGAAACATAGAACATACTCCATTTAAAAGAGGTAAGAAACTATTGTTCAGATAAACATAATTTTAACTAAGATCACACCCAGCTGTTTTTCTTAAGAGTCTTAATTTAAGAATGTTAACTGAATCAGGTAATACAGAAATAAAGTGCCTATAAATGGAAAGAAAACAAGTTAAAGCTCTGGCTGCTGATGGTACTTCCAGTTACACTAAAAATATCACCTAGTATCTTATTAATACCCTGTCATGCAGATATGATCAAGTTAACTTACCTCACAGAAATAATGAAAATCTGTCATATATCAGCTTCTGCTTCATGTTATACTCTGATGCCAACTATGTGTCTCTTTTTAAAGATTGTAATACTTTATTTTTTATATTGGTTCAGCATGAAGTTATAGCAAACTACAGAATTCTGCTACAATTACCAAACACTGCATAATTTCTGTCTAATTATACAGAACTAATGTGCAACCTCTCTGTATTAATAATAAAGCAATTAACCTAAAATACCAAATTGGTGTGAGTTCCTTGACTATTTTCTCATTACCACAGTCTGTTCCTGGTTTTGAACAATTGTACATTGTTACTGTTAGCTCCAGATTAAGTATATTTTTACATCTATCACAATAGCCTTAACACTCATCACCTCCAATTTTCTCACCTTTCCCTTTCCCCCAAATTTATGTGTATGAAAAAAGGTGATGTCTGCAATAGGAGTTCATTATAAATCAGATGCATTTATGGACAATTAGAAATGTTAAGAGACATAATATATTATCATAACCTTCTGCATTTATTTTTTTCCTTTTTTTAAATACCAATAGATCTTGTAGGAGACACTTCCATTGTGTCTGACACTTCTGATGTTATGGTGTCAATGTAAGTATGTGTGAAAACCATTACCTTGTCAATTCTGTGATGTCAATGGCAACTTGATGTCAATGAAAATGTATAAGGTTCTTCCATTATCATCCTAACAGCTTCTGTAGTCTTTTCAATATATCAAAAGACACTAGTCTGTAAGAAAGACTAACTGCCCAAAATTGCTGCCTGCATTTCTTAAAATTAAAGCTGGGGCATTGCATTATGATTTCTCTTTACAGCCAGCAGTAGAAAAAATATGTAGAATCACAAATAAATAAAATAATAAGCAGTTATTTTTGTTTTGTGGTTAAGAACGTAAAATGACTTACTGTTTTGAATTTTTAGAATTCAAATGGCTGGTGCACATAACAGGGAAAATTCTTATTTATAAGTGGAAATAATGAAGAGAACTTCAGCTGTAGACAGTGCTATGTTGAAAATACACTAGGAAACACTCAAAAAAGTAGGAAGGTCACTGGAAGCAATTACCTTACCTAAAATTATGCCCATCAAAAGCAGCAGTGTCCCTGTTGTGATATTGAACTGTTTCATGTAGTGATTTCCTAGGCAGAGAGTAATCATGGCATATCACTAATCTTAGGTAAATAACAGTTAGGTCCTTGTATAATAAAATAAGTATGGATTGCGTTGTGCTTTCACACCATTTATGTTTTCTTTTTCCCATATGTACAGTGTGGTTTAGCAAGGCTCACTCACTTTTTAAATGACTCTTTAAGCATAAATTTTGCCCCAATTTGCTTTGGCAGATGTTGAGTACTTCTAACAGTACTTGAATGCATACTTTTGCCATGCAAAATGCACACGCACATGCAAATAGTGGCATCGTTTGCTTTAGGTTCTAATCACTGGAGGTGATAGGATTTGTGAACTTATAAAATATTAGGAATTTGTTTCATTATTTTTAGCAGTTTGCCTATTAGTTTGGCACATAAAGTTCTTAGAATAAGAAGAATTTTTTTTTTTTTTTAATTTTAGGAATATGTACTGTGTGCATGTGTGATCTTACTTTAAAAAACCTGACATTGTGAAGGGGCACCGAAATAAGCATACAGGTAGATTACAATTCCAAGAGGTTTTTTTTTTTTTTTTAAGTGTTCCATCCTGAAGCCTTGGGAGACTTTGCAAAAGACACGTATGTCATTCGAGGTGTCTTAGTGTAAGTGTAGGGTTTTCTAGGTAAATTGTATATGGAATGAGATTATTGGCAGAAGAAATGAGCTGATACATAATAAAAATTCTGTCACAATAAGTGTATGTGTAAATGATGTGTATTTGTGTATGTATGTATATAATCATGTAACAATGTTATAATTTGATACATAGCCATAAAAAGTACATATTTATTATTTTTTTGGCAGTTTTATTCCTTTATTTGATAATCAGCAGTTAGTTCTCATCCACATTAACTGTAGACTTTTTAAAGTGGTGACAGGTACCTTGGTAACCAGCATATAGAGCTTCATCCTTGTTAAGTTTTCTGGACAACCATACATGGATATGGTATGGAACATTCCTCATTCTTTGGCCAAGACAGCTTTGTTGAGCTTGGTGACAATGCACACATCCAGAGTTCCCATCTCCTTCATGGCAAATTTCTGGATTTCTTTGTGTGCCCAAGGGGCACACTTTTTGAAACCCACTCCATGGATGAGCTTGTGGATGTTGATGGTGTATTCTCTGGTCACAAGCTCATTGATGGCAGAACAGCCCTTCTTCTCACCATCCTTCTTTGTAGGCGCCATTCTGCCAGGTCCTGGTTGGAAAAGCACATCTCATTTTTAATTTGGGGATCAAAATATGTTTTACCTGTATTATCTGGGTCTAAATTTAGCGTTTTCCCCTAATCCTTTACTGATTATTTTGGGGAAGGGGGCATTTTAGCATTTGCAAAAAGGGTCAGAAAGTGATCAAAGCTTTTGGACTTCAAATGAATTCATTTGCTATTTTGAGCAATTTGATGAAAATTTGAGAAGAAAGTTAGTGATTGAATTAGATAAGACTTTTATTTATGTATTAATTTTAAAATTTTTATTTATTTATTCAAGAGTGAGAGAGAGACAGAGCACATGCAAGAGCTGGGGCGGGGGGGCAAAGGGAGATGGAGAGAAGCAGACTTCCCGTTGAGCAAGGAGCCCAACATGGGGCTTGATCCCAGGACTCTGGGATCATGAGCTCAGCTGAAGGCAGATACTTAACTGACTGAGCCACCCAGGTAGACCAAGAAAAGACTTTTAAAAATTACCTATGGATTTCAGTGAATGTATGGATATATTTAATGTGTATATTCCATGATTTCCTATTTGCAGAATAATCAAGAGTTGGCCAGATGTTATTTTTTTAAGATTTATTTCTTTATTTTTAAGAGAGAAAGAGAGGAGGGCAGAGGGAGAGGGAGAGAGAGCATCTCAAGCAGACTCCCCACTCAGTGCAGAGCCTAACCTGGAGCTGGATCTGATGACCCTGAGACCATGACCTGAGCCAAAATCAAGAGTCACACATTTAACTGGCTGAGCCACCAAGGTACCCCAAGAGTTGACCACATTTTAAAGCAGATTCCTGTGTGTGTGTGTGGTACTGCAGATTATGGAAACTTTTTTGAGAATGCCATTTTCTGTCTTATGGTATGAACCAAAAGAAGATACTATTAAAAAGGAAACCATCAAGCTTAATAGTCCCTTTCAAAGTTGGAAGCCCTGTAGATGAATTCCGATGGATATATAATGTACTTCTTTATTTTCACCCATATGCAGGTTTGGAGTGGTGGGAAGAGGGAATGAGAGCAAGAGAGTAAGAGAAAGAGAGGATGAGAATGTGGTATGTATGTATCCATCATATCTAGAGATGGAAGGAGAAATAAAAAAAAATTAATAGAAGGGACAGAGGAGAACAAGAAACTGTTGCTACCTGGAGGAAATAATAAATACTAAGCTGAAAAGCTCTGATCTCAACCATGAGATTTGGCATCTCTCCAGTTGGAGAAGACCCTTTTAGAAAACATGCTCTCTTCCTCACAGTGTTCTATTTTCCCATTTGTGAGAGTGAAAAGAGAAGGCACCACTAAGAAAGATGTTCTCCAAACTTATTTAACAATTTTCCAATTGTGAATCAGGTACATCCTTAGACAGCGTGAATCACATGGCAGCAGCATCCTTCATACCCCAAATCCAAGACATTGTAGGAAATTCAGACTGTATTTTCATTCTAAAGACAATAGTGACATTGAAAAGAAACTAGAGCTGCTTACCTCAAAATGTGAATCAAACTGCAGGGGGGTGGTAGTTAAAAGTATTCCCCCAGCCTGGCTTGATTTTCTTTAGGATGGATGATTGTCATTCTTCCCTAGCATGAGCAGTTTAGGTAAAGCTGGGTGCCTTTTCTTGCATTAACTCATTGTATGCTTTCCTAATCTTTCTGTTTTATTGTTGTCAAAAGGCAGAGATAGTGAAAGACAGCACATTCCAAACTAAAAGTTGGCTTCCTCAGCTAAGGCAAGTGTTATCCCTGAGGTCAAGGACTGTCTGAATCAATAGCACACCATTCTGTATTGTTCAATTTAAATGGTGAGTCAGTTCACATAATCCAAATTCTTGTCAGTTGCAAAAGAACTCTTTAAAAATACCTTGCTGCCATCCATTTCTTAAAACTGATTAGCAGCAAATTACTAGAGACCATTCTATCAATGCATCAGTATATCTTGATGCACTAGTGATTGGGCAGGGTAGTGTTTTTCTTCATATTTAGCTGCTTATCAAGTACTTTTTGATACATACATATTTATTTTCAAGCACCATTTAGAAAATATTAACTAGAGTTGCTGCATCCACAGAAATTTTAAGCCACTTATTTTGTTTCCAATTAACAAATGTATTTCAAAGGCGGTGAAAGCTGATTAAAAAACCTGCCACACAGCCACTTTATAATACAAAATAATTTATCTGAAATGAAATTCAAAATTTAAAAATAGACTCTCTTTGCCAAGCATATAACAGTTAATAGTGCCTTGATTTTTCTTTTTTTTCTTTTTTAAAAAAGCATTTGCTTATACTTTGACATACTTAGCACACTAAATTCCAACTTAAAAATAATTTTGTATAATACTGAGTAATTCCATTGAGCTGAATATATCTAGTCATTATTTCCCAACATTTATCAAGAATTTATAGTATCTCAGGGACTATTTTATGTTATTTTATTCAGGTTTCACAAAAATCCTATGAAGTAAGATGCTATTATCTCCATTCTATGGATGAGAAGACTGATGTGACATTGAATAACTTGTCCTAACATCTGCCTGGCTATTAAAAGCTATAATTGGAATTCACACCCAGTGCTGTGTAATTACATAGCCAATGTATGTTCAACCATGCCATTCTTTCTTAAAGTAGAAAAAAATATAGAATCAAAGAATACTCCTTGAGGTATTGTATGTAAGTGTGATTCATCCTGGGTTGAATTACGTGTTTTTTTTTTTTTTTAATTTTTAATGTAACCAGAATAGTAAAAATGTGGGAATCTAGGAGATGTGGAAAAGAGAAAGTAGAGAAGCATATCAGGTAATGGCATAAGTGAAATTACATTTTTGGTATAGAGGATACTCATGGTCATTGTTTTTCAAAGTATGTTCCAGGACTTTTAGCTTAGAAATGCAGAATCCCATCCCCACCCCAGGGCCATCCAATGAGAATCTGTGTTTTAACCAGATCGCCAGGTGATTCATCACATTAAATTTTCAGCAGCACTGGTCTAGTCACTGATTTGACTGAATAGAAACTGAGTTGATATTTTCACTCACTTTGGAGGGCTTGCGTTGACCTGCAGTGCTGTCTGTAAACCTGGGTTCAGTACTCTAATGAAGAGGGAGATTGCTCAGGAGGGGTTACCATGGGATTTAGAATGGCTAAGCCACCAGCAATCTTTCTAGCCAGACTCAGGGGAAATCATATCAAAATAGTAGAGACTTGGCAAGCTGCCAGCATTATCACACTAGCTTCTTTTTCTTTTTCTGTCCAGACCCGTGTCTTATGTCCATATATGTTTTTACTTCAGCTCCAGTCTGGGCATGAAGGAAACACAGTTGGATGATGTCAAAAGAGTACATGCAGAAAGATAAATAACTGGTGAGGGAAAAATTTTAAAATAAGCACCCTTGGTGAAGCAGTAAACAAGTATTTCTGAGAGGAAGAGAGAAGGAAAAATGCATGGGTGAAAATTTGAAGGAGTTACTTAAGACCTCCCAGAATTAATATGTTTGGAATCTAAATTTAATACCTAGTTTGTCACTCAAGCCATGGCGTTATTTTTTATCTGAGCATATAATTTTCATAACATCAAGAAAGAAAGAATATCTTGGCTAGATGTAAATCTTTACTAGTAAAAGATTTCTAAAGTATTAATAACTTTTATTGAATTAAAAGGGTGTAACATTAAATTATAACCTTAACTGTCATAATAATATGGCATAATAGCATAATTATGATTAAATTATTATCACTATTTCATCTGTCACAGATGAATCTCCTAGATAGATGAAAAAAATCTCATTTGTTCATTATTTTACCTTCCCAGCAAGTGTCCTACTGTCATGTCACAAATTCGTATAATGTCCTTGAGAGCTTGATTTTCTGTTAGAAATTCAGAGTTAACACTGAAGTATGTGAAACCCACAGATGGCAAAGTGAAATTCCTACTGAATATACATTTGATGAGATTATGTGTCTCATTTATTCCAGCCACAAAAGAAATATTTTGTCCTTATGAACTGTGCCGCAGTTAAACTTGTTTTGGTGATAGTATGTGAATAAGGATGAACTGGGTTGAAAACTTTAAAGCTTAGGGAAGTCTTGTCTTTTTTACTCTGGGAACAGAGATATTCTATTGCCCCTTGAAGCACACTACTCTTGATGAGGTGTCATCTCTTTTCCTTTTTACTTTTAAGTTTAGAGAATACATGTTGTGATCAGATATATGCCAAGGTTATCATTAATGATTTAAAGAAAGAAAAGAAAAGAAAGCTTACATTTATATAGCATATACACAACAAAACTTACCTCTATATGTATTATCCTCTATATAATATTTATAATAAGCTTTTGAACTGTGTACTGTTATGATTTACAGATGAGGAAGTCAGAATGGCTAAGTGATTTGCTCAAGGTCACATAGCTAGTAAGTGGCAGAGCTAGGTAAGACTTAACTAGATGTTGGATGTTTAGACTATTTTTAATTTGTCCATTCATAAAATATTTATGGAACACCTATTATGTTCCAAGTATTGTACTACATATTGGCATGCAATAACAAGTAAAGAGAAACAGTATCTGTCATTTTTTTGAAGGTTACAGTCTAATGGCAGGGGAGGAAGACACGCAGGGGCAGACAGTCAATTAAGCGTGGAAAACTGAGTAAGTGCCCTAAAGGAGAGTTCAGGGCAGAGGATCTCCATGTACTGAGAGGGTCATCAATATCTACCCCCAAACTAAGTCCTTGAGCTGGGGTTTGAAAGAAGAAAAAGGAGATACTATAATGAGACAGAAGGTATATGTGTAAAAGGGATGTGGTAACTGGGGTGGGGTAATATTTTGAAACAATAGGGGCAGCATATATCAAACCCCCAGTGTAGTTCGGTATTTTTTAAATTAATATATGGTCAGTATGGCTGAAGCATAGATGGCAAGGGAAAGGGTGGAGTGGTAAGTGATAAGAGGCAAGGACTGGACTATGCATGGCCTTTCAACACCCTGTGAAAGATTTGAATTTAAGGTAATGAGAAGCCCTTGGAGAACTCTATGTGTTTTAGGAGTTGGGTGAAAATGGCAAGATGTGCATTTTGAACACTCAGCTGACCTTTGGTGAGTGGATTAAAAGGGAAATAGGCAGTGGTAGAGATCAAGGAAAGTGAGATTGGAGGCAGAGCTGGATTATGGCCTTTAGATGCAGACAACTCTTTTTATATATTTATTTAAATTTACTGCTAGAATTATAAATAATATACATATTAATACAATCAATAATATACAAATCAATACAAATTGGTATATCAATTTCAGATATTGACTTCCTGCTATATTTGTGAACATTTTATACTTCCCATTTTATTTCCCACAATTTCCACATTCATATTTTTACTTACTATTATTATTATTATTATTGAGTATAGATGACACACAATGTTATATTAGTTTCAGGTGTACAACAGTGATTTGACATATATTATGATATAGTCAGCACAAGTGTAGCTACCATCTGTCACCATACAACACTATTACATCATTGACTCTATTCTTTATGCTGTGCCTTTTATTCGATAACTGGAAGTCTGTATATCCCATTCCTCTTCACCCTTTTTGCCCGTTCTCCTACTCCCCTCCCTCAGGCAACCATCAGTTTGTTCTATATATTTTGAAGGTCTGATTTTGCTTTTAGTTTGTTCATTCGTTGGTTTCAGTTTTTGTTTGTTTGTTTAGGTTCTACATATAAGTGAAATCATATGTTATTTGTCTTTCTCAGTCTGACTTTTTTCACTTACCGTAATACCCTTTAGGTTCATCCATGTTGTCTTAAATGGCATGATCTCATCTTTTATTGGCTATGTGTTTGGAGTTATTGTATCACATGGTAGTTCTATTTTAAAATTTTTGAGGAACCTGCATACTGTTTTTCACAGTAGCTGCACCAGTTTACATTCCCACCAACAATCTTATGAGGGTTCCTTTTTCTCCACATCATCACCAACATTTGTTATTTCTTGTGTTTTTGATTTTAGCCATTCTGACTGTTGTAAGGTAATATCTCATTGTGGTTTTGATTTACATTTCCCTAGTGATAAGAGATGCTGAGCAACTTTTCATATATCTGTTGGTCATCTGTATGTCTTCTTTGGAAAAATGTCTAGTTAGGTCCTCTGCCCATTTTTTTAATCAGATTGGTGTGTGTGTGTGTGTGTGTGTTGATTATTTAAGTTTTTATATATTTTGGATATTAATCCCTTATCAGATATATCATTTGCAAATATTCTCTCCCATTCAGTAGGTTTCCTTTTTGGTTTTTTGATGGTTTCCTTCATTGCATAAAAACTTTTTATTTTATGTACTCCCAATAGTTTGTTTTTGCTTTTCTTTCCCTTGCTATAGGAGACATATCTAGAAAAATATTGCCATGGCTCATATCAGGGAAATTACTGTCATACTCTCTTCTACGATTTTTATGGTTTCAGGTCTCACATTTAGGTCTTTTTTTTTTTTCTCATATATATGATACATTTTGATATTTTCTATTTTATTTTATTTTATTATTTTTTAATGTTTTTTATTATATTATGTTAGTCACCATACAGTACATCCCCGGTTTTCGATGTAAGGCTCGATGATTCATTAGTTGTGTATAACACCCAGTGCACCATGCAATACGTGCCCTCCTTACTACCCATCACCAGCCTATCCCATCCCCCCACCCCCCTCCCCTCTGAGGCCCTCAGTTTGTTTCTCAGAGTCCATAGTCAAACATTTAGGTCTTTAATCCATTTTGAATTTATTCTTTTGTACAGCATTGGTATGTGGTCCATTTCATTCCTTTTCATGAAATTGTCCAGTTTTCTCAACACCAATTATTGAAGAGGCTGTCTTTTCCCAATTGTATATTCTTGCCTCCTTTGTCATAGGTTAATTAACCATATATTTGTGTTTTTTCCCCCTGCACTCTGTATTCTGTTCCACTGATCTATGTGTCTGTTGTTGTGCTAGTGCCATACTGTTTTGATTACTACAGCTTTGTAACTTTGTAATAGATCTTGAAATCTGGAATTGTAGTACCTCCAGCTTTTTGTTTGTTTTTGTTTGTTTTGTTTTTCTTCTCAGGATTCCTTTGACTATATGAGGTCTTTTGTGTTTCCATACAAATTTTAGTATTATTTGTTCTAGTTCTGTGAAAAATACTGTTGGTATTTTGGTAGGGATTGCATTGAATTTGTAGACTGCTTTGGGTAATATGGATATTTTAACAATATTAATTCTTTTAGTCCATGAGCATGGAATTTCATTTTTTTTTTTGTGCTATCTTCAATTTCTTTCATCAGTGTTTCACAGTTTCTACCTCTTTGGTTAAGTTTATTCCTAGGTATTTTATTCTCTTTGGTGCAGTTGTAAGTGGTGGTGTTTTCTTAATTTCTCTTTCTGTTACTTCATTATTAGTGTATAGAACCACTATGTATTTCTGGGTATTAGTTTATATCCTACAACTTTATTGAATTTATTTATTACTTGTAGTTTTTTGGTGGAGTCTTTAGGATTTTCTATATTGTATCATGTTGTTTGCAAATATTGACAGTTTAACTTCTGCTTTACCAGTGTGGATGCCTCTTACTTCTTTTTCTTGTCTGATTGCTGTGGTTAGGGCTTCCATTACTATGTTGAATAAAAGTGGTGAGAGTGGACATCTTTGTCTTGTTCCTGATTTTAGAGGAAAAGCTCTCAGTTTTTCCACTATTGAGTATAATGTTAGCTGTTGTTTTTTCATATATGGCCTTTATTATGTTGAGGTATGTTCCCTCTAAATCCACTTTTTTGAGAGTTTCATCATAAATGGATGTTGGATTTTGCCAAATGCTTTTGCTGCATCTATTGAGATTATTATATGATTTGTATGCTTTGTTTTATTGATGTGGCGTATTATGTCAATTGATTTGTGAATATCAAACCGTCCTTGCATCCCTGGAATAAATCTACTTGATCATGGTGAATGTAAGTTGTATGCAGTTTGCTAACATTTTATTGAAGATTTTTGCATCTGTGTTCATCAGGGACATTGGCTTGTAGTTTTGTTTTGTTTTTTTGTGGTATGTTTGGTTTTGGAATCAGGGTAATGCTAGCCTCATAGAATGTGTTTGGAAGCTTTTCTTCCCCTTCTATTTTTTGAAGTAGTTTGAGAAGGATAGGTACTAACTGTCTTTAAATGTTTGGTAGAATTCACCTATGGATCCATCTGGTCCTAGACTTTTATTTTTTTTAGTTTTCTGATTACTGTTTTGATGTTGTTACCAGTAATTAGTATGTTCAGATTTTCCATTTTTTCCTGATTCAGTTTTGGAAGATTGTATATTTCTAGAAATTTATCCATTTCTTCTAAGTTGTCCAATTTGTTGGCATATAATTTTTTGTTGTATTCTCTTATAATCCTTTGTATTTATGTGGTGTCATTTGTTACTTCTCCTCTCTCATTTCTGATTTTATTTAATTTGGTCCTTTCTCTTTTTCTTAATGAGTTTGGCTAGAATTTACTTTTGCTTATCTTTTCAAAGAACTAGCTCTTGATTTCGTTGAGTTTTTTCTACTGCTTTTTTAGCCTCCATGTCATTTATTTCTGCTGTAATCTTTATTACCACCTTCCTTGTACTCACTTTGGGCTTTGTTTGTTCTTTTTTAGTTCCTTTAAATATAAGATTTGATTTTTATTTGAGCTTTTTCTTGTTTCTTGAGATAGGCCTATAGCACTATATATTTAACTCTTAGAACTATTTTCACTGGGTCTCAAATGTGTTGGACCATTATGTTTCATTTTCATTCATCTCCATGTATTTTTTATTTCTTCTTTGTTTGCTTTGTTGACCCATTGGTTGTTTAGTATCATATTGTTTAGCCTCCACCTGTTTGTGTTTCTTCCAGTTTTTTTTTCCTTATAATTTATTTCTAGTTCCATACTGTTGTGATCAGAAAAGATGCTTGGTATGACTGGAATATTATTAAACTTATTGAGGCATATTTTGTGGCCTAACATGTGATCTACCCTGGAGAATGTTCTATGTGCACTTGAGAAGAATGTGTATTCTGTTGTTTGTGGGTGGAATGCTCTGGATATATCTCTTAAGTCCATCTGGTCTAATGTGTCATTCACAGATACTATTTCCTTGTTGATTTTCTGCCTTGGTGTTCTATCCATTTCATGTAAATGGAGTATTAGGGTCTTGTACTATTATTGTATTACCATCGATTTCTCTTTTTATGTCTGTTAATATTTGCTTTATATATTTATGTTCTCCAGTGTCAGTTGCACAGATATTTATATCCCCTTGTTAGATTAATCCCTTTATCATTATGTAATGCCCTTCTTTGTCTTGTTACAGTGTTTGTTTTAAAGTCTATTTTGTCTTATATAAATAGTGCTAACCCTGTTTGTTTATTTTCTTCCATTTTTATAGTAAATGCTTTTTTATCCTTTCACTTTCAGTTTGTATATGTCTTTCCTTTTTCTTTTCTTTTTTTATTAAGTAGTCTCCATACCCAGCATGGGGCTCAAACTCAAAGAAAAAATAACTTTCCTTTTCTTTTTCCTTTTCTCTCTTTTTTCTTCCTCCTCCACATTTTATGTATATGCTAACATATTTTACATCTTTTTATTCATAATTTTCTTAAGTTTAATTATGGCCATTTCTTTTCCACTTAAAGGAGTCCCTGCAACAACATTCCTTGTAAGGCTGGTTTAGTGGTGATAAACTCCTTTATCTTTTGTCTGGAAAACCTTCATCTTTCCTTCAAATATGAATAATGACATTGCCAGGTATTCTTGCTTATAGTTATTTATTTATTTATTTTTCTTTCAGCCCTTTGAATATATCATGCCACTCTTCTAGCCTGCAAAGTTTCTGCTAACAATCAGCCTATAGACTTACAGGTTTTTCCTTGTAGGTAACTTATGCTTTTTTGTTGATGCTTTTAAAATTCTTTCTTTATTCATAACATTTGACATTTTAATTATGTGTGGACCTCCTTGGGTTCATCTTGTTTGGAACTCTGTTTCTTGGGCCTGGATGTCTACTTCCTTCCCTAGGTCAGGGAAGTTTGAGCAATTATTGCTTCAGACATGTTTTCTACACCTTCTCTCTTCTTCTGGGAACCCTGTAATGCAAATGTTTGTTAACTTGATGCTATCCAAGAGATCCCTTAACCAGTCCTCATTTTTTTTTTTTATTTAATTCTTTCTCTTTTTGCTGTTTAGCTTGGGTGCTTTCCATTACCCTGTCTTCTGGATCACTGCTATGTTCTTCTGCGTCTGCTAATCTACTGTTGATTCCCCTTAGTGTTTTTGTTTTTTTTTTTATTTCAGTTATTGTATTCTTCAACTCTGGTTGGATCTTTTTAATATTTTCTCTCTTTATTGAAGGTCATACTAAGTTCTTCCACTCTTCTCTCCAGCCTGATGTGTATTTTTACAGAACATTACTTTAAAATCTTTATTAGGCCTATTATTTATCTCACTTTCATTTAGTTCTTTTCCTGAGGTTTTTTTTTTTTTTTTTTCTTGTTCTTTCTTTTGGACCATATTTCTCTGTCTCCCCATTTTGCTTGACTTTCTGTGTTTGTTTCTATGGATTAGAAACTACTTCTCCTAAGCTTGAAGGAATGGTCTTGTGTCTTATCATCCCCTACATAGACTGTGTGTGCTTAGTGACTTCTTGCTGGCTTTCTAGAGCTGTGTCTGGCATGAACTTCTAGTCCTGGAGCTTACCACATCTTAGGAGCCCTGTCAGGACAGCTAAAGTTCAAGTAGATGTAAGCCAGGTGTCCTGAGGTTCCATGCACTGAGGACACCCTGGCAAGACAGCTGAAGCTGAAATGGGAGCAGGCTGGGGTGCCCTGGAGCACTCTGTGCAGGGGGTGCTTTGGCAGGGTGGCTGGAGCAGATATGGCCTACAGCCCTGGAGGTCCCTAAGTTCTCTGCACAGAGAGCGCGCTGGCAATATAGCTGAAACTAAAGTGGGTGCAAGCAGGGGGACCTGGGCTGTACACACAGAGAGCATTTTGACAAATAGCTGTAAAGTTGAAGTGTATGTAAACTGAGGTACTCCAGGATTCTCTGCACAGAAGGTGCTCTGAAGGTCAGCTGGAGCTGAGGCAGGATATAGGCTGGGAGGTCATGGGGTGCTCTGTGCAGAGGATGCCCTGGCAGCACAGCTAAAGCTAAAATGGGCATGAACAAGTGTGGTCCCTGGCTCTCTGCACAAAATATGATCTGACAAGACAGTTGAAGCTTAAGTGGTTGCATGCCAGGTTGTCCTGGGGCTCTGTACATTGAAGGTGACCTGACAGGACAGCAGATGCTGAGTTGGGTACCAGCCAGGGTGGCTCAAGGTATTCAGCACAGAGGCTGCCCTGGCCAGGAGATTGAAGCTGAAGCCAATGCTGGCAGGACTGTTCTGGGGTATTCCCCACAAGGCGCATTCTGGAAGGGTGGCTGGATCTGAAGCAGACATCAGCTGAGAATTTCTGGAGCTCTGTACTTGGGTGCCCTAGCAAGCCATATGAAGCCAAAATGGTGTGAGCTTGGAGTGTTCTGGAGTGTTTTGCACCCTTGTCACCTTGGTGCAAAGGCTGGGACTGTAGTGAGTGCATCCAGGGATGTCCTGTTGTACACTACCCTGTGGCAACCTTAGTAGGATGGCTGGGGCTAATGTGGGTTAGGGGCCTGGGCCTCACCGAGGTGGCAAGCTGGTTAGCACTCCCAGACTGTCCACGTGTCTGTGCTTTCAAGGTGGATGGAGAGCGTAGACCATGTGTGTTAGCCTCTCCCCCTGAGAGAGCTTTCCAGCCACTCCCCCCACTGTTTGGTGGAGTTCTAGGGCTGGCTGTTTTATTTGCTAGTCGCTGTTTTAAACTGCTGCTTTTTAAAGAAAAATTTTAAAAAGACAAAGAAAAGAAAGTAAAAGAAAGGGAAGAAGAAAGGCAAGGAAAGAAAAGGAAAGGGAAAAGGGAGGGGAAAGAAAAGAAAAATGCAAATGGTAAGGAAAGGAAAGAAAAGGGAAAAGGAAAGGAAACATGGAGCTTATTTTCTGTACCCTAGCATGACAAGGGCTCGTATGGGTTTGGGAATATGGGGCTTGTTACGGGGACCGAATTTTTTTTTTTTTTTTTTTTTTTAAGATTTATTTATTTGAGAAAGAGCGAGAGAATGCGTATGAGCTGGGGGAGGGCCAGAGAGAGAGGATCTCAAGCCAACTGTACTCTGAGTGCAGAGCCTCACTTGGGGCTCACTCTCATGACCCTGAGATTATCACCTGAACTGAAACCAAGAGTGAGACTTTTGACCAACTGAGCTGCCCAGACACCCCAGGGCCAAATCTTGCTCTCATCTGCACTTTTAAGGTAGAGAGGGTACATAAACAGTGTCATTCTCCAGTCCTTCTGACCTGGAGACCATTGCTGCAGCTCCTTCACTGTTTAACACAATTCTAGTGCTGTCAGTTTTATATGCTAGTTGCTCTTTTAAACTCTGTTGTTTTGTTTTGTTTTGTTTCGTTTTTTTCTGTGCCCAAGAACAGAGGAATCCATTACAGTACCTCAGTACGATGGCGGCTTTCCACTGCAGTTCACAGGGTCGGGGGTGGCGTTTCCCTTTGTTACCATGTCTCCATCTCTCTTGCTGTTCAGTTCAGTCAGCCCTCAGTTCTTACGGAGGAATTGTTCTATATATAGGTATAATTTGGTCTGTTCTATGGAGGTGAGTTCTGAGTCTTCCAGCATTGCCATCCTAGCCTAGAACCCACCATTTCCCCATTTTAATAATAATATGTTAGTTAAATCAGTGGTTGCATTATTACATTATTATGACCATATAAACATTATTCTCTGATCATTCATGTAATGAATTATGATTATAATTTGTTTTATTCAACTTTTTGTTTTCCAGGGATCGATAATTGTCTTCATTTGTCATTTGCTTATATTTCTGTAGATCTTCTTTTATAGTTTGCCAAATGTTTAAATGCATATCTTTCTTTTTTTCCAAATTCATAAGTATATCAAATGATCCATTAGTTCCATTTTTCTCCCACACACCTCTGACATACCTCCATCTCTTCTTCCTATTTGTGCTGGTCGTTCTCTATGCTAGCTGTTTAGCTTTTGACCTGCAGTCTTCCTTTACTCTTGTCATAGATTTGCTTTCTTTGTTCTCCCCTGGGAAGTCCCGTGCCACTCTGACTTCACCAGGTCATATGTGCTAATTTGTTTTCTTTTCTTTAGAATTTGTCTGATATTTGGTAATTTGAAACTCTATGGGGCTGGGTGTATTACAAGTATTACTATATGTTGTTTTGAATGAATTTTGGATGTTTTGAATGTGTATGTTCAATTTTCTATAGTATTTTTCTAACATTATTTTTTAAGAACTTTTCCCTCTGCACCCTCTGATCTCTACTCTTAGACTTTTATTTGTTGAATGTTGGTCCTCATGGCCTCAACACTGAGCCTCTGTTTTTCTTAAAAGTCTCTTGTTTTCTTATCTTTCACTTCTATTTTCTGTAATCCTTTTTTTTCCCACTAAGTTAAAATTAGAATATAAAAATTATATTAGATTCAGGTATACAACATAATAATTCAATTTTTGTATATACTACCAAGTGATCACCACACTGTCTGGTTACATTCTAGCACCATACAACTAAACTCTTTACCCATTTTGTCCATCCTTCACCCTCTGATAACCACCAGTCTGTTCTTCATATCTGAGATTGGTTTTGTTTGTTTTGTTTGCTCATTTTTTAATTTTGTTTTTTGAATTCCACATATAAGAGAGATCATATGTTATTTGTCTTTTTCTGTCTGATTGATTCATATTGCGCAATACCCCAAGGTCCATCCTTGTTGTCTCAAATAGAAAGATTTCAGTCTTTTTTTTAATGGCTTTTTATTCCATTGTATTTCTGTACTACATCTTTTTTATTCATTCATCCATCAATAGGCACTTAAGTTGTTTCCATATCTTGGCTATTGTAAGTATTGCTGCAGTGAACATTGGGGTGCATACGTCTTTTCAAATTAGTGTTTTCTTCTCTCTTTTTTTTTTTTTTTTTTGGATGCACGGTAGTGGGATTGCTGGATCATATGGTAGTTCTATTTTTTTAATACTTTGAGGAAATCCATATTGTTTTCCATAGTGGCTGTACCAGTTTACATTTCCACCAACAATGCATGAGGTTTCCCCTTTCTCCACATCTTTGCCAGCACTTGTTATCTCTTGTCTTTTTGATAATAGCCGTTCTGACAGGGGGAGGTGATATCTCTTTGTGGTATTGATTTACATTTCCCTGATAATTAGTGATGTTGAACATCTTTTCATGTGCCTTTTGGCCATCCATATGTCTTCTTTAGAAAATATTTATTTAGATCTGCAGCTCATTTTTTAATCAGATTGTTTGTTTTTTTGTTTTTGTTTTTTGTTTTTGGGGTTTTTTGGTTTTTTTTTTTTTTTTTTTTTTTTTTTTTTTTTTTTTTTTTTGCTATTGAGTTGAGTTCTTGGTATATTTTAGATGTTAGTCCCTTGTTGTATATATGACTGGTAAATATTTTCTCCCATTTGGTAGGTTACCTTTCCCTTTTGTTAATGGTTTCCTTTGCTGTGTAGAAGCTGTTTTTTTGTTTTTGTTTTTGTTTTTTGAGTCAGATCCAAAAATTCGATGCCAAGACTTATGTCAAGGAGCATATGTTTTCTTTCTTGGAGTTTTACGGTTTTAGGTCTTATATTCAAGTTGGTAATCCATTTTGAGTTCATCTTTGCATGTGGTGTAAATTAGTGATCAAGTTTCATTGTTTAGCATGTAGCAGTCCAGTTTTCCCAGCACCATTTATTGAAGAAACTGTCCTTTCCCCATTGTATATTTTTGGCTCTTTTGTTGTAAATTAGTTGACTGTTTATGTGTGTGCTTATTTCTGGGCTCACTATTCTATTCCAGTGATCTGTCTGTTTTTATTCCAATACCATACTGTTTTGATTATCATATGTTTTGATTGTAGTATAGTTTCAAATCAGGAGTCATACCTCCAATTTTTTTTTTTTCTTTCTCAAGATAGCTTTGGGTATTTGAGGTCTTTTGTGGTTTCATACAAATTTTAGAATTACTTGTTCTGGTTCTGTGAAAAATGCCATTGGAATTTTAATAAGGATTGCATTGAATCTGTAAATTGCTTTAGGTATTATAGACATTTAATGATATTAATTCTTACAGTCCATGGGAATGGAATGTGTTCCCATTTGTTTATGTCTTCTTTGATTTCTTTCATCAGCGTCTTACACTTTTTGGTGTATAGGTCTTTTACCTTCTTGGTTAAGTTTATTCCTAGTATTTTTTTTTTTTTTTTTTATGAAATTGTCAGTGGGACTGTTTTTTAAATTCCTCTTTCCAGGAGCTTCTGGGTGGCTCAGTCGGTTAAGCATCTGCCTTTGGCTCTGGTCATAATCTGAGGGTCCTGGGATCGAGCCCCACATTGGGCTCCCTGCTTAGCGGGGATCTTGTTTCTCCTTCTCCCACTCCTCCTGCTTATGCTTATGCTTTCTCTCTCTCTCTCTGTGTCAAATAAATAAATAAATAAATAAATAAATAAATCTTTTTTAAAAATTCCTCTTTCTGATAGTTATTAGTATGTAGAAACACATCAGATTTGGTGTCCTACTTTATTAAATTTATTATTACTTCTAATAGTTTTTTTTTTTTTTTTGGTAGAGTCTTTAGGGTTTTCTATATATAATATCATGTAATCTGTAAATAGTGACCATTTTATTTATTTTTCCATTTGGATGGCTTTTATTTCTTTTTCTAGCCTAATTGCTGTGCTAAGACTCTCAATATTGTGTTGAATAAAAGTAGCAAGAGTAGATATCATTTTCCTGTTCCTAATCTTACAAAGGAAAATCTTGCAGCTCTTCACCATTGAGTATGATATTCACCCTGGGTTTGTCATATATGGCTTTTTTTATGTTAAGATACCTTCCTTCTGTACCTACTTTGTTGAGAGTTTTTGTCATAAATAAATGCTGAACTTTATCAGATACTTTTTCTACATCTATTGATCACTATATGATTTTCATTCTTCATTTTGTAAATGTGGTATGTGAGATTGATTGCTCTGCAGATGTTGAACCATCCTTGCATCCATGGACTAAATTCCTCTTGATCATATTGTATGATCTTTTTAAATTCTCTTTGCTAGTACTTTGTATAGAAATTTTGCACCGATGTTTAATAGAGTATTGGTCTGTGGTGTGTGCGTGCGTGGGTGTGTGTTTGTCTGGTTTTGGGATAAGGGTAATGTTGTCCTTGTCAAATGAGATTGGAAGCTTTTCCTTCTCTAGTTTTTTGGAAGAGTTTTAGAAAGATAGGTATTAAATCTTTGGATGTTTGGTAGAATTCACCCATGATGCCATCCGACTGTTGTTGGTTGGGAGTTTTGGAGGTTTTTTTTAACATTTTTAAAAATTTATTTTAGAGAGAGTGCATGTGGGTGCACGAGGTACGGGAGGAGGAGAGGGAGAAGGAGAAAGAGAATCTCAAGCAGACTCCCCACTGAGTACAGACTTGGATGTGGGGCTGGAGCTCATGACCCTGAGATCATGACTTGGGCCAAAATCAAGAGTTGGACACTTTACCGACTGAGCCATCCAGGTGCCCCTTTTTGGAGGTTTTTGATTGCCCGCTCAATCTCCTTACTGGTAAGAGTAAGACTAGTCTGTTCAGATTCTCTTTTTCTTATTGACTATAGTAGGAGATTGTTTCTTTTTTTTTTTTTTTTTTTTAAAGATTTTATTTATTTATTTGACAGAGATAGAGACAGCCAGTGAGAGAGGGAACACAAGCAGGGGGAGTGGGAGAGGAAGAGCAGGCTCCCAGCAGAGGAGCCTGATGTGGGGCTCGATCCCATAACGCCGGGATCATGCCCTGAGCCGAAGGCAGGCGCTTAACCGCTGTGCCACCCAGGCGCCCCAGGAGATTGTTTCTAAAAACTTCATCCATTTCTTTTAGGTTGTCCAATTTGTTGGTATGCATTTGTTCACAGTAGTCTCTTATGATCCTTTGTATTTCTTTGGTATCAGTTATAACTTCTGTTTTATTTCCAATTTTATTTATGTGAATTCTCTCTCTGTCTTTTTAATTTGTGAGTCTAGCTAGAAGTTTGTCAGTTTTGTTTATCTTTTTAAAGGACCAGCTCTTAGTTTCATTGATCTTTTTTATTTTTTTATTTTTATTTATTATTTTTTAAAAGATTTTATTTATTTGACAGAGAGAGAGACAGCCAGTGAGAGAGGGAACACAAGCAGGGGGAGTTGGAGAGGAAGATGCAGGCTCCCAGCAGAGGAGCCTGATGTGGGGCTCGATTCCAGAATGCCAGGATCACACCCTGAGCCGAAGGCAGACGCTTAACAACTGAGCCACCCAGGCACCCCTGATCTTTTTTATTTTTAAAATTGTTCTGTCTCTTCATTTATTTCTTCTCTGTCTTTATTATTTTCTGCCTTCTACCAACTTTGGGCTTCATTTGTTCTGTTGTTAGCTTCTTTAGGTTTAAAGTTAGTTTGTTTATTTGAGATTTTTCTTGTTCCTTGTAGTAGGCATATATCTCTATGAACTCCATTCTTAGAACTGCTTTTGCTGCTACCCATAGATACTATAGTACTGTATTTCCATTTCTTTTGTCTCAAAGTATTTTTGGTTTTCTCTTTGGTTTTTCAGTTGAGCCATTTGTTTTTTCAGTAGCATGTTGGTTAATCTCTACATATTTGTTATTTTTCCAGTTTTTTTCTTATTATTATCTTGTATACCATTGTGGTCAGAAAATATCCTTGGCATAATTTCAGTCTCCTTAAATTTATTGAGACTTGTATGTGGCCTAACGTGTCTATCTTGGAGAATGTTCTATGTGGAATCGAGAAGAATGTGTATTCTGCTGCTTTTGAATCCAATGTTCTGTACCTAGTATGTCCATCTAGTCTAAGGTGTCATTTAAGGTTGATATTCCCTTATCAATTTCTGCCTAGATGATTTATCCATTGGTGTAAGTGGGGTATTTAGGTCTCTAGTATTAATGTATTGATGTTGATTTCTCTCTTTAGGTCTGTGAATATTTGCTTTATACAGTTAGGTGCTCCTATGTTAGGTGCATAAATATTTACAAATGTTATATCCTCTTCTTGGATTGACCCCTTTATCATTATGGCCCTTCTTTGTATTTTATTAGAGTCTTGTCTTTTGTTAGAGTCTTTGTCTTAAATCTGTTTTGTCTAAGTATAGCTATACCAGCTTTTTTTCCTCTCCATTTGCTTGGATTTTTTCCCCCCATCTCTTCACTTTCAGTCTATCTATGTTCTCAGATCTGAAGGTAGTCTTTTATAATCAACATATAGATGGGTCTTGTTTTTTGTTTGTTTGTTTGTTTTTATCACTTCAGCCACTCTATATCTTTTGGTTTAAGAATTTACTCTATTTGAATTTAAAGTAATTATTGATAAGTATGTACTTACTGCCATTTTGTTAATTGTTTTCTGATTGTTTTTGTAGTTCCTCTCTGTTCCTTTCTTCTTTACTTCATATCTTCTGTTGTGGTTTGTTGACTTTCTTTAAGGTCATGTTTAAATTCCTTTCTCATTATCTTTTGTGTATTTTCTGTAGGGTTTTGCTTTGAAGTTACCATATATATAGTAATATATAGCAGCTTATATGTATAGTAGTCTATTTTAGGTTAAAAGTAATTTAATTTTGAACACATTCTAAAAATTACATGTTCACTTTCCCCCTATGTTTTATATTTTTAATGATTTTTAACATGTTTTATTTTCATTATTTTCATTTACATTGAAAAATTGTATAATTATCCTTAAACTAATTATTGTAGTTATAGTTAATTTTACTACTTTTGTCTTTTCACCTTCATAGTAGCTTTATAAGTGGCTAACCCACTAACTTTACTATATACCTACCTTTTCCAGTGACATTTTTAATTTCATGTTTCCTTGTTACTAGTGTGTTTTCTTCCAGCTTGAAGTCCCTTTAATATTTCTTGTAAGGCTGGTTTAGTGGTGATGAACTCCTTTATTGCTTTTTCTGGGAACTCTTTATCTCTCCTTCAATTCCGAATGATAGTTTTTTCAAGTAGAGTATTCTTGGTTGGTATTTCCTTTAAGCACATCAAGTATGTCACAGCAGTCTCCTCTGTCCTGCAAAGTTTCTGCTGAAAAATCAGCTTGTAGTGTTATGCAGATTCCTTTGTATATATCAAGTTGTTTTTCTCTTGCTGCTTTTAAGATTCTTTGACTTTTGACATTTTAATTATGATGTGTCTTGGTGTGATTCTCTTTGGGCTCAACTTGTTTAGAACTCTCTGGGCTTCCTAGACCTGGAAGTTTGTTTTTGTCTCCAGGTTAGGGAGGTTTTTAGCTATTAATTCTTCAAATCAATATTTTGCCTCTTTCTTTTCCTTCTGGGACCCCTATTATGTAAATGTTATTTTACTTCATGTTGTCCAATAGGTCCCTTAAGCTTTCTTCACATTTTAAAATTCTGTTTTTGTTTTTGTTTTCTTGGTCTGTTTGAGTTCTACTGCCCTTTCTTGTTGACTGCTGATCTATTCTTCTATTTCATCTAGTGTGCTGTTGAACTACTCTAGTTATTCTTCAGTTCAGTTATGGTATTCATTTCTGTGGCTTTTGTTTGGTGCTCTTAAATTTTCTGTCTTTTTATTAAATTTCTTACTTGTTCATCCATTCTTCTCCTGAGTTTGGTGAGCATCTTTATGACCATTATTTTGAACTCTCTAACAGGTTAATTGCTTAACTCCATTTTATTAAGATGGTTTTTTTTGTTTGTTTGTTCATTTTTGTTGGTTTTTTTTTTGTTGATGCTGTTTTTTTCCCCTGGGATTTTATCTGGTTCTTTCACTTGGAACCTATTCCTCTGTTTCCTTGTTTTGCTTTTATCTCAGGTGGTTTCTAAGTGTTAGGTGAACCAGCTACCTCTTTCAACCTTGAAGGAGTGGCCTTGTGTAAGCAATGAACCTTATTTTTCATCCTTGCCCTAGTGTTTGGTTGTCTCTTGAACTGTTGTGATTGTCTAAGCAGTCTGATTTATTCTTGATAGGTTCCAGTTGTTGAGTTGGTGCCAAGCTCTGTCAGTATTTGAAAGGGAGGGATCTTAGTCATCATATAGTTTCAGGCTGATTTGAAGCCAGACCATCAGGCAATAGGTTTCTAAGTATGCAAATGCATATAGTCCTATGGAACTGCAATACTGGAGTCTGCTGGGCTCCAGACCTGGTGATTTGGAGGTGTCCCCTTGCAACAATTGCAAAAATCGGACCTCCAAATGAGTGTATACGCTTCTTCCAGGGAAGGAATAGGCAATCTGTATTGAGCCCAAGGGAGAGCACAAAGCTGTTGTTTCCTGGTCTACATTCTCTGAGGGCTCATCCATAGCCTCTAGTAATCCTGAAGTGTGCCTCTCAGGCTGAAGCTGCAGTTTGAGTAAATAGACTGTTTCCAGAGGAAGACTGGGAATTTGTTTTGTCTGCTGTCTGTCCTCTGCCATGGGGTTGGTAGTCTTCTAAGAACTGTATCTCCAGTTGTTTTAGGCCCTCCTGGACACGTGAGCCAGACATTCCAAAGGCTTCCCCAGCTGTGTGCACCTGCTGGCTTCAGCAGTGCTGTGGGAGAGCCTAGAGTTGGGGTAGGCCTGCCAGCTGCAACAGGGCCAGATAGGAGCTCAGGGCCAGGGCAGACCTGCTGGATTCAGCAGGGGCACACAGGGACAGGGCAAGCCTCAGGGCTTAGAAAGACCATGGAGAGTGCAGGGGTGATACAAATTGAGGAAGAATGATTGGGCAGGGCAAGCCTGCCAATGGTAGCAAGGTAGAAGGAATGCAGAATGGTGCCTGCCAGCATGTCCTTCCCTAGGGAAAGTCCTAATACACACCTGCATCTCTGGCAGATGATGGAAGATTAGCTAATGAATCTCCTTAGCATAATGGTCAAGGTGCTTTTCAAATTGCTTCTTTCGTGCTGTGTCCTGGGGTGAATGAAATTGCATGTGAGACCTTTAAGAGCAGACTTTTCTTTCCTTACAGCCTTTTGGATCTCCTGGATGTTGGTTCTGCTGGTTTTCAGAGCCATACGTTTTTGAAGCTCACCTCCTCAGTGTAGATACCAAGGGTTGGGGTACCTGATGGGGGTATGAAACCTTCACTTCTCAGGGAAAAACTGTATTTATGACATCCCTCTCAATTGTGGGTCACCATGCTGGGAGCATGTGTTTTTTGTTTTTGTTTTGTTTTGTTTTGGCAAGACTCTTTTTAGCTACTCCTATGTTTCGGGATGTGGTCCTTTTATTTTTTGTTGTGGAGCAGCTCTTCAGCTAGTTTCTAGGTCTTTTTCAGGGTGAATTGATCTGTATGTAGATGGAGAGTTGATGTGTCCATGGGAGGAGATGAGTTCAGGAACATCCTATGCTGCTATCTTGAACCACTCCTATATTTTTTATTTTTTGTTCTTTCTGTAAGAGTTCTGATTTTTTTTTCCAGTTCCGTCCTTTGTATCAACTTGATTACCATGTTCTTGATTTCAAGGATCCTTTTCATTTTCTCCTATTTTCTTTGATTTATGCATTTTGCTATTTTATTTGGACACAATATCTCCTTATCTCTTTATGTCACAGAGGAAATAGATTATAGAAATTTAATTAAAGAATAAACTATATGTTTTCCTGTCCCCTTCCTCAATTTGGTTATTTTTTACCTCTAAATCTCATGTAAGAAGGTTTCCTCAAGTATCTTTTGACCTGTGGACATCCATTAATATTTTAGTGGTTCTATACATGTAATGACAGCATATATGATTTGGATCAACCTTCATATTGAGAACAGCTATAAGGATGGATATTTAAAAGTAACAAAAATTTCAACTGCAAGGAATTAAAGTAATTCTGAACATATATCACATAATTATATTGCCTCAAATAGATAAAGGAAGAATTAAAATAAAATAATCATAAGGAAAATAGATTAGTCCACAATCATAGTGAAAAAAATTTTACACCTTTTTCAGTAATTAACAGAAAAGGTAGATAAAAAATCAATAGTTGATTTTAGAAGATTTTTTAGTGGTATGTAGAATATGATTTCAATAACATTAAAAATGTACACTTTCTATATATATCATCAAGAAAATAACGTAAGTAAAAAAATAAAATAAAGTTTTATGTATGTTTAAATTTTATATAAATTATATATATGTATATAATTGTACTCAATAGCTACAAAATATAATCTTTGTAAGTATATGTAGAATATTTACAAAACCTAACAACATAACTGAGCCATAATTGTAGTTTCAAAAATTGAAATCAGGGGTGCCTGGGTGGCTCAGTCGTTAAGCGTCTGCCTTCGGCTCAGGGCGTGATCCCGGGGTCCTGGGATCGAGCCCCCCATCAGGCTCCTCTGCTGGGGGCCTGCTTCTTCCTCTCCCACTCCCCCTGCTTGTCTCTCTCTCACTGGCTGTCTCTGTGTCAAATAAATAAAAATCTTTAAAAAAAAATTGAAATCATATACAGAGCATATAATATTAGTATAATGGAACTAAGCTAGAAATAAATAATGGAGAATTATTAGAAAAATCCCCTTCAAGAGATTAAGAAAATGAAAAAATAAAAATAGCTTGAATTGAATGGTAATGAATATGCTAAATATAAAATTTTAGGGAAGCCATCTGAAATCATGGTTAAATAAATATGTACAGCCTTAAATTTATAAGATAGAAAAGAAAAAAGAGCAAAATATAATATGAGCATGAAGTTCAAGAGGTTGGCGATAGAACAGCAAATTTAACATAAAGAATTTGAAGATGGGGCGCCTGGGTGGCTCAGTCGTTAAGCGTCTGCCTTTGGCTCAGGGCGTGATCCCAGGGTCCTGGAATCGAGCCCCACATCGGGCTCCCTGCTCTGTTGGGAGCCTGCTTCTTCTTCTCCCACTCCCCCTGCTTTTGTTCCCTCTCTTGCTGGCTATTGCTCTCTCTGTCAAATAAGTAAATAAAATCTTAAAAAAAAAATTTGAAGAAAAAACAAAAGGAATGAGATTACAAAAATAGAAACAAATTTATAGTATAGTGCCAATAAACTCAAAAGTTAGGTTTTTTTTTAACAGATAACCTAAATTAATAAACCCCTCCAAGATTAATGGAGAAAAAAATGAAGGAGGGCACAAAAGTTAATATCAAGAATGACAAAGGGACATTACATATCACACAGACACTAAAAAGATTATGGGATATTATAAACAATTTTATAACAAAAATACAAAATATTAAAGTAGACAGACATCTGCTTCTGGTTAAAAGGCCAGAATTTGTCTTCTCACCTTAAGTAACTAGGAACCAGAAAAATCATTAAAACAATAGTTCGCAGATATTGGAAAATAATCAGACCGTGATACCTGAGAGAAAGGAAACATGTAAACTGATCCCTGTACAAGAAACAGATTACTTCTTATAAGCAGGTTCCAGGTTGCAGTGCAAAGAGAGGGAATTCAAAGTTGTCAGTGAATTGAGCTGGCAGAAATTAAATTAGGGAGGTCAAAGTAACTAAAATTTATGAGACTGAGTTTAGTGAGTTGAAATCTACAGAGATTGTGATATCAAGAGAGTTGCATATGGGTTCTCTCAAGTCTTTGCCTAAGTACTGATTGGCACATGTGTGAGAGAAAACTATCTGAGGCTGGTGAAAATCTGTCAGAGGAAGTGGGAGAATAATTTCTTGAGCTCATTTTAAGTTGAGAATGGTTTGCGTTCCCACTGACCAAAGTGGAAAAACTCATAAACAGAATTACATAGAGATTTGGTTAAATATTGAAGGATATTGCCTTAATAATGGGGCTTAAGTAATCCTAAATAACTAGTTTCTCAGATCTTGAAATAAGCCAACTGACTCTAAATAACTAACTGGATACCAGGAAGAAATAGGATATCATTTAAAAAAATACAACAAAGTCCAGAAACTAAAAAGGTAAAATTGACAATATTTGTGACCCTATAAAAAAATGACCAGGAATGGAAAGAAGCCAGAAAATAAGACCCATAATCAAGAGAAGAAACAACCAATAGAAACAGATTTCGAAATTGCAGAGACAATGGAACTACTAGAAGAGGAAATTAATAGAGATATTATAAATATTCTTCATTGTTCAGGAGGTAGAGGAAAATGTAAGTATGGTGTTATCAGAATTAGAAGATTTTAAAAAAGACTCAAACATCTAAAACAAAAATACACTGGATAGAATCAAAGTGTATTAGAAGAAGAAAAGGTCAGCAAACATGAAGGCATACTAATAGAAACTAACTAAGGTGAAGTACAGAGAGAATAAAGAATGAAAAAGGAGATGAACATAGCATCAGTGACTCCTGGAATAATATAAAGTGTTCTGACACATCTAGACTCCCAAGAGGAAAGGTAAGAGTGAAAGAGGAAAAAAATGTATGAAAAAGTAATGTCCCCAAGTTTTCTAAATTTGATGAAAATTATAAACTTACACAAATTAGTTTACTATTGTTTTCGTAACAAATTACCACAAAAGTGGGTTCAAATAATAACAATATATTATCTTACAGTTCTGGAGATCAGAAGTCTGAAATGTGTCTTACTGGGCTAAAATCAAGGTGCAGATAGGGCTGTGTTCCTTTCTTAAGAATCTAGAGGAGAATTCATTTCTTGTGGTATTATATATATATATATATTTATAACATAGAATATTATTATTCAGCCATTAAAAATGAAATACTGTCATTTGCAACAACATGGTTGGATGTTTTGGGTATTATGTTAAGTGAAATATGTCTGACAAAGATAAATACTATATAATCTCAGTTATATGTGGAATTTTAAAACAAAACAAAACAACAACAAGCTCATAGATTCAGAGTACGATTTTTGGTTGCCAGGGAGTTAGGGGTCAGTGAAATGGATAAAGGAAGTCAGAAAGTACAAACTTCTTTATAAATAAGTTATGGCAAGTAGTGTACAGCATGACCATTATAGTTGACATACTGTATTGCATATTTGGAAGTTGCTAAGAGTAATCTGAAAAGTTCTCATTACAAGAAAAAAAAATTAACCTTGTATGGTGATGGATGTTGACTAAACTTATCGTAGTTATCATTTCACAATACAAATATCAAATCAATATGTTGTCTAGCTGAAGTAATATAATATATGTCACTTATATCTCAAAAACAAAAGGAAAAACAAGTCATGTATGATTCAGCAATTCTACTGTTGTGTGTATACCCTAAAAAAGTGAAAGCAGGGATTCAAACAAATGTTCATAGCAGAATTATTCACAAAAGCCAAAAGATGGAAACAAAGCATGCGTCAATGGATGAATGGATAAACAAATATGGTATGTATGTACAATGGTATATTATTCAGCCTTAAAATAGGAAGGAAATTCTGACATGCTACAGCATGGATGAACCTTGAAAAGATTATGTCAAGAGAATTATACCTGACATAAAATGAAGATCAATTCAGTAAAAGAAAGTCAAATTTATTTTAACTTACTACTTATTGATTAACCAGGCATACCTAAGATGATAGTGCCATGGCTAAAAATAATTATTTTTGTCTATATCAGTCAATAGAGCTTCAATCAGAGAGAATAGAACCCACTGTTCCTTTGTACATATATTGCAGAGTTTAATATTACAAAGGCCAAAAACTATTTTCCTTATGTCTGCATTGGCACTCTGTTTTGAATTAGGCATCCTTAGTACTAAGCAGTAATTTTTACCAAATGGAATATCATTTAAGGTGCTTTTGTCAATAGTCACTGTCCCCTGCATTTCATTAGGTAATTTATTTGTCATCAGTTGCATTTGTAACACTTTCCAGTCAGCCTCATCAATGAGTTTCATTAGGAACTTGTTTAATCCTCTTTTCAAATCATTAATAAAGTTGTTAAATAAAACCAAGCTGAAAAAAGAACTTTTTGGCAGCCTATGAAACACCAAACCTGAGCTGAAAACAGAATTATTTATCGTTTCTCTACTCACAGACTTTCATCCAGTATTCAGTCCATCTGATGATACTTTTACGCAGGACAATTGGAATTAATTTTGTTAGTTGCATTTCATGATGGTTTAATCTCCCATCACATTTAATACACTTTTTTTTTCAGAGTAGGGTTCCGGAAAGTAGCATTGCCATAGGAGAGAAAAATGATCCATTTTAGAAAGGCAATTGTTTTGATGTTAACTAAATCTATTATGGAGAAACCTTGAAGGAATAGAGACATCTCACACAGCCACTTGACTTCCTCAGGCCAGATATCATGATGAACAATTTCATGTGAAAATAAAGACATTGTAGAGGTAGGAATAGGGAGGGGGTAACAGCTGAGGAAGAGTATCATTATTTTAAGTATGTACTTGAGGCTTGAGTGGGGCTTGAGCTGAGATCAAGAGTTGGGCGCTTAACCAAGTGAGCCACCCAGGTGCCCCTTAAGTAGATACTTTTGATGGAAACTTACTGATTCTAGATCAGTGCTGACCAATAGAACTGTGATGATGGAAATAGTCTACAATCTGCACTGTCCAATAGAGTAAGCACTACTACTTGTGGCTTTTGAGCACTAATATGAGCTAGGGCAACTGAAAAAGCAAATTTTTCATTTTTCTTAACTTTAGATTTAAATAGCCACATATGGTTATTGGCTACCATATTGAACAGCACACTTCTAGAGCTCTAAGGCAGCTATATTAGAAACCAAAGAGGAAGAAGCAGGAAGTTGATATTCAGAGACAGCTTGAATTTGGATCTCGTGAAAAGGGCAGCTAGGTAAAGAATTCTTTAGTTTTCTTCTTTCATGGGCACCAAATAAGTAAAAGCAAATACTCACCTTGTCCACAGTGTAATTAAGGGCAACTTCATTGTATCAAACCCATCAGAGGCTGGAACATGGTAAATGGAACATCAGAGAATTAGGATTTCTCCTCAAGTAGTATTTTAAAATATATTCAACTCAAGGGTTTATCATGATGTTTTTCATGCACCTACTAATGTTTTAGTATATTTGAAAAAAAATTTCCCACTATGCTATTCTTCTAGATTGCATTCATTCATGAGTATTTATTGAAAAATTGTTATATAGGAGACATTAAATTGGTTGTGATTATCACTTTTAAGAAGTGTTCATTTTTTTTTATCATTTATGAGTATCTTCTACTTACTTTCTAATAATTTAAATTAGATTCTCGTTTCCTTTTTTGGCCCAGTTTCTTTCATGATCAGCATGTTCCTAATGCTGATACCATCTATAGCTTCTTAAAAATAGCAAGTTCTTTAAGTCTTTTATTTATTAATGGATTGCAGTAGGTGTAGTATGTATGAATTATGAAAGACTTTTCATCCACCTAAAAGTTTTATGGAAAAACTTATGAAAACTGATGCAGGTGTTGTATTGGGAAATCAGTCTTTTTCCATAAGAAATAACCTCAGACCAGTATTCTTAGTAACTTTATTTTGAGCTAGAAAAATAGACGTTACATGGCATTGAGTAAGTGTTAACAGTAAGTTGGGTTTATTTCTGATTGTCTCTGCTATGTAGAGTTTATGACTTTATGCTTCTATAAACATGTCCATACAGGTTTTTGTATGTTTATAAGTTATCTTTTCTTTTGGATAAATATTTAGGAGTAGAATTACTGAGCCATTTGTTCACTGTATGTTTAAATTTATAAGAAACCACTAAACTGTTTTCCAAAATGGCTGTATTAATTTTCATTCCCATGAGCAATGTATGAGAGTTCCAGTTGTTCTGCGTCCATAGCAGTACTTGGGGTTATCAACTTTTTATTTTAATTAATAAATATATTCTGATACCTCAATATGGATTTAATTTGCATTTCCATGTGACTAATGATGTTGAGCATCTTTCATGTTGTTATATACCATCAGAATCTCTTTAACTGTCCAAATCTTTTACCAATTTTTAAAAATAGGGTTGTTTTTTATTATTAGGTTATGAGAGTTCTTCGTGTATTGTGGATACAAATTATTTTTAAAATATGTGTTTTGCAAATACTTCCTTTCGGTCTGTGGTTTCTCATTTTGTTTTCTTAATAGTGTCTTTTGACGGGCAGAAATTTTAATTTTAAAGGTGTCCAATTTAGGCGTTTCAGCACCATCTTTGAAAAGACTATTCTTTACCCTTTGAATTACTTTTGCAACTTTGTTCAAAAATCAGTGACGTATATGCATGGGTTTATTTCTGTACTCTCCATTCTTTCGCATTGTTCTGTATACCAATACTTTATAGTTTTATAGTAAATCTAGAAATCCAGAAATATAGAAATTCATCTTTTTTTTCTTCTTCAGATTGCTTCTCTTATTCTAGGTCTTTCATTTTTCCATCTGTTTTAGAATCAGCTTATTGATTTCTACCCTATCCACCTCCCAAGAAAGCTTGCTTGGGACTCTGATTGGAATTGCATTGAATCTACAGACAAAATCATGGGAAAATGAGATCTTAAGGATACTGAGTTTTTGGATCCATGAGTGTGGTATACCTCTGCATTTATTTAGGCCTTTGATTTCCCTAGTCAATATTTTGTAATTTTAAGTATATAAATCATACCTCTTCTGTCAGATTTATCCTCAGACTATCCCATTAAGCACTTAAGTATTTAATATTTTTGATGCTATTATGTTTATGGTATTAATTTATATACAAACATTGTACATAAAATATATTATTTTATATAGTACATTATAAAAGTACATAACATATGCTTATTTATTACATAGTATAAGCTATATGTAAATATTATAATAATATACATTATATTTGTTCTTAATTTCTCTTATATATTGACTTTTATCTAGTGATGTTTAGGAGTGCTTTGTCTTCTTTATGAATTTACCCATTTATCATTCGGCAATGTCCCCCTTTATCTTTAGTAATTCAGAACCTGTTCTGAAGTTTATTTTGTCTGATATTAATATAACCAGCCTAGATTTTTTAAAAATTAGTGTTTGCAGTATTTTTTAATCCTTTTACTTTTAACTTATCTTCACCTTTGTACTTAAAGTGAATTTCTTAAGCACAAGTTAGTTTTTTCTTTACTACCTAATTTTAAAAATCTCTGCCTTTTAGTTAAACAGTTCAACAATTGATTGTCTGATCAGTTTACATTTTGCATATTTATTTATATCATTTAATAAACTTACTGTCTTGCTAGTTGTTTTCTATGTCCCCCATCTTCTTTTATATTATCCTTTTAAAAGATTCCATTTATCACTACTAATAGCTAATAAGTTATACTTTTTTTTTTTTTAGTGTTTGTCCCAAGGGCTTATACATTTTTTATCTTAGCAGAGATAAATTTCAAGTAATAATATATTATTTCATAAATAGCATCAGATCTGTACAACAGTATACTTCCAATGTTTTTCCCATTCTTTGTCATATTGTTGTCACATATGTTAATATTGTGTGTGGTTTAAGCCCTTTAATACATTGTTACATTTTTTGCTTTAAGCAGTCAAATACCTTTTTTATTTTAAAGGTTTTATTTATTTGACAGAGAGAGAGAGCAGAAGCAGGGGGAGCGGGAGAGGGAGAAGCAGGCTCCCTGCTGAGCAGGGAGCCCCCTGTGGGGCTTGATCCCAGGACCCTGGGATTATGACCTGAGCTGAAGGCAGATGCTTAACTGACTGAGCCACCCAGGTGTCCCAGTCAAATACCTTTTAAAGTGATTAAAAATAAGAAAAATATCTTTTACATTTATCTTTATTCATACAATTACAAGTACCTTCATTTCTTTGTGTAGATCCATTTCCAATGTGGTGTAATACTTATTCTAAGGACTTATTCTAAATACTTATCCTAAAGACTTTCCTTTAACATTTCTTGCAATGCAGTTTTGCTGGAAATGAATTTTCTCCAGTTTTGTTTGACTAGGAAAGAGCGTCCATTTTGCTTTAATTTTTGTAAAATATTTTTCCTGGATGCGAATTAAGAGTTGACTTTTTTTTTTCTTTCAGTACTTTAAAGATGTCACTCCAATTGCCTCTAACTTGCATACTAGAGATATAGATCCTCCTTGTGTTTTCCTGGGATCTTGCATCCAGGGGTTGATGTCTTTAAGCATTTTGGAGAAATATGTGGCCAATCTCTTTTCCTCTAGGACTTCCAATTTCACTTATGTTAGAATATTCAGTATTTCCTCACAGTTGTTGAATTCTACCCCTCACCTAGACCCAACCTTTTTTTCCCCTTTCTGTCTGAGTTTTTTGGTCAAGAAAAAGGTATATCTCTCCATTTATTTAGGTCTTTAATTTTCTTCATCAATATTTTGTAGTTTTCAGTATACATAAGTTACACCTCATTTATCAGATTTATCCTTAGATTATCTCATTAAATCCCTAGGTATTTAATATTTTGATGCTATTATATATATGTTCTCATTCTCTTCCCTCTCCTAATTCTCTGCATCTCTCTATATCTCTTCACCCTTTCCTATCTTTACATTTTGATAATTTTTGTTGAACTTTTAAGTTTACAGATTCATTCCTCATCTTTGTCAGATCTGCTGATGAGCCCATTCAAGGAATACTTCATCTCTGATATTATGTCCTTTATTTATAGCATTTTCATTTGATTTTTCACATATTTTCTATTTCTATGCTGGAATTCTTCCATTAGTCATTTGTGGTGTCCTTTTCATTATATCCTTCAATTTATAACCATTGTTATTTTAGAGTCTTTGTTTCACAGTTTTGACGTCTGAGTCTGGTTCTCTTAACTGCTTTATCTCTTAACAATGATTTTGTTTTTCTATGCCTCACAATTTTTATTGAATTCCAGAAGTCATGTGTATAACAGGAGACGCAGAGGGAAATAGTATTTATCCTAGGCAATAGCAAAGGTTATACCTTTTTTGTGAGGCCTTTAGTTTGGGGGTTGGAAGGGTCGAATCAATCTAGTCAGGAGTTAGACTGGGTTTGAGTTGTTTGTGCTATCATTACATTCAGTTCATCACAGTCTCCAAATTGTTTAGCAGCAGGCTGCTACTTCCTGCGTCTGTACCGTAAGGGTGGTGGTATTTCTCAGTGTTTGTGCTCTGCCTGCAGCTTTCAAATATTTATTGGATGCATATATATATATATATGTATATATATATATATACACACACACACACACACACACACACACACACACACACACACATATATATACATATATATATACTCTTGCTTTTCTTCTACCAGTAGATTGCTGTTGCTTGTTAGTAAGTGCCCTAATCCACCCTCCAGGCTTAGATACGCAGTTTATACGTGGACATAATGAGTGACATTCTCTTAGCATTCCTGACCCTTAACCCCCTCCTTAGTAGCCAAACCCTGCCTCGTGTTTGTGATTGGTGTTGGGCAGAAGTTTCACACTCTCTTAGAATTAGAAGAGTTTTGCTTGTATCATTATAGAAGCTTAGGACCAAGATTGTTGTTTGAATTTACTCCAGAATGAGAGCATTTTTATTCTGGCTTCTGGTTGTTCCGAATAAGATGTTAACCTAAACTTGGCTTTTATCAATTTGTTAATGTTTAGGTAATTTATATGTATCTATTTGTATGGTGGTTGCCTCCTCCTATTCTCTGCCATTGGTAAGGCAGTTCTCTTTCCTTGTCTGCCTTTGAAGAGTCTGATCGCTCTTTGGAATTCAGGTTTTCTATATGTGAATAAATTGAACTTCTTACAGTGGGATTCTAAGTTTAATGCATTCACTAGAAAACCTCAACTCTCTGATAGACTCAAAAACAGTATGATATTGTAGCTTTCTGGCTGTTTTATTGTTGTTATTGTGAGAATGATATTGTTTGCAGATTTCCATATCCTAAATAAAAGTAAATAGCTGAGTTTTTAGTTAAAACTGTTCGAGGCACATGAGAATTAAAAGGGATCTGATGGCAAAAGTAATGAAAATAATAATAATAAATAATAATAATAATAATAATAATAATAATTCCTGTAAATATATCTTTTAAAAATGCTTTATTCTCCATTGATAAGTAGAAATTTACTTAGCAAATCTCTTCCTGTTTCCACTTTCTACAAGGAATCGTAGTCTTAATGATAAATATAATTCAGCCTCTGTTAGTTTAAAACTTATTCTTTTTAAGGAAATGATGACTCAGTGAAGTCAAATTCTTTATACCTCATGTCCCCCAGAGCGATATCTATGTATATGTACATGGTACGATGAAGGAAGGTATGTCTGGCTCACTGCCACCCTCTGGTGTTTTCTGTAATTGATTGCGGTATACTTTTCTTCAGCTGGCCCTTATCATCTTACGCCCGGCATGTGCTATTGTTCACAGTTCTGCCATAGCCTTGAACTGTCAGATATAAGTACTCTGACTCCTTCTCCCTACCTAGCCCTTTGCATGTCTGCCAGTTCTCCCTCAGCATTATCATATTTCCCTACTTCCCATTTTCCCTGAAAGAGACTGGGGTGAGACTCAGGTCCATTAGCCAACACCTCTTCTCCAGCCTTTACTGGTCTGTTGCTCTAACATCACAGGAGAGGCAAGGCTTTGCTCGAATAATTGCTGTGTCCCTCTGGCTATTCCATAGGAAGAAAAGCACGTTTTTTCCTGTTGCAGATCATAAAACTTAACTGAGATTCCTATTTCCCTCTCTCTACCTCATCTTAACCAACGATAAGAAGGCCAGTGTTTGAGATCCTTAAAGGACATCTCCTATGTTTCATATAATTGTTCTCTATCAGTTCTCTCGTTTGCCCACACATCCTGTTGATTATGTGCTTTCTTTTGAAAAGAAAACTAGCTTTTAGCCCTTTCCTTTCTGTCTGTTGGCAGCCATCAGCTCAAAGGATGTGCTGCCGGCAGTACCACCAGCTCTCTCTGCTTCACAGAGCCCTTGGCCCATCCCAGCCTAATAAAGCCTGCAGATTGGGATACAAGACCAGGCAAGATTATGTCATATATTGGATTTGTGTGCAGTATTGTGGCCACAAAAGCCCAGTTCCTAGATGCTACCTATGGCAAGACTGTCCATCATGGTGTTAACTAGCTAAAGCTTGCCCAAAGTCTTCAGTCTGTTGCAGAAGAGTAAACTAGATGCTGTGGGACTCTGAGAGTCTTGAATTCTTGCTAGGTTGGTGAAGATTCTATGTACAGATTCTTTGAGGTTATCCTCACTGATCCATTCCATAAAACTTTCAGGAGAAATCTTGACACCCAGTGGATCACCAAACCAGTCCACAAGCATAGGGAGATGTGAGGGCTGACATCTGCAGACCATATGAGCTGTGGCCTTAGAAAAGGTCACAAGTTCCACCACACTATTGGTGGTTCTCACTGTGCAGCATAGAGAAGACAGTACTCTCTAACTCCACTATTTCTGCTGGTACAAGTAATGTTTGTAAAATTCTTACCTAATAAATAATTTAAGGACAGTCATGTCTGCTTAAAAGTGTTCTTTAATTTGTTAGAATGAGTTGTCTGCAGATTGTTCCATGAATGCATTGTCAAATTATGAAAGTTAAAGTGTAGTCATGTTTGAAGACTATAAGTGATGGTGTATCTTGTTTCTAATAAGATAAATGCTTTTGTCTTTGCTTTATCTTATTAGGGAGTTTATATGTCAGTGTTTAAAATGCTGTTTGGTATAATAGGTGTAACATAAATTGTACAAAGTAGAATGCAGAAGCTAGCCATGTAGATTTGTTGGTGCATGTAATGAAACCTACAGCTTCACTGGGGCAATATAATGCTCTGCTGGTTTACTCTCAAATGCCTGTTTTTAGGGGTTTGGTAAGAACAAGCTTTTTAAATTGGATTTTGTTTGGAAATGTGAAGAGTATCCTAATCTTTTATCATGATCATATGCAGAATAATGTTAACTAGGGCCCATATCTTTAGGTTGAACCCAATATTCTATTTATGTAACTGCTGCTTCTGAAAGAGCCACCATTTTTAAGAGAATTGATTAAACCTGTTGCAAGAGGGTTCTCTTACAAAGGAAAATAAATCCTGCTTAACCTAAGCAAAATTGCCTTGGTCTACACAGTACCACTGAAGTTCACATAAAAGGTGGAGGCTCCTGGTTCTATCCCATGACTACATGGGATCTGTAGAATAATGAATTTCATACAAAGCAGTCAATAATGGTATTTATGCTGGTCTATGTTAAAACTGATGGAAATTGAACATTAGGTAAATGAGAAGAATTTACCTTAAGATTTGTAAGCTGGTAACCAATGCTAGGATTGGGAAACTGGTGACCATCAGATGACCTTAAATGTGAAGATAAAAAATTAAAGTTGGCTTTGATCAGAATTTTAAAAAAAGAAAGAAAAGAAGCTTTTTCATTATCATGTATTCTTATTTTACTGTGTGTGTGTGTGTGTGTGTGTGTGTGACTTTTACATTCAAATTTAATTCAAAATTAAGAGAGGGGCGTAATAATGGTTACATGGCAGTACAGGGAATACATTTGGAAGGAGACTTTAGATAATATCCCAAATATTTAGTATCGATCTTGCTAATAATTTGTAAGTATCAAACATTATCCCTTTTTATCTTGTAAAGAAGATTTCTTTTCATTTTTATGAAAAACTTATCAAGCAATTTATATTATTTTAGAAGTAGAATTAAGTAGTTTACCTAAGGGAGAAGTATACCAACATTTCTATTGACAGATTACAACACTAAGATTTGGAATATGAGATTAATTTGAATAAGAATTTGTTGCTTGTTAGTGGCAGAATCAGGACTAGAACCTACAATTCCAGGTACTTTCTTTGCTCTATATTGATCAGATAGTTTGATTCAGGTGGACCTACTTTAATTTGAATAAAGTTGATAGTCACTTTGGAAATAGACATGTGATTCAAGGTGATTTTCACAAATTAGCTATCTGATCCTCAAAAGATAGAACAAATGCTCTGTACTAAATAATGTGATAAAAGTAAGTTATACATTTGGGAAATAAATTGCTAGGCATTATTGCTTTGACGGTGTGCTTAAAATGAGTCAGCAAGAGTACTCCTATTCAAACAACTCACTTGGTTTGGGGACATATTAACAGTAAAATAACAAGAAACATTTAGAAAGTAATCCCCAAATGTACAACACCTACTTAAAAGCAACTTCTATTTTTTATGGACTATACTATAAGGGGAATGATAATAGGATGAGGTTGACTCAGTGAAGAGCAGAAAAAATGGAAGGGTTACTGAAGCTAGATGACATTGATCCATTTTGACTGCAGAAAATGATGCTAGAGGAAAACTTAATCAGCTCTTTTGAAGCTGAGTATCATTTTAAAATGAGGACAGTAGATTTTAGTAAGTTTTATTTTTTAATATTTGAAATATACAAAAGAATGCATATAAAAAGGTGTAGGTTATGCAAATATTAACATGAAAGTATGTGAACGCTACTTAAAAATTAGAATGGCACATTTTTAAAGATTAATTAATTTATTATATAGAGTGTGAGCGAGGGGAAGAGCAGAGGGAGAGAGAGAATCTCAAACATACTCCCTGCTGAGCGCATAGCCCTACGTGGGGCTGGATCTTACGACCCTGAGATCATGACATGAGCTGAAATCCAGAGTCCAATGCTTAATCGACAGAGCCACCCAGGCACCCCTAGAACAGTACATTGTTTGGTTTGCTTTCTTTTGAGCTTGAAAAATCATATCATACTGTATGTAATCTTAGATTTGGTCAGCGTTTTCTTTGATTCATCCATGTTATTATGTGTAGCTGTAGTTCATGATTTTTCATGATTGTATGATATTCTAAGGTAGGGATATAGCACAGCTTTTCTGTGCCTTCTGTGGATGAACATTACCTTGTTTCTAGTTTCACAAGTATAAACAGTTTTGGGCATGTATCCAAGTGCACATGTACAAAAGTTCCTAGCAGTGGAATTTCTGGATTGTAGGTTATATGAATGTTGAGCTTTGTGACATAGTACTAACTTATTTTATGGTGATTGCATTAACTTAGAATTTCACTATAAGAAGTTTACTTTTTTCACATCCTTTGTCTATGAAGGCTTTTGCTAATCAATTTATTTTTTACTTCTCAGATTTACAAATTGTCTTCATGTAGTGCTTTTGCATCTTGCTAAAAATTTTGTCTTTCATATTAAAGTTTTTAACCAATCTGAATTGATATTTTATGTATGATGCAAAGTAGCAATTCTGTTTCAGTCCTTTCTTATGGTTATCCTGTTGTCCAGGATTACTTATTTCCCTGTAATGTGCCATACCAGCTCATATATTAAGTTTGTTTATTGTGTGGATCTGTTTCAGGACTCCGCAAACTCTAGCATTAGTGAACTTCTCTACCACTGCATTAGCAATACTAGACAGTTTATTATGGCTGTATAATAAGTTTTTAAAAATGAAAAGGCAAGTCATCTTCACCCTATTCTTCATCAAGACTCTCCTCATCATCCTTTTACTTTTCTCTTCTGTATAAATTTTAGTATCAGTTTGTCTAGTTCCTTGAAAAAAATCTATTTGGGTTGTGAATAAAATTGATTTAAAATTATATTATTTGAGAAAACCTGACATTTTAAAATATTATATTATCCTATTCATGTATCTGTTATCTCTTCATTAGGCTTTCTGTAGTGATTTTTCACAAGTTTCCTGTATTTTTTCTGGATAGCTTGTATAAATTTTTAAATTGATTTACACATATTTCTTTATATTTGTAAATATTATTTTTTAAAAATTACATTTTAAAAATGTATGCTAGGTGCATATAAACATGTTTTTATCTGTTGATCATTTTTGCACACAACTTACTAAACTCTCAAATGATTTATTGATAAATGCTTCATGTGTTTTTGAAAAAAAATACATATTCTGCCATTATTAGCAGTGTGTTCTATAAACACCAATTAGGCCAAATGAGTTGATAGTCTTGTTCAAATCCTTTTCATTTTTATGAAATGAAAATCATATCCTTATCAAATCATATCCTTATAGATTTTTTTTCTCCTTTTTTCTATCAGATGTTGAGAGAAGAATATTGAAATCCTTGACTTTCAGTGGATTTATCTACTTTGCCTTGGATAGTTGCCTCAGTTTTTACTTCAGGTGTTATGAAGCTTTGTTATTAGGTGTATAAACTCTTAGAATTGCTCTGCTCTCTCTTTTTTTTTTTTAAAAGATTTTATTTATTTATTTGACAGAGATAGAGACAGCCAGCGAGAGAGGGAACACAAGCAGGGGGAGTGGGAGAGGAAGAAGCAGGCTCACAGCGGAGGAGCCTGACGTGGGGCTCGATCCCACAACGCCGGGATCACGCCCTGAGCCGAAGGCAGACACTTAACCGCTGTGCCACCCAGGCGCCCCTGCTCTGCTCTCTTGAAGAACTGATCCCTTCTTTGTTATGAAGTGATTTTTTTTTTATCCCTAGTAATATATTTTGCTTTGAAACCTATTTTTTGATACTCATACACTCACTCCATCTTACTTTGGATTAGGGTTGCCAGAATACATCTTCCCCATTATTTTACTTTTAATCTGTTTCCTTACTCTTAAAGTGGGATTATTGTAGGCTGCATAAAACTGAGTCTTTCTTTTAATCCAATCTGGCAAATTTTTATTTTAATTGGATTGTTTTGACCATTTATATCTAATATTTTTAATAAATATGATTGGGTTTAAGTCTGACATCTTACTAATTGTTTTCTGTTTGTCATATTTGTCCTCTGTTCTTTTCTCCTTTTCTGCTTTCTTTTGGATTGACTACTTTTCAAAATGTTTTTATGATTCCATTTGATCTCTTGTATTTATTTGGTGGAAATATTTTTCAGTTTTTTTAAAGGTATATAGTATACACCTTTAAGTACATAACCAACCTTTACACAATATCATATAAAACTACATTCCAGGGGCGCCTGGGTGGCACAGCGGTTTAGCGTCTGCCTTCAGCTCAGGGCGTGATCCCGGCGTTATGGGATCGAGCCCCACATCAGGCTCCTCCGCTATGAGCCTGCTTCTTCCTCTCCCACTCCCCCTGCTTGTGTTCCCTCTCTCGCTGGCTGTCTCTATCTCTGTTGAATAAATAAATAAAATCTTTAAAAAAAAAAAAAAAAAAAACTACATTCCAAATAAGACTTTACAATAATTTAGTTCTCTACTCCCAGTTTTTATTGTTTATGTTATTGATTTTTCTTTTACAGATATTCTGAACCCCCCAATTTGTTGTTATTGTTTTGTTTAAACATTCAATTATATTTTAAAGAGATTTTTAAATATAAGATTTAAAAATCTATACACTTATTTCCATTTCTAGTGCTCTTCATTTCTTTGTATAGATTCATATTTCCATCTGGTATTATTTTTCTTCTGCCTGCAGGACTTTCTTTAACATTTTTTATGTTTGCTGGTGATTAATTATTTTGGCTTTTGGTATCTGAAAATGTTTTTATTTTGCTTTAATATTTAGAAGGTATTTTTGCTAAGTTGACAGGCTTTTTTTTTCTTTCGTTACTTAGAAGATGTTGATCCACAGCCTTCTGGTTTGCATTGTTCCCAGCAAGAAATCTGCTGTCTTTCTTGCTAGGATTGTACCTATCACAGGCATTAGCACTTGTCAAATTTGAGTAGGCATATAAAGACTAAGATACCATTATGGAAATCAAAAGACTCAATAGACAAAAGAAAGAAAGAAAGAAAGAAAGAAAGAAAGAAAGAAAGAAAGAAAGAAAGAAAGAAAGAAAGAAAGAAAGGAAGGAAGGAAGGAAGGAAGGAAGGAAGGAAGGAAGGAAGGAAGGAAGGAAGGAAGGAAAGAAAGAAAGAAAGAAAGAAAGAAAGAAAGAAAGAAAGAAAGAAAAAGAAAACCAACAAAAAACAAAAAAACCCACAGAAAATAAAAACACATACATATGCAAAAACTTGACATATTAAAATATCAAACACAGATTAAAATGATAACGCATCAGATTAAGAGTGAAAAGAAATCCATGTTTGAAAATTCTGGCAGGAAAAAAAAAGAAAATTCTGGCAGGAATTGGAAACTATAGACTAAAAAAGCAGACTTGAAAAAGAACAAAGTAGAAATTCCAGAAATAAAAATACAATAACCAAATGAAGAAATCAGTGGATAGTTTCAGCAGTAGCATAGTATAGCCAAATACAGCATTACTGAACTGGACAATAGTTAAGAAATTATGAAGAATGTAGGTAAAAAGACAAAAAAGATGGAAAATAGTGAAGAGTATAAAAGATAGTTTTTCCCCCAGAAAAGTGATATTTTACAATACCACACACACACAAAAAAAGTAAAAAACTAAATCACACGTTAAGGAATTCACCACAGGGTGCATAAATGATTTTTTTTTTCAGTTAATTATACTATCTAGGAGGATCCAACCCTCATAGATCTCAATCTTTCCTGCAACATCTCATTTCTTAGGTGCAAGGAGTAATAGTTGATGATAGCACTCTCCATGTTGTATGGGATTCACAATAAAGGAAAGGTTAAATTAGTCTGCATGATGACAACCAAGAGACCCAGATTAAATTCAGCAAAGACGAATATGAAAACCAGTGAAATGAACAGAGGTTGAAGCTGAGTACCAATGCTATTGAAGTAAGAATGTATAAAGAAACAATATATATCTGTGAATATTGTTGCAGCTTTTGGGAGTGTTCACAGCTTGCCTTTTTTTGTCTGGGGTGCATGCATGGGTGGGTTATGCAGTTTACTGACCAGAGAAGTTATCTTTTAAGGAAAGCCATGAGCAAAACTGGATAAGATGCTAGATAATATCAGGGGCACCTGGGCGTCTCAGTCGTTAAGTGTCTGCCTTCGGCTCAGGGCGTGATCCCAGAGTCCTGGGATCGAGCCCCACATTAGGCTCCTCCGCTGGGAGCCTGCTTCTTCCTCTCCCACTCCCCCTGCCTGTGTTCCCTCTCTCGCTGGCTGTCTCTCTGGCAAATAAGTAAATAAAATCTTAAAAAAAAAAGAAAGATGCTAGATAATATCAAAGTTGTAAGACAAGCGTTTAGAAATAATGTATTGTACCTACACAAAAAACCCACCATTACAGTATCAGTCTGTAATAAGAAAGGCTTGTTCTAGGCACTGGGAGCTTGAAAACAATGACTAAATGGGAGCCAGACATTTGTTTGCAGGAGCACCTGAAGTATTTCTTAAATTTGGGATTATATAAAGAGAGTAGAGATGTTTAATTGAGAATGGATGAAGCCATACTTCAGAGAACTATACATATTATTATATAATTTATAATAAGTTAAAAATAATGATTTGCTTTTAACTTGCACTTCTGAATTGAAAAATAGTAACACCATTAGGCAAATGTAACTAAGGGAATTGTTTCTATTCTGATTCTAGCTAATATTGCTGCTTGTGTTCATGGTTGTACCTAAATTCTTATAGACATTCCTCAAAGACCTTTCCTCTGATGGTTATTTCATTATATTGGGACTATTATTTAATAATATTTATTTACTCAGACCTAGATATTTCTTGATCCTTTATGATTGTGTAAAATTTCTATTTTTGAATTGTAATTATCATCTCAACAGTCTCCATGCCCTTTATGCTGGTCTATAGTTTGACACCCAAGAATGAAAAAATAAATTGAGATAGTTCATGAAATTACTCTATTATTGTCTGACCCATATTAACTAGAACATTAAATCATTGATTACCATAAGAATGGATGCTGGGTGTTTTCTAGATCATAACTCCTTGAAGGCAGGGATCAATTCTAGGTCATTCTTTTGTATTTCTTGTGCTAAGCTTAGTGTGGCACATAGAAAAGCTATTCAGTCAGTGCTGAATAAACGAGTAAATAAATGAAGTAGTACCTTATCAACTTTAAAATGTATAATTAATATGCTTACATATGCTGTTTTTAAAGCTATATATATAAAAGATGAAACTTTAGTCAGTTTTTCTAAAAGCTGTGTTTTTATTAATATACCCTAAATGAATGCTGATATATTTAAATTCATACTATATATGTACATGCTGGGTCAAAGGCATTTTAGAAAGTCCTACCAGCTCATTTTGATATGTCTCACTATCTTTTACACTAGGAGGGCTATAATTTTCAAAAATCTCGCATCTATTCTCATAGCCACACAGATATGATGTGGATGGTGTCAACCTCATTAACTGCTGCTTTTTGAACCTAAGTAATTCTTTTCTTGGATTTAGTTCAAAAAGAATTTCAACAAAATAGAAAAATACTGATTTGAATTTACTTTTTGATTTAAATTAAAACTACTCCAAATCAGACTTCTGTTCTGGGTTTGATTCAACTCCCAGCTCAAGAATACATATTATAAAATTTTAGTTAGTAATTTTGAATTGAATCTCAGATAGAAAGCAATTTCAAAGTACTTGTGTGAGGATTTTTTTGTATGACTGTGCTTTTCCCTTTCTTCTTTCTTTTCCAGTAGGCATAAGTAAAAATTCTTCAGTCTCCAACATGCCTGGGTATTTCCGTGAATTTTCTTCTGCTTAGAATATGTATTGATTCCTTTGGAATACAATTCTCAGCTTTTGTGTGAGCAATAAAGGAGATTCAACATTATATTTAATAATGGATATTTGGGGGTTGGTAGAAAGGACATATATTGAAAATATATTCTTGCACTGTGATCTGGAGGGAATTGAATATACAGCCTCTGTAGATGTTCCTTTTTACAAAGCACTATCTCTGAAATATCTAAAAAATATTTTATAGAAATGGAATAAAATGGCAATCTGCATTGCTCAATAATTTCTATAGTTCTCGAATACATTTTTCCTGAGAAATTTTATAGAACATTTTGTTACTTATTCTGTGGCTTTGTTATTTTATTTTAATTTAGTTCTGTCATGTGAATGATAATCAGTCAAGGCTGAAAATTTCCTGCTTTGCAATTCTCTGAATGTTAATAATTATACTAATTAGCAATTCACAACAAACAGGTCTCAGTCACATTGAATCATTTCTGCCACATTCGCCACAATTTTAACATCATGAGTAAATTTCAAGCTACTGTTGTTGTCTTGGAAATGTTCTTCCATGAAAAAAACTCCTCCCTGAATCCATTCAGGTCTAAAAGAAAGCACGGTTCACTGAAGATGTAAACAAAAACAAAATATTACCTTCTTTTTAAGGAATACATTTCTATCCTCAATTCATATCCTTTAATTATGAGTTAAGCCTCTCGTCTTCAGTTGCAATGTAGATAATTCATTAATCTAAGTCAGTATGAAATAACTTTGCCTGAAAAATTCAACAGCACATATCATTTTGGGGAGATAATTCCCATATGGCTGGAAAGGCTGAAGAGCCAAGTGATTTAGTCTTTAGTATTGATGGCTAAAATTCTAAATAGCTGAGATGAATGCCCTTCTCTTGTTTGCATACCAGGGTAACTCTTACTGGTCCTATGCAGCATAGCAACTCTCACCATTTCTTGAAAAGACTGGCAGCTACCCATCCTGGACTTAGCTAACTATCCTGCTTTTCTCTCTATTCCCAACTCACATAGTAGGTTACAGTTACAGCTTTTTTAGCACTTACATCACTGCTTTTGTTAATCTTGCTTTTCCTTCTCTTAAGTACAGTGAGTTCTTTGTGATCTACCTGTGTATTTCAAGCACCCAGCAAAACTGGGTAGTAGATTTCAGTGGATATTGCTGAATAAATGAAGTGGAAACTTTAGCAGTATTTTCCATTCATTCATTCATTCATTATCATTCTTTGTACAAATATTTGCGTGCCTACTGTGTGCCAGAAGCATATTGTGCTGTATGGAAATAACAACATAAATGGTGGTTTTTGTTACCTGGAGTGATACGTGAATTTAGGATGAGTCAATATTTCTACTTCTGGTCTTTCCCCTTTGGCACAATGCCCACCCTCAGCCCCAGCATGCATACTTTAGTCTTTTTTTTTTTTTAATGGACAAAGTGGAACTAATTTCATTGCATATATTTGACTAGGGCTTCAATGTTGATTAAAAGTAACAGTGCCGCATCTCCCATCCTGACCTCCTCAGCCCATGGACACTGTTTACTTTAGCCAACAATTGATTGGCAGACGGTTTTTCTTCACCCACCATGGATCAGGCCCTCACTGTGCTCAATGCTTGGGATAGAGCAGGGAATAAGGCAGGTACTATTGCTGATCTTGGGCATGCTGTAGTCTACTGGAAGAGGCAAGTATTTTACAAATAATTGTTTAATTACTGTTGTAATTAATGTTACAAAAGAGAATAGAATTCATTGGGAACATAAAATGTGGAACTGATCTTTTAAAGGTGGTCAGGGTCTTTGTGCTATTTCCTGTACCTGGAGAGCTCTTCCCATTGTCATTTTTCTAGCTGAATTTTCAGGTATCAACCTAACAGCCAGTTTTCAGAAGACTTCCTAAACTTCCTCCCCCAAATCACCACAGGCTCATATAAATTAGATTTTTTTAAAAATTTTTCTCTCTCATAAAAATCTGTTGTGTACCTTCAGACCAGTTGCCATTATTGTGTTACATGTGATTGTATGTAATTATTCATTGTTTTTCTTTCTCATTGGATTATAAGCTCCATTAAAGTACGGGCCTCATCTCTTATGTTCACATGCTGTAGGTTTAACAGAGTGCCTGAATTTAGCACGTGTTTAGTTAACACCTATTGCTTGAAGGAATAAATAAATAAATGAGTGAATTTATGAATGAATGAACTTCTATTTAAGCTAAGTTTTGAACAAAAATGAGTTGGAAGTAGCCAGGTAGAGAATGGAGCAAGGGTGTCTGTCTTCCAGATAGATGTAACAGTATATATGAAAGTCCTTGAAATGCCAGAAAGAGGATTGGTGATTTTTGAAGCAATTCCTAAAGATTGGAAGGCAAGGGGTAAAGAGGAGAGGGGCACAAGATAAGATAGGGGGAATCAGACATGCCTCTTCTTCCAGGGCCTTTTAAACCCTGGCATGGTGTTCATAGTATATGTGTATGTACATATACACATATATGTAATGTGTAATTATGTATATGCTTATATATACTATATTATTATACTATGTCTTAGTCTCCCACAGAGATGAAAAACTTCATATTTCTATATCCCAAAATAGCCAAGATGGATACTTCTTAATTCAACTATTTAGAGTAGTGTTTTAAAAAGCAGATTGCTACCAGAGACTGTAGAATAGGCAAAATGATTTAGTAAAGAAAGAAACATGGTACACAGTGCATTCAAATTCAGTAAGACCCTCTGTGAGCCTGAAGAGTCTGTTGGGAAATAGCTGTATAATGAAAGGCCAGCTGCTCCCACCCTTCCTCAAGTTTGCTTGAAAACTATGGCTTTGTGGTTTTGTGTGTATGTGTTTTCCCCTATGATTATCCAAAATCAGGAATGCTGTTAACAAATAGTAATGATAAACTGGAAATAGAATTTCCCACCTAAGGCTTCACCTAACCAGTTAGCCTCTTTTTCAAAGGCTTGAATGAACAGTCACATGCATAGTCTATACAGTAACTTTCAAATACAGATGAGATTTGAGATTACATTTTATTGTGTCTAGACCCTGATGTTCAAACTCAGAAAATTATACATTGAGTCTAAGTGACTCAGGGAATCAATGATGTTTACAAACACAAACACATTGGGTGTTTGGCCTTAGGCAGGAAATATGCTGCATTTACACCATGAGCTGCAACTGAGAATGGAGAAATAAACAAAAAGGTGATAGAAACAAAAGGATTGGCATTTTAGGTTTTCCTCTTTGTACAAGTCAGTTTATGAGTGAGTGCTCATAGGTCATTTTGTTAAGCTGTGAACTTTGTGTTTTTCCTTCTTAAATCAGTAAGAGAGTAGGAAGCTTTCTGTTTAGTGACCTCTTGTAAAGAAGCAAACCCCTGGACACCTTGAAGTATCTCTCATTTCATTAGATACAGTCAGACAAAGGTATGTGTGCTCTCAGTGACCTCACTATCAAGGCTCGTGCCTCCTGGAGCAGTGCTGAAATACATTTTTTTTTCTGGAATGGGTCTTGCAGACGACAGACTCTCAACGCATTCATTGAACATGTCAAAGATCCCAGATATTTTCAGGGCATTACCTTCTCAGTTGTAAAGAGATATTACCCCCAAGGGAGGGTATTAGTTGTTCTCAGTCCCTGGAACACTCCCAATTTGTGGTATAATAATAGCTGACACCAACTAGCATTCATAAAAGGCTTGTGTTGTCATAAGTACTTTTAATACAATAAATCATTAATCACAAAAAAAACTAAAAAAGTAAGTATAGCTGAGGAAACTGAGGCACAGACAAATTATCCACATTCACAAAGCTGTGAGTCATGGAGGAGCTGGAATCTGGACACAGGCAGTGTGTCTCAGGGGTTTTCTGTCTTAGTGTCTCTGCTGTGTTGCTACTTGATGGAGTGTGATATAGCTTTTTACATGACATGCTGATGAACATTTTTTTCTTTTAATACTCATGTTTATTTTAATTGTGTTAGAAAAATGCAATTTGTACATCAAAGTCACAATTTCATGGATCTTTATTGCTCAGAATAGAGTTATGTTTTAAAAAATGAATCAGTAATATATTGATTTAAATACAAATATTTTCATAGTACAAGTAGCACAGAGATTTAAACAAGACTCTCAACACATTCATTGAATATGTCAAAGATCCCAGATCTTTTCAGGGCATTACCTTCTCGGTTGTAAATAGATATTACCCCTGAGGGAGGGTATTAGTTCTTCTCAGTTCCTGGAACAGGGCAAAAAAAAAAAAAAAAAAGAGAGAGACTAAAAATTGTGTAATATGACCCAAGTCTACTGAAGTACAGAGACCCAGAGATAATCTGTTTGATTAGGAACAGTACATGCTACATAGAAAAATCCATGCTTGTCTACACTTGAGGGTGCTGGTTTTTAACATACCCATGTCGCTGGGCTTCTTGCTCTGTTATTCCTCAACCTAATGGCAACTACAGAGGCAGGTACATGTTTTACTAAATGCAAGAAAGATAAAAAGCTTTCTCAGATGATACAGCTTTCTAATTTTCTACAAGACCATTCATCAGTAGGTTTTTAATATTTCCAATAACTTACTGCAATTTGATGAACAACTTACAAATTGAATTATAGTTTGTGATGACTGGATACTCCTTTGGGGGTAAGGCTTGTAGCTTATAAATCTTTGTACCCCACACCTCGCAGAATGCCTATAGACTGAGTTGAATACATGACTTCCTTTTAAAACCTGGCAGTACATAGCTCAGCTACCATCCCAGCATGTGAGATATTCAGTTCCCTCAAATCTGTATTCCTCCTTCTTCATTGTTTTCTTCCACCCTTTTATCAAAGTGTTCCTAATTGTGGCAATTCTTTCCTTAACTATAGAGCTAATGCCAACTAGTAATAAAATAATAATTTCTTTCTTTATCCTGCTATAGTTTTATATAGTGAGTAAATTGAAGGACAAAAGAGTTATAAAAATTTAGATTTTTGTGCTTACTAAAAAGCAGGATGATCTTTAATGGCTAAAAGAACCAAATCTGATTTTGAGTCTGCAATATGTCTTATCTGAAAAAGGCCTCCAACTGTACCACCTGCATTCATTGGCCAGCTCATGTTCCCATTACACTTCCAGAGTTTTGCTTCAAATTTTCTTCTCCATGACGCTTAAACATTGGATAAGACTAGTGACTCAGATTGGGCTATAAGAAAGATCTTTGGAGAAGTTCCTGGAAGCTCCTTCCAAAGATTCTCCCCAAATGATGGTCAAGGAATCAGGAATTTCTCTGTTAGAGATTTATTTCTCCACTTTAAACAGTTGTATTTTCCATAATTTTCTGTCAAAATAAAAATGATGCAAGTAACTGTACAACCATTCAGATAACACTATACCTGACTATGAAGACCTTGATATTTGTGTTGGCTGATGAAGGTAAGCCCTTAAGGAAACTGTAAATTCTTTTAAAAAATTATTTTTTCTTGGGGCGCCTGGTTGGTGCAGTTGTTAAGCGTCTGCCTTCGGCTCAGGGCGTGATCCCAGTGTTCTGGGATCGAGCCCCACATCAGGCTCCTCTGCTAGGAGCCTGCTTCTTCCTCTCCCACTCCCCCTGCTTGTGTTCCCTCTCTCACTGGCTGTCTCTCTATGTCAAATTAATAAATAAAATCTTTAAAAAATATATTTTTTCTTAACAAGTTTATTTTAGATAGCTAAACCTACTTCTAAACAAACAGAAGGATATCATTCATAATTTCATGGTCCTTAGTAATTTTCAATATGTGATGTAAACCTTTCTAAATTTATATATACATTTATGTCTATATTATTGATAATTTTTTCACCTAACAGTGTATTTTGAACATCCTTCCGTGACACTTAGGATTATGTTGTTAGTATTATTTTGTTTCTTGAATATACCATTCTATAATCAGCTCCTCTTTTTCAAATGTATGCTGTGTCCTTATTTTTGCTACAATACACAACATTGCATTAAAGTCCTTATAATGAACTCTGAATATTATGACAGTTTCTTTAGAATAAATTAGAATCGATTATCTGCCATTCCACTACCCTCCAAAATGTTGATAGGTGCTAGGTATAGTAATTTTTGACGAGTGGCAGGCCAGGTGGGACTTCAGAATGAATGGAGGAAGGGTCATCAGCAGAGATATATGAAATGATGTAAATGATAAGCTGCCTTTTTGACGGTTTTATCAAAAATGTTTCATCCCTTATGGAGTGGTGTACTGAGTTGAAATTTACTAACTCTGCTAGACAGTGCTTTCTCTTTAGTGTCCTTTTAACTATTCCACAGTCATTAGTCCATAGGCTCCCATTGGACTGTAAGCAGCTTATGACCAGGGGCTATTACCAAATAAAGACTTAATATTTCCAAAAAGGAAACGACATCAGATCCTTAAGTCAGAATGTTATCTTTACTAGTACTTCTCAATCAGCAGCTTTTTAAAATACCGAGGCTGCTGTATTTCGGGAAATTGAATGATTTTTGTCTGCTATTGACCCTTCATTTGGCACAGTGCTAATTTTTAATAATCATTATTATCTTAAAAGGAAGGCTAATGTTCTGTGATGGAAAACACACACACAAGAATAAGTAACATGACTTGCATTTTTAAAAAAGGGCTTTTGCTTTGACAAATATTTTTGTGGAGAGGTGTCATCAGGATATATAATATTTCTGCAAAATAATATAAATCACCAATAGACCCAAATTAGTGAATGCAAATAGCTCTTTCTCATGCATTAACAATAACTCAATGGAAATCTCAAACTGTGGTGCTCACTGATTCTTCGAAACCAAATTAATATAATACTCTGTGCACAATGGGTTTTTAAACACTGTTGAAGAGTTCATTACAACTACACTGATGGGTCAGTCTCAATTTAAGGGGTATGAAATTCCTGGGGGAATTGGGAATTTTAAAGGAATCTAAGACATTGGCTCAAAATCTGCAAATGTATGCCACATTCTTTAATGCAACTTGTTGGCATTGTCTATCTTTATTTTTGAGAGAAAGGAAATGCTGGGAAGCAATGTGTTTGCAACATAGTCCCAAGGTACAGGTTCAGTTCAATAATTCAAATCTATGAACGAAAAGCAGAGCTCTTTCTTGGTACATTAATTATACTTTCACTAGACTTTAAAATGGAGGAGTTATGTAGACTTCTTTTCTTAATTCAACAATTTTTAAGAGGTCACTGAGAGCTTTGTCTTTCCTACAGTATTTTTGAGGGAAAATGTGTTTTAATAAGTAAAATTATTTCTCAAGAGCTTGAGGACTTGACACTGATAGACCAGAGCTGAAGATGCTCAGCACTGCCGGAACCTTTTGCATTAGTTCATATCCTCAGGAGTTTTGGATTGTCAGTGCTGAAGGGTTTGAAATTGGGAAATATATTACTCAAGTTTGCCCATTAAAATATTGGAGGAAAAAAGTACCGAGTTGCAGCCGGCGTGACATGCGGTATGTGACACTGGAAAAATGCTATGAATTTCAGGGGTTGTCTGAGCATAGAATCATGTGATGTGACAAGTGCAGGCAATATATATACAGCTGATTTAATAGGAAGAGAAAATTCCATGGAAAAGCATTAGTGCATAAAGTGTTCCTGCCCTGAACTCCAGGCTATTAATTCTTTGATGCTGAGAGTCAAATTTTGTCAGAAATGGAATATGCTCTCACACTCTCTGCCAAATGGATAGACACCAAAAAATGACATTAAATGATATTCATGTTCTGACCAACTTACTAAAGGCTATTCAGAATTATTGTTGGCATGGGACTTTCCTGTTTAAGGTTCTTCAAACTTCATTGTCACAGGCATGTATTTTGCTATTTTGACTATTCGCCATCATTTATATTGGGACAAATCATTCTAACATGGTATCCTATTTGATATTACAAATAGGAAAAAAAGAAAAAAAACCTAAGCGTCCAGAGAAGACAATGATGATAATGGTAGTTTCACTTAAGAATGGTTGTAGAATTTGTGAGAATAATAATCCTATTCAAACAGATTCAGTGACTTTTTAATGCACTCAATGTATAAAGTCATTTAAAAATAATACAAAGCACAGTATCTATTGCCAGGAATCTTGCAGCAGTTCATAAATACCAGGCTCAATTTCTTCTTCTATATCAGAAAAGGGTAAAGAGCTCTCCTTGCCTCTCTTGTATTGCCTTTTAATATCTAGTTGCCCTTGGGCTCTGAGAAAATCACTAACAGACCAACACCCAGCAAGAAGCCTATACAATTGAGTATGTGTTCACATTTCTTTAAATATTTCCTAAAAGATAAAGCAAAGGTGACACAAGAGAACTAAGAACACACAATTCCATCCCTAAGAGCATTCTCCAGGGAGATTCTCTTTCTCCTCTCTTATTATGGTCAAATAAATGTCTCTTCCTTCTGGGATATCCCTAGAAGAGTGCCCTTATTGAATATCCAATTCCTTACATTCGCAAAGTTCTATAACATTTATAAAGAATGTTCATATTTGTTATCTCATTTGATAGTCACATCAATTAAATAAGTAGAGTAGATAATAATACCTCAACCAGAACCCCTGTCTTCTGATTCCCAGGGTAGGACTTTCCATCTCACCTCCAAACTTGAGGTCAGAGAATGGGGAAGGTTGTTTCAAATGTCATGGTAGTGCTTCATGGTGGTACTCATCAGACAGTATAATTCAAATTGTCCGCTATCCAGCTCCTGTCAAAAGCCTGGCTGAGATAGTAGAATAAATTTCTGGAGATCAATTTGGCAGTATGTGACAAAAGGTTTAAAAATGCTCCAACACTTTGACATAGCAATTCCACTTCTAGTAATTTATCATAAATGTGTGCAAAGATGTATGCGCAATGATGGTAAGTATTTAACTACCTATAATAGAGGGAAAATTTAAGCCTAAAAATCTAAAATTAAGAAAATTGATTAAAACACTGATATATACCCATATGGTAGAATATGAGAATTTAATTAAAAATCTTGTATGATGCTTTTAATTAATTAGGGATAGTGTTCCTGATATATTTATAAATGAAAAATCAGACATAAAAACAGCATATATGGTACAATAGCATTTTTGGTAAGAAAAATGTACATTTTATGCATGAAAAAAACTATTGGCTACATATATGCAACAAGGTGTAAACAGTTATCTTCAGGTGATAGGGTTAGAGGTGGTTTATTTACCTCTTCATTTATCTGTTTCTTGGTGTGTGTGCGTGTGCACAGTGTGTGTGTGTTCCCACCAGGCATGTGTTACTTTTGTAATTAAGGTTCAAATGTCTATACAAAAAGAAAGCCTAGCTGAGAGAAGTGATACCCACAGAAGATGTCATTAGAAACATGCTGTCTAGCCATTTCTTTAATTCATAGTTCCAACCTTCTGTTAAATTAGAGCACATAAGTTATTTTAAATTTTTTGTAAATTTAATTATGGAAAAGAGTTTGTCTTTCAGGACTGGAATGTTTCCATCTAGGTTCCAAAATATAAGGGGAAGCTGTAGAAACCCATTTTGATTCTTTCTTCCCTTCTAGGTGTGCCAACATTTAAAGATGTACACAACATTTAAAAATAGATCTCAGTAACTGTGATTGATCTTGTGGTTAGCATATTTTGTTTCCCCTCTTCATTGTTTCTTTTTTTAAAAAAATTCAATTTGTGTAGCATTACTAAATATATACCTTTTATTTTAATCCTTCTTATTGTTTTTGAAAAAAGTGGTATAAATTGAAATAAATAATATCCCACAAAGTGAGTTTAAGGACCGTTCTTTTTAACTATCCATATGAAAAATTGAAAAACAGTACCTAGTTGTGTGGCTATTGTGATACAGTGGAAATTTTAGAGGAGAGTCAAAAAACTTATTTAAAACCGCTGGAACACTGGATATTATCTCTAGGACACTGGACAAATCGCAGTTTCTCTGGATCTGTGACCCTATCTGAGAAAATTTTATAATAATACGTAGGAGTGGAAGCTGCTGTTGTCTCACCTCTAAGAGCTATTTCTAACCTTCACCTTTATCTTGCCTCCCACTGGAGATACTGTAAAAAGTTAACTGCTCATCTTCCACCTTTATGTCTGGGTGTAACCATGTGACTGGCATGTCTCTGGGGAAGATTTTTTTTTCCTTCTTAAAGGAGTACTTTACTAAAAGAAGTAAATTCTGCTTGCTTCCTTCCCTCCCCAGTATCTGCTCCAACTACCTATTCCTGCCTTGTTTTGCCTGGAGCTATGAGAAACGTTTTGCAAATATAAGATGACAGTGTAAGAACAAAGTCAACATGCCTGGAATGGTGGAGGGAAAAGATGGAAGGAGCCTAGGCCCTTGATGACATTACAGAGCCACTGATGCAATACTACATCTAGACTTACTCCTAGAAAGGAACAAACCCCTATTTGATGAAACAACTGCCATGCAGGCTCTATGTTACCTGCAGCTGAATGATCCTAAGAGCCACTATCATAGAGTTGTGAGAATTAAATTAAGTGAAATAAGTATGTGCAATTGCCTTATGCACCGTAAATAACTCTACAGATCTGTTGTTATTTAGAAAGGCAGTAAAGAGCAGTGGAAAAAGCATTGGGTGTGGACTCAGACAGATTGAGGTTTGATCCTACATGGTCAACTTATTAACTTATTAGACCTTGTTCATAGGAAAATAACCTAACTCTGTTTGTCACCTCTAAAATGGAAATGCTAAGTATCTCAGAGGGTCCTTGGGGAAGCTCTTTGCACAGGGCTTGATACATCTTGCTCAATAAATGTTGGTTTGAGAGAAAAATTAGCAAGTGGCAGTGATGTGCAGTTTGAAACGACTTCCTTTTCCTGAGTGAGATTACATTGTCACTTGAACATTTATATCACTATGCAAAGTTTAGAATACTAAGAGATACTTCAGAATGCCCTATTTATAAGAGTAGTGGAAAGGGTTTTATTATCTTACTAAGTGTGATAGAGCCAGGCACCATTCTAAGAACTTCACATATACTGACCAATGTATCTTCACAGAAGTCCTGTGTGTTATCTTTTGCCTTATTATACAGATAGGAAAATTCAGAACACAGTGGTTAAGAAATTCACCCCGATTACATACCTAATAAGTGGAGGAATCAGGATTCCAACTCAGGCCATTTTGTTCTAGAACCTGTGCTCTGAATTTCTATGTTAAATCTTCTGATAAAACTTTAAGCACATTGCATTGAGCCCTATATCTGAATCCAGAAATCTTTGAATCTAAGTGATCCCTGCTTGCAGAAGTCTGTATGTACACAAAAAAGAGTGTAGGCCTACTGCCCATAGTTGAGCTTTTGGAAAAACATTGGGAGCCATTCCATCCAGGAAATAGAGCAGCATTTCAGTTTCTTGTGAATTGAAATGGCAGCAGGCTTAAAATCCCTCTGAGGTTTCATCACATTAGGACTTGCTGGGCAAAAGTCCCAATCCAGGCTTTCTTATTGGGCTTTTAAATAATAGGATAAACTACTCCCTAAATAGATAGAGACGCACTAGGGAGAACCCGGAGTTGAAGTTCTAGAATTTGTCTAGTAGACTGTTCATTCTTCCTTCTTATAAGCTTGCAGAGGCTAAAATGGAGAAGACTTGTCAGCATTTTGGCCTCCTCTCCTAGGGAAAGAATGATATTTATCATTGTCTTTTTTCCCATAAAATGGAAGTTTCTTTATAGAGATATTAGTAGTATGAGACTTAAGTTCCCATTAGGATGTCCACAAAATTCCCCAGGATAAGCAGCCTTCTTAGCTAGGCATAAATCTATGTAATGTTTTAAGAATGAGTGTAATTAAGGGCTTACTTGAAATGAAAATGATAGTTTCTCTCTGCTTCTAGTTTGTCTTCCTGTGTTGCAGAAGCTAGAAAATTAGAATATACCATTTCCGGAGTTTCTTACTGCTAAAGTTCCAGATGTGAATTAGATTCTGCCAGTTAGATGCACTTGCATGCTATTGAGAAGGTGGAAATAAGGAAGGGGTCATCTTCATGCCATTTGACTATTTCTGCTGGCTGATGTGATGGTGTATACCGAGGGAGCTGGCAGTGAGACACATGTGTCCCTGCCACCTAAGGAAGGGATGGACTCTCAGGTTTCCAGGACCAATTTGAATAGTTCAATCAAAGTAAACTTTGCAGGCAGCATGCTTAGAAAGGAGGAGGGCCAGATTTAGTCTTCAGTTCTTGTATAGAATGAACCAAACTCTGATGGTTCTACAGGAAAATGTAAGTGTAAGGGCTTGTGGTCTTTCATTCTGCTGAGGCATATGGCACATAGTTCAAGCTACAAGGATCTGAGTTGAGATGGCTCAGTAAGGAGAGAGATGGAAGCCATGACAGATGTTCCAAGTAGTCTGCAGAGCCTTCAAGAACAAGGTACCATATTGAGAGGGAATACAGTTGGATCCTAGCCAACTGAAGAAAGAAAAATGGATCACAGACACAATGTCAGTAGGCTGTAGCTTTAGAAGTCAGCAGAAGTCCTGAGATGGTGCTAGTTTGCCACAGCAGGCATCTGGTCCATGGGGAAGCCCAGACTGGCCCGTCTGTGGCCGAGATGAATGAGGTTACAAAACATACCGTGAGGCACAGAGCTCCAGATCACTTCTCTTCCACCACTGTGTGCTGTGCATGTCACCCATATCCCAGAAGAGCAGAAGAGAGCACTGGAAAACTAGAACACTGGACATTTTAACCAAAAGTGTTTGAGTACTGCCTAAGGGAATATTTAAATTATTGCATCAAAGTTTAGTAAATAAGATGAAAATTTAGATCTTCCTCCCCATCTGTTTGCCAGTAGGTGAATCGTGGGAATGATCGGAACAAGTAAAGGACTATAGCATCTATATATTTTTTTCTGAGTGAAAAAAAATATGAATATCTTCCTGATTCTGTGGCATTGACTATATTTAGTTTACTCTGACTACCTGCAGCCCTAATTACCTGCCTTCAGTCCAGGAAATATGCAATCCACAAAATGGAAGTTTTTCATGGGTCAGATATGATCTTTCTTATCTGCATAAAGGGGGAAGAGTTCTGAGCAGGGAAAGCACAGCAATATTTCAGCTTTCCCTGTGAAAATATAATGATAGAGTTTTATTATTTTGTTTTAAGTTGGTGGAATATTCAGAACACAGACTCAGCCATATAGTCAAATTTATGTACAAAGACAATAAGGTTGAATCTACATTGATTTTTTAATAAATCTGTGAAATGACTCATATGGTCAACATTTATAATCAACGGCTCACTGTATATTTCTTGGATGCCTGTTTCCCTCCCCCACACCACTCCCACCCTAATCATTGCAGGTGAGGGAGTATTATAAGAGGCCGTGTGGGGTTCACGGACTTGCCTGGAGTGGGTAAACACTAAATGCACACTTTGTCAGCTAACATAACACTCATTCCCTCAGCTTAGCTTCTTTCTCAGCCTCCTAGGTTGGCAGAGTGCAATCCTTATTTATTTTTTAAGAGTTCCTATAATGCAAATAGATGGGTTCTTTTCTTAAGGTAACAGTTATTTTCCAGACCCCCCCAAAATGTTTTACCTACTGAGTACAGTAAAACTCGCTAATCCTTTTGCTGCATAAACGTGTTTTAAAATATGTATCTTTGTCCTTCTTTAGCATTTCTGCCCTTATTCAGTTTAATGCCCTTATAAAAGTGACTCCTATTTTTCCTTTTAAGATGCAAATAGTTTTGATTACTTTCTCTTGGCTTATGTTAGTGGACCCCATAAGGGAATCATCATGCAAAAAAGGCACCTGTACCATGTTCAGGGACATTCTGCAATTCGTCAATTAACCCAGAGTATTACTGAGTATTTGTATGTGGTTAGAGCTAGTGAGCAGAACTTAATCCCTGACCCTAATGTTGAATGCCACTTTCCTGGGAATCACTGTTCTGAAAAAGCCTTGTATAAAATAGGATTTTTTTTTAGAGTTATTTAAAAAAAAAATCCAAATGATGATTACTGAAGGAAAATGTCAGTGTTCAGGACCTACTTCTTTATAGCTCAAGTGATAGTAGGATTTTGTTAAATTGTGAAATGTCAGGAAAATGTTGGTAACTATACTATATTTCTTTGGTTATGTGGTTCTTACCACTGCCAATGTGTTGTGAGTTCTGGGCGCTGTGCCCTTGTTTGTTGGCTGACTGACTGACTCCTTCATTTATTCAATTAGTCAGTTTATAAACAGTGATGACCTCCTGGGTTCCAACCAGGTAACATGCGAGGTACTTAAGGACTGGAGGTATGACAACGAAGCATATAGTTTAGCTCTCAAAGGGCTCCACAGTCTAAGGGAATAAGCAGACACACTAGGAGTCTCCAAAGAGGTGTGCATATTCACAGGTTGTACTAAACTATCAACTGGAAAAAAAAAACCGATTTCTACTTTTAGCTTTATTAAAAATTCAGATAAATACTAATTTCCTGATAGTCAACATATGGATTGTCATTAATGCCATAACTTGTTTTGGGGTGGAGATGGTCACATGTCACTAAGGTACAAGTTTCCTTAGTGAAGAGTGGGACTTCTATGATATGGAAGAGCTGAGGGTTGCATTCTCACATGTTTATTCATATTCAGTTTCTTTCCATCATTTGGAGTTTAATTGTGCCAGGTTTAGTGGATTTGTGGGTTATAATCTCCTAAAGGAAATATTTTTTTTTACAATACTTTGTAATAAGACCGGAAGTGACCATGAAGTCTTTTGTATCATATGTATATTTATTGAATATCTTGTGACAAAATATTTGAAAAGGCTACTGACTTTTGTTACCAATAGTTAGTTTTGCCTGTTTTTAAGTTTCATTAAATGGAACCTTAGAGGATGCTAGAAATGTTCTGTATCTTGATCTGATTATGGTTACCTGGCTGTTTGCATAGAAAACTCATATTGCAGTATAGTTAAATACACTTTATATACCCTCTATACTGTCTACTGTATGTATATTATTCCTTAATAAAAATAAACTCAAAATAAAAATAAATCAATAGAACTATCAGACTTAAAGAAAAGTTATATAATTTTCTTCTGCAAAAGGAAATATATTCTGAATTTGCTGAATCTTTCAAAATGACTGGTTGCCATGCTTGTATGCTGCCTAGCAGACATTAAACACACACACACACACAGAATTTTCCCTCACGTAAGGCTAACTTTTTAATAATAAGCAGGAAAGTAATTGGTTTTCATTGGAAATTTAAGCAATGGAGAGAACATTTCGAAATAGATATTTAGAATTATTTCTGTCATCATGAGATTTTGAAAAAAAAAAGCTGGCTTCTGTAGAACCTCTTTTTTGCCATACTTAGAAAATTTTGTAGTAGAATGATAACAAATATCTCAGATGAAGACTTTTCTATGAGTTCTGATCCCATTAAACATTCTTTAAAATACAATGCATTTTTGTTGGTTTACAAGAAAAATTAGTTCACATCAAGGATGAAAGAGAATTTCTTGATGAATTAAAAAAAAAAAAGTCTTTGTGTAAATGGAGAATAAGATTACCATGCTTGCCCAGTTCCAGCAATTTCACTTCTAGTATATATTTTCCTAGATTCTTTACACAGGCTTTTAGCAAGACATATTCTACAGAGTTCATTGCACTCTTGTGTGTGGTGTTGGGAAATTAGAGATAAATGATGTCCATCACTGGAAAAGTGGACAGATAAAAATGTTTTTGGATATTATGCATCAATTAGAAGAAAAAATTAAATGTACATATGGCAACATGAATGGATCTTAAAAATAGAATTCTTAATGGGAAAAGTGAGAAACAGAATGAGATCTATAAACCAGAAGCATTCATATAAATTAAGAATATGTGCCCACAAAACAATAATTCACTTCTATAAGAGCACAAATACACCAAAAGATAAACATTGACATATTACTTTGGGAGGGTTGGTAGGAGAATGAGATGAGGGCTTGGTGATAAAAGAGCATAGATATATAACTAAGAGAGGCTTTCAGTGAATTGACTTTGATAACATGTCATGAATGAAAAGCATGATTAACTTAAACCTGTAATATCTGGGATCCCATGTCTGGACCCCGCTCCTCCCTCCAAAAAGAAAAGGACAAACAAAAACCAAAACTATAAATGAGTATCAGGATTTTTTACTTTGAACTACCTATCCCAGCTATGACAACCATTAAAAACTGGTATCAAAATAAACTGAATTCAGAATTGTATCTTTGAATTCTTGTAGCACAAGGATTTAAAGCAAGATTTTTTAAAAATGAAGTATATGTTATCACATTACAATCACAAAGATATTACTAAATTTTATGACACTCTATGAAATTGAAATTGAGGTTTTTGTAACATAAAATAAGGAAAATACTTGATAATAATGTTTACTTTCATCTTTATTGCATGATTTTAGTTTCGATTTTGTGTATACAATGTGCATAAATATTACTATACTACTAAATGTATGTCATTTGTAATTATACAAATCGACATATATATTGAATATGTGTACAACTTTTTTTTTGCTGATAGGGATATGCAATAATAAAAAACTTTAGAAATGGCTGATATCAATACCTAGAACAAAATGATAAGTGGCTACAGTAGGCAAGAGGTTTGAACAAACAAGACTTAATAGGAGCCTAGTGGCAGACCAATCAGATTCTGCCCTGATTTTGGGAAGGATCAGAGGAGATCTTTGAGCAAAAGATGCAAAAAGATGAGAGAGTAGAATAGCATTTTTAGGATTTGCTATGTAAGTAAAATATATATTTCTAAATGTAATATAATGTATAATAGTATATACTATATATAACATAACATATATATATATATATTTGATTTAATGGTACTTTTTTTTTTTTAAAGATTTTTATTTATTTATGTGACAGAGAGACAGCCAGTGAGAGAGGGAACACAGCAGGGGAGAGGGAGAGGAAGAAACAGCCTCCCAGCGGAGGAGCCTGATGTGGGACTTGATCCCGGAACGCCAGGATCACGCCCTGAGCCAAAGGCAGACGCTTAACGACTGCGCTACCCAGGCGCCCCTAATGGTACGTTTTTAGATCTATAATTAATCATATATGATTTTTTATTTTGTAGCCCTTACTTTATACTTTGGAGCCTATTTTCCAGGTCACAGTTTTTTAGTCATGAAAAAATATCGTAGGTCACTGGTCTATAAAGCGAAGTGGATACAAAAGCCTGTAGGCAGAAAACAAATTGTAAAGCAACTTGCATCATATAGACTTATGCTGATGATTTTTAAGGAGAACTCAAAGAGATTTAAATAATGGAGAAACATTTTTAACTTTGTGTTCAGAAGTTTCTGATGGCATGGGAAGTGACCCGTTGGCATATTGGAATAAGATAACCCATGAGAAAGTTATTAAATTTGTTATTCTTAAATTTCCTAGCACTCGGAGTAATTTATTTTATTTATTTTCATTGACTTGTTTTTGTTTGCTTCTTCAGCTAGACTGCAAACTTCATAGAGGCAGGGACAAACTACATTCATTTTGTCTATAGTTGTATCCTAGTACCTATCACAGTGTCTGGCACCATGGAGGGACTCACTCAATATTTGGAGAATAAGTGGGTAAGGTGGAGAAGGGGGGCTATTTGAGAGACATTTGGGAAGTATAAACCTGTAGATTGTATTTGGGGTCTTTAAGACATTTGTGTTCCTATTCACCCAGTCAAGGCCATCAATCACAAGGTAAAAAACAGGCCATTTTCTATTTCCGTGTCCTGCTTGAGAACAAAGAGAAATCACTTGACTATTTCTATGTAGTGTGTGTGTGTGTGTGTGTGTGTGTGTGTGTGTGTGATGATCAGTGTGATGGTCAAAGACTGAAAGACAGGGGCTTGAGCTTTTGTGACCTTGAGCATGTCCCTTGCCCTTTCAGTTTCCTAACCAGTAAAGCAAGTGTAATAACTATCACTTCAGTGAGGTGTTCTGAAGAAAACTAAATACAATCACATATAGAAAGATTCTAGTAGATTGTTTGTAGGACATAATCCTTAGTTTCAGCTCACCACTATTCTCTCCAAAGTACATTTAAAACTGTTCTAGATACTGTATAAGTAGAATGATCCTATAAATTTATTGCCCAAACTGTGATACTTTGGAGAACACAAACTGATAAACTGGGGAGGACATTGGAACCAGAAGCATAATTGGGATGGTATAGTCCAGAATATATACTTATGCTACAGATAAAGGGTAATCTATTCAAAAGAACTTCTTATCTGAATTAAGTATACTATGAGTCATCCTGTTGATTAGAAAGAAACTGACAAATATCTTTTATGTATGTACCTTATTAAAACTGTAATGCATCAAATAAATATGAAAAAAGGATTTGCAGTTATTAATGTTGCAAAAAGAATAATATATTTGAGTTAATTTGTTCTTCATAGTAATTATTACACTTTGTAACTCATACGAATTCACTTGTGTACAATATTTGTTTTCATGGGCCAGGAAGCACCATGAACGCAGGGATCATGTCCATGTTGTTCATCACTGCTAAGGTCTGTCTACCACAGGTCCTGGTATATAGCATAGCCCCCAAATAAAAATATAAGGCAAGTGGATAGAAAGAGTCACTATAAGGCTTTTACAAACAGTGATTCCATCACATATTGGCTTTGAAATCTCACAAATTTTCTTAAACTCCCTCAATCTCATTTCTTTCCTCTGCAAAATGGAGATAAATGGCCTGTCATGTTCTTGTAGGATTAAATAAAAATAATATGTAAAACATGTCTCCCCAGTACAGCCACATAGTATGTGTTCAATAAATGTTATCTATAGTAGGACCTGTTTGGGTAGGTCAAATGGAAACCAAGGGTAAGAAATTTACAAAACATTTATAATAGCAAGGGCTTTTCGGGAACCTATAGACAACACTGGACAAGTGCCTCACTTAGAGTTTGAATTCGACTTGCTGCTTTTATACTAGTGACTTTTTGGTAGACTATTCATCAGAGATAAATTACCTTGGATTTTAGTAGGGGGCTCCATAGTAATGGGGATCAATAGATGGGGGTGGCCAGAGGCGTTAGTGCCTAGCCGATTTAATGGGTCTTGGAAAGAGTTGTATTAAAAGCTTTTAGGGGAAAGCTCCCTGTTGCTGCTTTTTGTACTCTGTCTAGTACCTTAATGAATGCTGCCATAAAAGAGTGTTTTATCTCTGCATTATGAGCCCAGGTTTGACTGTTTGTGCTCTCAGAAGGATTTTAGCTGTCTTGGGATAAGATTTTATGAAGGGAAGAAAAACTCATATGGAAATGTGACTTTTATGATGAGTACTAATCTGAAGAAATTAACAGCCATCACTGGCATTAAATCCCCAAATCAGAGATTTTGGATTGATTAAAAATACACACCATTCAAGCAACAGAATTTCACACCAGATTCTGATAGTATAATTATCTTTATATTATTGTAACATTTTGGGCTGAAGTATGGATTTGTTCTCTAGGATACTAAAAAGAGCTTTGGGATAACAACATAAAATCCTAGTAAAGTTTGGCATTTTCTTCAAGGTCGCTCATACCTTTTCAATCCTAAAGCTTACCCTTTTCAATGATCTAAGTGTTATATTGTTGAATATTGATTTGATTTTAAAAATATGAAGGCAATGTTGTACCAAGCATTAATCAACGTAACTTGCCTGACTTCTAGAGTAGGATGATATTCTAAAATAGCAGAGCAGAAGGCACTTCCTTGACATGTATCTAAGCTTTCTTTCCCTGTCACATATATAGTTTGCTTCTTGAGGATTTTTCTGTCTTGTTTTAGATTTTTTTTTTCTGGGTTGTTTTTATGACTGCATTTATATATGGAGCCAGCACTTTAGCAGAGATCATTTAGAGCCCCTCTTGATACCGCTTATGGTGGAGCTCAGTAAGCCTGGGAAAGGAAGTGTAGTATTGAATGCATTGAAAATGTTCCCATTCTTTCCTCTCCTATGAGTTGTTTCAAAAAGCATAAACTGAAGAGCCATTAGCAGAAGCAATGCAGTTAAATTCTTTGGTTGAAATGAATTATAGGGGGATGGTTTATGAGGATATTACTGATAAATTGAAATTCTTCTTAAACTCAGACAAAAATTTTATTTCTATTTGATTTTATTAATAGCCTGTACAATCTAAACCTTATGAATACTTGTAATTATTGCATTTCAAAATATTATTCATTTAAAAAGATCGATTTCTGAAATATTTGGTCCACTTTTTAGAATGTCACTATAGTAATGCATTTTAAAACAGTGATTCATTACACTCTGTTTTTAAAATTATCTAGTCCTCTAGAAAGTTGCCTTTATAACCTCATCATTTAAAAAGTTTGTTTACTCATTAATTTTATTTGGTTTATTGACTAAGTTACTTCTACTTTTATTGGCATTTATTATGAACTTTGATTAAGACCATAAAAAATGAATAAAACAATGATTGCTTCTGATAACTCACAGTTGGTGTGGTGAGAACAGGGTCACTGAAATAGAGAACAGTACCAAAGACTGTTAAGAAGTTTGTGTAGCTTCAAGCTACTAGTTTACTGGACTGACTGGATATGTGATTTTTAAAATAGCAATCATCATTTTGTTTTCTGATTATAAATGTACATATCTATTTAGGAAATTCACATATTTAGTATTTTTGTGCATAAACTTTATCTTTTTCACATAAAGTTATAATCTGTAACTGTTTTACATATTTGGGTACATACTTCTTAGTGCTTGATATTATTTTTCACTTAACACTCTACCATAAATATTTTTCATGTCAATATTTATTATGCTGTAATTTAATTTTCAATGAGTGCTCATTCCTCCATTACTTACATATGTGATGATTTATCTATTAGGCCAGTTCTTCACAATTAATTATTTAAGGATTTTTAAATATGAACATAAATAATATTTCAATGAAAAAATTTTATTTTTTTTAAAGATTTTGTTTATTTATTTGAGAGAGAGAGAAAGCATGGGTAGGGGGAGGGGCAGAGGGAGAAGCAGACTCCCTGCTGAGCAGGAAGTCCTATGCAGAGCTCCATCCCAGAACCCCGGGATCATGACCCAAGCGGAAGGCAGAAGCTTAACTCACTGAGCCACCCAGGCACCCCTCAGTGAAAATTTTATAGATAAGTCTGATTGCTTTCTTTAAAAGAAATACTGAAAATAGAAATACTGAAAAAGTTGATTGTAAGTATGTTTTTATTTTAGAGAGAGAGATGTCTCAAATTTCTTCAGAAATTGTGCACTATATAAGGTGCCCATGTTTTTTACACTTTACTATCCTTTTAAGTGTTTTCTATTTTTGATGAGTGAACAAATAACATTTTATTTTGTCTTTATTTGGTTAATAATGAGATAGAATTTTCTATTTTTATTAGTCATTCGTATTCATTAATGCCCTTTTCCTGTGTCCTTATTTAATTTGTAAGGTCTCAGAATTCTATGTCATAAAATGATTGACTATATTAGCTTTGCAAATTTGCGATCTTGATATTCAGAATTAAACAAACATACAACTAAAATGGCTGAACCTATCAAGCATGCAAGAAAGGGAAACCCCACGCACCAGGAGCACAGGAGTGGCTGAGAGACAGAGCAGTGGTCATGTCAGCTAATGATATGGCAGGCCAGATGTGATGGAGATGGTGTACAGGATACAGTATTGCCACCCAGCTTAACTTCTGCCTTCCATGGAAAGGTGGATTGTGAATGGCTATAATTGAGCGAGCCTTTGTTTTGACTCTGGGTGGTACAAAACATCTCAACTGAGAATTCAAAATCTACAACCTGTTTCTCCAATTAATTGGAGCCCAATTTGACACTACTCAGGTACTTCAAGAAAGCCCATGCTGAGAAATAAACATGGAAATTAGTCTCTGGTCATAGACACATCTCTGATGTCTGTTGGAAGCAAATGCAGAGCTCTCTGGAGAGAGATTTTAAAAGCTGAGATGCATGGAATTCCCATAATAGCAACATGCTTTATATAAGATAAGGTAATATCAAAAAAATTACAACACACAAGATGAAACAATATACCATGAATAAGATTTAGACAATAAAGAGAATTAACTAACTCCTGCAAACCTTGGGAACATGGAACAGTACTATTAAAGAGACTACAGAATAAATATTAAAATTCATGTGATAAAATATAGAAAACAAAATGATACAAAACTGATTAAAAACAAATAAATAGATGCAGTTTTGAAAAGGGACCAAATACAAATTTGAAAAATAGAAAAGCATAGTCATTGTAGTTTAAAACTTAATGAATGACCTAAAAAGCAGATCAAGTGTCCCCAGAGTATGAGAGAAAAAGTGAACTGGAAGGGAAATATGTGTGCATGGTGGGGGAGATACCATTATGTAGCACAGAGAGACAAAGAAATAGGGATATGAAAGAGTCCTTTCAATATCTGTTAATAAGATTTCCAGAGGAAGTAAAGAGGATAACTCAGAGTTTTCCAGAAATGATAAAAGTCATTTATCTCCAAACCTAAAATGCACAATTTCCAGAAATAATAACAATAATAATAAAGATAATTCATGCCTACATATCATAATTAAGTGAATAACATCAAAGACAAAGAGAAATTTTCATATCAGAAAAATGTTAATTAATTACAAAGACCCAACAATTAGACTAAAAATTGGCCTTTGACCTCAACCACAGAGGCTGGAGAATAGTAGAGTTACAACTTCAAAGTACTAAAATGAGAAAAAACTGTCAACATAGAAGCCTAAAATTAAATATCTGTCTTTCCAGAATAAATTCAGAATGACATTTTAAGGAAACAGAGAGAGTGCCACTCGTGGGACTTACTAGAAAAATTATAAAGTACAGTTTTCACTAAGAAAGAACTTGAACCCACAAGGAAGAGAGTAAGAGCCAAGGGGCAATGATGAGCAAAGAACTGATAAACATGTAGGCAAATCTAAGTTGATATAGACTGTATAAATAACAATGATAATAACTCATTTCTGTAGTGAAAAAACAAGAAAAATCTAAATTATAGGTAAAAATGACACAGAAGATGACCATGAAGAAGACTTGTATCATAGGAAGGTAAGTACAGGACTAATTTTGTTTCCAACAATATCAAATATATAATGTTAAAAATTAAAGATGAATTACTGAAAAAATTAGAAGTAGAATGAAAATAAATAAAATGGGGAAAGGATTAAAGAAATGTCATTGATCCAAAAAATTTCAGGGAAGGAAACAGAAGCATAGAAAAACTATTGTAAATAAAATCACAGCATAATCTGATAAGCATATATCTAAATCTCAGTAATCACACTGACATTAATAGAAAAAATGTTAAAATATTAGGACTGACAGATTGTATTTGTACATGTATATATCCAATTATTTGCTTTTAGCAAGAGGTACAATTAAAAAATAGTGACAGGAAAGCCTGACATGAAAGTAAAAGCATGGGAAAATATTGATAGGGGAAATGTTAATTAGAACAAAGTCGGTGTGGCCATATAAACAAAACAGAATGAATGAGAGTCCAGCTCTTTAATAGAGTAGAGAAGTGGGTCACTGAAATATAAATTAATTCACCAGAGTGATGCAACAGTACTAAGCCTATAGACTTTTCACAAATAGCCTCAAATATGGAACATAGAGACTGTCTGAATGTTTTCTCAAGGATGTTCGTATATGTCCATTAGATTAGGCTTGTTAATTGTGAAAGAAGGAAGAGGGAGAAAAAAAGAGGAAACAAATCTAGCACTGGAAGCAATATCCAGTAGCACAGCACCCTTTGGTTTCCATTCATGCGTATGTTTATTTTTTGTCTTGGCTAGTCTCAGTCATTTTCTCCTGACAAACTGTAAGATTATTTCACTAGGTTCCATATTAAACATTGAGATAATGACTGGAATTGCATTGAATCTGTAAGCTAATCTTGGGGAAGGGCTAACATTTTTCCATGAGTAATTGGATTTTCCATCAAATAACATATTTCAGTATCTATTCAAGTTTTATTTGTGTCTCCTATTTTTCTCATTAGTTCTAAAAATTTCCCTAAGTCTTAATATTTTTCTTAACCCTTTTACATTTTTTTTGTTCTGTTAATTTTTTTATTATTTCTTATGATTGATTGTAACATAGGAGCTATTGATTTGTATATTTACTCTGTATCTGGTAACTGTTATGTGTTCTTTAACTTCCACTCACTTTTCAGGTAACACTGATGGTTTTTCTAGTAAGGCTATAATATCATTTGGAAATAGAATGATTCTATTTTATTCTTCCCTACTGTTATACTTTATTTATATATCTCTTTAATAATGCAGTGTTGGGAAATTTTAGAACAACAGTAAGCATTGGTAGTAAGAGTGGGTACCCTAGTACAAGGTATTACTAATTTCTTTTTGCATTGGTGTCAACTATTGGTCTGAAATACTTATTATTATACTGAGAAATTAGTGTTCAATTCATAGCTTACAAAATATTTTTGATAGAGCAAGAATAAATTAATTAAAGTTGCTGATAGTCACTCACATTTTCTGATTTTGATTTTTGAAGATATAGCCAATCAACCTGCTGCTCTGCCCCTCTCCCCAGATCCTAATATAAAGTAGAAATGTTTTCTTTTCCCTGTTCTCTAGCAAAGCAGATATTATATTTGGCATGACCTCTCAATATTAAAACAGTTTAAGTACATCAACTTGAAGAGAAATATTTGGTTTGTTATTGATGAACATTCTCACTTACTGATTCCTTTGATTTTTTTTTCCCTTTGATTGTTGGTTACCAAACATAGTATGTAAAGAGTCAAATAATAGCTTGAGGAAATGATTGTTTTAGCAACTCTTTCAAAATATTTATTATGTGTTATACACTACGCTAGGCACTATGAGGAGCACATACATAAAACATTAAATTGTGAAATGATAATGAAAATTTTCGGGCTTACTTTGGCATAATAATCAAAAAACTGGAGGGAAAAAAAACCACATCACTTACACTGAATTGGACTAAAAATCCACTTAGCTTTCCTTAAAAAATGTGTTTTCTTTATATACTACACTTGGGTTATAAAGGTCTTATTCCTTATGCACAGAAAAACAGCAGAGATGAGAATTCCAAATATAGCATTAAGTGTCTACTATTTTCTAGAACAAAAAGAATAATACATGAAAATTTTATACAGTGAATTATCTGTCTCCTGCTATCATGTCAGTTTCCTGATTTATAAATGTCATTGCTGCTTTTCTGTGTAGTAAGGCATGCCTGGCTTTTCTTTGCTTGATTGGTTGATTCATTGTTAAAATAGTCCAAGAGGACTGAGCTATGATAAACAGTCTGGAGAGTCTGGTCACTCTCAATGTAATGTCATCCAGTAACGTGAGTGGGATTTCTCCACTTTCTCTCACATACATACAAATCATTCCTTATTAAAGAATATATTTCCAAGTATAATATTAAATTAGCATAATAGAATTGTAGAATCATTAAGCCATAGTAATGGTCATCATATTCAACTCCTTCATTTTGAGGATGTGGAAACTGAGGTTCAAGGAGGTTAAATAATATCCCTAGGGTGATGTAGATATAAAGAAGCTTCTCTGGAATTGAAACATCTCCCTCACTGCCTGTCCAGTACTTTTTCCACCACAACACACTGCAGAATTTTAGAGGCAGGCTGTCAGTTGTTAAAATTTAAATTGTAATTCAGAAAAGAAGGAAATGCTTTTCTTTATTATAATTATTTTTCAGTTTTCTATGTCTCCTTACATAACATTCTATTCTGGTGAAAGCTGTATAAAATAAAATAAGGTAAATTACCAGGGAGTATCCAAGCCCCCAAACTTTGTGAAATAAGAATTTATCTCAGACTTGAATCTACTGAATTTGACAGACAAAATTTATATTAAAATTTTGTAAAGAGAAAAGAAAGATGAGAGATGAAAGGAAGGAAGGGAGAAAAGAAGAGGAAACCTAGCATAATCAGGGAATGGACATTAGATACAATATTTTACTTCAGAAATTATTAGACCTTCCTCTAATGCATTGCAATAGGGGCCTGTCAAACCATATTTACCTTAAAATTAATATTTTAATAATTTTGAATTTTTAAAATTTTATTTATAATTTACTTTAATGTGTTCTCTTTTGTTAGGACACTGCCAATCTGTCTTCATTCTCCTAATATTCATCTAAATACTTCCCCACTTTCAAATCCCAGTTGAGTATGGTTGATTATTTTCCTGTTAATAATTTTTCTTTTTATTTTGAATAAATTTTTTGTCTTAATCTTGACCACTTATTTAAAAAATATAAACATATTATTAAAATATTCTGGATTTTAAAAAAAGATTTATTCATTTACTTTAAAGAGAGAGAGAGCACAAGCAGGAAGGGGCAGAGGGAGAGAATGTCCAAGCAGAATCCCACAGAGCATGGATCCCGATGTGGGGCTTGATCCCAGGAGCCATGAGATCCAGAGTTGTATGAGCTGAAACCAAGAGTCAGGCATTCACTTGACTAAGCCACCCAGGTGCCCCTAAAATATTCTGGATTTTTAAAGAAACTTGCCAGCATTTATTTATGTAAATGGACCTTGCAGGGGCAAGTATAGATTTCTTTAATAGCTTTAAAGGTGAAAATATATTTTCTTACTTTTATTTTCTATAGAATCTTAGCTGGACATGTGTCAGATGGAGGCTTCTGGGATTTTCCTTATGTAGGGTAATCTGTAGGATAAATCTGTAAAGGAAGCTTCATGAGGGCAGATACTTTTATCTATTCTCTTTAATGTTGTATTGCCACAACCCGGAATAAGCTCTAACACATAGTAGGTGCTTATGAAATACTTGTTTAATTAGTGAAAGACAGCACTACAATATTTGCCCCTTCTCAGCCCCTTTATCCATGCAGAAGCTTGGAGCATGGGTGTGATGCTAGAGTCCATGCTGAGCCATGGATACTTGGCCATTAGAATGGAAAGTTGGGAGAAGCATGAATCTCAGAGCCACAGAATAGCTCTTCATGGCCTTCAAAGTCCTTCTGACTTTCTTCCTTTTTTTTAATATACAGTGTTTTTTCAGTTTCAGGTGTACAATATAGTGATTGAACAAGTCCATACATTACCTGGTGCTCATCATGACAAGTGTGCTCCTTAGTCCCCATCACCTATTTAACCCACCCCCCTCTCTTTTCCTCCCTCTTTTTCCCTTTGCTCATTTTGTTTCTTAAATTCCACGTATGAGTGAGATCATATGGTATTTGTCTTTGTCTGACTTATTTCATTTAGCATTATATTCTCTAGCTCCATCCATGTCATTGCAAATAGCAAGATTTCATTATTTTTTATGGCTGAATAAATATATATAATAAATAATTATTATTATATATAATATGTTTATATATTAAATATATTCAATAAATATAATATATGTATGTTTATTCCTAGGTATCTTATTATTTTTGGTACAATTGTAAATGGGATTTTTTTTAAATTTTATTTTTAAGTAATCTATACACCCACTGTGGGGCTTGAACTCACAATCTCAAGATGAAGAGTCACGTGCTCTACCGACTGATCCAACCAGGTGCCCCAATGGGATGGTTTCTTAATTTCTCTTTCTACTACTTCATTATTGGTGTATAGAAATGCAACAGTTTTCTATACATTGATTTTGTATCCTGCGACTGTACTGAATGCATTTATCAGTTCTTGAAGTTTTTTGGTGGAGTCTTTCAGGTCATCTATATATAGTATCATGTCACCTGACAAATAGTGAAAGATTTACTTCTTCCTTACTGATTTAGATATCTTTGTTTCTTTTTGTTGTTTGATTGCTGGACTTCCCATACTATGTTGAACAAAAGTGGTGAGAGTGTACAACCTTGTCTTGTTCCTGACCTTACCAGAAAAGCTCTCAGTTTTTCCCCATTGAGGATGATCAAGAAATGGGCAGAAGACATGAACAGACATTTCTGCAAAGCAGACATCCAGATGGCCACAGACATATTGAAAAAGTGCTCAGCATCAGTCAGCATCAGGGAAATACAAATCAAAACCACAATGAGATACCACCTCACACCAGTCAGAATGGCTAAAATTAACAAGTCAGGAAACGACAGATGTTGGCGAAGATGCAGAGAAAGGGGAACCCTCTATACTGTTGGTGGGGATGCAAGCTGGTGCAGCCACTCTGGAAAACAGTTTGGAGGTTCCTCAGAAAATTGAAAATAGAACTACCGTATGACCCAGCAATTGCACTACTGGGTATTTACCCCAAGGATACAAATGTAGTGATCTGAAGGGGCACCTGCACCCCAATGTTTATAGCAGCAATATCCACAATAGCCAAACTATGGAAAGAGCCCAGATGTCCATCAATAGATGAATGGATAAAGAAGATGTGATATATATGTATACACACACACACACACACACACACACACACACTGGAATATTATGCAGCCTTCAAAAAATGAAATCTTGCCATTTGCAATGATGTGGATGGAACTAGAGGGTATTGTGCTAACTAAGCAAAATAAGTCAATCAGAGAAAGACAATTATATGATCTCACCGATATGTGGAATTTAAGAAACAAGGCAGAGGATCATATGGGAAGAGAGGAAAAAATGAAACAAGATGAAGCCAGAGAGGGATAAAAACCATAAGAGACTCTTTTTTTTTTTTAAGATTTTATTTATTTATTTGACAGAGAGAGACAGCCAGCAAGAGAGGGAACACAGGCAGGGGGAGTGGGAGAGGAAGAAGCAGGCTTCTAGCAGAGAAGCCTGATGTGGGGCTCATCCCAGAACGCCGGGATCACGCCCTGAGCCAAAGGCAGACGCTTAATGACTATGCCACCCAGGCGCCCCGAGACTCTTAATCTTAGGAAATAAACTGAGGGTTGCTGGAGGGGAGGAAGGTAATGAGCATTGGGTTTATATAAGACCGATGAATCATAGACTTGTACCCCTGAAACAAATAATACATTATATGTTAACTAATTGAATTTAAATTAAAAGAAAGAATAATTTAAAAAATAAAGACTCTGGAGAGAAGGAAAATGATATAGGTCAAAATTCAGATCTACAGAAAGAATGGAAGAACACTGGAGAAGGAATAAATTAAGATAAAATGAAAAAAAAGGATGATGTTGACTGTGGGTTTTTCATATATGGCTGATATAATGTTGAGGTATGCTCCCACTAAACCTACTTTGTTGAGGGTTTTTATTGTGAATGGATGTTGTACTTTGTCAAATGTTTTTTTTTGTACCTACTGAAATAATCCTATGGTTCTTATCCTTTCTCTTATTGATGTGACGTATCATGTTGATTGATTTGCAAATATTGTACTATCCTCGCAACCCGGGAATAAATCCCTCTTGATCACGGTGAAATATTTTTTTAATGTATTGTTGGATTCAGTTTGCTAGTATTTTGTTGAGGATTTTTGCATCTTTGTTCATCAGGGATATTGACATGTAGTTCTCTATTTAGTGGTGTCTTTATCTGTTTTTGGTTTAAGGGTAATGCTGGCCTCAAAGAATGAATTTGGAAGTTTTCCTTCCTTTTCTATTTTTTGGAATAATTTGAGAAAAATAGGTATTAGCTTTTCTTTAAATGCTTGGTAGAATGCACCTATGAAGCCATTTGATCCTAGACTGTTGTAAGTTGTGAGTTTTTTGATTACTGATTCAATTTCTTTGCTGGTTATTGGTCTTTTCAAATTTTCTGTTTCTTCCTGTTTCAGTTTTGGTAGTTTATGTATTTCTAGAAATTTATCCATTTCTTCCAGGTTGTGAAATTTGTCAGCATATAGTTTTTCATAATATTCTCTTGTGATTGTTTGTATTTCTGTGGTGTTTGTTATTTCTCCTCTCTCATTTATGATTTTATTTATTTGAATCCCTTATCTTTTTTTTTTCTTGATAAGTCTGGCTAGAAGCTTATCAATTTTATTGACTTTTTTTTTTTCGGAACCAGCTCTTGGTTTCATTGTTTGTTCTTTTTTGTTTGTTTCTATATCATTTATTTCTGCTCTAATCTTTATTATTTCCTTCTTTGTACTGGTTTTCGGCTTTGTTTGTTGTTCTTTTTCTAGCTGTGTTAGGTGTAATTTTAGGTTGTTTATTTGAGATTTTTCTTGCTTCTTGACATAGGCCTGTATTGCTATAAACTTCCCTCTTAGAACTGCTTTTGCTGCATCCTAAAGACTTTGGATCATTGTGTTTTCATTTCATTTGTTTCATGTCCTTTTTTTTTTTCTTTTAAGATTTTAATTTGTGAGAGAGAAAGAGAGAGCATGCTCACACAAGTGGGGGGAGGCGACAGGCAGAGAGAGAAGCAGGCCCCCTGCTGAGCAGGGAGCCCGATACAGGACTTGATCCCAGGACCCTGGGATCATGACCTGAGCTGAAGGCAGACGCTTAACAGACTGAGCCACCCAGGCATCCCTCCATATACTTTTTTAGTTCTTCTTTGATTTCCTGGTTGAAGTAACATATTATTCATTATTTAGTAACATATTATTTAGTAACATATTATTTAACTTCCATGTATTTTTGGTCTTTTTAGATTTTTTCATGTGGTAGATTTTTCATGTGGTTCATATTCTAGTTTCAAAGCATTGTGGTCAGAAAAGTTGTATGGTATGACTTCAGTCTTTTTGAATTTGTTGAGGCTTGTTTTGTGGCCTAATATGTGATCTATTCTGGAGAATGTTCCATATGTACTTGTAAAGAATGTGTATTCTACTGTTTTAGAATAGAATGTTCTGAGTCTATCTGTTAAATCCATTTGTTCCAGTGTGTCATTCAAAGCCATTGTTTCCTTGTTGATTTTCTGTCTAGATGATGTGTCCATTGATATGTGAGATATTAAAATCCCTTACCATTATTGTATTAATATCAATTAGTTCCTTTATGTTTGTTATTGATTGTTTTATGTATTAGGGTGCTCCTAATGTCGGGTGCATCAATATTTACAATTGTTATATCTTCTTTTCAGGTTGTCACCCTTATTCGTCTATAGTGTCTTTTTTTGTCTCTTGTCCCAGTCTGTTTTAAAGCCTTTTGTCTGATATAAGTATTGCTACTTTGGCTTTTTAAACATCCATTTGCATGGTAGATGTTTCTATAACCCCTCACTTTCAATCTGCAAGTGTTTTTAGGGCTAAAATGAGTCTCTTGTAGGCAGCATATAGATGCATTTTATAAATCCATTGTGTCGTTCTATAACTTTTGATTAGAGCATTTAATCCATTTACATTCAATGCAATGATTGATAGATATGTATTTATTGTCACTTTGTAACTTGTTTTGTGGTTGTTTCTGAAGATTTTGTCTAATCCTTTTTTATCTTTCTTTCATAGCTTGCTGATTGTTTTAGCGGTATATTTGGATTTCTTTCTCTTTATTCTTTGCATGTTTATTAGTGGCTTTTGATATATGTTTACCATCAGTTTGTATATACCCTCTTCTGCATATAGGATTCTATATTAAGTTGATGATATTTAAGTTTAAACCATTCTTTACTCCTCTTCTCCCCACGTTTTAGGAATATGTTGTCGTATTTTCCATCCTCTTATTTTGTAAGTTCTTTGACTGATTTTTTTACATAAATAGTTGTGGAGTTTGTTCTGCCAGTCTTCAGGTCATTTTCTGGATATTTAGGATGATTTGATAATTCCTTAGTTGTGTCTGTGGGATGAGATGAGCCTAGGATCCTCCTCCTCTTTCTCTGTCTTCCAGCCTGCTCCTCCTTTTGATTCTGGAGGAAAGAAAAAATGCAATTCTTTCTTTTTAAGAGATTAAGGTCAGTGTTATTTGGAGATTTCTGTTATTCACAGTGAATGGCATGCAAATCAATGAAGCTTTGCTTTTTAAATGGAGTAGAGGGGCGCCTGGGTGCCACAGTCATTAAGCGTCTGTTCGGCTCAGGGCATGATCCAGGCGTTATGGGATCGAGCCCCGCATCAGGTTCCTCTGCTATGAGCCTGCTTCTTCCTCTCCCACTCCCCCTGCTTGTGTTCCTCTTTTGCTGGCTGTCTCTATCTCTGTCAAATAAATAAATAAAATCTTAAAAAAAATAAAATAAAATAAAAAATAAAAAGAGTAGAAAGTAATTGGCCAATTAGATGAAAAAAATCTTATAAATCTGAGGTAACACAGTTCTCTTATTTTGGTCAAAAATTAGTTTGATAACACTTGATGAACCTTGTCAATTTTATATTTTCAAAGCATGAAGTAGAAAGAAGCAAACATGTAAGGTTAAGCACTATATTTTGATATGTAATAGGTATGTGTGTGTATATGTATTAAACCTAAGTAATATTCCTATTCAAATAAAATATATTGTATTATATATATTGTGTATATATTTTTATTCAAATAGGTATATGTAGTAGCTCTATTTGAAAAAATTAAGAAATGAGTAGTCATAATATTTCACTAACAAGCTTAATGTCATTCAGGTGGTAAGAGGCAAATTTAAACCCTGACCTTAAAGGGCGCCTGGGTGGCTCATTCGGTTAAAAATCTGACTCTTGGTTTTAGCTCAGGTCATGACCTCAGGGTCATGATCTCAGGGTGCTGAGATTGAGCCCCCACCTAGAGTCACGCATCAAGCTCTGTGCTCCGTGTGGAGTCTGTTTGTCCCTCTCCCTCTGCTCCTCGCCCTGCTGCACACTCTCATTCTCTTTCTCTCTCTCTCAAATAAATAAATAAAATCTTTAAAAAAAAAAATCCTGACCTTAAGCCATACCCTTTCCTCTCATTCATGCTAAGAGTATGTGCTAACCAGTAAGGGAAGACATCTAGCCCCTCCAACCCCCATCTTCACCTTGGAAACATAACATACTCAGATTAGACTACAGTTAATAATCTTTGAGGTATAAAAATTATATGATTTTAATTCAATATATTACATTGACAACATATGGGATATATTAGTTTAGTGGTGAATTTCACTGAGGCTAGAATGACTAAATTTGTAGACAGAAAAATTTGTAGGCCCAGAGTACCTGAATTTCAGCAAGTCACTAGACAGGCTTGTGGAAAGGAATAAATAACAATGAAATAGTAGTATAGAATGGATGAGGTCAAACATGGTAAGTGGGCTATATCCAAACTATTGATTAGCAGATTGATATAAATCAGAACCAATACCATTTCTTTGTAGTCACATTCCATATACATTTCCACACTGTTCTAATTGGTACAGAAAATAAAAAATTATCTTACGCAAGTGATCTTGCAAGATTCATAATATGAGCACAACTTATCAGAGATGATTTTTCTCTTAAAACATTTTATATTTTTAACTTTGGCATGATGAATTAATAATCTTTTACAGCACATGTCTTCTGAAACAGCAACTTGTATTAAGAAAAAATAATATTTTCCTAAAAAATTAGATGACAATTTATAAAAAGTCGATTAGAATTCTTCCTTCCTTGTAAATTTCATTATTCTTAAAGGTGTAGATAGTGTGATTGCTAACATTGAACACTGGCGACCTGATACTATGCACACATTTTGCCTCTTGAGTGTCTAGCTACGGAAACATATAGAGCAGGTGTACAGGTTGGAAATCATATGAGCTTTTCCTAATTGCTAAAGCTGGTGAATAGCATGTTTCTATAGGTGCAGAAAGAGGGCTGGGCTGATTGCAGACTGATCAATCTTGCTTAGTCGGTTTTGTTTTAGCAACAGTCAGAGCAACATCAGAAACCTTGAACATTGTCAGCACTGTATAGCACAGGGCAGACAATTGTCATAATATTTCCAGCTGTCACGGAGAGACTAAGCCAGATTTAGGGATAAATGATCATAATCATTATAGTCTTATATTTATTCCAGCCCCTTCATTATTAGTTCTGGATATGGCATGTTTATCTCTTAAATTAAGAATGATTTGTTCCCATGTAGTGCCTATCACTTGAGAATTTCAACGTGCTTTATGAGCACTGGGCTGAGTTTATATCTAGCCCGGAACTTCTGCCAGAGCTCTTCTGAATCCCTCTGGAGCTCTACTGAGTGTGCTACTATTTCCTTAATGGCACTTCTCACTCAGATCATCTCTGTTGGGATGACAGAGAAGTCTGTTGAGGTTTGGAGGAAAACATGAATTTGAATTTGGAGCACTATCTCTTTAATCCTTTCCGCTGTCTTTGAAGTAGAGAAGTGATGAGAATTATTGCATCCATTTTCTAGACTGGATTTCAAAGTGTTGCCATTGAAACCATTTCTGCAGGGGTGACTTGCAGGCCTTCGGCTGTCCTCCACCATATGCTGTCTCCCTGATATAAACTGAAGTGGGAAGAGAACAGAGAGATTTGGATCCCAGAGCTTGTTTCCATAAAATTAAGTAACATTTGATGTTTAGGCATTTGAAGTGGATGACTTCGTTTCTTCTTTGTAAGGTATATATGTAAGGTACCACACAAAATAGTTTGAAAGTAGTTGTTTGAACTGTCCATTTCACCTATCACTGTCAGGTTTCTCACTTTTTTTTTTTTAATATCTGTTATTTTGACTCTCTTATTTTTTCTTTTGAGCCCATTTGTTATGTTACCTTTGCTTCATACTTAGATTGTTATTGAATTATTATAGCTGTCTATTCCTCAACAAACACTGTTGGAACAACTTCCTGCAACACACTGTCCTGGGCGCTGCATTGGGTGAGTAAGGGAAGGCAAAAGTGATTAATTTATTTATTTTAGAAGCCGAAGCCAATGTATACTTTAAAATAATGCTTTATATGCCATCTCAAAAATGCATCATAAATAAGTTGAGGTTTATATTTCACACACTTTTTCATCTTTGAAAAGATTTCAAATATATCTTCCCAACATAAATACACATGCACACACACACAAAGTTAAAGGAAAAAAAAAAAGCATTCTTGGAACTCTAGAGATAATCAGCACCAAAATCCTGACATTTTTTTCCCACTCTTTCCTTGTGTTAAAAACATACCACTTCTGTCAGTTATTGCTAGATATTTTTTTTAAATGCAGACTTATCCTTCTACCAAAATGGAAATGCCATTAAAAAAAAACTTTAAAGTAGTTTTTCAAAAATCAACGTGATGGATTTTTTAATGTTTGTTCATCAATAATATCCCATCACTGAGATTGCACTGAAAAAGCATAAAATTCTATTTGTTTGGGACTGCTGGATGCTATAATGGCCGAATGGCTAATTGCTCCATAAAACCAGAGGTAGTTTTTCTTACACACCTCATTCTCAGAATGCAGAATTTGATTAATTGATGCTGGATGGTTGGCCATCATAAGACATGACATTTAGTTCAGACAAATGAAAACTGGTTGAAAAAAATTGTGTGCAAAAGCATTGAGAAATAAGAACTGGAAGGGTCAAAAGGCAACAGGAAAAAAGCTATTTGACAGTTAGCTCATATTTACCTTATAAATTTTTAAATAATGGTTGATGCATTTTAATCTCTGACTGTCTTATACTACAAAGTGTAAGTCAATGTATAAGCTAATTGCAGCAAGCAAAAGTGGTATTTAATGCACTGGACACTTTCACTATCAAAGTATTGCATCTCTAATTAGTGTTTGTAACTGATGTGACAGCAGTTTATAGAGCACCAAAATAGTTCCTAATTTGTCAAGTGGGTCTGAAGCTTATGGCAGCTTTCTGATCATCTCCCTTGCCGCAGGACCTGAAAGCACCTTCAAAAAGCTTTCTCTCATTGATCTTTAGTCAGATGCTGACCGAAAAGCAGACAGCCCTGCCAGAAAGAAGATAGATAGGTGCTGCACTAGCATGAAAAACACCGCACCCTTAATGAAAAAGGTTCTTGCTTATAACTCATGTGTGTGTACAAACACATCCACACAGGGGCTTTCGGTGGGGATAGCAGTCCTTGGAAATTAAGGGGGAGGGCACTTGTCATTTATTTTCTCATTCTTCTCACATACAATTGCCCACCATGAATGTCTGGAATGTACTAAGCAGGCTATTTGTTAGTTCCTGCATAGTTTCTTTTTTTGTCTCTCACTAAGGTAGAATGCTTTAATGATTAACATATAATTTTCAGGAAGTCAATGAGCTAATACAGGCACATAAGATAAATACCAAGTTGGGGTTGTTCTCAGGATGAACAAAGGATTATCTGATAAAAATTTCGAATTTGTTATAAGAAAATGTGTACTATAGGTTAAAATCTCATTGGTGTTTTGTGACAATTCCCCTGCTGTCCTTTTGATGCAAAGGTGTGCTATTGACCGTAATATATCAATAATATTTGTATTTTAAAATAGTTTATATACCATGAAAAATATCCAACAAAAGTTAGTAGCAGTATGCATTTGTCAACTACTTTTTAATTTGTCAAGTTAACAGAATGTATTACCAAAGATAACATGATGATTATTCCACCCACATCATATCTCAGCATCAGAGTCCAGGGTAGTACACCTGGAAAACCGTTTAGCAATTTGAAAAGGGCACACTCTCAGCCATTATGGGGACTAGTTCATTGAAAAATGCAATCACCCCATCATAAGGAGAGAATATTTTGTGGTTAGCAAGTCCGACCACCAAATTTTGCCACTTACTAGCCTTCCTACTCAAATATTTTTATGCCTTCTAAACAGATCTTCAGAATTACAAATCACTTTGCTCTACCTATTAACTCAAGATCATTTCCAAGTCAATTGTACTTTGAGATAAATTGTGGGGGGAAACTGCATACAATTTAGCTGACTATAACATGGTAAATTCAAGCCCAACATGACAAAAAAATCATCCTCTCTCTCCTTTCCCCTTTCTTATCTTCCTGCGTTTTATAGATTGGGAGATGATGCATTCTTTTACAAGAACCAGAAACCTGGGAGTATTCCTTGACATTGCATCTTCCTCACCTATGCTTCCCTAATTAACTCATACCCAGTCCTTCTCCAAGTCTTAGATTTATCAGGTAATAGTTCTCAAATCTGTTTACTACTCTCAATCTCCACTGCCACCAGCTTAACTGATCATCACCTGTAGACTGGATACTGCAAGGGCCTCTTAATGTGTATCGCTTTATCTTACTCTATCTTGCACAAACTATTCTTTTTTTTTTTAAGATTTTTAAAAATTTATTTATTTGCGAGTGAGAGTGTGTGTAAGAGAGAGAGAGAGAGATCTGAGAGCACATGAGCAGAAGGAGAGGGAATAGCAGACTTCTCTGATGAGCAGGGAGCCGGACATGGGGCTCTATCCCTGGACCCTGGGACCATGACCTGAACCTAAGGCAGATGCTTAACTGACTGAGCCACCCAGGTGCCCCTGCACAAACTATTCTTAATGAATAAATCCGATCATGATACTCTTGCATAACATGTTAGATGCAGTGGTTCTTTTTTTTAAGATTTTATTTATTTATTCGACAGAGATAGAGACAGCCAGCGAGAGAGGGAACACAGGCTGGCGGAGTGGGAGAGGAAGAAGCAGGCTCCCAACAGGGGAGCCCCATGTGGGACTCGATCCCAGAACGCCGGGATCACGCCCTGAGCCGAAGGTAGACGCTTAACGTCTCAGCCACCCAGGCGCCCCTAGATGCAGTGGTTCTTAAACTATTGTGGCCCAGGAGTTCTCCTTCATGCTCTTAAAATTTATAGTCCCCTGAACTTTTTTTTGTTCATGTAGGTATATTTATTGATATTTACTGTATTAGAAATTAAAACTGCAAAAGTGAAAATATATTTATTTATTAAATCATATAGAATAACAATAACAAATTATAATGTCTGTAACATTCGTTTAATGAAAAATAACTATTTTCCAAAACAAGTAGTGGTAAGAGCAGCATTGTTTCACATTTTGCAAATGTCTTTAAGGTGTAGATTAATAGAGGGTGGGTGGGTTCTCATATTCTGCTTCTGCATTCAGTCTGTTATATTGTTTTAATTGAAGCATATGAAGAAAATCCTGCATCTGAGAGATAAGTAGTTTGAAAAGGGAGGAGTATCTTAATAGTTTTTTCAGTCTTTTTTTTTAAACTACGTCAAAGACTTTATAAATCTCATTCTTAAATATTTGTTTTTTAAATTTAATTAAGATAGTCCTTTCAATACTATACTAAAACTTTTGTTCAACAGATTTTAGTTTTTTAAGGAAAAAAGGTGCTTTTTGAACTTTTATTACACCAAAATGTTTCTTAAAGTTTAGTTGTATTGTAGAATCTGAAAACACACCCATGAAGTTTTTGTACTCTGATATATTAAAATTCATTGGTCTTTCTAGCATTGTGAATTGATTTTTTTATCCATGAATGATTTTAAACATCATGCATTCATTTGGAAAATATTAGTTCACTGAGTTATATAGATCTTCCCAATGTTGACACATTCCATTACACAATATCAGAGTATCACATTTGTTACTAACACTACTGTATGTATCAAAGTCTTTATGTGTTAGGAACCTGTGAAGTTCATGGTTGTAGATATAATTTTTCCATAATTCACTTGAATCCTCTAAATTTATCATTTATAACAATCAGCATTTTGCTTGAAGTGACAGGCTCACTTATTTCATTTTTGATAAAATGATTGCCACATACTAAGTCTGAATAACCCTTGTTTGTCCACAAGTCTTCCTTTCAAGTAAAAATGGTGTTCTGTGAAAAGAGCAGCTAGTTCAGCTCACAACTCAAATAATGGCACAAATTTTTCCTCAAGACAACTGCCATACTTGGGTGTGCACCCGAAGTGCTTTACTTCTCAGTTCCTATACAGAATATTTAGAAGATGTATACTCAAAAGTTGATATTTAATTGAAGTGGTCATATTTACTACTTTACCAGGATATTCTTAAGTGAAATTGGCTTTCCCTCTCTCCTCTCCAGGGCGTACATTGGAGAATACAATATTAGTATAGTTCGGTGCCACATCCTTGATTCACGCTAAGGACTAGTGGTTTTCCTGCCATTGCTTTTGCACAGTCAGTGTAAATGTCATATAGCTTGTTCCAGAATTAACCATAAAATTCACAAAAAGTATTCAACTCTGAATATATCAGTACCGCTTGTGTTTGTGGTGAAGAATTCACATAAAATAAATTTTCTTCAATGATTTGTGGGTGTTGATACCAGACACACACAAACAAAACAATAGTCCAAACACATCTATGTATTGGTCCACTTATAAGGCAAAAGTACAATTGTGCAGAGTGGTTATAAACTCAGACTATGTTTGCAGTTAAGTCTTTAATTCAACACAGTACTGTGTAGTTGGAAATTGTCAATGTCTTGATTTCTTTTACTGCATTTTCATCCAACAGGTAGTCAGCAGTGCCAACTCTACAAGACTTTGTTAGTTCTTATAACTATTGTGTGCATGTCTTCATCCAATGCAAAAATATAACTTAACCCTAAGACACTTTAGTGACTTTTCCATTTCTGGTATTCAGAGTGGTGAGCCATTTTTGTCTCTAAAAGTTCATTTATCTGTGGGCGCCTGGATGGCTCAGTGGTTTGAGCATCTGCCTTCAGCTCAGGTCATGATTCCAGGGTCCTGGATCAAGCCCCGCATCGGGCTCCTTGCTCAGTGGGAGTCTGCTTCTCCCTCTCCCTCTGCCACTCACCCTGCTTGTGCTTTCTTTCTCTCTTCAAATAGATAAATAAAATCTTTTTAAAAATTTAAAAAATAGAAGTTCATTTTTCCTATATATAAAATATTCAGTTCCTTTCCCTTTAAACTCTAAACGATTGATCTCAAAATGATGCCATAATTTTACTGGCATCATAATATTATTCCAGAACTTCTGTTGCAGAAGACATTGTAGGGTAAATTTTTAACATCTATAAAGCCGAGAGAAAGGTAACTTTGTCATATTTTCATTTTTTATTTACAATTTTGTTTAGTTTCTTTGGAGTAGATTCTTCTTTTCCATGAATCAGAGAACTCTGATGTGTCAGCTTCATCATTTTGGGCATCTTTAGACCTAGATGGTGTAGCTGCAGGTTATGAAAGCAAATCTTCTAATCTCTCTTTTGAAGTCAATGATCCATCCTAAAATATAATGAAAATATATTGTAAAACAAGCTTATGTTATTTTAGAATAAAATATATAACTATAAAACAGAAGCATAGAAAAAAATTAACAATTTACAAAAGGTTTCAAAATTTAAAAATTTATTGTAAAACAAGACATGAAAGTGTGTTTGGTTCTTTATGTGTTTCTGCACAGGTTGAAAGAAAACTTTAGGATTTCAAAATAATTTGTTGAAAGATAATGAGATAATTACAGAATCATAGTCAGTGTAACCAAAAATAGCTGGTAAAAGCCCAGTAGAAATACTGATAATAAACTGAATTAATCTCTGAAAATATACCTATTTACATCTTGAGAAAACACAAAAATACACATAGCCATTCAAAAAAATGACATCTTCATCATCTTTGTAGCCTCTGAAAATCTCCACTATACACTGTTAAAGCAAGGTTGTGTAAAAGGTGAGTGGTGTTTTAGAATTATTATGAAAATTGTTCTGACCCCTGGGGCCCCCTGGGAGAGCCCCAAGGACTTTCAGGGGTCCTCAGGCCACATTGTGTATAACTATTTTAAGAGATATACTCCTAAGATTAAAATAATAATCTTTACATGCTTGGAAAAAACCCTCCAAGATTTTACTTCTCTGTACAGTTCTACGCTCACCTCAAACCAGGCTGCACAGACTCCGTAACACATTGTCTCTGGCCGAGGGCCCGACCCCAGGGCTTGCTCTGCCTGCACAGCACTCCACATGCCCACATGGCCCCACCTTCCATCAAATCCTCACTGCCTGGCTTCTTTCGGCTCTTCAGGCTGTTTTGATTCATAGCTCTAAGGCCCAAAAGGGCCTTTGTGCTCATGATTATACCTTATTTATTATTTTCAGATACCATCTGTGCTTTTCTTGTCATGGGGGATGATGACTTCGTTCTCCTACACAGTCCAGCCTACTCTCTTCTCCTCTAGAGTTTGTACACTAACAAGTTTTAGTTAAAACAGTAGTGTTTACATCATTTTGTCTATGTAAATATTGTTCAGTGCACAGAAGAGTAATGTATTAAGAATACGTTTCATACCTTACAATTTTCTCCTGAGATGACTGAAAGGCTTATTTTTCCAAATGTGTATTATACTATAAATATATATTAGAACACTTTAAATTTCTTTATTGGATCTATCATGCATTCATCACTGAGCTATTTTTTCTAAATGTTAAGACCTATCATAAATCTATCAGTCCAATTTTTCCGTTTTTCCAAAAAAAATATTTTTTGTAAAATCTGTAACTGGTTAATTTTTAGGTCTGCTACACAGCTGTTATACTGGCTTACTTTCACCTCAATCCTATGTTAAATCAGCTGCTTCCTGGACCCCATGCTTTCCATCTTCTTGGTGAAAGAGAAATTTTGCTGGTGCACACACTCCAGTAGCTTTCTAAGAAGAGGTATATGGGGGTAAATATACTGAGTCTTTGCATGTCAGAAAATATCTTTATTCTAGTCTGATAATCGATGGATAGATTATTGTTTTTTTTTTCCTGAAAGTAGTGGAGAAAATGATACTAAGGGTATTTTCCATTGATATGCAGACTTTCATTTGATTCTTTTGTCAGCCTGAAATTTCACCCCTATACCCACCACCTCTAGTGTACCTAAATCCTGAACGTCAGTTTAACTTATAGAAAGAATGTACCTTATTTTTTTCTGGCGATGTGTTGGAAGGTGGGGAAGGGTGCTATTACTGAGTTAGATGGCACAGGAAAGACTGCTTCCTGTCAATATATAAAGTTCCAGTACTTTCTTCATTTTAAGCCCTGCACCCCAATCCCAGCTTGCTTTACCTGATGCCTCAAAGTCCTGATGCTTTCAGGGGTTCATAGCTCACGTCTCCTTGGGGTACTCTTCTGCTGGCATTTCCTTATAGTTTCCTTGGCTCTGCTAAAGCAGGAATTATTTCTCAATCTACTTTCTAGCTTCTAAAACCTTTTAAAGATATTTTTTTTCCTGTCTTTGGTGATTTTCTTTATCCCTGTGAGATGTTGCCTTTTTAAAAATTAAAAAAACAAAATCCTTCCTCTCATTTTGGGGTTTGGGAGAGAGAAAAGATAAATTCATCTGGATAATCTGGCATTTTTCTAAAAGATCATTGACCCTAGAAAAATAATTTTGGACATATATGTGTAATATGTAAGTCAGATATAGGGTGACCAGCTGTTTTGGTTTGCTCAGGACTAAGAGGTTTCCTCAGTTGCAGGACTTCTAGTGCTAAAACTGATAAAGTTCAAGGTAAACCAGAACTATTGATTACCCTAGAAATAGCTTCATGTTATGGCATATTTAGAAATACTGCACTCCATCCTTTATTTCTTTTAAAGATTTATTTTTATTTATTTGGGAGAGAAAGAGCACGTAGTGGGGATGGGCAGAGGGAGAGAGAAATCCAAGCAGACACTGCGCTCAGTGCAGAGCCCGATACAGGGCTTGATCTTGCAACCCTAAGATCATGACCTGAGCTGAAACCAAGAGCTTAACCGACTGCAATACCCAAGCACCCCTGTACTCCATCCTTCTAAATGGAAAACCCTTCTGTTATTATGGTATTCCCCATGGGTTCACATATCACCCACTAATATCTGTTGGGTATTAATATGCATAATAGATTACTCCAGGCGCTTCAGAAGAAACATGTCAAATATCAACTCTATGAACTGTTCTGATTTTTTGGTCATATATATGTGTGTGTGTGTGTGTGTGTATATATATATATATACACACACACACACACACACATATATATGTCATATATATCAGTTGGATAAGGGCACATATTCTAGAAAAGGAGCTCTCCATCAGTCCCACTATGGCATATTTTGTCCTTGAGAGTTTTCCTTTCTCTCTCTCTCTCTCCTGATGTAGTTATAGATATATGCTAAAGTCATTCATTTTTTTTTTTCTTTTTTAAACTAAACTCTACTAATCCTTACCTTAGATTGTCACATTCTGGATTTTGCTATCACATCAAGAGAGGGCGGGACATTAAAATGTAACCAGCAGACATTGTCTAATTCAGGCAGAGTCTCAGTGTCACAGTTCTGGGGGTAACTATATTCTGTGGAGAAACAAGCCAGGCACCACAGGCATCAGAAACAGGATTGAAACCTCTGGGGTTGCAGTTTAAGAGCTTGTCAGGGCCTCAGAAAAGGGGTGGGGGTACAGAACAAGTTCTAGTTCTTTTGGAGAAAAAAGACTGATAAATGGGAAATTCTGGCAGAAAAACAACTATACAGACTGAGCCAACATGAATTACTGAGCAATTTGGTGGGAGGTTTCAAAGGACCATAATGAAGTGTGGCTAATTCTTAATCCCATGATCCTGACTGAGGTAAACCGTTCAAGTATTTCCTGTCTTGAGCAGTGTGGTCAATAATAATAATAATAATAATAATAATAATAATAATAATAATACTGCACTTACATATTACTTACCAGGTTCTAGATACTGTTTTTAATGCTTCATATATATTAACTAAATTAATCCTCATGATAACTCTGTGAGGTAGCTACTATTAATGCTGTTTCTCAAATGAGATGATTGACACCTGATGAAGATGTCATAGAGCAGGGATTTAGCCTAGAGCAGATTGGCTCTGGCATCCACACTTCTGTAATTGCTGCCCCACCAGGAAATGAAAGTAGCTGAATGGTCTTGGGGAAGGCAGGGGCTGACATGGCTAAAAATAGGCATGCTGCCCACAGGGAAAGAGGTGGGCCATGATCTGTCACCTCTTGTTTGACTCCTCTGTCAGGTTCAGCTCTTCTGCTTCAGTATATAAATGTGTTCATTTTGACTCTGTGCTTCTGCTTCTCCATCACCCTACCTCCTTTTTACCAGAAACTCATTTTTACGCTTGCCCTCTCTACTTTTCCTCACTCATTCTTTCTGAAACTAAGTTCACTCTCATATTTACCTTCAGCACTATTCAGAACATTCTCTCTTGTTGATGTTAACAATGCCTTAATAGGTGCCAAATTCCACAAACACTTATTTTATTTTTTATTATGGAAAACCTTAAAAACATTCAAAGGTGAAGAGAATAATATAATGCACTCTTCTTATCAACATATAGACAATCCTGTTTCATCTATGACCTCATCTACTACCCCAGTCAGATTATTGTAAAGCAAAATCCTATACACCATAATATGTTGTACATAATTCTTTTGTGTGAATCCCTAAAAGATAAACACTTCTGAATAATCATAATATCATTATCACACCTAAAAAATTAACCAAGACTTTATATTATCAAATAACCTTACAATAGATGAACACTTCATCTTTCACATTACATTCTTATCTTTAAACCCCTTTCACTTGATATCTCAGTAGCAATTTATATTAATATATTAGAATCGCTTTGTTTTGCTCTGTAAAAAAATTCTGAGTTTTCATTCTGCTTTCATTTTGCAGTACTACCCCTAGATCAGGCTGGGTGGGATATCTTGCCTTTGTTTTTGGACATTAGAGATCACTCCTTGTGTCTTTCTTTTAATGTGTCCCTCTCAACAGGGGTGAAGGATATCAGAACCAAAGGGACACGCCTACTTATCATACCTTCTTTTCCACCCACTTAACAGTACTCTAGGTACTTGAGCCACCATATTTCTTTTCCCAGATGGTTCTGAGCCTGCTTCTGTGACCAAACTGGGCCTCTTCCCTGTGTCTTTCCTCCCCAGGGGATGTCCTACCAGAATGCACTCCCTCAAGGCCTGAAGGGTGGCAAAAAGTGGCATGTGTAGGGGAAGAGATTTTGATGGAACTTGGATTTTCAGGCTGAGGTATCTGCTGCTATCCACAAACATGCACATATAACAGACGGATCCAAGGATTGAAAGAGAAGGGTGTAAGGTCTTATGCAAACTTATTCTATACTCTTGTCCGACAAATGTTAGAGGTAGGTATTCTCTTGTCATTACTTGCCATTAATAGCCCTCTTTTCTCCAAGAAACACATATCTTCCTGTTCCTCAGGACTGTGTATATGGGTCTTTTCTTACTAATAAGTTCTCTCTGGATTTTCTTTTCTTATCTGTTCCTGACAATACCCAGAGCTGTATCTGTACCCGACTCTAACATTCAGATACTTTGAGTAGATTTGTTTCTCAGGCTTATTACCAAGATTTAGATCTCTTTGGGTGTACCTCAAGAATAACTTGCTCCCTCTGTTCTACCATAGCTAACCAGATACCTAAAATGTTCATAAATTTCTGTCCAGGTATCCCTTTTCTTTTATAAATATCTCACTCAGTATCCAAATCCTATGTGTTGTCACTTTATGACATCTGTGAAATGTGTCCATCTCCCAATCCCATGACCTCTTGCCTTCATTTCAGGATCTAATCATTTAATCATCTGACTTCTGTAGGCTCTTAGCTTATCATGTTTTTAGCTTTTTCCCTTGAAAACTCTTCTCCATACTGTCATGACTGATTAAAATTCATCCATATCTCATCATTGCCCTCCAAATAACATCCAAATTTATCACCATTGTATAAGATACTCTTCAGGATTGACCCTAGCTTAGATTTCCAGATCATTTTTCCAACTTGTACCCAATGCTCCTCTTAGACAGAACTGTTTGCATGATCTGCAAGGCCGCTATGACTCCATTCTCTCTTTTCTCCCCCTTTTCTTCCTCCATGCTAATATCTTCTCAATCTTTGCAGACACCTGGTACATCCTTCATCCCTCCTGTCTGAGTTACATTCTCCTCCCATGGTGCTCCCTCCTTCATAGCCCTCATCACACTATGATGGAAATTGTTTTGCTGAATGTCTCTCCCTCTAGGCTGTTATCTCTGAAAGGGCAGGGATTCTGTCCTGCTTATCTTCGCAGTCTCATAACTTAGTATAGTTCCTGTAATTGAATAGTACTCTATAATTAAATAAGCAAAAGAATGAATGACAAAATTACAGTCTGGTTGAAAATTAAAACTTTGAATTAATTAGGTTTCAATTAGAATAAAAACTAGCACTTTTAACCATGTGAGTTGAAATTTTTATTCTATCAGATACTCCATTTCCTCATTGCTAAAAACAGGTGATGTGAAGATTAAGCGAGTTAGTAAGGCTTAATTGATGGATATGCTTCCCCACCAATATGAATAAAAGAGAAAGTTAAAATTATTTCAATGTCTTGGGGTCTGTGAAAATGGAAGAACTGTTGCTAGTTCTACAAGAGCTGGGAACTCAATACCTAAATTTTGATGACTTTCTAAATTAGTCCAAAAACTTCATAGAGAGCTTTGTTCAGTAGTATCTTTGAAGCTGGTTATTTCAAGCAATTCTCTTACTTATTTAGGCTTAAATCTTTGGTTTAGTTAGGCTTAAAATTACCAATGACCCAAAACAAGACAATTAAATACCAAGAGTGATAATGCCATTAATAAGATTAATGTAACATCTCTAATAAAAATGGTTTAAAATCTTTGGGACATACTGAAAAATATTTCCAATCACATAGTAGCTTAGGGCAGTTGCGAACAATAGCTTAAGACAGATTTACTTGGTGGTCAGTAATAGGAGGGTACGGTGGTTCATACTGTTGGCAGAAGTTACCTTCAGTGATAAGCTCTACAAATTTGGTTAACCTTTCTCTGTGTTTGTAAAGGGTTATTGAGCACATTTAGATGATTCCAGTTTCCCATCCAGAGACATAGCAATCACTGTCAGTAGCACTCTCTTCAAATACAAAAGACAGTGATGTCTATAATCATGTTTCTAAAAATTTCAGGTCATGCTTGAATTTATTTGACTGCGCACACTCAAAGGAAACCTCCTTTGATGTTTCTGTTCACCGCTAAAGAAGATCTACTTAAATAGGCCCTTTTCTCAAAGTTCAGTTCTTATGACTAATCTTAACCATTGGTGTGTAATCACAAAATCAAAGAACTTTGGAAATGGGGAGGAACCTCATTGGGGATTTAGTGTTTATATGGATGAGGAAATTGAAGCCCAAGAATTTTATGGAACGTGTCTTAGATTGCACAGTTAGTATCAGGGTCAGGATCAAAACCCAGTTGTACTAATTTTCAATTTGATATAGGTGGGCTGATTCTGACTCCAGAACGTTTTCGAAGTTCCCAGTGAGTGGATGAAAAAAGTTGATACTTGTCTCAGTAGGAACTTAAAAAATACTCTTAACAGATGTATAAACCTTTGTAGGGACCAACAGTCCAAGTCAACAGTTCCAAGGCCAGTAGCAAACTTGACAAAATTCTAGGCTAGGCATGTTTTCCAATGCAGGCACGACAGTTGGACTTCTGATGGACGGCAGATTTCAGCCTCACACTGGTGCCTAAATAGCTGCAAAAACACCAAAAGCAAATACTAGATTGAGAAAAGGAACAAGGGCCAGGCTCCTATTCTAATATGGATTGGTTTGATTTCTAAAAGCTAGAGGCCTAGCAGAAGATGTTAGATGGATCAAAAAGATGTGATGAATATTAGTTTGATGGCCATAGCCAAAAATTCCATGGCCTTCAAAGCTCTGTGCAACCCCAGGTATAAAAGGCATCAGGGCAGTGGGCAATTTCCTAATCCTGTAACAGTTATTGGAAGGGGCTCCCAACCTATTGCTGAACAGGATTTGATTCCCCCAAACTGACATAATATGAACCCTGAATCCTGTAATGCATACCTTCCACAAATTAATATAAACCGGAAGTTGATAATCTCTCCAGGGAATAAAGTCCACAGTGTGTTGTTTGCTTCTGAACTCTAGACCTGAGTATAATGTAACTTTCACAATCTAGTTACTTGGCCTCTTGGCTTTGAATGAAAGTTTATTATGCCATCACAGACATGTTTATGACCAGTTTTAGCCAGTGCAGGCTATGAAGGTACCTTTCCCTTGACCCAGTCAGTTAATTTTAAAATGCCTTGGGCCAAAACTCTCTGTGGGAAACAAGCTTCTAGAATCACTAGGTAAAGTCTTCGTTTACGTCTCTTTTGTATCATGCTGTTTCCCTCCATAAACAATAAATGTGGCTGACTTTTTCACAGAAATAACTCTTTCTGTGTCCTGACTTTCAAAGAATTTGGTACTTTGGATAAAAATGAGTCAAATGTGTTGCTTAACCTTTGGAGTGGCATCAACATGAACTTACTCTTTATTTGAGAATCCTCTAAAAAGGTATCCTGCTCAGAGGTCATTTCACTATGACCATTTTTCTAAGTCAGAGATACAAAGCAAAAGAGCTTTAGAATTACTTACCATCTGGTGACTACTTCCTCCTGAAATGCCTTCCACCCATCCATATTTTAATATCTTTTCTTTCAATCGTGTGAAATACCTCAGCCAAATATATTGGTTTATCAGTTATTTTCCCGGCTTCTCTAGGCGGCATTTGTTATATGAATATTCATTCCCTTTCCTTCTAGGTCTCCCTCTCTTGTTGATGACAGCTCCACAGTTGCTGAATTTCTAGGTCTATGTTTTATAGGCAGCACAAAAGGTTCCTGGACGTCACGTCCCCAGAGATCTGTGACCCTCCCTATGTGAGAATCTGAAAGCTCATTTCATGGCTGTTGCTGTAAAATGGCAAAACACCAGACATAGACACCAACCTGGCATTCGAAACCAAATTGACAGCTGTAACCTAAAGAGAAAAAATGTGTAAAACCTTTTTCCTTAGTTAAAAAATTTTTTTAAAAACCTATATATTTCTATATCTCTCTATATATAGATACACACATAAAACAAAGTTAGCACATACTTGTGCTTATAAATACATAAGCTATGTGTACCATAAATGTGAATATAAACCCCAGAAAGACCTTTCCACAACCTCTGTACACAATCACCATGTCTTATATTTGTAGGCACAGGATCAAGGCACAATTGTAAGGATAATGTCAGCCTTTGGTTTCAGCTAACAGCCACCTGCTACTAGAGCTGAGCAGTGAGCCTGTGCTGTGGCCAACTGTGGCCGTGTGGTTACATGGCAGGTTGTGCTGCTTCAGGCACGTGATAGGTCATGAGTGGAAGTCTCAGCCTTCTAGTTTACCGCAGAGCTGTCAATCATGCAGCAATCTCCCAGGTTTCATTTTCAGGACAAGCGGATGAATAAAACGAAACATTAAAAAAGGTGTTTTCTTTAAAAAAAAAATAGAGTTGCTAACACAGATAAGTGATTTGGCAGCGCATTGGACTTGGCATCGAGCTACACATTTCATTATGAGGTTTACACCTGACAAAGATTTAATTTTAATTTTTTGAGTTTCTTGTCTTTAAAAAGTAAACTCAATCTGTATATTTCCACTTTAAAAATTGTAATATATATATATATATATATATATATATATATATATATATATATATATATATTGATTCTCTTCTCCTTTTTTTATTCTAAAAATATTTATTGAACTCCTAGGATATAGTCACCATTCCATCAGAAATAAATGGAAATGCATTTAGAACATCCTTTAAGATCTACAGCTTATCAAATGTGAATGAGGCCTCTCTGATCCAAATGTCATTTTTACTATCTGTTCAAGGGAAAAGGCAAAGCGATTCCAGCTATTTCACCTCAGTGTCATTTTTAGTTGCCATGACTTTTTCTTTCTACTATTTTAAATCAGTGGCTTTTTAAAATATTAAAAAGTATAATATTAAGGTTGGCAATGTTTCTAGTAAAGTGTTTCTAAATTCAGCTCTACAAATGTGATTCACCAGAAAGAGGAAAAATGCCAATTACCAAACAGAAGTTGTTGCTCAAGTACAAACCACACTCCCGAATATTTGTGTTTATTAAACAGAAATCCAAACATCTCATTTTTGTTTCCAGAGAAAAATAAAAGGAGAACTTGACTTGAAAGTGGGTCAAACTTTCTGAATTAATTTAAAAAACATAGCCCATAAGAAATGCTTTTAAAACTTAGGAGGAATTAAAACAAAGAAGGCAGAGGTTATCCAACATTATAAATTACCACATATGAATCAAAAAGAAATATATACCAGAAATAAAATGTTTCCCTTTTTTCTATTTTCTCCTCACATATACTGATCTTCCTTTCACTGGAAATTTAGGGTAAATTCAATGTTAGTGAAAGAAGAGAAACTTCTCTTCAGAGAAGAGAAACTTTATGTTTAAGGAAAGAATAGAAGTCTATCAACTACTCCATCCCTTGGGAAAGTAAAGAGAGACTGGACAGGTTTCCCAGTATTGGGGCCCCATCTTCCCTGAGCCGATGTATTGAAACTGCAGCTTCCTCTACCTCACACACCCTCGAAGAGAGGCAGAATGAAATTCATTTTTCCACCTCAGTTCCAAAACTTTCACCCTGGAAATAGCTTTTCCTGGTCTTTCCCTCCTTCCTGCTGCCAACTCTGTCCCCATTCCTCTGTATCAAAATGCAATAAAAGGTTTATATCCTTTAAATAAATATGACTTAGAAACTCCTTTGCTGTGTTCAGATTTGTGACCTCTGCTCCAGCGAATTTATTCTAAGGAAAAATTCTGTGAGCCTCCCAGAATACTATACAATTTTACATATGTTTCTGCTGTGATAGAAATTGCCATTTGCCCAAGTACTTTTTATATAAATGCCCTCAAATTTCTAAGATGGTACAGTATGTTCCACCCACTTTTGTGACAGATGGAAGAGACATTTGGAGTTGTAAAATGTCTGTATGAAGAGCAGAGCCTTCTAATGTTGTCATTTTACCTCAAACTAATATAGTTTTCTCTACCCCAGTAAGGTGCTAAAAAATAAATCAATTTTTTATTGAGCTCCTAAATGCTTATAGCACTTGTGCTTTTTTACTTTAGAAGCCCCCATACTCTTAAAATGTACTTTTGTCCTAAGGCACTTTCAGTGGTCTACTAATAATGTCTTCTAGATTCTACTTTAGGTAAGATCTCATTTCATCTCAAATCTGCCTTCAACCTTGTTATTCTTTTAACAGAGTCCACATTTCGTACTGAGTGTGGCAAATTTTCCCAATCAAAATATGTCAGAAGCAAATTCACCATCTTCCCGACCATTCATAACCAAATAGATCCTTGCATATTAATATATATATACATATATATATATATACTACTAATACATACACATTCACACACACACTTTTTTTTTACTTGAATTTGAATTCCCCTTTCTGTTGATTTCCAATATCCAACTAATTCCCAAGTTTTTTAGGGCTTGTAGATGTATTTCTTGTATTTTATCTGCTCTGTTTTTTGATATTTGCAACTACCATCCTAGTTAAGGCAAATACCATTTCAGACTTGCACAGCTGGAAAATTTTCAAAGTGCTCTCCCTGATCCTTAGATGCCCAGAATGCCACTTTCAGAATGATCTGTCTAAAATAAAATTTTCATTGTATCACTGTGGTGCTGTAAAATATTCAATGGTTCTCCATTAGTTAAAGAAGAAAAATCAAACTCTTTATCTGCTTCAGGACTTGCTACCCCTTCTCCTGCAATTCTTTATGTCCTGCGAAACTGAAAGTCATGGAGTGAAGTGGAAGAAGCATTGGAGTGGGAATTAAGAGAACTGGATTATATGATTTACTTGGTTTCTGACTGGCATACAATCACTGTCAAATAATGCAATCTCTCTGATTTTTAGACTCATTCATAATATCAGGGTATGGTTCAAGGATAGTGGTCATAGTACCTGGAATTCCTCCACAGTCTTCAATTCTATGATTGCAAAATTTAGAGTTCTACTCATTATTCTCAGAATATGTTATTTATTCTACTTTTACAGAGTTGGATTCACACTATACATACTATATGCCATCTCCTTCACCTGGAATGTCTTTCTTTTTTTCTTATTTCCTGTTTGAATAATGTTTCCCTTTCAGAGTCTGCCTCATGTTCCTGTATCCCCATATGAAGGCATTCTAGATTCTCACAGTGAATTCTCCATTTTCTGAACTTCACCCTATTCTATGGCACTTATTTTTCTTATCACTGATTTTCAATCCTTGTCTCAACTTAAACACATATAACATATAATATTTAACATATGTTTCCCATTTTACATACTTTATAGCTGTTAATACCTTGGCCACTCCTCAGTACATCTCAACTGTTACATTTCAGTATTTCAATACTGTTTATTATTCTCATTATCTCCGTAGAACCCAAATGATGATTTCTTAAATCTCTTGGTCACTAAGTTTACTTGTTTTCCTTTCCAACAAATTTGACCATATTTTTTGGCCTTAGTCATACTCTTTTTCCCAGTTGCACTGCTTTTGTTCTTTTTTAGATGGGTTTGAATTCTCGGTAGTGATCATGTATCACATCAGTAGTGATTGCTGGAGTTTTGTTAGGAAGGATTCTGAAGTTACCTCCAGGCTCAGCAGGAAAGAGTACCACAATGGATCAGCAGTTTCTCCTCTAGTGCAGATGTGGGAAGTGGCACCATAACTGCCATTCCTATACTAGCCCTCGGTTGTCAATGTTCTACTGCCCTATTGTATGGCATCATCTAGAAGGCAGCAGGACAAAATAGAAGGGGCTTTGGAATCGTAGACATAAGAATCTAGCTTGGTTAGAGTGTGGGCACTCCCATTGCCATTGCATGACTTTGGCAACTAACAATCTCTTATCTTCAGTTTCTTGATTATAAAATGGAAATTTCACGTACAGTTCTAGACATCCTATAGGATTATTGAGTATCATTTAAAATAATATTTGTGAAACTATTCCATAAACTGATGACATAAAAATATTAGACATTTCTATTTTTGCCTTTTATTGTTATAAAAAATTTAGAAAACAAGAGAAAGTATCGTAATCTTATGATTCCACTAAAGCAATATTAGCATATTGATAGTTTTCTTTTCCCTTGCTTTCTCATATATCTTTCACAACCTGGTTAAAATCATATTAAATATATTTTACCCTTGTTTTTAATTTAACACTATTCCATAAGTAGTTTCTCTATTTCCATATGATTTTTTAAAATAAAAATCATCATTTTAATGATTGTATAACATAATCATTTAGTGGATATGCCATAAATCTCTGAAATCTCTGCTGTTGCTATTACAATTGTAAATATATCTCCTCTCTATTTTTTTTTCCATGTGAAATTATGCTGGTTATTTGGTACAAATTCACTTGGTTTAGGAATGTCACATTCATTCATGGATCCTGCACACATTTATTGACTATTTATTGCCAGGTACTGAGTTATATTCTAGGTATATAGTGGTGAAGAGAAAAACTGTGGCTTCTGTCCTTACAAAAAAGTATAGTCTTATGGGAGAATGCAGGGACATTTAAAAAGTGAATATAAATTACTATAGAATTTCAGATTATAATAATGTTAAGAGTGAAAAAAAAAAACATAGTGTTATGAGAAGAAACAGTTGAAGAATTAGAGAGTAGTACTTATTTATAATTGTGTTAAGGGAACACTTTTCTGAGAATGTGTCATTTCTGAAGAACTAAAAGAAGACAGAATAATGAAGATCTGAGAGAATACAATTACAGGCAAAGTGAATTATATGTGCCAAGGCTTGAAGTGGGAACTTGCTGAGAGGGTTTAAGGAATGAAGCAGGAGGACATTGGTGTGACTGGAGTTTAGTGAACAAGGAGGAAATGACTGGAGATGAAGCTGGAGTGATATCACGTGGCATGTTAGGCCTTGTGTTGTCATAGAATATGGATTTTATTTTAGGGGTAACAAGAAGATTTCATAGGTTTTAAAGAGGGCAGAGACATGCCCAACTTTGTCTGGCTGCCTTTTAGTGAATAGTTGGGGACGTGTAAGAGTGAATGAAGGCAGAACAGTAAAACCTATTACAGGAAGTCCCAAGTCGGAGAAAATGGTGGCTTGTTCTAGAAAGTGGAAATAGAGATGGAAAGAAAAAGATGAATTCAAAATATAGTTTGGAAGTAGAACTGATAGAACTTGTGTTAGATTGGATGTGGGGTTCAGCAAAGAGTGACTACAAGAATGACTTCTTTACAAACTGTTGTGGCTTTGTCATGTGTCAACTTGGCTATGCCAGATTCAGTTCCCAGAATCCCCTTTGTGGATGTTTCTACTTAGGGTAGGCCACAGAGAAATTCTTACGAGATTTGGTAGGCAGAAAGGAAGCAGCCATTTGTAGCTCACACACATTATCGCTAATCTGCCGACCCATCTCCCTGCCTGCAACTGCTCAACTTGCCTGTAGATCCTTCTTCAGCTTCTGCAGCTCTTGAGCCAAGTTCATAGCAATATGATACAGGGCCCTGGCTTCTGCCTGCCACCCATACCATCAAAGTCAAAAGTAACAAGAAATGATATGAGGTTTCTAGCTTATGCCGATATCTGATGTTACACCTACGTTTCCCTTCATGACTGCCTGCCCTGTGGACTTGAAGCCCTAACGTCAGACACAAAGACAGCAGCCTTCTAGAGAATGCGTGACCAGCTCTCACACTTGTATAAGGTTAAATCTCTAATACAGTTCCCTTTATATGTAAAGAGATGTGAGATTTCTATGTATAGCCCGCAGTGATTCTGCTTCTGTTACTGAACCCTGATGGCCACATATAACAAAATACTTGTTTTCATTTATAGAAAATTGCTTTGAGGGGAACAAACGTGCCTTTATTTATAGGGAAAAAAATCCTATAATATTAATGCTTTAGAGAGATTTTAAGAGAAAACTGGGCCCTTATTTAAGAAGTATGGGAAGAGTAAGGTCAGGTGCATAGGCCTGTTGTACTCCTAGAAATTCAGAAAACTTTGTAAGACTAGTAATGCTAGTAAAATCTGTACATAATGATAGGAATAAAAGTAAAAGAAAAGGTGGGGGGAGGAAGAAAGAAAGGAGGAAGGGAGGGAGCGAGGAGAGGAGGAAAAATTGTTTTGAAAAAGAGTATCATATTTAATGAATAACTAATTTTAAAATATACCAAATAACTAGTTAAAAATATTTTAAAAAATATTTTGGAAGAAGAGGTTTTTTTTTTTTTTTAATTTCTGTATTATTTTTTTAGGGAGGAGGGTATCTTAGAGATTCCAAAAAAGAAAACCCTTTCGATTAACTAAACTATTAAAATTTGAGACCTGTTGACTCCACAGGGAGAAATTGTATCTTAGAAGAGAAATAGACCATTAAAGAAAAACACACCATTTCACTAAAATATCATTTCAGTGAATCGATGTCAAATTTCAAAGGCTTTAAAAGACATCACTGATGAAAAAAGCCCCAAGATTTTAGTCAAATGATCTTTCTGTCACCAAACTGTGACAACTTTAGACAATGTGTTAGGAAAATGAATGCAGCACAGGTTAGAAGCAAACCAAAGTTACACTCATTTCCATTGTTACTTTAGCAAATACATGCACCACATCTGTGCTTAGATTGGATGCTAAAGCATTCATATTTACAATCACAGGAGAACAAGACATATTCCCACCCATACTAATTGCAATATCTGAGATTGATAATAATAAAAATTAGTCTTCTCATTGTCTAAAGAACCAAAGAAATTTTTCCTTCATTCTAAAGTATTCATAGCATCCACTATTTCAGCATCTTAATAATGCATTTGCATAATGCTATTTTAGCACCTTTATTGCATATAGAATAGATTGAACACGAATCAGAAAACAGTATATACTGCTAACTTTAGTTCATTCATACAAATACTTATTGAGAACTTGTGTATGCCAGGTATTGCACTAGAGACTAAGAGTTCAAAGATGAATAAATCTACTCCTGGTCCTCAAGTAGCTGATAGATTAGTGTTAGCTAACTGAGCCATTCAGTGAGTAATCCTAAAATATCTGCTCTTCTGCCTAAGTCTAATTAACCTGTCTTCAATTTCTCACTAGAATTTTGAAAAATAAATATGATTTAAAATTGCTTGTCAAGGCTTCCATGGAAACTGAAGTATTCATTCTACGTGCAAGGCAGGATTGCATTCCCTGCTCCCTTTAAAGATAGGATTGGCCATACTTGCTTTCCCCGATGAAGCAGACCCAGTGCTGTCCTGGAGCTTATACTGGCTCTTCCCAGCACAAATTTGGTGAGCCTATAGATGAAAATAGCCATTATTAACAACTAAATTATATAAACCGAGAAATAATTTAAATTTAAAACAAAGATAATGCATCACTGCCTAGTTATTTCACTATATTTTACTATCATGTATATTTTTGAGGGTATTCTGGTCTATTTTCTATATGGTGAAAATGCTATATGATGGTCTGTATTTCTTCCTTACTCCATGGTAATCTTGTTGGTAACTTGAAATCAGTCACAGCTGGAGTATTTATACTCAGATACTTGCAAACACTGCATATTAGTGGTTGTTTTTTTTTTCTTCCTCAAAAACGTGGCTGATTAACATTTTCTAGAATACTCCTGAGCGGGAGTGTAATGTTTCATTTTGAGGAATAACCTTCCTAGCCAGTGTGCATCCTTCTTCCTGCTGAGGTGAGCATGGAAGTATGTGCTGAGTTAGAGCTTCCATCAGCCTGGATCACAGAGTCACTATGATGAGGAGAACGTGTGCCCTCCAACCTTAATCCACAGACCCACGTTGGACTTGTGGCATGAGAAAGAATTAATTTCTTTTGTTTTTTCTCTTTGTTACCATAGCTGGTCTTGACAGATAAAAAAACAATAGTAAAATATTTCCAAAATACTTTTTTTTTTTCAGAAAGTCGTAGCATTACAATAGTATAATACTTACTGCTATGCTGACAACTGGTCTTCTGCTCCATACTACTCATCTTCATTTTTTTGTTGGCATTTGTCATCTACAAGGAGAAAATATTTGCTAACATAGTAACTTTTCCTAAAAATTCTATTTCTTTAAGTTCAGCTCACTGAGTTGGTCCTTCAGATGGTCTCCTTTTATCTATTCGTCTGATTGTAAACAGCTCATTTCTGAGGCACCTGGGTGGCTCAGTTGGTTAAGTGACCAACTTGATCTCAGCTCAGGTCTTGACCCCAGGCTCATGAGTTCAGGCTCCATGAGTTCAGGCTCCACATTGTACTCCATGCTGGACATGGAGCCTACTTAAAAAAATAATTAAAAAAAAAAGAACCAACTTATTTCTTAAAATCTAACAAGCTGGACATAGTCACCACTGTGAAAAAAAATTCAAAATTCCAATGTGATCATAGCCCTCATACTTCAAGTTGAAATTTGAGAGCCAAAAAATCAAGACAGTGAGAAGTAGAGATGAGACAGGGAGAGGAAAGGGGGAAAAAGAGGAATGGACTTTCAAAGAAATTGAGAGTAATAGTAACTCAGAGTTGCATCAGAGACAAGGTATATAAAGATTTTCCATATTTGAGAGATTTTCTTCTTTTGAAAAATATTTTATTTTTTTGAAGAATACAAAATTAAGCCATTTTAGTCAATATTCCTAAACTAAGAACTATTTAAGATCTGGAAGCTATCTAGGTAGACCCAATGTTATAAAGATGGTGAAAATACAAGGATTCCAAAAGCATGAGTTTGAGAAGTTAGAGTTGGAGCTGGTTGGCTGGACAGATGTCCCTTATACACTGGGTATAGAAAAAGGCTGGGCCTGACTGAAAGTGTAGGAGAAAATGGGAATACTGCCTACAGTGTTATTCACTGTTGATATAGGCTTGTCTCTCATAACCGATTGTAGAATGAAGGAGACAATTACCTAATTTATTCAGGAAAAAAAATTTTAAATTACCTAGTAACTAAGATTATTATTATATACATGAATAGAAGTCAAAAATTGAGTTATTCAAATTATTTAAAAACAAAATGGAGCCTGACTTGGCACCAATTAAACCCAGTCCCCTAAATGTGACCTTGATGAGCCTTCTGCATTGTTCAAATACATTGTTTTGTTACTGAACTCTTCTCTTTACATAGGTAAATAACCTCTCTGCTTCCTGGGTCATTTGCTTGTACATTCTTCCTCAAATGTTCAAATCTCCTCTAACCCAAGTAAATGTTCTACTGGTACTGGGTCCTACAAAGAAATATTGTCTTTTTCCACAGAAGTATCATGGTTTGCCAAGAAGAATCGGACTCTCCCGATGTTTTATAATCCTGACTGGACTCAAGCAGTTAGTTAGTAAGCTCTCTAACAGATTGACAGAGCTGAAGTTGTAGTCCCCGAAGTGCAATAGCTAACAAGTTGTTGCAAGCAGGTTTGGTCAACCATTTGGATATCAAATAATATCTATATATTCACAAAATGACATTTCATACACTGTGTTTCCCAAGTATGCAGATACTATTTGATTGAGAAATTAGAAATTTATTTTAAAATATTCCTGAATTTGAACTAATCTTTTGAACATTTAATCACTCAAAATTAAAAATGTGATTTTATTATACAGAATCGCTCAATTTAAAAATAGTGTCTTTTTCTTTAAATATCATTTTTATTTTTTTATTAAAACAATGGTTATGTAGTTCCTTATAAAGCTAACTGTTCTAACTGTTCTGTTTCTGTGCCTTATCAGTAATTATTCTTCAAACCATTCTCCATTTTCCAGAATTTGGTGAAATTCTGTCATTCTGTGATACCTTCTTTTTCTTTGCTAAGTATTATGGATTTACATCTTTGTATTCTTTACAATAATTTTAGATGGACTTTTGTTAGGAAAAAGAGATAAACAAATGTTCTGAAGCTACCATATCTAACCAAAGGTCTCTTTAAAAAATTTTTAACATCAAGAAGGGGTTCTCTTCTTGGAAACATTAGGAACCACTGGTGAAGAGGAAGAACAGCAAGGGAGAATCAGGAAACATAGATCTACCTTGGCTTTTGCTCCATCTGCTACAGGATGACTGTGAACCAGCTACCTGAGTTTCCTGTGCCCATTTGGTCCTTGGTGAAAGGAACACTCAGGCTAGATGATCTCTAGGTCTCCTCTTCAGTGGTACTGCACTCCACTTGACAAACAGAATAAGGATGGGCAGGCCTCCTACCTACGTAAGATACCATCAAATTGGGGAACAGAAAGAAAGACAAGACAGTGTGCTAAGGAACTAATGCCCCAAATTTAATGGAGAAGCAGAAGACAAGGTGCTGGTAGAAGAAAAGAATCTTGAAGCTGACAGAGCCAAAATTGAGGCATAAATATTAAAGAAGCTTGTGTCAAGATCCAAGGAATACATGGACATGGTCCTAGCATGAAAGGAGAATTGACTTGGCAGGAATGGTTTAAACAGAACAAGAAGGAGAAAAGATGGGAAACAAAGGCCAAGAAGTAGGTGGTTGTGGTCATTAAAACAGGAAATAACTGAAGCCTGGATATGGATCCTGGCAGGAGGAAGAGCAAAGAGAGAGTATGTCTCACTTAGAGTGATAGGGATGAATGCAACCATATCCCTTAATTATTTTTTTTCTGTAAAATACACTGGCATGTGTCTAATATAGAGAAAACTAAATGTTTCTAGTAAAGGGAAATTCTAAAAGAGTTTAGTGAGAGATGAGGCTAGCGGATTGAAATATGAGTTCTGAGTGAATGCAGATGAATCTGAAAAACAAAAACAAAACAGAAAGAAAACTCTGAAAAGGCTAAGCAAAATAAACAGCGATTTCAACTGGCTGGCTTTCTTCCTTGTATTTGTGAGTCTAGATAAGGAGCTTTGTGGTGGTGGGAAGGCAGTGAAGCTTTAATTGCCTATTAACTGGCTCCTTCTGTTTATATCCTTTCTCTACTCTGTCTTCTATCCCCTGACTTGGCCACTGCCGCCTATGCTAAATGGATTCTGATCAGCTAAAAATCACACAGTAATTTAAGCTGGAAATTTTAGTTAAATCCAGTCAATTCCCCAACATCTTTTCAAAAGGATGAAGGTTTTAATCAGTACAATACAAGCCATGGGGAATATGGGAGAGATCAGGTCAGAATGTGGGTCAGAAAAACTATAGAGGAAGTGCTAATGGGATAAGGACGCCTGAGCTTTTTATCTTATTAGCGCTTCCCATGTCAAATTAGCAAAATGGTTCAGGCACTAAAGTGTTGAGATAAAATGTTCATATGGTATGTGTTCCCCAGAAGGATTCTCTGTGAGCCTCTTCTAAGGAGATTCAACTTTTCTTCTCTTTTCTTTTTTATCTTCAGAGGTAAGTGCAATTATGTAAGCCAGACACATCTACTTTGTATCCCAGTGACCTCTGTGGAAATACAGCTTAATCAGCAAGACCACTGCATTACAAAATTCCAGGGGGCACCATTCACAAAGAAGCTGACGTGAATGGTGCCCCCTGGAGTTGTGTGATGCTGTGGCCTTTTATCCAGATAAGTTTCCTTATTGTAAAATGAAGTAAAAGATACATATTCCAGAAGCAGCACCTTGAAAATAGACTCATTACTTAGAGCAGTGGTATTTGTTTAAATGGCAGGGGTGCACATCAGTGTCATCTGAGTATCTTTTTCCTCTTTTTTTTTTTCCTATGGAGGTATGATTGACATGTGACATTATATTAGTTTCAGGTGTATGATATAATGATTCATTATTTTTATGTTTAAGTTGAAAAAGGATCACTGCAGTAAGTCTAGTTAACATCCTGAACATCTTTTTCAATATTCACATGCCAGGTCCTTTTCCAGTCCTATCTTTTGCATCACATGGATAAATAATTAGACTTCTGTAGGATGTAGAGAGTTATTTTAAAAAGCCATTAATTCAATTAATATATATTAAGAACTTTTCATGTGCCAGACACACTGGTCTTCTCTAAGTTAAATGACATAATGTAAGTAAAGCACTTGGAACAGTGTCAGCTCTGAATATCACTATTATTATTCTTGAACATACCAAGCTCCTTCTTGCTCCAAGACTTTTCTTTTTTTTTAAAGCAATGGTTTCCCTATATCTTATCCCCTTTTCCATACTCTTACCCTCCATTGCTTAATTTTTTTTCTTTTTTTACGCTCCAGGCCCCGGCTTAAAAATCACTGCCTAACTATTCTATCTAAAGTAATTTCTTTCCTCTCTCTCTATTTGTACCTGTTTCAGCTCCACATTGGTTTCCCACATAGCACTTATCACCACTTGTCAGGATCTTATTTATTTATTTATTTATTTATTTATTTATTTATTGTCTGGCTCACCCAAGGATGGGTAATCTATGAGGTGGGGGAAGTGTATAAATATTGTAGGACCTCAGACCATCTTTATTAAAAGAGTACATGAATAACTGATTGATCACAACACTTTTTCCAGAGGAAAATCTTAGTATTCAGTTCACCTGGAAGTCTACTCATTTTTTTTTCTGTGCTTTTGATTCAAATTGTGAAACCAGTTGTGATGGGATGCAGTCAGTGTGTTTACTGATTTCTTTTCAAATCTGAGAAAGGTTTGAATTCAAGAGAAACGTGTTGCCACGTAAGTGGCAATTTCTTAATACTTTGTGGGAGTAGTAGCCTCATAAGACTCTGATGAGCAAGCTCCTCGTGGTGTCACAGCAAAGACCCTGAAGCCTAAAGTCAAAATATGGAAAGTTCAATGATTATATGATTCAATCACACGGATACAGTTTGTATAAATGACACTATAAATGCCCATATGGTCTAATTTTTTAGGAAGAGATGGTTTCTAGGGTGTTTCCTCTACCAAATTTCATTGACTTACACATTATCAGATGCAATAAATAGAGACTATTATGCCCTGTGTAATATATAAAATGTATACGGCATTGTTTTGCTGTGACAACAATCAATGACACTCACACTGGTTAAATTTTTACCACTGACTGACGTTCAAGTCTGACTTCATCTGCAGTGGCCGTAATGGCAGAGTCAAGTGATGGATGTAAGGTTGTCTAATCCAGCCCCTTAGCAGGCAAATTGGGAGACTATCTGATTCCAAGAGAAGGTTGTGTGGGTAGTCACATACCTCAAAATCAATCTTCTCCATTTACCAGCACAAAAAAAATATCTGTGGAAATGAAAATAAGAGCAGAAAATTTGAAGTAGCTTTCACAAAAACATAGAATAATGATGTGGGGAAAATGCATCTTGCTTCATGTAACCTTTTTATCAAAATACACACTATCTCACTATATATAAGAATATATACATTTCCTTATGTAACATCTCATTCTTTGAATTTATGAAGAGGAACAGTTTTATTCTAAATAATCCTACTTTTAATTTTTCCTCTGATGTATACAGAGGTATGGATTTCTGGGGTCATATGAGGAACGTTATTTCAATTCTACTCTCTCTTTTCCAGCTTTCAGGATGTCTAAGTCTCCTCGGGCATGATTTCCCTGACTTAAGTTTCACTGGATAACTAAGAGCCATTCCTTCCTTGATTATCCTTGGTCCAGAGTAAATATCTTTCTTTTTCTTTCCCTTTCTTCTCTTCCACCTTTTCCTTTTATCTTCCAAAAACCCATTATTATTTTCTCTAAACAACAATTCTCAGTTTCTTTTGTAGTTACACAACTGTTGTGAATATTAATGGTATCCTTCAAGGGGTATTATTTATAGCAGGAAATATGGGTCTTTGATCAGTGTTTTTTCTTAAATAAAAACCTCATGCACTGTGGGTAGATTGTATTTCTCTTATGTTGGGCATTTTGTTGCTCATTTCCATCTTTCCTTATATTACGGAGTTGGAGGCCGTTGGAGACTTTTAAGTTGTTCTTTTAAAAAAGCCTTTTTCCCCTTTATTATGTGATCTCTCTAATGCCGGCCCTATGTATGGTGATGTCTGCCCTGGTTGGAAATCCTTTTGCTACACTCCCTAAAGGCAGCAAGTGATTCAGGGGGGAGTGTGTAATTTGTTTTGTACCGTGGAATTCCTGCCATGCCTATATGTATTTAGACCACAGGCAAACCAATAAAGTTGTCATAGAAACAAAGCATTTCATGAATAAATCAATCCATAACAAACTTGTAAACTTCAAACAACCCACTGTGCCTTAACAACACATCCGTTACATACACAAAATAATCATGTTTGTAATGAGCAATGCACAATATTATTCTTTCCCATACATTTGGTCCTGTTTGCCATCTTATAAATATTCCTTAATGTATTTTTATGCAGCCTGTGGATTCCTACTGAGCTGGAATGAAATAAGTAACTCTAGCTGGGAGTGATTATACTGGAAAAGCAGACTTTTAAAAATGTAGCTCATGGTGAACCCCAGTTCAAACAGTATGCTCAGAATACGTACTCAGATGACCAGGGGGGGATTGAAACCATGGCGAAGCAAAGTTTCCTCATTTTGATCAACTCCAGTATTCTTTTTCACTTTTCAGTTTCCCTGTTTGGCTCTTAGTACCCTGTTCTGCATACAGTGTCTTCAGAGAATGTGGTTGACGGGCAGGGGCAGGAAGGGTAGGGATAAGGGAGCTATTTGAAAAATGACACTGAGTATTTTACAAAGGAGGAATGGTTTCTGCCAGAAACTATCATGACTGGATTGGAGAAAGAGCACTTTGAGGAGGAAAAGAGAATATTATTGTATAAAACTTAAATTCCTTTACAGATGGTAAAAGGACAAGAAAAAGGCACACATAGAAAAGGAGGTCAGTGTAATACAGGTCCTCTGGGGCTTGCTTGGGCTTCCTGAACATGACAACTTTTCTTATTTTCATTCTGACTGAAATTCTCTGTGGCTACATTTAGGTCCTGCTTCACAGACATGGTACACTACATCGTCTTGTAGGGATATCTTCTTCTATTCCCATGAGTTCAGTGAAGGCCTTTGACCATGACTTCATTGTGACATCTCAGCCTAATTAGATACTTCCCAAATGCCTGTAATCAGAGAAGCCTTCTATCCATATTTTAAGGTGTAGATGTCAATTTTATTTTTCAATAATTGACTTCCACTTCACTATGTTAAGTCTTTTTGCCCCCTCATGACATCTGAGAAGATTCCATAACTTTTCAGCCACTGACAGTTTAAAATTTAGTCTAATCTATTTATAACTTTAATCCCATATTTCATTCAAAACTCTGTCCTCCACCATCTAAGTGAGGAGGGTGGCTTTAGTCAGTCCTCTTACTTTCCCTCTCTTACTCCAAGTGTTTATGTAGACCTCTGGGACATCCCTGTCCCTAAGGTCTACTCAGTTTAAAAACAAGAGGATGGTCAGGGCTGGCTGAGATTTTCTTGTGCTACTAGGCAGGCTCTTGCTCATTCTGGTCTTCTACCAACTGTTAGTCTTGCATAGATAGTGTGCATCGTGTCCTTGTGTCTTCAAAGCCCATCAGCCACTGATGACATCCTGATGTGGGTGAAGTAGTGCCCCCCCCCCAAAATTTGTGTGGATTTGAACATATGAAGGTGCCCTTATTTGGAAATAGGGTCTTTGTAGATATAACCAAGTTAAATGAAGTCATGCTAGATTAAGGTGGGCCCTAACCCAGTGACTAGTAACTTTATAAGACAAGGGAAATTTGGACACGAAGACATAGGAGAGGAGATGCCCTGTGAAGATGGAGGCAGAGACGGGAGTGATGCATCTACAAGGCTAAGACCACTTAGCCTTGGAGGATTTCTGTCAACCACCAGAAGCTAGGAAAAGGCAAAGAACAATTCTCTCCTAGAGCCTTCAGAGGGGAGCATGGCCTGCCAACACTTTGGTTTTGTACTTCTAGCATCAAAAACTGTCTATTATTTTAAGCCCCCCAGTTTATTGTACTTTTTACAGTAGGCCTGGGACACAAATAGTGGGCTCCATCCCTCAGACTCCCTTTTTAGATAGAAATGAAGAAGCAAGGGCCTCTCGGTGTCCTTACAAACCTCCAGATCAGTGTTCCAAGCTGAAGTCAGTCTTTCCCTAAATCTGTTCTTCCGGTACGTATCTCCAGCTCAGGGCCTGTGCTCCCCACCTCTGTGACTCCAGCCTCACCCTTGAAACTCATCAGTTCTACACTTCCCTCTCCCTGGCATCATTCCCTCCCTACACTATTAATTCTTCATGTCCTTCAGATTGAAATTCAGTTTCTTGAGGTTTATTATGCCTTCATTGTTTGCCATGTGGCTACCACACTCGCTTCACCGACAACCACATCTGTACATGACACTTTGCTTCTTGTGTTAGATTGCCTGTAGTTCCTCACCCATGCCAGCTAAGGGGATGAGCTCTCTGCTCCTTCTCTGGGCCCCAACAGCACCCCATTTAAGGTAATCACTGACGTTTTCTGCTCTGTCTCACTAAACATCGAGGTCATCAGGGCAGGTGCTTGGCCTTATTTATCTCTGTTCCCCTTAAAAAAAAGAAAAAGAAAAAAAGAAAAAAAGGGAAAGCCTGCTGTGTTTGGAGAAATGAAAGGAGAAAATGCATGGTGTGAGTGGAAGTAGAGCCAAGGGAGAAAGCTCAAGAAAAAGGAGGTAAAACTAAAGAAAGGCAGAATAGCCTCTCATGATGGGTTACTTCAACCCTCCTAGAATGTCAGTTTTCCATAGACAGTAAAGGGATTCATAAAAGGTATGTAACAAATACCAAATAAATGATAAATGGAAGAACAAATGATAACATACACAGATGGCTTACTATGTATCAGACCTATGCTAAGCACTTAACCCACATCTCTCCCTTAATCTACATGACAGCCTCATGAGAAATATGTTTCCCTCTTGTTAACAAAGCAAATGGGGCTCTGAGACATTAAATAAATTTTCCAAGGTCACAGACTTAGTAAGTGGAAATGGGATTTGAACCCAGGTGTGTCTGAATCTGAAGATTATGATTTTAACAACTAAGATTTGTTGTCCTGTTTTGTTACACAGGTTCTGATCATTATGGACTATTCTTCTACAACTGAGAAAGTGCAGCTGCTGAATGCAGTTTTTCCCTTATTGGCACAACATCAATCTAAAGTTGGTAAGGAATATCTTCATTAAGGAATATTCTGCCCAAGTTTCATACCTCAGCAATTTATCTAATCTTTGCATCATGGAGAAGTGTGGTAAACATTTTTAGGATATTAAGGAGAAACTTTTAAACATTTATGATGTGTATTTCCTTAAATGTAAAACAGAATTATTATTGAGGGTTGCTATAAGTATTACATGAAATAATGGAAAAGGTTAATTTCCTTGTCTTTTCTCTACCTTTCTCTTGAAATAAAAGATCAAGGAATTTTAACTATGGTTTGTATATAGGACCTTATAATTTATAAAAATGCCTTCATATCTATTTAATTTCATGAGAATAGAAAATTCATATTAAGATATATTTCATGTAAGGTCTATTAGGAGTAATTCATCTGATCAGCATATGTGGAGGGCTGAAAAGATACAGCTTCTGAGGGGTCCTCAGCATTCCAGATATCCAGGGGCAGATATCCCAGGGCAGTGAGTGCCAGTTCAGTTCTGAGCAGATAACTGTGCTCTTGGCACCCCCAGCCACCCAGTGGTCACTCAGCGGCTAGCTGTGGACCACTAAGCACATCAGGGTCAACCCCAATCCCCTGGAAAGCCTCATGAGATAAGGACAGTATAAAAAGATTTGCTCTGGCTTACAGTTGTCTCAGATTTAGGTTTCAAAGAATCTTAGACTCTAGACTCTTAAAATTCACTGGGTCAAAAGCAAAATCCGTATCAGATTCTTAACTTGAAGTACATATGTACATTTTTTTCTCAGTAGAATATCCACAGGATTCAACACATTTTCAAAGTGATTTATGAACCAACAGTGGTTATGGAATATTTTACCATGGGACTATTCTGAGGATTCTTATCAATTCCTGACTCCCAAGGAGTCTGGCCCCATGACTCCCTCCTCCCCAGAACCACATGACGTGCAGTTAACTCTGAAAAACTTTTTGAAGCATTTTTAGGCTTTGTACAATCATCTTTATAGTAGTTTTACTCACGATTCATTTTTGGATGATAATTGTGGCTTTTGACTTCTGAATGAGGCTGTAGGTTTTGAGCAGTGCAAAGTAGACATTTATATATTACGGAAATTCAGGCTGCATTGAGGGTCTGTTCACTGAGGCTCTTCCTTCTTGAAATTTGCCATATAACCATCTTTCCCACTTGAATTTCTGTAAACACTAAGTTAGAAACGAAATTTACCCATTGAAGAGGGGAGTAAATCTTTATTCAATTATTTATCTGTTTTAGGAGGGAATGGTCCATCTTACATATCTAAGACATAATTTTAGTTCAGTGTTTGTAGCCTGAGAGACCCAAGTTAACATTTTGTGTTCTTTACCTACTAGTTGTTTGAATGGAGAGGTAATGATAGTGGAGATAATAGTATCTCATTCTCAGAATTTCAGCGACAATTAAATAACTATTTGGTAAGACTAAGTGCCTGATTGTTTGGTTGCGAGCATTGTACTAAGTGCTTTACATAGAATATCTTAAACTAATCCTCGAAATAACCCATGTTAATGGTGAGGTAATTAAGGCTCAGGTGAGTAATGGCTCCAGGCCCCAAACACAGTTAGTGACAGAGCTGTAATACACATCGCCTAGACCATTACCTCATAGACAGCACATGCTTACCTCACATTCGCCCTTCATCCTCTCATCAGTTTAGGAGAAATAGAAGCCTTATGGTACAAAATTTGACTTTCTTTTCATTTCTCCTGGCTCCACCCAACCAGCCTCTAAGCCACTTCTTGGGGCCTCACCCCAAGGTTTCCCCTCTTTCCAGCTCTCTTTCAGAAAGGCGGATAACTTACTGAAAGGCATCTGCAGACATTATCTGGTAATTAGGCTCATTAATTTTATAGGAAATACTTTAATTTTCTGTGGGGCCATGTTCTTGAAATGCATTATCTCCCTTTTATGACTTTGCTTGCCTCGGCGTCAGTAGAGATTAAAGGTAACATGCCCTGCTGGGAACAAACACAATTTTCCAGCAGCTGCATTTTGTTTTCCTTAATAATTAACAATTGCTGCTGACTAACCCTTGCAACATAAAATGCCCACCTTATCACAAAGGAGTGGGCATTGGTTTGAGGAACTCACAAGGGATATCAGAAAAGGAAGTGTGATTAAAGCATTAAAGATTTAGAAGTTGACATTAGGATGAAAGGTGGAATTACAGTAAATATAACGCTGTTTAACATTAAATAGAAAGTGTTGTACTTGAAACAGTTGTTCATTTCAACATTAATTATTAAGGGAACCTGACAACTCATTTTTAATTCGCAACTAAAGCCACAATTTCTTAAGATATAAATACAACAAAGGAGCTCAGAGGGTTGGTGCTTCTTTATCGTTAATGAACCCATGTTTTTTTCTTGATATATTCTATAAACAAATTAGAATGGAATATGCCTAAATTGTATAAACCAGGCATAATGGTGGTTTATACATGGTGGTTTATAATGTTGAGCTGATATTATGCCACTGGACAGAGAGATTAAGAGGTAAGTTAGGTTATACTGGAAATTGTTTCCCATATTCCTCATTATTTCTATTTGAGGATTTTCTTGGAGATACACAATTTAAAGGGCATTTGAGGCAAACTTTGTACTTTATGTTTTAAGTCAATTTTCTTCTGGGAGCATGGAAAGCATGTTCATCCTTGCTGTTTAATGAGAGACAAAGAACAGACAATAGTGCGATCAAATATACATTGCCAGGGTTTCTATGTGAAATTGATCACTATTCAAATTGGATTTTAAATCTACTGTCCATTAGAATCTGCATGCTGTTTGGTGAGTAAAACTTTGGAGGAAGTTCTTGATGGCCAAATGACATTGTACAGATGTACTTGCAAGAGAGAGGAAAGATGGCCCAGTGAAGGAATTTATGGGGGGGGGAATTCACAAGGGCAATTTCAGTTACTTTTTCTGGCAAAATACAATAAAAGTCAATAGTGCCACTGAGTGATTATGATTTATTTTTCACTTTAAAGAATGTCTTTGGATTGGTATTAGAGTGTTCAATTTAGCAGGGCTTGGATACCTTTATTGCATGACTGGAAGTTGTAAAATATTTAGGATCATCATTAAGAGTCTTCGAATTTTATCTATTTCAAAATAAACTGAAGTATGAAAAGGACCAACAATAAGTTACTGACAAACATGTACTTTCCTTAGAGTATGTTTCTTTACTTTCCTCTTGTTTGGGTTTCTTTCTCATACTATAGTTGCTCTGTCTGTGCTGAGAAGGAAATATCTCTGATGTGTGGTAGCTCTCAGTATATTTAACATATCGTCACACAATGTGTCTGGGAGCTTAGGCTAAGTTATACTTCAGTAACAAAAGACCTCAGAATGTAGAGGCTCACATTAATGAAGGTGTATTTCTTAGTCATGTTACATCTTCACTGAGGGTTGGCTCTTCACTCTGGGACTCTGGCTGAAGGAGCATCTTCAATCTGAGGTGTTGTTAGTGTCGTGGCAGAGGGAAAAAGAAAGAGAATCACTTGATGGTTCTTAAAGCTTCTGCTTAAAAGTCATGTGTCACTTCAGCTTAAATTTTTTTGGTCAAAGGAAGTCACAAAGTCGTCATTCTGACGTTACTGAGAGGAATAATCTCCTGTGGAAAAAGCAGCTGCTTTCAGAAACAGTAATGAAATTTGCCTACTCCCCACATATACATATCCTGAAGTTTTTCTATGGTTATATAATTTGAGATATACGAACGGAAGTTTTTTGAAGGGATTTAGGTTGAGGGCTTGCACCCCATCCTCCCTCCGCTAATCTTAAAAAGAGGATTATCATGCTGATTTTTATAGAAAAAATTCAATAAAAATGACTTTTTATTTAGAAAAATCAAGCCTCGATCAGTGTGCTGGGGTTGTTGAGAAAACAAAATTCTGTCAATTGACCCTGCCCTCAGGAATATGGATTGGAAAAATTGGATAGGTCCTATCAATTGTAGCATGTGTTCATACTATCGTCCTGAAATGCACATCTAGAATTAGGCATACCCTATGGCTATTAGGTTGGCTGTATTTCTCAGTGTGAGAGTAAGATGAAATAGTTACTGCAAAATATAAGGTCATTACCCTATATGGATAAAGGGGTAACTGCCCCTGAAATGAGTTATAAAAACCTCATTTTACAAAATAGGAAAATAAAGCATATTTGTGATGACAGAGAATAATTTTTAGAATATCTCTTGAATCATGCTGTAGAGTTTGGAAAGTGCTTTTACAAAAATCATCATTTGAAGTGTGCAGGGTATATATTATTAGTCTCATTTTCTGTGTAAGAGAATTCGGGTTCAGTGAGGTTAAGTAACTTGCCTAAGGAAATGACAGACCTGGGATTCAAACTTGGACTTTTTGCCCTACGTCCAATATTCTCTCTACCAACATAAACGGCCATCCAATGCGCAATGCCACATCCTACTCACTCTTCTTGTGGGAGGTAACAAGATGAGGACCAAATTGGAAAATACATTACAATGAAAAAGAACATGGACTTGAGTGGAGTCCTGGTTGTGGTACTTCAGCTAATGTTACATTTTTAGGCAGGTCACTTCGGCTTTCTGTGCTCAGGTTTTTTCACCTGCAAAATCAGAGAGTTGGATTATATTTTTTCCCAAGGTCTTGTCTTAATAGTACTGTTTTATAAATTTAAAAACATACAGTGTCTTGTCATTCACATTGACCCTCAGGACCCAGATATCTACCAAGTTAAGTAAGAGAACACATTTTCCCTGGTGCACTATGTAAAACCGCCCTGACATTGTAGAGATCAGCTTTGTTGTTGCTGTTAGTACTGGCAGATTAACTTAAGCTAGGGAGGCAAAAAAAAAAAAAAATCCTTTGAGTCATATAACTGGGAGTCCAAGGTAACACAAGCTTCAGACATGACCAAAAGCATAAATTCAGAAAATGTCAACCCTTATTCTTCTGATCTCTCACATGTGCTCGTTCCTTCTCTTATGCTTCCTTTCTCCTGTTCTTCTCTCCTTTCCTCTCATCCCTATTTGTCTCTGAACAGCTTTAGTTTTCCTTATGGTTAGCTATCTTTTTTTCTTTTGTTGATATATGGAGGATGTGGTTACTGGAAGCTCCAGAGACATCATTTTCCAGCATCTAGAACATAACATGAAAGACCTCTTCTCCAGGTCCAAATCGAAACCGCTTTGGGAAGAACTCTGACTGGCTTGGCTTGGACTTCCTGCCCTCCACTAGACTAATTACTGGCAAGGTGAATGTGAATTCTGATTTGCTAGGCCTGTGTCACTTGCTTAGCCCATAGCCATGTATTTGGTAGGCCCTGTAGAATCACGCAGGGATGAGGAATGGCAATTTCCCAAAGAAATTGGATGCTGAGATCAGAAGAATGTGGAAGAGGCAATTGTGAGAAAAGCACAATAAATATTCACTGCACGCAGTAAACATACATCTGAGTTGTCTCACTTGAATTGGATTCCCAAATGAATGGAAGAGAACTTGATAATGAAGGAGAAAATATTAAGCTTCAAGATATGAGAATATAAACATTATCATGGACGATACCCAGGTCATACTGTCCAATCCCTCCAATAAACTAAAGAGCATGCAGATAATCTATTTTTGTCAGTATTCTTAATTTTAGGAATTGACCACAACACACCCATACTTCCTTTAGGATTCCATAAGAAATATCTAATTTCTCATTTTACTCATAAGACTATTTCCCAAAGCCTGTTTTATGGACTTCTAGTCTTGAAGTTGTGAGAGAAAGGTTCTATGGCTAAATTCTGTTGAGAAATGCTCCTTAGTATGTCCATTCTTGGTGAGGGACAGACTTCATAATCTATCTTAGCACATTTAAAGGCATAGTAAAGAGACTTTGCTTAAACCAGCATTTCCCAAACACATTTGATTGCAGAACGCCCCAGCCACACGCACAATAAAGAAAGAATAAAATAAAGATAAGAAACAGAACACTTAATGATATCCTGTGGAAGTTCCTTGGATGGAATTTTGGAAAATAGTGACCTAAATCAATATCAAAGATGCATCTATTTGTCTTATATCCCCTGTTGGGACAGAAAATTCTACTCGTACTTCCCTGTTGTTCAGAGTTTTTCAAATGTCATGACAAGCAAACCAGCTTTAAGTTACCTCTGCATGACAAATAGTTTAGAATTTACCAAATCCATAAACTTTTTGATACCATAAATACAGATCCTGGGATTTAGAGGCAAACGGAACTCCACATTATCACAAACTTACAGCAAAGAAATTCTTTATGTGCAAGGGAATGTGTGGGGCATTTGAAATCTAGAGGTGAACAAGACAGATAAAATGTCCTTTGGATTGTGTAAATACTAGCATGTCCTTTCATCTCTGAGCTTCACTTCCCTCACATGTAAAATTGCAATAATATTACACACCTCTCAGAGCTGTTTTGGAGATTACATGAAAGAGTGGTTGTCAAACTGAATGTAATAATTATTTAAAATGTTTAACTTGTTTCTGAGCATTATTGAAAGTAAGAGACTATGCTTGGTGCTGGAAGCCGGGGAATTAACAACAAAAAAGAAAAGTGATAGTCTTGAGTAGAAAAATGCTTACAAAAATCTTAGGAAATAATATAACTATTTACAAAAAGATAAACAACAAAAAGCAGCAAGTGGCAAGGACCAAATGAGAGTCCCAGACATTAAATGCTACAGAAGCTCAGAAGTGGGAGAAACCTGTGCAGGGGTGGTGAGTTCACACAAGGCTTTATGGAGTCTCTGCACCCTTGAAGGAAGCAAAGAGGAGGGTGACGAACAAATTAGGAGAGGAAAATGGCATAAACAGAGCCACAGAAATGAGAACAGTCTGGTTTTCAAGGAACAATGAATAGATGAATATGATTGTAGTGTATGAATTTGGGCAGCACAGGTAGAGTATAAAGATGAGTGTGTAGATTGTCCTGAGACGAAAGTCTTTGAATGCCAGACGGAAGCATCTATGGGCATAAAAGACATTAGAGATTTCTAAGGCATGAAAGTGGCATAACAAAGCTAATTTTTCCAGTCAAGTAATATGGCAGTTGTGTGCAAGGACTTAATTAGGCTTGGAAGGGAAAATTTAACATTTAAAACTTTCTGGCTAATATACTACTTTTTTTTTTTCATTGAAGCATGGTTTATAATTAAAAACAAGTAGAAACTAAATGTCCCACATTGGAGAATTGGTTAAATAAATGGGGAATGTACAGTGGAATATAGCACAGCCACAAAAAATGATATCTTAGAAGAATATAACAGAAAAATGTTTACTATACTGAAAGCAAGTTACAAGACCACAACATGCAGTGCGATCTCATTTTTAATAAAAAATATATGACTATATAATCAGAGAAGAAGAGGTAATACCACATAGGTTATCCTTGGGTGGTAGTGTTATGGTTGGTCTTTATTTTCTTATTTTTGCATATCTACATTTTCTAAATCCTCTACACTAAGTTATATTACTTTTACAGTGAGGACAAAATCTATTATAATTTTATAAAAGCTGACCTAGAAAAAACCTTGTGGATTTCTAGACAGTGTGGAGTGTGGGAAGCAGAAAAGGAAGTGGCAAAGGAAAGAGAGGATTCATGTCGAATCAGGATGGCACACCAGCCTGGCAGGGAGGGGCTGAAACTGGAGCACCTGCAGGCCTTTGGGTTTGGTGATATGAGTCATTAATAGCTGCTCTTGATAAGTGTGGTGGAGACAAGCAGTCGAGAGTGTAATCATTCCGTTGCTTAAGATGTTTCGTGACCATACAGTTAGTCCCTGAGCATGCGCGTTTTGGACTGGGACACAGCCTCGCGGAGCACCTTCTGCACTGGGCAGCCATTTTCTAGCTCCCACCCTTGCAGTGGATCGCTATCTAAACCGTTAGAACATACTAACGTGCATACTCCCCCAGCAGGCAGGTGCCTCCAGAGACTGTTAAATGCGGACTCCTGGGCCCAGTCCCAAACCATCTGAATAAGAGTATCTTGGGAGTCCGCTTTTGAAAAAGCCTCTAGGGTGATTCTTACAGGCAAGTGGCAGAACTTCTGCGTTAGGGTGTGTGCTAAACGCCATGGATCTGGACACAGAGTCTGAGAGGACTAAACCTGGGAGTTTCAGGACTAAACCTGGGAGTTTCTGTGAATAGCACAACTGGGTGTTTTAGTCACGAATCAGTACGTCCAGGATGTGGAGAACACATCCTTTGGAATCCAGCCGACACCACGGCAGGTGTCCTGGGAGCCTTTTGGGGCTGGGCAGCAGTACACAACCAGAAGGTAAGAAGGGGCTTGGCTCCTGGGAGTGACAATCTGTTGGAAGAGGCTTGCAGTCACGTTTCCCAATTGGCCTGGGCTGAGAGCTAGTGCAGCTCCCCTACTCACAGGACCCCAAGCGTCAAGAACAAAGAAATCAATGTGCTGAGGCTGTCTACCTGTGAAGCTAAAAGCTGTTACAAAGTGGTCAGGATTAGATCAGCCAAAGCGAGGGGCCTCTTGAAGAGAGACTAATCAGGATTCAGAGAGCAAAGGTTCTTATCGAATCAGGAGAGGAGACCTCAGGGGGCACCCACCCATCCATTATAAAACATGTATAAATAAATTGTGCTGGATTGTATTATGGTTTCCAATGATTTGCTATCCCTCTGGTAAAGTTTTGTATTCTCCACCCACTGACGTCAGGCTTGCACACATGACTGACTTTGGCCAATCATATCTAAGTGGAATTGATGTAAGCCCTAGCTCACAGAGATGTTAAGATCTGTTATCTGGTTCTGCCATCTCTCCTTCTTTTCCTTCCTGGCAAATATACTTCTAAAAGCATTCTGGGGGGCGCTTGGGTGGCTCAGTCGTTAAGCATCTGCCTTCGGCTCAGGGCGTGATCCCGGAATTCTGGGATCGAGCCCCACATCAGGCTCTTCTGCTGGGAGCCTGCTTCTTCTCTCCCACTCCTCCTGCTTGTGTTCCCTCTCTCACTGGCTGTCTCTCTCTCTGTCAAATAAATAAAATTAAAACTTAAAAAAAATTTTTTTTAAATAAAAAATTAAATTAAAAAAATTAAATAAAAGTATTCTGGGAATTGCGTATCTACCAGAAAATCTGGTTATCCCTAGTCATTCTGCATTGTCCACATACAGTGCCGAAAAGGTGCTAGTCTGGTCTGCTCTCCTCATTTACAGCAGTAACTCCCCTCACCTGAGAAATGGGTGGACACCAACTGCTTTCCCTTTCTGCCTTCTGCACCAAAGCTAAGGATCTTTGCGTGAGTGCTCTGACATTCCCAGACTCCTCTCTTCCTTCCTCTTATAGCAGCAGGTGCACATTCTTCAATACAAGGCACAAGGGACATACTCCTTGGAATGTCAGAGAAAAGTCTTCAGTTTACTTAATGAAGCAATCTACGCTTTGAGATATTGCTTATTTTGAAGCACAGACCTCCAAATACTGCTCCTGGGATCTTAAAGTAAGGGATGACAAAGATCAAGGCCTGTCTTCACCTCATGTTACCTCTTCAGGTAGAAGAGATTTTCATCGCATTGCCAAGGATTGGAAGTGTGACGACTCCCTTGTAGCCAGACATCATCAGAGGCTGTGAAACTTTCACTAAGCTTATGAGGTTGCAATGAGGAAAATAATTAGATTTAAAATAAAAAAGACATCTACTAGCCCTCTTTTACAAATTCCAGAGATGGCTAAGAGCCTTGCAAAAACACCCCATTGCATTCTAGGCCAGTCCCAGGAGTGTCCTGATGATGGCTATTTTTGAACTAGTGGTGCAAGCAAGGAAAAATCTGCTTTGAATGTAGATGAGTAAACAACTCAGTACATAGAAATTTGAATTACTAAAGAAACAATTTCTACATATTTCACCTTTCCTCCCATATTCTCACCCGAAGCCACATGGTTAAGAAAACAATCTGAGTCTGAATACAGATAAGCTAACTACTCTAAACATACCAAAAAGAAAGAAGAAATGTGAGAAAAAGATTCTTTAACTAGAAAGTCTTTCTCCAATTAGGAAATTTCGTAAGATGTTATGCTTTTTTTTTTTTTCTATTTTGCTTCTTTGTTTGTTTATTTTCGTTTTCTCCATGTACGGTAGGCACCCTGTTTAGAAGAAAACTATTGAATAGGAGCACCAAATAACAACTCAACCTCCCTTTTGACATAATTTGTAGCAGCCAGCCCATCAAATAAAGGAAAGCAGATGAATTTGTTTTCCCACTGGCCTTTGGAGCCAGACTGTTAATGGGAGGCCCAGGTCCATCTTTGAGAGATGTGATCTATGCAGAGGGAGACCATGGGACCACTTTCTCACATCTAATGGGAGGTGTGGTGTAGGGGAAGAGACAGACTTTGTACCTGGATACTTATAAATTTAAATCCTGGCTCTGATTCTCATTAGCTATGCAAGCCTAGAAAAATTAATTTCCCGGAACCTGTTTGACCATGTGCAAAAATGTGAGTGATGTGTAGTTATGAAGGTTAAAGATTATGTTTATTATACATAGGTCAGATCTTGACCCATTAGATGCCCAACAAATTGTACTTATTTCTTTTTTGTGGATTATTTTTGTTTTGGTCAATTAAGAGCATCTATCCCTCTATCCACCCAGAAAATCAGAGAGACATGTAATACTAATGCTGAATCTTTGTCTTGTTGTATATCTCCTAATTACTATGTTTCTTATATGTGGATCATTGAAATTAAGCACATTATTTTTTTTTTCTTTTTGGAATAAAAATGCAGTATAAGCTTTTCAAAGCTTAGATATAAGCCTTAGGACCTTCACTTAAATTGATCGAGTTTTCAAGGCATGCTTATAAATAATAGAAAAAAAAAAAAACATACGCACATACATTCTAGGTAAAAATGTGCTTACCATTGAATTTGTCAAACTTGAAATTCCTATTAAGTTTCTTTCTTATACTGCTGCACTAACAGTATTTTACATAAGATCATTTGTCTACACAATATGTCCTTATTAAATTTAATTGACAACTGAGAAAAAAATGTGGGTTACCAATTTGAGGGAATTAACACTTAAGCAAATAAGAATCAAACAAAACAAAACCAAAAAAATTCCCTAAAAACCCACAGTCAAAACAAGATCATTGAAGTACAAAATGTACTTTTGTTATTTATTTTGACCGGCATTGTTTGGGTTTAATTATTTATGATAATAGTATACTTACAAATGTACTGTAGGCTATTTTGTAGTGTAATGAAGTTTTAGTAATTTGAGCAGGCAATGCATTACTCTGCTTGCAAATCTTTTCTGAGAAGCTAGATGTAATATCTAATTTTTTAAATTGATAATTATATTTAAGACTTGATAAGGTTTGAGTGCACACTAGTTTGCCACATTCGTATCTCAGTATGCTGTATTTATTTTATGCTACCATATTTGTGTATGTAAGTTATGTATAACTAAACAGAATGAAATCTGTCTCGAAGTGTACATACTCTTGTGATAAAAGGCCTTAGTAGTCCACAAATTCATGCTGGTCTGTATGTTTCCTGCTACCTAGTAGTGTAGTTTATTATTTCTGTGATCATTTTGTATTCTGGGGAGGAGGCAGAGGAAGTGGACAGACTATCGTTACTCTTTTTCCCAGGCTCCATTAGTACCCTGTCACACTTGGATAAAGTGCTGGGTATCTTCAGGTACATAGTTTTTGCTTCTTCTGTGGAGTTCTCACTTTACACACATTTTCTGCACCCCCCCCCCGTTCCCATCCACACCAAGCCATCAATATGGACTCCAGTTCTGAGATCTTTTGGGTTTCTGTCAAGTTTAATATTCACCATTCTCTAGATGTGATAGGAGAGACTTGAAGCATTTTCCAGAAATACGTACACCAAAGGGATAATGGGAAGCAGGTGAGTAGAAGCCATATTGCTGACCTTTATCCACCACTGGGAGATAATACCATAAAGAAAAAATAAATAAATAAGCTAGGGAGTTTTAGTGTGTAACTTTATTGAGGAATTCCATGATTTACTGTTCAATATAGCAAGGCTTATCGTGTAACTTAGCTGTAGAACTCCCTGATTTACTGTGAAGCACAGTGGGGCTTATCATGTAACTATTATATTAGAGTCTTGGCAAAGACAGGGTTAGGGTTTTGCAGAGCCCATTAAGAATGACTGACATGCTTTTCTCAAATGGACCAAAGCAGATTCTTGACTAGCAAACACAATTGTTATTCTCAGCGTCTGAAATTCCAGTATTTTACCTTTATTTGGCACAGATGTTAAGGATAACTTCTGTGCCTACTTTATCTTTCTATCATCATTTTATATCTAAGCTTCTGTTTTATAATAAATAGCTATATGAGGTTTACTGTTTTATGATTCTGATATCCATTTTGCAGAATTTAAACTCTTTTTAAGTGGGACATTATTGCTACAGAAGCAGCACATTAAAACACATAAAGCATGGGACATTTCCATCTCATGTCAGTCCCAGATGTAAGTCCTTCAAAGTCTCCCCTTTCCATTAGAATGAGGTCAAAGCCTCATAGCCATGGTCACACAGTCCCTTCAAGTTAAGTCCTTGTCTCCTTCTTGTCTTGGAAAGACCATTAAGTGGAAATGTGAATATTCTCCAAACAAGGACTACATCCCCAAATAATATAATGTACTGATTTTCGCCACTCCAGAGAAGCTAGAATTAAACAAGGACAATTGAGTAGGTCTTAAGTGATTTATGCTAAAAGACACTATGTCCCTTCTAAAGAGTTACCCATGACGTGATTATAAATTTCTTGAGGATAGAGACTGTCTTATTCTTTGAATCTTCAATATTTAGCACAGTGTAAGGCACCTAGTGGGTACTTGATAACTTCAATTACTAATATGAATATCAATAAAGCTGAACTACTTGGGATTTTTCTAATTCACTATAATTGTTTATGTTTCCATGTCTTTGCTGACTCCACTGTCTTTGCCTGTACTTTGGTTCCTCCTCCATCAAATGGCTGACTCCTCTCCTAGTTCTAGGGCTAGGATTGGAATAACTCATTCTTATCCCTCCTCTTTTTGGTCCCAAAGAATCCAGTGTAGATGTTTATTACTTGTCAAACTAAATTCCCATCATATTTACATGCCTAACACCCCTTTACATTCTTTTGACTGACAAAGCCTATTACCTAATTTAATTTCTGTCACAAATTGGATAGTCAGTACTTGGGTTTTGTTTTTCTTTTCTTTTCTTTTCTTTTCTTTCTTTTTTTTTTTTTTTTGGCTAGTTTTTTTTTTTTTTTTCAATTGGATGAGTAAATGAAATTAATGAATCATGGTCAATGGACCCATCTGTTGTGACAATGAATGACAAAAATACTAGAACTCTTTCAAGGAAATCTTTGTTTTAATCAACAGGTAGAAAGAATTAGGACAAGAACAGGATTAAAAAATGGGCACGTGCTGTGATATGCACTGGGTGTTATACATAACTAATGAATCGAACACTACCTCAAAAACTGATGATGTGCTATACAGTGGCTAACTGAAGATAATAAAAAAAAGTGCGCAGTAAATGAAATAATGAAAAACTTGAGGATAATGATGTCTCAGAGGCAGCATACCATGGTGGATAAAAGCTGGGATTTGGGAGAAAAGTTGTCTGGGTCCAAATCCTGATTTCTTACTAGCAGTGAGATCTTAGGCAGATTACTAAACCCCTTTATGCCTCAGTTTCTTCATCTGCAAAATACAGATCATACCTGCTTGTAGAATTATTATGAAGATTATATTAAATAGATATAAAGTATTAAGAAAAAGGTCTGATATAGAAAACATTGTATAAGTACAAGGTAGAAGAAGAAGAAGAAGAAGAAGAAGAAGAAGAAGAAGAAGAAGAAGAAGAAGAAGAAGAAGAAATACTCTTCCCAAGAGAAAAGTACCTAAGACATAGAAAGCATTATGTAAGTACTAGCTATAATAATATTATTATTATTACATACTTTTCCCAGTCTCTTTTTAACATTTTATTTAGTAACCATGAGTATCCATGTTTGTGATTTAATGCCCACAGCATTTTCCCCATGGGTCTTAAAATTTCATTAATTGGAGATATAGAGGAAAGTAGAAAAATATGTAATAATTTAGGAAGGGTAAATGGAATTTGGTAAAATGAATAATTAATAGGATTCTTTAAGATTAAAGTTTTTAGACTGGAATCCTCTAAATTTTATATATGTTTTTATTTTTTAAAGGGTTTTATTTATTTATTTGAGAGAGAGAGCACGAGCAGTGGGGAGGGGCGGAGGGAGAGGGGGAAGCAGACTCCTCACTGAGCAAGGAGCCCGACACAGGGCTTGATCCCAGGACCCTGAAATCATGACCTGAGCTGAAGGCAGACACTTAATTGACTGAGCGACCCATGCCCTCTGGAATCCTCTAAATTTTATAGATGGTGATTTTATTCTTGCATCTCTACCTGGCACATCTGTTCTCTTTCTGCTCTCTTATTCATCCAGATTATGGCATCATAGAAAATGAGTGTACTAGAGCGTCCGCCTTGTAGAAATTTGCCATTTTTTTGGCGATAGGCTAGTGCTGGGAAACTCCCTGTTAGTCTAAATAAAAATGGATCAATAGTAAGTCCATTGAAAGTCATAATTTGTCAAAACTCTGAATTCCTTAAATAAAAGGAAGTCCAAGAAATTATGTAACTATAATTAATTGTTTGTATTCTAACATTTACAGGTTTGCCAAAATAATGCATATAATTCATTTACTTTTCTTAACTGCAATTGTTCTGAGTACTTTTCTCAAGGATGGGCCTATCATCATAACGTTGGGAATCTTTGGTTATTCTGAGTCCACTTTTCCAGATCGGCAGAATGAGACACATATTTTGTCATTCCCCCCAATTTGCTGGCATCGGTGTGCTTCCTTGCTGAGCCCTGGATCTCTTCCTTTACCCACTCAGTTCTTGGGTGATTGCATCCAGTCTCATGGATGTAATTAACCTTCTAGAACTTGGAAATTCCCAAATTTAATCTCCAGTTGCTCTCCCCTGAACTTCAGATTTGTATAACCAGTTTGTTAGCCTACATCTCCACTTTGATGATTAATAAGCTTCTCAACTTGTTCAAGATAGATCTTTTCTATATCACCCCTCAAACCTGGTTGAAACAGCTTTTCTCTTCCCTCAGTGGCAACGCTGTCTTTCAGTTGCTTAGATCAGAAATCATTTTGACTCTTTTATTTACTTCATGCCCACAGCTAAATGCACAGAAAATCGTTCTGGCTCTATGAAAACATACCAAGAATCCACCCACATCTCACCACTTCTTGTGCTGGCACCCTGATCTAAACTACCATCACTGCCTGCCTGAATTATCTGAATACTCCCCCAGCTGGTCTATAGGTTTCTACCTTGTCTTGCTTATGTCTGTTTTCAACTCTGCCCCCAGAGTGATTCTGTTAAGACGTAAGGCAGAACATTCCACTTTTTTGCTCAAAACCTTCAAATGAACTTTTACTCTGGAGTCAATGCCAAAGATATGAGACCTTAATGGTGTACCCTCTCTATTCATGAATTTATCTCCTAGAACCCTCCTTTTTATTTACTCTACTCTAGCCACACAAGACCTCTGTGCTCCTTGTACATACCAGCAGCACTTGTGCTGTTATCTTCATGATGCAGGGTCTCTTTCTAATCACCGTTGGTCTACTCAAATAGCACCTTTTGAGTAGCCGTTCCTGGCCATCCTACAGAAGTCACTTCCCACATTTCCTATCCTTTTATTTTTTCTTCCTGGTACTTATCTCTTTTAATTCTACTATAGAATTTACTATAGGTTTTCCTTAGTTTCTGCTTATACCTTACTAAGATACAAACTTCATGCAGGATGCAGTTTTTGTCTATTTTATTCATTACTGTATCTCCAATACCTAGAAGAGTGTCCAGTCACATTATAAGCATACGATAAAAAAGCCTTTGGTTTAATCAGGCAAGAAAAATCAAACCATAGCATAACATCATAGATTTAATTGCATATTTATTATATTTTATTTATGGTTATTTTCTTATTTATGTTAATATTTAAATAATATTGTAGGTAGCCAACTATCCACCAGAATCTGTGGTTTCCTGTTCATGGTATAGAGTCTATGTTATAGACTGTACACTATAAAGTTATTACTGTGTTGTGGCTGCCCAACCAGGGACCGTAAGTCCCAACCCCTCTTATATCCAGGTATGGTCAAGTGATGAGTTCTTATCAATGGAATTTATACGTGTCACTTCTAGTCAAGGATTTTAGGAGGCAAGTGATGCCTTCTCCTCATTCCTTTTCCTCTTTTTCCTCCTTCCCACATAGAAACACTGCATAGAGTGACAAATATAGTTTTACAATAGCGTTAGGATATTTTCAGTTTCAGTTCATTATTATTTATGTACTTGGGGATGTCTATGTATAGCATGAGGAGGTTTTAGTTTGAAGTTTAGGGGCACTTTTTCTTTTTCTTGAAGGGACAATAGGAAAGAAATAAGCAAAGAAGATCAATTTTAGAACCCAATGAGGAGATACCAGGAGGTATGGAATATGACTGCCAAGAACAGCACCTCTTTCCTGGTTATGAATTTTTACTCATCTCATGTCTGTCTTGAAGAAATACAAAAAAAAAAAAAAAAAGGAGAGAGATAACAAGTGTATGATCTGAAAAAAGGTGTCCGTGTGTTAGGTAACCATTGCTGAGAGATAAAACCAAGAAAACCAATTAGATCTCTAAGCTTTAGAGAAAAAGGTCTTGTCCAAAGATTTAATATTTCTAACTTTAGCCCCTAGTGCCTTCCCTTTCTTATTGATCTCTGATAGTCTCAGGCTCACTTTCTTTAACAGTCACCCTAGCAACCCTATATGCCAGCAGATCTAAGAATTCTCTTTATGTTTTACACATAACTTAGTTGGGGAAAACAAGGCAGCTGGGATTTCTAACATGAAGCGATTTTCTTTCATAAGGGCTAGTTCCACTCTTTAGAACAAAGATATTGGACTCAGGATGGAGGTCAATAAAAATTGCAACCTACTTGTAAAAATCGCTTTTCCTCTTTGGGGTTTCCAAACATCTTGCTGTACTTCCTGGTATTATGAAGTACACTGACAACAAGGTTTCTGGCATCTTTATCAGACTGTGTCCATTGCATATGCCATAATGTTTGTCAAGGTTATTATTGACTTTGAGGTTCAATAAACGAAGGAAGAGAAAAGCAGAAGTTGGGGTTGGGGAAAGGTAGGTAGGATTTCATTGAAGTCTGTAAGTCATTTTTAGTAATTTTAAAGTAATATCCAGGAGACTTCAAGCGGAAATTAATCAGGCAGTTGAAATACTCTGGGTAATATTATATTTTGCAATAATAAACAACAGAATGAAATGAAATATTATTCCATAGAGCTTAAGTTATGAGATGAAAACTTAAAATACAAGACAAATGCCTGAAAATATGAAATCCTGGACCATACTAGGAAAAAAAGAGAAAAGTACCTTGTAATTTCTCTACAATTAAAGTCCCAAGATGATCTATTACTTTCTGCTTCCCAGAATTGATAACGTGTATAGGGATTGTGCAGCCCTAGCCATTTCTACTTAATTGATAAACTGCCATTTTGCTTTTCAACTAGTTGTTTAGTAATTGTGAAGTCACTGTTCGATGTCCAAGTTGAATATGGAGGTCTTTGTGTTCTCCATTCATTCTTTGTTTCATTTCCCTAGTAAACCAAATAAGCTTTGAGATAGGATTTGAATTGGAAAAAATTAGGACCTGCACATTTACTCCCTAGGTTGTTCTCCCTCAAATTTAATTTTTACAATATAGCCTGATTTTTATCTTTTATGGGGAAGGTGCTTTCAGAACTCTAGAGTGTGGCATAGATAGATGGGAAAAAGTCGAAACAAAAGGAAATGAGGATAAAAGAATAATAGAAAATAGAAAGGTCAAAAGGAAAGGTTTTATTGACAATCTCTGGTTTCAGTAAACCTGGGCTCAAATCCAGGGTATGAGCTGTTTGATCTTGGTAAGTTACTTGTCATTTGTAAGCCATAATTTGTCATAATAAGTTGGATCATAATATGTTGTGAATGTAAAATTATATAATGTATGTTAATTGCTTTAGAGCTTTACAATCAATTTAAATTATTGCTATTTCACTATTATTGTGGTGAAAAGTAAAATAGAGGAAAATGTATTGCACCATTCATATATAGATGCATGTTGTCAAATTTAAAAATATAAGAAGCAAATACTCTTTGCTTCACACTCCTTTTTTCCTATGTTCTCTATATTCAGCATTCTCTCTCCTTTTTTCCCTCAAATGCCCAAACACCATGATAACACAGCTTTAAGGGTCGTTGCGGTTCATTCCTACTGTTTGAATTACACATACATCCATTAAATTGCCAAAATTATGTTTTATCTTTTTAATATACACCTTCTTCTCTATTTTCAAATCCTTAACAAATTCCCAGATTATTGTATCCGCTTGATATTATCTGGGTTTTACTTGGTTCAAAATGCCGTAGTTGGAATTGCTTTCCATTCTCTGCGGATGTATCATTCCTTTATTCAGAATTATCCCGTGACTCATCATGTGATGTCAAATCTTCTCATGAGGAAACCAAGGCTCTAAGATGTTATATTCAGTTTTAATATCTCTTTATTCTTTCAAGGTCATCTTTGTTAATTAGTTTATTTAGCTTCCTCCTTCCATGATGTGGAATCTTAGATTGTTCTTCTTTTTTCCTTCTACTACTTCATTACTTTACATCAATCTTCTGTAATAACCATGGCCGTTGTGTTCCCTCTTCAGCCTAGACAGAATCTCTTTTTAATGTTGAAACTTCATGACATTCCTCTTGTAAAGTCATGCTCAGATTCTTTAAATAAAAAAAAAAATTCAGTCAAAGTTTGCCATCTGGTCAATCTTGAATTGTAGAGACCTGGCTAATGTAGTCTAACATATATAGTAGTGCTTACTAAATATTCCATGTGCTCCCTGCTTTTCCCAGCATCCCTTGAAATTAGCTTGAAGTTGGATGATGAGTTCTGGCTGGCAGTGGAAATGACATAGGTCTGAGGTACTTAGAGGCAGGCCCTGGAAGCTACTTGTTGGGATGGAAGCATCACCAGTTAGTTGCGAGAGTGTCAGCCTAAGTCCCTTCATGGCTCACTGTACATCCAGCCCCAACCAGACCTGTACATATAGCATGAGTGAGAAGTATATGCTGTTTGTGTAAAGTGGCTGAGATCTCTGATGAATATATTTCTCCAGAATGTCCTAGCCTACCCTACCTAATGTCCTTGGCTAATTAGACACAGTAGTAATTAACTCAATAGGACTAAGCCAACAATATGGGTGGTAGCATGGATTACCTGGCTATAGGCCTACATTTCTCAAACAGTAAAATTGTTTCTAGAGATGGTGACTTTATCAACAGGGTCAGAAGAAACATTAATAAAAGTGATGGTAATTGTATCTACTTTTCAGTATTACATAGCAGTGCATAGCACATTGATTCCAATCGTGAAATGGTGCCATTGTTGGCTTTTGAACACTTGTAATTTTAAGGCCAATAACACATACATTGGCTGGTGTTTTTCCCAATTACTTGTTAATGCGTTACTGTATTTTGTATTAGTTTCATTTTTTCATACCATACTTTATAGAGTTTTTCACATTTGACCTAAGTTCTAAATAAAAATGTGTGATTTGCAGATGCTACTGTACCGTTTTCATCTTTGAGTGTGCTGCCTACTTTTCACTTCAGAAAAAAATGAAATCAACTCTCTTTTCTTTGATTTTTCAAGCTTAATTGGAATGAAGCGCTCATGCTCAAATTAAGGGGCTTTCACTTAACTATTCTGCCTCATTTAAGAAAAAAAAAAAAAGCCTTGTTAGCTAAGCTAAGACATGGTATTTGTGAATCCATAACTAGGAAAGCATGTATCACACAGCTGCAAAGCACAATAGGTATTTTGGTAAAGTTATATCTGGCCTAGAGATCTGCAGTGTGAGAAAAGAAGATGCAAAAATAGGACCCACTAAATAAAAACCAACCTTTGGCCAACTACACCTTTCCTTTGTTTCATACCTTTCACAGGCACTAATAAGCTACTAGAACTTTGGTTCATGTGAAAAATCTCACCAATATTCAAAACTATAGTCACATTAAGTAGTGCTGTCTACCAAGTCCACGAGGTATATCTGGTCATCAAAAATATTTAATTATCATAGGAAGGAATATATCTGAAATGCAGCATAATTATATGTTTTGACAAGGTTTTAACTGTTTCTCGGGGAAATTTTATATTGAGTTCTGCCTCAGTAACACACGTTGGGGAAAATTCTTAAAGGGAAATGGTTCTGATTTTAAAAGGCAGATATTGCAAACAAGGAGAGAAAGAGTCTCTTCTTATAAATCTGGTTGAGCCAATTGCTGGATTCTTTTTCTCTACATGATACTGTTTTGAAGCAGAAATGCTTATGGTTATCTTATAATGGGAGGGGCTTGCATTTTGTAAACAGACACACGAAGTTCTTGACTCTTGGCTGGTTACCTTATCCTCACACCTGAGTGTCACCCTTGACGCCTTGGTTTCCCTCATGCCTCATATATTATCCATCCTATCCTGTACATATTTTTCTAATTTATACACGTCTTTCTGTTATAGTCACCAGCTTGTCTCACGTGGATGCTGGCAAAAGTTCTTTAACTAATAAAAAGCATCCATTATGACTTTCACTCTGATCTCTCCAAATTACAGTCAGAACGAGTTTCACTGCATCACAACAGTTGTAGACCACCAATGGATTTTGATTCCTTTTAGAATAAAGTAAAAGTGCTTTAATGAACCTAAAGACACAAGCTGGCCCCTGTAAAGTCTGACCTTGCCTCTCCTCAGTCTTCCTCTCATTCTCTTTACTCCAGGCAGAATGGACATTTTCAAGGGTCTTCTGTCTTCTGCATATTTCCTTCCAGCACAAGGTCCTTTGTACACACTGTCCCTGCACCTTGAGTCCTGTCCTCTCTGCCACTCCCATCTCCCAGCCCACCACACCGTGCACACACTTCCTCTCATTCACTCTCACTCTCCTGACTCAGTTCCGGTTTTGCACTGCCTTGTCATTGTCCATATTGCACGCTGTGCTTCTCTTGGATGTCACTCATCACCGTTGCCATTCTGCATTTCTTCGTGTGAATAATTAATATATGTCTCCCAATGAAACCCCATACTCCATGAGGTTAAAATCTGCCCGCCTTTTCATTTAGTCCTGGCACAGAGTGGGTAGGCAATAAGTATATGTTGAATAAGTTGATGAGTCCTTAGAAATAAGTGTCAGCTTGCTTCTCTGTACACCCCTCAGGTCTGTTGTAGGGATGAAGTGAAATGTTGTTCCCACAGTGCTTCCCACAGTGCCTGGAATACCCTGTGATCTCAAAAAATTATAGCTATCGTGATAATAAAAGTACAATGACCATATGTAATTTTTCCTCTTTTAAATAGCAGCAAAGAGCCTATGGAGAAAATAGTTGTTGTTGTTGTTGTTGTTGTTGTTTTTCTTTCTTTCTGTTGAATTTTTAGTGAACTAATGGATCAACTCTCTTTTATCCAGAAAGGTTTGGAGGTAGACAGAGAGAAAGGCAGGTGAAAATAAAATTAGTAGCTTTCCTACTGATAAAGCAGACACTGGAGAGTGTAGTTTAATTCCAAGGCAATAATAGACCTTGTAGCACTCAGCTTCAGAATGAGGCTGACGCTCTCCCTGGTCAGAGTTGGCACCAGACAGCCACAGACCTTCCAGCATCTTCAGGGGCAGGGCCTCTACCACCCACTTTCCTGGGTGGCACCAAGCAGCTCAGAGAACTTCCTGCAAACAGGCGGGTCACCGAAAAATGGAGATGTGGCTGAGCCACATATTGCCCAGTCCCTTCATCCACATTTACCTGTCAGATAAATCACTCCTCTTTCCATGGGGATCAGTAAGGGAGAAAGTTGGGAGAAAGGGAAAAACTGTGATTCTAATGGAAATCCTTCCACGGAAAAGAGAATCAGGATATGGAGACCAAGAATTAGATTTTTTGCCTTAATGTATTGTATTAGGTGTGTCTTCTTAGAATCCCTAACTGCCTTTCTCTATCCTTTTTTTTTTTTTATTGCTATAACCACACCAAGTCGGCTCTCACCTTAAGAGGGGCCAGATGACAAAATTTACAAGTTCAGGAGCATTAGCTCCCAGCGGGCGAAACTTTGACTGTTGGAAAGTGAGAAAAGGGCAGGAAACAGGTAGATAATATTTCTTTGCTTTCTCCCTTTGTGCACTGCTCTGAGATGCAATTTCTCCTTGTCAGCTGTTTGGAGAGGTCCTGCATAATGAAAAAAATAATACATGTTGAGCCATAGCGATGCATCAAATCACATTGCTTTAAGATTTTCCTTGCCTCATTTCCCCATTTTTGCTTCACCCTCGACACCCTCAGTCAGGACCTTCCAATCCAAGCATTGGCATTTTAATCCTTGCCCTGGGCCTTACTTTCTGGAGGACCTAGTGTAAAACAGTTATGTTAATTGAAATGAAATTTTATAATAGATTTTTTAAAGTCTTTGTACATAAATGGGAGATGGCTAGTTGTTCCCCCATTATCTATCTGTTGTCCCCTTCCTCTATCCTAATAAGACTTTAGCTGAACACATTTTCCCAAACTCCTTTTAAATTGGGAGTAGCAATGTGACAAGATTCTGGCCAATGGAATTTGAACAGAAATGATATTTATGGGGTGCCTGGGGTGGCTCAGTCAGTTAAGCGTCTGCCTCCGGCTCAGGTTATGATCCCAGGGTGCTGGGATCAAGTCCAATGTCAGGTTCTCTGCTTAGCGGGGAGCCTGCTTCTCCCTCTCCCTCTGCCTGCCGCTCTGCCTACTTGTGCTCTCTCTATATATATCAAATAAACAAACAAAATCTTAAAAAAAAGAAATGATATTTATAACTGTTGATTCTCATACTTAAAAAGAATGTCTCCTCACTCATTTTCCTCTTCTCATTAGCTGGAATTTGAACATGATGACCGAATTGGATCACTTCTCTTAGATCAAAAGGTGGAAGCCCTGTGTTAAAGATGGCATAGGGCAGGGCAAAAGGAATTGAGTCCCAGCTCCATGGACTGAGCCATCAATCAGACCTGGACTATTAAAGCTCAGACTCCTAAGTGAGAGAAACAAACTTTCATTTTGCTTAAATCACAGTTATTTTGGTCATGATAGAGCAGCCAACCTATAGCCAATTCTAGATGTATATATTATATTTTTTTAATTGCTTATTAAAACAGGGTAATTAGAGATACAAACCTCCTCCCCCCTCCTCCCTTTCCACCTCCTCCCCCTCCTCCTCCTCCATCTTCTTTTAAGAATTCTAACCTGTGGAACAGGATAGGAGCATTTAGGAAGAGGTCAAGCAAAGTTCTTTCTCAGGAGACATACAAGAAATTGGTCAAAGTTCTTGCTCATGAAACAGTTCTACGGCAGTCTTACATGCTGCAGATAGAAGATTAGGCACATGAGCCGGGTCCTAGACAATTCTGGGACTGTGTAAACTTGTGACTGTAATTTTGTGCAGCTTCATAATTAACACCTGCAATAAGTCAATACACTGTGAAAATGAAATTTCCATTGTGGAGAAAACATTATCATGTTTTCTATGCTATGGGTACAGTTAAGAGGGTATAAAGAGCAAATCAAGAAAGAAGAAAATCTCATGCCTTAGGAAGAAGCATTATGCTTGTGTACTAAATATTGAACAAGCAGGATTCCTAGGGAGTAATCAGAAAAGCATCTTTAATTTTTTCTCTCAGTAACCCTTTAAATGTCCTCAGTGTGAGTTGTCCTCACCTTGCCATAGAAACATGGACAATCTCACAAGTTTTCCATTAATATCCAGGTAATAAAATGCCCTATTGTTTAAGTACAGTCTCAATTCAGTAATTTTAAATGTCTAGTCCAGTATATTAATCAACACTTCACCTTTAGCCCCCTTCTCCCCGACCTGGGACTGGCTAAGCAGCAGGCCTTCTGGGAAGAGGGCATGGTTGGCCTCCTCACTTGTTCCCTCTCCTCAGCCCTTCCCACTAGCTGCTCTCTTCTCCAACATGGTTGTGTCATGGTGATCAGGAAAATACTTCATTTTTGAGAAGTGCTATTCTAAGATGACTTCATACACTCTGGACTTGGCTGATGTTTAATGCTAAGTCTTTCTTATAGAAGCTTTTGTGATTTTACTGGATGCGTCTATAGTGCCCTCCCCAATTGTGACTCTCAAGATGGCCAGCAGTTCTCCTATGGATGACCATCCCCAGTCCACCTTTAGTGATTACCTCTGATAATATACATGACAGTTTCTTACTCCTAGGGTCTTTAGAAAGTGATTAAAGCAGGATGCCCCCCCCCACTTTTTAAAAGATTTTATTTATTTATTTATTTATTTATTTATTTATTTATTTATTTGCCAAAGAAGAGCATGAGCCTGGGCAGGGGCCAGGGAAGGACTGGGAGAAGAAGGCTCCCGCTGAGCAGGGAGCCCCATGCAGGGCTCGATCCCAGGAACCTGGGATCATGACCTGAGCCTAAGACAGATGCCTAACCAACTGAACCACCCATGCACCCCAACAGTTGTCCTTTTAATATAACCACGGAGGATAAGCATCCAGGATTTACCTTAATACAAATAAGGAATGCTTCTTCACCCTCACCTTACTCTAAGATCAAATATTTTAAATGGAATAGAATAAATTCAGTAGCTCTTGTTGAGTGAATGAATGATTGAATAAAAAGCTTGTTCTTCTAAAATACAATCTTCCAGAGCTCTGACCTTCTATAATACAGTTTCTTTGTTGATCCATAAATCTGTTAGCCTTTCTCCTGGTTCATTGATAGGACCAATCAACGATCAATCAACCGTCAAGTATATGGTCGGCATGTGCTTTTTAGAATCAATTTCCTAGATGTTTAAAAAAATGTGGAATATGCCTGTGTAGTGGTTTCCTAGCATAATTAATTTACAATTTAACTTTGCAACCAAGACTACCCAGGAAAGATAATGTAAGAACCATGCTGTGCATAACAAGTGAGGAACTCACTGTATACAGGATAATCCTCACAAGACATAAATGAGGAGGCTGCTGTTTTTCCCCGAGGCTTCCAATTTTACTTTTTATCAGTTGCCTTACTTCCTTATTCTTACCCCTAATTTTATACTTATATCTTAATTATACCACATTCAGGTATGGAGGCAGAATCAAAGAGTAAGAGAAAGAAGAAGGAGGGGAAAAAAAAAAAAAGAAGGAAAAGAAGAAGGAGTGGTCATGGCCACTTGTAATTTAAAAGGAATTTGAGAAATGTGCTCAACTAAAGTCTAATTAGCATATAGGAAGGGGAGAACAAGAAATGGAGGTGGAGAGAAAAGGGAGTGCATGAGGGGAACTCTTGATTGCCATTTATCACTTATCAGAACCTTGGTGCAGTGTGTGTGTGTAAGTTAAAATTTCCAACATAAGAAAAAAGTGCTGTTCCTTTTTTGCTTCCACCATTTGTAAACATGGAGCAAGATTCATTTTTAAGAACTTTCAAATGAAAGTGTGAGAGTAAATAATGCTCAAAATTCATTCCCTGATAACCATTATGAGAAGGACATCATAGAAAATGTTTTGATTGTGTAATTTTCCTTCTTTACCCTTTGAAATCATAATCATTGTTGCTAACAGAGGCTCCTATAAGACAGTGTGCTTTTGTCTTCTCAGGGCAACAAGTCTCACATTAACATAGGGGCTTGTTTCCTGCCACCAGCTGGGGTCAGGGAAGGGTGATCTAGACAATGGTCACCTCCATCCATGTTCTGTGACTTTTTCCCCCCATTCCTTACAACTTCTATCACAACTCATGCACGTTAAAGTTTAGTGCTCCCCTGGAGTCTAGGTATTCATAACACCTCCAAACATGTTTTAAAAAATTAGTAGGAAATGTGGTGGAGAAACTTCTCAAAATCCTTTTTTAAGAAAAATATAATTTATTTATACCGATTTGCTCTAGTACATTTAAGATCATTATTATTGAGTTTTTACATGTGGCATATAAATGTAATACAACTGCATGCTCTATGTTAAAAAATTGAGAATGGCACTAAAATAACTTATATATCAAACTCTAACATGGGGATGCATTTGGGAATTAGAATTCCAAGTAGTGACCTAGTGCTCTTTCTTCCTTAAAATAACTATAGGAACCTTTGAAATGTGGCCCAGTGAACAATCTTGCTAATATTATCTTAGGAATTTCCTGAAGAATAATGTATTTATTATATGTTTCTACCAACTATATTAAGTATATTTCATAAGCTGTTCTTTTAATGCTAACTGAGCAGAGATTTGCTCGGTTTTTACAGAAATACTTTTATGGTTGGCTCCCCCCCGCCCCCACTTCCCATCTTCCACTCTAAACCAAAGATGGGCAGGAGTTTTCCAAGTATTCTCTGAATTGCAGTTCAGTGCCACATTAGGAAACTTTCATTTATGTTTAATATTTTCACTCCCATTTCCTAGAAGTAGTGAATCACTCAGAGTTACACAGCAATTAGTGGTAAAGTTAAGAGGAATCTAGAGTTTCTAAACATTTTCCTTCCTTAAGCAGTTTTTTCCAGGAAAAAAAAAAATGCCATTTAAAGTAGACTGTTTGAGTCAAACTTAGGCAGTAAGAGATAGAGAAAGCGATTAGAAGAGTGTGCTTGATTTTGGAATTTCATTTTCTTTTGTGTTTTGGGCTTGGGGCTTTGAAGAGTAAGTTTGGCCTGGAGAGGTGGAGTTTGGTGAGAACACTCTCAGTGGAAGGAACTCCAGCTCTCCAACACTGGGAAAATATTTGGAAGACAGGAATTAAGGAAGGATGGTATTGAAATGTGGGTGAATATGGAGACATCAATAACCACTAATAAGATTTTACCTTCTTTGGCCCTAGAGGCAGGCAACAAGCTATCATTTGGTTGCAAGTTACTACTACTGTCTGCCATATGAAGAACCAAGAATATGCTGTTAACAGTTCCTGGTGTTGTTTTAAGAGAGAAGACGCATTTATACAGCAGAGCACATCCCCATGAATTTTTCCTTATAATTTGATAGGGAAGCATAGAAATATAGAGAGGTTGCTAGCCTGGATCGGAAGAGCATGAAAAAATGTCTCACCTCCGTATGTTACTTTCTCCAATCACCAGATGAAAGTGTCACTGTACCCATTCTTTTTCCTCGTCACATACGCATAGACACACATGCACACACATACACAATTTCCCTGAGAGTATGGTAAATTCTTCTCAGCAGTTTCTAACCACCAACTTGGCGTCTGCCATTTGGTTTCCCTCTTGTAGCAGGAAAACTGATCCTGGCTAACTTAAGCAAAAGGGAATATTCTTGAAGGTTATGAGAAGCTCACAGAATCTATAGAAAGGCCAGATGCCAGGGTTGGGAGTGGATCTGTGCTGCAGTATTTCCACTGTCTGTGAAGCTGCAAATATGGGAGTGGTCTCACAGCAAAGCTTGTACGCCCAAGGCCTGCTGCTGGGATGCTGGAATGAATGACTACCCCATCATTTCTCTCATGTGTCACGTACTCATATTCACATTCTAAGCCAGAACCATTTGCTTGACCTAGCTTGTGTCAAATGGCTGCCTCTAGGTTAAGACGTGACTGGATAGGACACCTGATTTCCCCCACACTGGAATCTATCCCTTGGAAAGAGGTTGTTCTCCACCAAATAAATGAAAGTGCTGATAAGAAGGGAAAACGGAAGGGAGGAGACCAACCAATGACATTCGAACACATTGGATGGAGGAGGGAAAGCGGGAGCAAGGGGAACAGGCCACATCACCATCAGGGACACCATGCCTCCAATGCTGCCATTCTTGCTGCTGGGGTCAGTTGTTCTCCCAGGGAAGTGCTTGTGACCTGTAGGGGCACCTGTGATTTGTGGACTTTGGGAACTGTTAGTCTTCCTTCTTGTCTCATTGCTCCAAGCCCTTTGGCTCAGCAGTCTGTGTGTTCTGTGGCACCTTCCTCAGCTATCATCTTACAGAGAAGGGTTTTAGGGTGTGGATGAAGAGTAAGACCTGATTATAAGATGGCTTGTCTCCTTCCAAACCTTATCTTGGGCAGATGAAGACAATTGGGCTCCTCATTGCTAAAGTAGTCTGAGACCCCGCTATTAAAAATTGTATGTAATGGCAAAATGCTCTGACGATGTCATCGAGGTGTGTTTAGACAAAGAGTAATGTGCTGTTTACGCAAAAGTGCAGCCATTTGAAGACAGAAAAGGAATAGAACCGACAAGGTTTTAAAACCAAAATGGAGACTCTCTGAGCAATATTTGTTGTATAATTTATGTTGCAGACATTTTGAGCTACCTAATTGAACCATTTCAAAATGTCATGTAATCAATGCTTTCTGAGTGGTGTGGAGATACAGAACACATGCACACATTTGGCAAAACTTGTCACAGCCTTAACCTATATTTCTGGAGGAAAAATAGATTTCTATATTGGAAGTTTGAACTTTATCTACCCCACATCCCACTTTGTGAAATTTACTTTCTGATGAGGAGGATTATAGATAATGTTTTCAATCCTTGTCTCACTTGAGACTTTGGAACTATACATCTCTCGCTCTTTGTGCTGATTGTTGTGGCAATCTTCTCCCGGCCTCATCTTCTCTTTAAGTCACATCGTACTTCTGCCAAGCTGGCTAAAAATTGCCTTTGTATTTGAGCCTCTATCTCCCTGTTCTTTCTGTTTCTCCATCCCCAGAATCTATCTGAAGTTGACTTCTTAAGTAGAATTCTTCACTGATGATTTAAAAGCAGCTTATGCTAGAAATTGTGCGGGTGATACACACTTTCTTACTTGGGCCTCACGCTTAAACTCCCAGAGGCTAGAAATGCCATAAAATGCTAACAGTCTGACAGGGGGGAAGGAGTTAATTATCGGCCAGGGCTGGACATACCCACATCTCATTAAAATGTCTGGTAATACGTTCAGGGCATCAAGGAAGAAATGAAAAGAAAACATCAGAAGGCTAAAGATGAAAGGAGAGCAATACAATAATAAGAGAGGGCTTCTAATTTCTCAACTGTTATAATTTTTTTTTCTTTAAAGAAGCCCCCTCTCTTCCGGTTTTAAGCCTGCTTTGTTGAAGAGCTATTAGTGTGCTGAGCCACAAGTCATTCATTGACAACAGCAATCAGAGTGGAATCAAGAAACACGAGGCCAAATTGGGTCTTAGTCACATTGGTTGTTATATCCCAAGCATTGGACAAAGAAGTGATATGACTTCAAAGTAGATAAAGAGAAAGGTACAAACCAGTTGGAATACACACACACATGCACATACACACATACGTTCACATACACAATTATAAAATGAGCAGAGAAGAGACAACGGAGTGTTTTTTAAATTTTTAACAACTTGATCTTTCGGCTTCTACTAATTTTATGAATATACAGTCTATTGACAAGAAGACAGGGGATAGAAAGCATACAGTGATAAGGGGAGAACATACAGAAATCCATAAAGAGGAAAGGCAGGGGAATATTCAGGGTATGGCAAATTGTCCAGGTAAATTACAGCATAGGATACTTGCGGGGGACCTTGGAAGAAAGTGAAAGATAATGCACAGAAGAAAAGTAGAATCTATAAAAGCAGAGAATCAAGAAATATCATGGAGAAATTTTTATTCACCTACTTTATAATGCTGTTGTGAGGATTTATATAACATATATATAATTAGAATATCACTGTATATATTCATATAAAATGCTTTAAAAATGAGTCACTCTCTTAATATTAAAGAGTATTAGAATTATTAAGTAGTAGGCAATAGTGGTCCATCAGAAGTTTCTTTAAAATAGGAAATGTTATAATGAAAGGAGATGAGTGTAGTAATATTTTAATAAAAGGCGGTGGATGCAATAAGAGACGAAGATTTACTATAGGGCTTTAATCTAGATCAGAGCAAACTATAGTCCACAGATCAGATCTGCCCATTGCCTAAATTTTTATTGGAACATGACCATACCCATTTGTTTAGGGATTGTCTATGGTTGCTTTTGCACTATAATGGAAGAGTCAAACAGTTGCAACAGAGACCACATGGCCTGCAGAGTCCAAAATATTTAGTCTTGCCCCTTACAAAAAAGTTTGCTAATCCCTGCTCTGGATGAGCAGAAAACTAAAATTTGCTAACACTTACCATATGCCAGGCACTGTTCTAATGTTAAATGCTTTCAGTCCTTCACAGCCCAATTAGGAAGATACTGTTGTTATACCCCTTGGACAGAAGAGCTGAGTAACTTGCCAAGGTTAGATGTTGGTGGTAGAATCTAGGATTGCAAAATTTAGCAAATTAAAATACAGGACACCTATTTTAATTTTAATGTCAGATAAACAATGAATAATTTCTTTGTATAAATATGTCCTATGCAATATTTTGGCCAGACTTATACTAAAAATTACTTATCATTTATCTAAAATTCAAATTTTTCCCATGTTTTATCTGGCAAATGCAACCCAATCCAATGGACTCCAGAGTCCACTCTTACCAAATATTATACTGTCCCTCTCTTAGAAGGATGGTGGGCCTATTTTCACAGTAATGGGGAGTCTCGCAGGACACAGAAGGTGTTTTCTAGCTAGTGAGTGACAGAGTTAATCTGTAATTTGAAAGGCAGAATTGGCTTTTTTCCCAGGAACATCTTAAAGGTGCAGTTTGACTTTGGGAAGAGATTAAATCAGTTCTGCATTAGTTTCTTTATGACATTGTCCAAATTTAGTCTAGTGCTCAGAGAGTAATTAGGACTAGAAACATAGATTGAGTCACCTGAATGCAGGTGGTAGTAGAAACTAGAAATAAATGACATGTCTAAGGAGTTCAGAGGTGGGTGTTGGCTTAAATCAGACTTGAAAGATCCTTCCAGATCTTTTAACAGTGCCAAGCTGCTCATACTTAGCAGAGCTTTCAAAATCCATTTCATTTCCATAGTGGAGGCCCAGCCAGAATTACACCATAATTTCTCATCAGTACGTAAGAAAAAACTAATAGAAAAGAAAAGCTCAACACTTTCTCACAGTCTTAAAGGTCCTAAAATTTGTAGGTCTGACTAGACTGAAAATAACATTTTTGACTAAGAAAGTAAGCACTGCATATCCTTTCTGTTCGGAGAGATGAAGCCACAAATGTGGGATGTAAGATATTGAATAGTGCAGTCCATCAGGAGCAATAAAATTCAGTACGGGCAACAACTCACAGTTGACTTAGAGGTGTGGTATGTTGCTGTTGGATCTCTAAGCCTGTTGTAGTGGGTTATTTTGCACAAAGCAGCTTGAACATGGTAAATGTTAGTATCGTTATTGTAGTTACAGGCAATAGTCCACGAGTCCAATTATACAGGCAGTGCCCCAGACACTGATTTTGCTAATTGCTATCCCTCCAACTTGGAATTCACTTTTATCCCAGTTACATGTTTTTTTAGTGAAAGAATGAGATTTCTGTGGAAGAGACTGAAATGCTGCTGCTTCGTGACATAAGTGGTTAGATTATGAGCCAGTTGCTGATTTTGAGGATATAGCAGTGTAAAAAAAAAAAAAAAGTGAAATTATATTATTTGAAGTTATAGATTCATGTTTTATAACCTGTCTCTATAGCCTGTGTCTTGTATCCCAGGTAACAATGATCTGACAATTCAGCAAACATTTATTGAGTACCTACTGTGTATCAGGCATGTGCTAGGTAATGAAGGTATGCAAATGAGTAAGACTCGTTTCTAATCACCAGGTATTTGGTCTAAAACCAGGGACAGAAATTTACACAAGTGTATTGGCTGTGATCCATCGTAGAACAGGACACAGTGAGAGCCCAAAGGACAGAAATCTCATCCATTTAAGTATCGCCCATGATGGCTTTTGCACTACAGTGGAAGAGCTGAGTAGTTGCCACTGGAACCATATGGCCCACATGCTGAAATATTTCTTATCTAGCCTTTTATAAAAAAAAAATTTCTGACCCCTGCAATTTAGCATCAGCCCATATTTTTAAAAAATTACTCTGAGGATAAAACTAAAATTGGTGTGTTCAATAAGGTGGATTCACTGTGTGTCTCTTATGTGCTAGGCAACTGTCACCATGAATATGAATAAATGACTTAATCCCAAACTTCAGGGGCGCCTGGGTGGCTCAGTTGGTTAAGCATCTGCCTTCCGCTCAGGTCCTGACCCAGTCCTGCATGGGGCTCCTGCACAGCAGGGAGTCTTCTCCCTTTGCCTCTCCCCATGCTTGTGGTGTGTTTTTTTTTTCTCTCTCTCTCTTTCTCTCAAATAAATAAATGAAATCTTAAAAAAAAATCCCAGACTTTAAGTATTGCCAATGTAAAAGAAGAGAAAGACAGTAGATAAGTAGCTGCATAATGACCATGATTAAGAAAAATACAAAGAATAGGGACATCACAAAAGAGGAAGTAGTTCTCTCTTCCTAGGTCCTCTGCTTTAGAAAATGGACCAGAGCAACAACTGGGCTTTGAAGGATGAGTGGGAGTTCTTGACACAGAGAAATAGAACATAACTCCATCATTATTTTTTTTCTACAGTTGCACTTAATCTCACATTTTTAAAATACATTTTGTGCTATTTTGAATACACTGAAACATGCAGAATAGGCTTATACTGTTCTTTTGACTATAGCCTTTCTCCAACATATATGATTTCCACTCAGAGTTGTACACTACGACCACTGAAGAGTCAGTAGTATTTAGAGATTTGAGTATTGCACGTTGCTAATATTGGAGGACCTTTGTTTCCATTGCTCCCAGTCATAAACAAACTGGTAATAATCTGACACATCTAGAACAACTGATAGAGTATATTTAGTCTTTTAAGTCCTACAAAACCTTTTATTATGGCAAGAATAAGTTGTGCTGGTATCAGCCAGAATCTTATCACAGAACTCTACTGATTCAACTTGCAGAATTTACTTAGCAAAAAGATTCTCCAAATAATAGGCACTAAAGACAAACAAACTGCAGAGATGGTCGCTCAAGGCTACGTGCAATACCAACGGTAGAGAATGAAACAATATATAGGATTCTCATTTGTGAATCAATTTCCTTAAGGACTAGACCATGATTTGAATCTCCTTAATAAAGAAGTAGGTTTCTTTACCATATATTAAATTTCAACTTTGGCTTCAGTTACCATAATAAACTAATACAGCCGCATGGAGATACATCCAAAATGTACCAAGTTTAGACATCCCAGGGGCTAAAGAGTCTCTAGTAAATACATACACATACTGCATAAAAAGGAGTTTCAATAAAATACAAATACTTCAGTGTCCTATATCCTTTTGTGCACTGAGTAGTTGGATATTGTATTAGAATATGTAACTTTAAAATATTTCAAATGTTCATCATGAGGCTTATATATGTTTTTAAGATGATGTTATATGGTTCAATTTATACACACATTGTTGTGGTTTTTTTTTTTTTCAGTGAAACAAATATCCAGATCACCTGGGCTAAGATCTTACTGTGCAATCTTTAAATAATGACTTATGCTAGTGCCTTACTTCTAATTCCTTTAACAAATACTATACTTCACTGGCAATTTTTGCTTTCTCAATAATACTTTAAAAGTTACTTGTGTGGTTCAAAAATAGGATGTGATCTTGCTTTTTAGATTTTTCTCTTTATCCACATTATGATCAGTGAAATCATAGGATAGAGCTCTTACATGGGCATGCCTTAGGAATTAATGGGGCATGCCCATTTAATAGCAGCAGGATGGAACATATAGGAGGAGGCTAAGAATTAGCACTTGATCCACACTCTTGAGGAAATGATAGTTTATGCTGACTCTGATCTCCAGCTTCCCACTTGGGATAGGATTCATTAGACTGCTTTCTTCTCCGCTAGGCAAAACCCCACCAGGCTCACCTTGGTGCAGACCATCTGGGCTGGTACTATTGCTGCATCCACCTTGGGAAGACTTGTGGTCAACTGATCTTAAGAATGCTTTTAATAATTAATTCCTTCAAAAATATTTTTTGAGTGCCTACTCTGTGATAGGCCCTGTCCTACAAACTGGAGAAACAATGAGGATACTGAGGAACTGGGGACAAAGACACTGCCCTTGTGAAATAGAGATTCTAGTTAACTGAAGTCTAAGCTGCAGTCTTTGTCTATTTAATCATAACGGAAATGTAGGAGTGCAAAATACAAAATGAAGAAATGAGAAAAGGGTAGTAATCAAGAGAGTTTATTTGGAAAGTGGAAAATGAAAAGGCAGGGTTTCTAATATTCATTCAGAATAGCAACAAAACCAGAAAACATGAACTATTAAAGAGAAAGTTTAGTATGACAAGTTTGGCTTAAATGTCATACAATATCAGCAAATAAATAGAACCTGAACCTCTTACAAAATAAGATAAGCATTAAGGAAAATGTACAGGATTGTTCATAAAACAGTTTACAAAGAAAATGTAAACATTTCCATAAGAAGGTACAGTTGATAAGAAACATATATAAAAGAAAAATAAATTTAGTAACATATAGGTCGTAGTTTATAGGCTATATTATTTTATGTCTTATTTCACTATGAAAAATCTGTAGGACATCATACATTTTTACCTCACAGATTCATGTTAGAAGAACTCAAACATGGCAAAATATAGACATAACATATACAAGGCAATCAAATGAACAAGGTGACTTCAAATGGAATGATTTTGTTTGAATATTATTCCATTCTTGTAGACTACTAGATCTCCTTAATGCTATTATCATAATATTTGTCTTTGAATTTTGTATTTAAAACAGAGTTCCCCAGTGCAGCCCCCAAAGAAGAGTTCCCCTGCAAGGTTTTTGTTGTTGTTGAACATTCAAGGAATGTCAGTACGTGGATATTTCTACTCAAAGGGCCAAACCTCTTTCCACTTTCTCAGTATAAAGCATCAAATGCACTTTCATTTCTTCCCAAACTCATGCCCCGTGTCAACCATGGTGGTTCAGCCAACTATCCCACACCCCCTACAGGGAGCGCCAGGAATCTCCAGCAGGTACTTCAGTAGCTCTTAGATATCATTGCTGTCCTTTCTCTCTGTGAGAATAGGCACTTTCGTTGAATTGAGTTTGGAAAAACGGCATGTTTGCACTTTTGATTTATGATTCTATTTCACTGTCTTTAAGACAAACACTTCAGAAACCATCTTAAATTTGAAAGTGATTTTGTTTGTTTTTTGTTTGTTTTGCCATAGCTCTAACTAGATTAAAAAGCATATGGTAATATTAGTTTAAAGAAACTGGAGTTCTAACAAGCAAAGCTCAGCTTTCCAAACTCAGGAATCACCCCCATTATATCTGGGGTCCTCTGGCCTGGAGATAACAATAAGGAAAGATAAGCCTGGCAAGAATATACGTCCTTATTCCTGAACCAGAATGGGGGCATTTAGACAGTAGAGAGAGCGGCTTTTGTCACACAGTACGCCTCATTAGAATCACCTTAGGCAACTTCTTTTCAGAACTCCAATATTTGCCATTGGTCTAGTTCCCAGAGATTTTGATATATTGATATTAGGAGCTTTCGGTGGATTTGTGAAAATGTTTTTGTAATGTCCAAGTACCATGATTTGAAAAAAAATTCATTTGAATGCAATCATCTTAAGACCACTGTGTTTGCAAACAGCACCCCTAGTTCAATGGAATAATTTTTCTCTGTTTATTCCCTTAAAGGTTCACAGAAATAGAAAAACCATGTGAGATTTCTTGGTGCAATTTCTTCAAATATTGAAGTCTCAAATTTAGGAGACAATATAAAAGGAAGAAAAGGAGGAATATGTTGTGCTGATTAGGTAACAAATTGAAAACCATGGGGCATTTCTGCCTTGGAGAATGAAGCTGTAGCAGTGGGAAATAAAGCCCTATGTAAATCACTGATGGAATTAATACATTTTAAAGGTTATCAGAGCAAAACTGCTGAATCCTATAGTTTGTCATCAGTAAATTAAATGCAAAATCACTAATTTAATTTGTGAATTACCAGTTGACTTCTAATGTATGGAATAATAAGAACGAATGCTACTTTATGAGCTGGAAATAAGATTTTTTTTTTTATTTTCAAAAGAGCAAAAAGACAAGAAATAGTTGATTCAGAGCCCAAATAATCTTTTAGTTATAATAATTTGTTGACTTCTAACAAAAAAAATTCTTTCTGGGTTATATTTGTGATTTTTTTCATTCAAATATAACTCAGATGAAATGCAGGGAGGCAATTGCCTTCCTCTGAAAACCGGTCTGGTTCTGACCCAAGAGAAGAGGATTTCATGCCAGGACAATGAGGGCATACTGCAGTTTACCCAGGAGAACCATCTGCACTCCAGTTTCTCATCCTTAAACTCAACTGAGAGGAATAAAAGTTGGGTTTTTTTTTCCATATGTTTTTCATTGAGCATGAGATTCTGAGCTGTATGAAATTGACCTAACAAAGGGACTTTTGTGACAATATCTAGGATAGCAGAATAAATTCAAATTCTGGACTCTAGCAAAAAATGAGTTACAGCATGTTAGAACTACAGGAATTTAAGAGATTATTTTTGTCCAAATACTCATTTTGTAGATAATGGAACAGAGACTCAGAGAGATAAGACTTATGGGAAGCTCTGTCGCTGCTAAGGAACACAGCCTGAACTTAAGGACATGGTTAGAAGCCAGGGCTCCTGACCTTTAATTAATTGCAAATTTAAGAGATTTTCATTGGAAGGGCACCCTTCTCTGCATACACTTAATTTTCCCTTACACACATAGCACACACACTCACTCATTCCTACTTTTGGGGGTTGCTTGGGTAATATTTACAACAATGATCTCATACCTATGGTGGGTGACTGGTAAGAAACATTCCATGTAACAAAGGAGGCTTTCTCTTGCAGTCATATTTTTCCCTAAGCGCATCCCTTGAGATATAATATGTTTAGTATCTTCCTTAGCTGAGTGGAAACGGGGGCTCTCCTTCAGAGAAATGAGCCACAAAGTGGTTTCCCTCTGCCTGTTCAGACACCTGAAGGATGTGCCTGAGCAGCTCTGGAAAGAAACTTTATCTAACTGGCAAAAGAAGTAAAGAATAAAAACCCAGGAGGGCTGAACAAAAGAAGAAAGTAATTTTATAAATTGCTCCCATAATGAACTCATTTAAAAAGTGATGGTGAATTCATTAAAACTGGACTGATAGCGGGTCATTTGGTTTTCTAGTAGATGGTGGCGGCCCTGCACTTCCCTGGTCACTTCTGTGGTACAGGGCTTTTTTGTTGTTGTTCACCTTTTGCAAATGGATTTTTAGGAAATACAATCAGAAATACCATGATTCCCTTTGCCATTGAGTGTATAAAGCTCATTTGGGCACAGGTGATAGAATTAACAAAATATGAGTCAGAAGGGACCGTAGTGAACATCAGAATTAAAAGCCACCCTTCATTTTTTGGGTGGGGAAATAATCATAGCAACCAAGGCAAAGTTCTCTAGCTTGATGAAAACAAGCAGAAATTAGAATCCAGGTTTCCCGATGTCACATTTCCCTGTGCTTTAATCATCTGGTGGCAGGAATGCTATGTTGATGGTATGCAGGCTCTGGCATCTGGGATCCTCTGATGAAATCCTAGCCCTGACTCTTATAAGTATTGTCCAGGTGAAGTTACTTACTTTCTCTGTGATAGTGTCCTCACTGTATCATAGAAACAAAATAGTTCTATCACATCAGGTTGTGTGAGGATTAATAGGTGTAGCTAAGTGGCTGGCTTGACATAGTAAGAACCCAATAACTGTTAGCTCTTAGGAGGAGGAAGTCCTGGATCAGTAGCAGAGAATACTGGAAAGGAAATCTCTAGTTGAGAGTCATCTATCTATAAAAGAATTCTTTGTAGATGTCTTTCATAATGTGATGATAATAATAATAACAACAATGTATTAAGTCACTTAATCTCTCTAACATTAAAATTTATTTTATTAAAGCTGAAGTGTGTATTGTTACCATCCAGACCAATCATCCATTCAGCAAATATTCATTAAACACCTACCCGGGAATCAGAGGTACATAATATGGTATCTCTGTTCTCAAAATTATTCACAATTCTTCAAGAAAATAAAATCCCAAAGGAAGAAAAAAAATCAGACCATGTGGCAAGAGCAATGTTAGGATATAATGAGAGCAAACAGTAAAGGTACTGAGCCCATATTGCCGGAAGGGGACTGAGTGAGGTTAGGTGTCTTGGGAAAGATGATCCAAGTCTTGCAACATGAGTAGGCATAACCTAGGAGAAGAAGTGAGGGGAGGGGGGCATTCTAAACAGTGAAAGAGCATGTGCAGAGGAAGAATGGTGTAACATAACATGACATATTGTGGGGAGTACAGGTAGTTCAACATGGCTAAAATTTGAGGCTTAAAAGGAGGAATGGAGCAAGGTATGACAAGTGGAAGTCAAGTCCAGATCATGAAGTGTCTTGAATGTTACACTAGGGACTTCCAGTCTTATCCTGAAGGCACTGATAAGTCATTGAGGAATTTGTATGCAAAAGGACATGGACCTTACTTGATCAGATACTTACATAAGGAAGGTAATTCTGGATGTCAAATGAAGCATTGATTAGAAAAAGTGAATGGAAGAATGGAGAAAAGTTGAGAGAAAATAAAACCTTATGAGGCAGGGATGGTGAGAATGGAAGAGAAAAGGTGGAGTATAGTGACTTCAATATGTCAAGAACAGGTTGGTGGTGAGGCAGAGACAGGAGTCAAGAATGATCATTTGCTTTCTGATTTAGGGTTCTTAGGTTAATGAAGGTACCACTCTCTCACACACACACACATACACACACACACACACAATGAAACCCTGTAGGAGGAGAGGGTGGCACAGTTGGTTAAGTGTCTGACTCTTGATTTCAGCTCAGATCCTGATCTCAGGGTCTTGAGATCGAGCCCCACGTTGGGCTCCACACTCAGGGCAGAGTGCTTGAGATCTCTCCCTCTACCCTTCCCACTCATGCTTTCTCTCTCTGAAATAAATAAATAAACCAAAAGAAAGAAAAAGAAAGAAAGAAAGGAAGAAAGAAAGAAAGGAAGAAATCCTGTAGGAGGAGCATATCTTGGGAATAGAAGGATAGAAAAGATACTGAATTTAATGTTGCATATGTTTAGTATAGAAAGCGTATGAGACATCTGTTTAAAATGTCCTGTAGATACTTTGGACTGAGAAGAAGGGCTGAATGGTAAGCATAAATTTGGGAGTTTTCAGGATTTGGGTAGAAAGCCAGTCATATTCTATGTACCTGTATGGATTGGTAAGGCTGTGGTTCTCTTTGCATCTCTTGATTTGTATTTTTTAAGTAGTGTTTATAGTAATTTGTTACAGCAGCCATAGAAAACCAATACATCTGACAACACATGAAAAGACTGGATGGCAGAACTCCATGTAGAGGTGTTGATGCCCATGGGTGGACTTTGGCCAACTGGGAAAAGAACCAATGGACAAATTCTTCTTCCCTGCTCTTCACAGTCTCTTCTGAAACACATAGGATTTTATACGGTCTTTTTGAAGCCAACAGTGAGATAGAGAAATCAGTTGTGTTTTACATGAAACCGAAGCAGCGATATCCTTGTGCTCTTACTCCTCACTCACTTCCCTTTGTGCTCATTCATGCTTCTCTGAGGTTGCACTTCCTAAGGAAGTAGGAGTATATAAGGATTTGCCTCACTCAGGCTGCTTTCTAAAGAATGTGGGAAGGTAGTGACTGCTCCCATGCAGCTGGGTGAGGCCAGCCAGAAAGTGTGTACAGAGTGATCAGAAGGATCAGGGATGGGTTCCTGGGGAACCAGCATTTAAGAACTATATGGCATGCAAGGAGTCTGAAGGAAGCCAAGGATAGGGCAGAGAGAGAGAAATAGGGGCCATCAGTGTTTTAAACCCAGGGGAAGAGAAAATCTGAGCTAAGAGGAGCCATCAGTGGAATTAGAGATGCGGTGGTGGTCAGTGTGCTCAAATAAGAAAAAAATGACGTTTTAAAATTAACACCTGGGAGGTCATTGCTGACCTTGGCCAGAAGTAGAGACAAAGCCAGGTTACTGGGGATTTAGGAATGAATCGGAAGAGATGAAATGTAAGCAGCAGGTGTAGACAGTTGTTTGAGTGTAGGTTATGAAAGTAAGAAGAAAGTGGTATAGCTAGAAAATTATATTGGGTGGAAGGAAGGATTTTTAATTTCTGTTTCTTTTTGTTTTTGTTTGAAGATTGGAAAAACCTGAGCATGTTTATATCCTAAAGGAAATGAGCCAGCAGAGAGGACTGTTTAAGGATTCACACAATAAACAGGGAAACTGCACAGACCTACATCTACTAAAAGAATAAAGCATTTTTCTGTTACTTCTCTTGAATGCTGACCCAAATGCAGAATGTGTTTCCCTCCCCCAAACTAGCATCAGAAATTTGGACACAGTGTTTGTTTGAGGAGGCTGGCAGTTCTGTTTCTAAGTGAGTCACAGGACAGCAACATGGGCCTCTGTGGGCTATTCTGGAGAGCAGATTTAGTCAGTGGACTTGCTCCTTTAGCCTTCTGGCTTGGAACAAAATCTGATCTCAGCACCCAATGTAATGAGCTAAAACCAGCAGAAGTCAGGGTATATCTATGCTTCTAGAATGGAAAAGGATTCTTATTTGTAAACTCTTCAGAATTCTCCTGTAGGTTATTCCAAGAGAAACATAGCCACAAAATGTGATGAATTCTCGGCTAGGACAACTCAGGAACCTTCTTTCCATTAATGTTGTCTGAAACTTAGACACACACTCACTCACACACAGACACACACACACACACACACACACACACACACACACACTGAACAAGAAGCAAATGAAGACAGAGGTTGTATAATTCTCCTTTTTAAGAATAACAGATTTTTAGTGCTTGGAGGACATTTTTAGAATGATTTAGTTCAATACTCTCATTTTACAGTTGAAGAAATTGAGGCATAATAAAAACATAATAATAACAGCATAATGATAATAAATTATAGTTATAACGTGCTCTCACATAAATGAACTCATTTGGTCCTTAGAGAGTCTTTGAAAGAAAGGGAACAAAACAAAACCAAAACAGAATGGATTGAAATTGCACCTTAAATATATAATTTTTAATCCTCTCACTTTTATAAGATAGGAGCATTTATCTCCCTCTTTTTCCTGCTATAAGTTGAATAAATTGTTTCCATTTTGCAGGTAAGGAAATAAGGTTAAGAGATATAAAAGGATATTCTTGATTTCAGCCAAATTTCCTGGGGCTAAAACTCGGTAGCCCTCAGGATTCCTTGATTTCAGAGATTTTTTAAAATATGTATTATATAACATTTTATGCCTATCAAAATAGTTTCACTTACGTGGTCTGATTAGTCATTATAACAGCTCTGTATGATGGATGAAACCACAAAGAAATTCAAAGACTCGTTCAGTCTCATAAGTAGTTAACTATGTGCTAGTACTAAAGCAACAATTGGGCTCTGAAGTTTCTTTCTCCCATACCAGTTGTTCTCAATCCTGCCTACAAATTGGAATTATCCGAGGAGCTCTAAAAAGAATGCAAGTGTCTGGGCCCCGCCCCAGACTAACTGAATCAGCATCTCCAGTGGATGGGCCCTGAGTGTCTATATTTTTTAAAGCTTTCCAGGTGATTCTTACAGCCTATGTTGAGAATCACTGCAACATATACATTTAAAGTTATTTTTTGTTCCACACAGTCTGATTTCCTCTTCTGCAGTAATAGCTAATATTTTGGTAGTGTTCTGGAGGGAATGTGAGTTTCATTGTATTTTTAGCTCTCCACTGAACAGAAACAGTGCTACTGTGTGTATAAGCATCTTGTAACATAGGTTACCAAAGTCCTATGCAGCTGGCCACTCTAACAGAAAAAAGGAAAGGAAAGGAAAGGAAAGGAAAGGAAAGGAAAGGAAAGGAAAGGAAAGGGAAGGAAAGAAAAAAGAAAGAAAGAAGAAAAGAAAGAAAGAAAGAAAGAAAGAAAGAAAGAAAGAAAGAAAGAGAAAGAAAGAAAGAAAGAAAGAAAGAAAGAAAGAAAGAAAGAAAGAAAGAAAGAAAGAAAGAAAGAAAAAGAAAAGGGGAAAGGAAAAGGAAAGAAAATAAAAAGGGGAAAAGTCTTCAACCTATGCTACTCTAAGGCAGTCAAACACTTTCTCTCTTCTTATGGCACTGGATGACAAACATCACATTGCATGGGTAAAATACAGAGGAATAAATACTAGAAACATAATACCTTAGTTTTAATTGCTGCTGATTGTGGCTACGGCGTGAGCAGAAACTCCATTGCAAGATGAGACTCAGAACGCAGATGAGCACAGAGCCTGCTGCCTCTTATGCCGGAGCCCCTCGTGTATTATTGCTGGTATCCATGTGTAACAGATAGTATTGTGCACTGAGCTGGAAGATAATAAATAGATGTGAGATGATGATTTACAGAAGGGTGCTTAGAACTCCTTGAACCAGCAGGAGAAGAAACCAGTGCTGGTACAAGGTTGTACTGTCAAACTCAAAATCCTTTTTTTCCCTTTTTCTCCAGAGGGCAATTTCTCCAAGACATAACTTGCTTTCTGCCTTATCATCTGGAAATTTGGTGGTTAATTACTAAAATGCCTGATGCACAAAATCTCTAACTGTCATATTTTTTTTCTTCCTTTTGGTTGACTTTCTTAAGAGAATGTCGCATTTTAAATGAAATAACTCTCATTAAAACTGCCTGTACTTAGGGGTTTTTATACAACTATTTCCACTTCCTTTTAGAATCCTCCCTTATTTAAGCTAGTGTGGCTTAACGAAATTGTATGTCTAAAATATGTATGATTTGAGATCTTAACAGCAACAACAACAAAAAACTTGAAATGGAAACAGTCAATTCTTTGCTTGATTTCTTATGACACAATTGTTTTATTTCCTATGATTCTCCTCGACAGGGAAAGAAACAATTCTAGAGAACGTGATGGTGATAGATATATTAAGGTGATTAATGATATTGTTAGCTTGATGGCTCATCTGTATCAAATGAAAAATAGATTATTTATCTAAGACTCTGCTCTTTTTTTTAAATCATTCTAATATTAAATATAATCACAAGATGAAAACACTAACTAACATTGCCAGAAATGGAAAATGATTTATTTAAGAACTCATCTTATACCAGATATTCCATGGAAAAATGAGTTGCTGTTAAAGGTGAGTTTTATATGTAGGCTGAATAAACCAGCCCTTGCCTCTCTCTCATAGTGGTTTAGTTTAACAGAGTGATTAAGCATCCTGTCTTTCTAGTCACACAAGTGAGTACAAATCCCAGCTCTACCACTTGCCAGCTGTGTGACTTGGGCAAATAATCAAACTCCATCATGCCTCAGTTTCCTCATTGGTAAAAATAAGAACAAAAACAGTACCCGTTTCACAAAGTTGTCCTGAAGCTTCAAGTGACTAACACTAAGTGTGTGCTCCATATATGTAAGCTGTTATTATGATCATCAATCTGGTGTGTTCCCTTGTCAGTTATTTTGTATTCAGAAGGCTTGTGAGAAGATATATACCTTCATGGGAAAACATGAGCATGGTCTACCTGATTCATTTCTCTGATAATTCAATCAATTCATCACCCAGGATAAGGGGTATCAGAGTGGAGAAAAAGCGGTCCAAGGTGTGCCGAAGCAAGAGTATGAGTCGCGGTCTGCAAGGGCTTTGCTATACAGAAAGCAGGACGGTGCAGCCGAGAGTACGGGTGTCCGACCAATGTGCATTTAGAATAAGCTCTGCCTCTTGGGGTGAGATCTTCAAAAATGATTTAACCTCTCTACGTCTCTGTTCACTCTAAAGTAAAAAGGTCTAAAGATTTAAATGTGATCTTGTATGTGAAAAACTCAGCTACATGTTAGTGCTCACTTATTACTGTTCTTATTTTTAATCTTAGGAGAGAAGATAGAGGAGGGATCCTGGGCAGCTGGGGTAGGGAAAGATTAGGAGCCACTGGATGAGGGCAGGGGACAGATTTGGGACACATTACAACTCTTTGTAAAGAAGTAGTCAAGGTCTTTGAACACCAGCTGAGCCCTTCTCATTCTCCATCCCTCCCAGTGAACTGCCAACCGCCATCATTCAGATAAGTATTAGTGAGTCCCCCCTGTAGGCTGGGCATTTTTCTAGGTGCAGACTTTAAAGTATATCGTGAAAAGGCAATAGGAAGAGAATGCCATGGGAGAGGACACTTTAGCCAGAGTCTAAAGAAGACCAGCTGAAGTGGTAAAATGCAACTTGGCTGGAAGGAAAAGCAGCCAGCCACATAAAGACCTGGGAAAAGAGCATTCCAGCTGGAGTGTCTTGCACATGAAAGGCCTTCAAGTGGAAATGATCTTGGCCCATTCCCAGGCTAGTGTGACTGTCACACATACTGGGTCATACCAGAGAGAGCAGCAGAGCCCAGGTTGTGGAAAGACTTGCAAGCCATGCAAAGAGCCCGGCGACCAAGTGTTATGTGAAGCCATGGGAGGCCTCAACGGGAAGCAGAGGAATGAGGTGATGGATTTACCACACAGGCTGTCGCCACGAGCTCAAAGATATCATCAACATGTAATCAGTCATGTAGAATTTACAAGACTCATCTCCATTCATTTGTTCATGTCAACAAACAAGTAGAGGAGACCAAAGTAGAGATTTCCTTCTCCCTGTTCAGAAATAAGAAAACTAAGGTTCTGAACGCCCCACTGCCTCCAGCTGGATGCCTCATCAAGGCAGAATAAAATCAGATAGTGGCGGAGCTGTGGGGTCCAGTTTAGGTTTCTAGTCTTGGGCTGTATCTCTTATAAGGAATTCAGATCCCACTTGGCTTAGCAATCAGATTTATTCTATTAAATATATTTTTTTAAGCTTTGATTATTTTCATCCTGTTTGTTTTTCACACCTTGTGATTTCTATTTGATTTCCCATTAGGTCCTGCCAACTAAGGGTAAACTCCTTGAATGTATGTGTTAGGCTTCTGTGAGTGGTAATAACCACGGTGCTATAAGAATCACTAAATGCATAAATATGACATGATTCCCTTCTCCCTATTTCCTTCGTGGCAGCCCAGACTGGGCGTTAACGGGAAGCCTTGTGAAGCGTTCCGATGGGTCTGTAGACAGAACCATTTCACCGACATCCATGAAGGTTTCCTTGGCCCTTCCAGACCACAAACGGTTCTCACACACTGTGCCTCTCATTAAAATAGTAGACACAATAATTTGTACTATATGCTAATTCCAGCATTTGCGATTCAATATTTGAAGTATTTACAGTTTCCCATATTACTGACAAAAAATGCACACAGCCCAAAATGACAGCAGTCAAAGACAGCTTTACATACGTGCTCTGACCAGGAAAATAAAAGGAATTTCTTTAGAATTTAATGAGAGGTAAAAAGAAACACTGGTTCCTTTTGAAGCCGTAGGATTGGCAATGCAGGCGATGGCACTTGTAAGGACTTACCAACAGAAGGTATATATACTTGTCATAATGATAAAGAGTTAGGAAAATTAAGCTGTATTAATCAAACTAAGTAAAGAAAATTTTCATTAACCGCATAGATTGTAAGCACCCCCCCCTTTTTTTTTTTACTGTTCGTTAGGAAGATGGAGGCATGCACTGGAAACACTAATTCTAATTATTACTGTAAGTGGGAGTTTTTGGCACAAGGTCAAGAAATAATAGGAGAATGTGTGAATCTCACTATTGAGCTGCAGTAAGCCTAATCATTTGAATAAAGCCAGTTGTTTTTTCTTGGACCGTCTCTGGGCTGTTCAGTGTTCTGGATGAATCTAACACAATCAGGCTGTTCTCTGGTGTATAACCACTTCCTGCTGACTCAGGGCAACTTGCTTCCTCTGCCGTTTATTAAAATGAAGCATTCATATTAAAACCCCATTTTTTAGTGATGACCAAATATACATTAGTAATGACATTATTAAAACTATTTTGTTTAAAATGAACTTTCACACTAACGTGTTGCAAAGCGGCACAAACAAATCTATCTAATTTCGCTGGAGATGGTTTTAAAAAGCTTGCAGATCTTTCTGGCACTATTACAGAAGGGGATTTGATGTGCGTTTCAGGAGACAATCTAAGTTTTTATAGCCATAAAAAATGAATACTGTTTCCACTACTCCACACAGCAAATAATGTATAATTCATGATTTTTCATTAACATGCAAATGTGAAATAGTGTCTTCTATGTTTGCATCTACTAATAATCTATTAAATATTTAGAAGCATAGTAAAGAATACTAAAAATATTTGGTCTGGCTACTGTTTAAGTAGTTTTTCTCCTCATTTTTTATTTGTCCATATATTTACACATGTAAAAATGTAGGAGACACAGACAAGCAAATAATCAATTCAGTATCTGGCGTTTGTAAAATAAGACAACAGCCCTAATGTTTACATAGTTCTTAGTACTTTTAATAGCATTTTCACACAGAGTGTCTCGGCCAACCATAGCAACAACCACATGAGGCTAACATTATCCCCATTTCATGGATCCAAAAACTAAGGCAGTGATTTCCTGGATTTTTGCGTAAATATTTGACCACCCAGCCAAGACAACATGCCAAGTGTCTTGATTTGTAATTTGTTGCACCTCAGGAACTCAATAGAATCTCAGGTATTAAATCAGAGTTCCAAGTGTTTGATAAATATATTTGGCTAAGACCATTGCATATAGCTCGCATTGGCTGAAGCATCTAAAATTTTCAGTATTCTTTCTAGGCTGCCAAGATTCTTCATTGGTTCATTCGACAAATGAACATTTGAATAACATACTATGCTCCTATGTGCTCAGCATTCTTCCAGGGGCCGGATGGAAGCTGGAAATGAATCAGACGCAGGCATGCCATCAAGCTGTAGAGTCCAGAAGACAAGCTAATGACTTGATACAGTCCATGCCTTCAAGGAATTTATCTTTAGTCACTGTACTAGGGTCTCCACCTAGGAGAAGCGAGACTAAGGACAAGGTTATCTTTTAGCAGTATCTCTCCTCTACATACAAAGCTAGCCAGTCACTCTTTTCACCAGTCAGGAGATTGACTTTCATTATAAATCTTAAGCATATTAGAAAACAATCTTTCAAGCTGAAACTTTAGTAAAAGAATAGGGAAATAGCCACAAAGATGATACAAACAAAGAGATCACAATGGTTTAACATCATCCCAGACCGTTTTATAACTATGCTTCAAAGACGGAGTACTTGGGCAAGGTTGGAAACCACAGGCATGGGCCATATAATCCTTGTTACCCGGATGGTGGTGCCATTCCGGCAGGCCCACTACCCTGTCTCCCGTTGTTGGGATCCTGTCTAGTAGAACTCCAGCTCTGAGGATGTCATTTCCCCTTTGCTGGTGAATAATTTTCTGCTCCAGTGTAGTTTTGCTGAGTACATTTGTAAAACTTTCATCTTCAGGCCTCAGTGAAGTTTCCATGCTGTACTACTCCTCCTGGATGTTGTATCACATCTACAGGGACCATGTGGTATTTTGCATGGAGGCTTAGGAATTTCTCCCTCGGGCTAGCAAGTGTTTTTTCTGCCCAATGACCTGAGTATAGATAGGTGAGTCCTTAGTAGCTGTGTAAAAGTAGACTTTTTCTTTTCCTGCTAGGGTCATTTCCTGTACAGTTACTATGATTGATTCCTTTTGAGTAACATTGATGTCTCTCCCTGTTGAAGTGAATTCCCACCTTCATAGAATTTTCTAGGGGACTACACCCTGTTTATCTGGGGTCAGATAACTGCAATAGACCTGTTACAATGAAGGATTTATAGTGTGAAGTTATTTTCATTTTTTTAAATAAATATTTGTACTTTGCTAGTTCGATAATAATATCAAGAACTTCTGCACAATTTTTTCAAATATTCCAGTTATTTCGCTTTGGGATTTACTGGTATCACTAATTCTCAATCATACATGACAATGGGTGTATCATTCAGTGTTCAGCCAGAGAAGCAGAACATCTTTAGGGTGCCTGGTATAGGGTAAGCTCCTGGCAAATAATCACTTATACTGAATAAATGATCCTCTGATACTTAGAAAACAAAACGGATTGCTAATTTCTGTGACCAGAAAAATAATAGGAAAATCATCACAAAATGAATTTATGGGTGTAATTACCATCTGCCATATCCATATCAAACATATCAAAGCTCCTTTCGTGACAGAGTGGAGTCCTACAAAATGAACAGGAAGCACAGTTATAAGCTACCTTGATTTTACCAAAAGACTGACATCTTGTGCGGCACAATTTCCCTTTCTTTCAAACAGAATTAGTGTAGTTTAAACAGTCTTCTTGTATGCGAATCATCAGACTAGGGCTGGGTTGGCTACAGAGGGAATTTGTTTAATACATTTTTTAAATGTTAACAATTTGCTCGTCCTAGAATTGTTTCCCTTACCACTGCCATGACCATGCTAATTCAGTAGGTATTTGGAAGGATATGACCCACAAAGACAATTTTTGTATATGTTATAAATTAAGAGTTGAGCAGAAGAAACTATGGCTATTATAGCCACATTAATAAAGCATTGTTTTTATACACCAACTTGGAGTTCGTGAAAAAAGCTTTTTCCATGGGAACCCTTACCCATCACAGTATTTCTGTGTGGAGTCTCTTGTCAGCCCAGGACACACAGAGGTCTCACGGAGTAGCTGGTGGGGTCTCAGGAGCACTAGGATAAGTAGGAATACCTGCTCAGCAGCAAGGGGTGTCAGCAAATGTTTTTAAACATTTTAGATAATCTTCAATATAAAAGCATAGGAGATATGACAACCAATACTTCCAAAGATAATTAAGGGAAATGTACCAATATATAAAAGAGGGAAGTGATAACTCAGTGGTGACTGGTAATTAGTGTAGATTCTACAGTAAGATACAATAATACCAGAGAAATGGAGATCTGTTCTTTGTGTGCGTGTGACCACTCAGAGGCCAAAAATGATTTCCTGCTTGGTCAAAAGAGCAAACAAAAAAAACAATAGAAGGCAAGCTGTTGGCATGGGGAAGAGAATGAGCTGCAGGAAGTCAGGGATTCTCCTTTTGTTCTGTGAAGTCTCTACTGTGTGCAGGATCCACATAGTAAAGAGAGTAGGCACAGCTAAGGCTATTCCAAAGCAGCTTCAAGGCCCCGGAAAGCTGAGAAAACTGAAATATATACCCATGACGACCTAGAGTAGTACAATAAAGAACATGAATATCAAAGAGCACTATATTGAAGAATCTCAGGGAAAAGTCTCAAAGCCAGATCATTTCTCTCAGGTATGGATATGGTGAGTGAGGTGAAGGACATCCTAACTACTGGCAGTCAGGTGCAGGCAATGGGACAAGAGATTGCCTTGCCTAACAACTTTCCCCTAACTTACTGTTATGAAATATATTTTCTCTGTATTTAATTCCATTACGTAACACTGTGCTAAGTGTACTTCAAAGAGGGGGAAAGAACTCTGCATGGTTCCGGGGATCGCTTTTGCTAGTTAAACATAAATAGAGGTGACGTTCATAAGAATCACAATTTTAGCCCTTTGTGGCGGTGAAATGATCACAGTGATTATATGAGAACTATTAATGACCATTCAGATGGGGGCGGGGGAAGGGCGGTACCAAAAACTATTTCTCAGGTAAGATGAACAACCTAGTATATAAGTTGAAAAATACTTCCATTCTCTCTCTAGGCTTTCTCATTCTGCGTCTCTATGATAACCTACCTAATGGCCATAAATACCAATAGTACAGCACTGAGGCTTTGAGGCATAATGTTGCTTAAACTCTTACTTTCAAAGAGCATAATTTCTTCCAGACCTGACCTGATTTTTTCTTTTTTTCTTTTTTTAGTTCTTAGCCCAGAGCTTGCCCTGATTTACATATCTCTACTAGCTGAATCACATCTGTTTCTTAGGTCCAATTTTCAAGTTCCAAGCATTAGCAGTGTGACCACAAAGATCCATGATCTGATGCTTTATTTGATTTTTATGTGTTTGTTTTAATGGAAGAGTAGAAAAGGAGAGGAGAAGGGAGGGGGAATATTTGATTTGCTGTCTAGCCAACACAATTCTAAAAAGCATTAAGCTGAAACTGCTACAAGTGTTTATTTTCTAACTCTTTCTTGTATAATGGGAACAGTCAAGATCTGAACACGAGTCGATACAAGGTTTGTGGTTTTATGATAAGCATATCAGCCAGTGGATAGAATAAACCCCAGTGACAGCTGTGATGGTTCTTGGAACCAGACATCCTTCAATAACATGTTCCCCCATAGCTTATAGACACTGTTGTAGAATAGGGTCAAGGCTTATGGCAGATGTTGAATATCTCTGAGCTATGTGAAATTTCTCTCTGTGGATCCGTGCCTAACAACCATTACATCAAACCACAGGTACAACGAAGCCTATTTCCCTCCTTGACATGTATCGTCGTTACTCTAGAGGCAAAGCCTTATGCTATTGCTAGCTGAAAAAGACACCTCTCTAAAAGCTGAGCAAGTACAGACACAGAATTGGGAACAGTTGGGCTATTCCAGCCATCAGAATATAAAGCAATGATTTTATCCAGCACAAACCCCATAGCTCATTATAGTCTGATGTCTTGGAATGATACCTGAAATAACAATGACACTACAAAAAAATAACAAATTTTGTGGAAATTTCTGTGATGTTAGCAGGCTTCATAGCTGTAATCTTCGTTACAACAGTAAATATGTGTTCTTTTCATAGAGAAAACTGTGTCATTGATTGATTTATTGAATGAAATCTTGTCATTGAGCAGTCAGGCCAGGTTTACTATCAGGATCTGATAAAAGAAAGCTAGGAAGCCTGTAATTAGTGTGGGTCAGATGGCTTCCAAATATCAGTGACTTTTCATAATACCTGTTGAACTGCTTATCATTCACCAAGAATGCTGAGTGAATAAGCATTCACTGTAGGTACTATGGAGAAAGTTAAAGGAAGAAAAAGTGAAATTTTTATCCTCACAAGGTATTCGTGGAGAAACTAAATACATTTTAAGAATAGTGGTAGGAAAAATGCAAGAAACAAAAATTACAGGAGTAACCCCAATTACTCATAATTTTAACACATGAAGCTGTGGCACCTTAATAGTTTACAAAGGATATTATGCTTTATCTCATTTGATAGTAAGAATAATATGGTGCCATTCTTATGGTCAACATCATTACTCCTAGCAGATCCTGGACTATGGTATCTTCTCCTTCCCCCCACCCCTGCTCCACCCCCACCTTCCACCTCCTGGCCCTGGGGGTACTCTTCTTTCCATACTTTTCTGTTGGTGAGCTACAGAGCAAATTTAGAAAAGTTCTGTAGAAAAAATGTGCTTGAATTTGCTGACAGTTTGTAAATGCCTTTGATCTTGAATATCAGATATTGTTCATTCTTCAACAATTATTGACCTTTTGGTGGGAAACATTCTACTAAGGCCTTATGAGGAAAATTAGTCTGGAAAGTTCGAGATTATTGTCCAGGGTCTCATGAAAAGAGCATTAAGACACCCAGCTTCTTGATTTTAGTGGTTCATTAGGACTACTTCAAGGAGGAAGAATAGCTTTCCTAAAAAACTGGCTAGAGGCACCTCCACAGAAGACCTTCTGTAGGTTGGTCTCCTTATTTCCTATATGGAAAGAAATCATCATCATGTATGCTCAAACTGCCATCTTACCAGTTTGTGAGATATGTCACAATAGATATCAAAAAAAAAAAAAAAAAGAAAGAAATGGGTATCTTAGAAGCAACTAGAGAATATGTATCTTAAAAATGCAAGTACTTTGCATGATATATTTGTTTTAGTTTTTCTTGGTTCTGGAGATTCACAAAACACGTACATCCTGTGTCTATTCTCACTGGTGAGAAGACTTTTTTTTTTTTTTAATCCAATTCATCTGAGCAAAAAGGAGTTTCTAGTTTTCTTTATTAATCTGTTTATATTTTAATTTTCTTCGTACTTTATTTTTCTAAGCATTTGTCATTCTGGGTATGACATCCTGGGAATGAATCATTAGAAAGCACTACATTTGAATAGTTTAGCAACATTAACCAGTTATCTCAAAATATTATTATAAACTGAACTTTTATGTGACCATTTAAAAAAGAACTATGCATTTAAAGCTACTTACACAAGGAACTCTATTTAGGTCTGTTATATTACCATTAGCAAAGTTTTCTAATTCTAGAAATTAATAGACTTAGGAAATGGCCTAAAATTTTATTCCCTTTTTAAAAACATGATATTACATATATAAAATTTTTATCATAATTCATCTGATTAGCTAAGCAGAATGTTTTCATATCTGTGGTTTCATGACTTGTAACATGATAATTTGGGATAAAACTAGTCAGTCTGTTCTAAATCCAATTTTTTTTTGTTCTTGCTTTGTTTTATTTTCTTTCTCTCAGTATCATAACAAGACTCCTTTCCTCTGAGGTTTATTTTATATCTTCTTCCCAGTGATGATACTTCAGGAAAAAGACCCTCACCATTCAGACAATGAATACACAAAAAAACAAAGTGGAATTTCAACATACATCTTGTTAATTTGATATATGCAAACATCATAAGAACTCAATCTGAAGTATCCACATGATTTCCACATGTTTCATGTTTCTTAAAGACACATAATGCCAAATAAAGTCACTTGCCTCCTCTACTGAAGAATTAAATTATTTGACTTGTTTATCTACACGGATTCAATTAATGGTCAGCCTACCAAATCCCCACTTCACTTTGTGTTGCATAGTCTTAGTCTTTTTTATGTGCCCCTGGGAATTACAGTTGAAAATGAAAGCAATTAAAGAGTTGCTAGGAATTATTTTATTATTAGGAATGGCATGCTCATCTGCGTGAGAGAGAAATCATGGCAGAAGTCTAAATAATGATGGCCATAGACATAGAGGTGGAAATGAAGATAAAATGGGGAGGAGAAAAGTGTGTGATCATCAATTAAACATGTTTATTTTCATTTGTTCACTTAACAAATGTATTGCATGCCTACCAGGGTCAGACACCATGCTAACCACTGGGAATACAGAAATGAAAAAGTTAAAGTCTCTGTGAACATGGTGCTCATGTTAATGGGGGATTCTAGAACACATATGATAATGGTAGAGTGTTATGAAAGATATAAAATAGGTATTATGGGAAAAGCATGAAGAAGCATCCTTAAATGGCCTGGAGAGGCTTGAGAAATGCTTCCAAAGAAAGTAAGGCTTGCTCTGCTCACGAAGGACAGTGTCATTATCTGGTTGCCTCTGACTAAAGACAACTCCAGGTGGAGGGAACAAGCAATGTTTACAAGAAGGAAGATACGTGTTAGAACGTGGCATATTTCATGAAATGCTAATAAGGGTGCCCGCGCAAGATGGTCTTAACACACTAAACCAGTAAGTCAAGAGGCAGATTGTAAAGGAACGTCAATGTCCAGCTTTGAAGTTTATGCTGAAGGCAATGAGAGGGGGCCATAAAATGATTTTAAGATGCAGACTGACATGGTTAGATTTCTGAATTGACATCCAGTGCATACACATAAGTCCCTTAGTAGTAGGTCTACTTTACTGCTGCTGATGGGATTTTGTTTTATAGGGTGAAGAAGGTGATAGTACGGGATAGTGGGAAAGCCTTGCCTCAAAGTACCCATGGGACCCTAGACAATGCTCCCAGACTCTCCAGGGTAATTTTCTTCATTGCAAATAAAGACATTAACTAAATGATCTTTCAGGTCTCTTAGACTTGAAATTTCTGTGTTCTGTTTCCTCATTTTGAACTCTACTACTTTATAAATATAATTAATGGCAGACTGTTCTTGCCCTACCTCAATACTGAAGAGAGGGACAGCGAGTCACATGACTCAATGAGCCAATTACCAAGTTAGGTTTGGGGATAATATTCACTTAACAAGGCATTCTTGGAGGCAGAATTCTGATTATAAAACCCCACAGTGTACTGATTTGTGACAGAAGCCACAAGAGGATGGTACACATGGGAGGAAAATAATTAATTTCCACACCTCCTACTTAAGCAGGAGTCCAGCTATGTAGAATAAGAATAAAAATGAAATATTATAAGTCCATCTGTAGATTTTGTTTTTTTACTGAAGTGGGCCAATAAATTTTAACATCACTGCCAACTCAACTTTTACTTTAAAACATTCAAGTAAAATATTCATAATTCTAGCTTTGTGGTGGTTTCAATTAAAAAAAATAGGAGGAATGAGGGAGTAAAGGACAGTTCTAGCCTCTGTGAGGGTGAGGTTTATTTGAATAGAATTGACAGTTTATCTGATTTGAAATGAAGACACGTCAATGCAATGATAATGCAAGGTAATTTCAATTCTGCATTCACAGAAGTATTCAGGGCACTTCTAACTATGGTTTGGCACTCTGACAGGGAGCCTTTTGAGGCTCCTATACCAGCAGATAGCCATTTCACATTAATCGTAAAAGGCTTTCTGGAAAGTTAGGATCTTTGCTTTTTAAAGGACAATTTCAGAAGAGTTATGTACCACAGTTAAACTATGAAGTGATCTAGTAAATTCAAATGGAAGAAAAACTATTGTCCACAAAAAGAGCTAACATTTTAAAAGCAAGGGAAAATAAAATGTATTTGAATAGGTATTTCAGTTAGAACTGAGGAGAACTCTCAAATGCAAGGAGTGCATCTTATGAGTTACTCAGAGATACCCACACAACACAAGTGACAAAAAGTGAACTATTACAGAAGATGGATGAGTTAACTCTCAAACTACTCATCCTATATAGTCTAGAATGCACTTATAAAAATTAAATGTAAGTGATAGTGCATGTGTATACGATCTTCAGGTCATAAGGATGATACAGGGGTATAAATTAAAATTCTATCTGTTCATATAAAATGGCTGACAGAATTAAAAACTATAAAACAAAAAATTCTTGAGATCTCTCGACTAAGTAAAATCGGCCTCATTTCAGACTTTTAGATAATTTGCGTAGAGCAATACAATCCAGTCTTAATTCTCATCTCAGTGATCCATCAGTTTAAAGATTTATCTTGATCATGATGGGGTCAAAGCAATCGGTATAGTCTTTCTTATACTTCCCGTATATAACAAAGTAACTGATTGTTTCAAGTGCTACAATTAAGAGGATGGGCTCCAGACATCCATTTGCTTTTGTCAAAATAACTCTGAGAAGTTCTGGTACCAAAAAAAGGGGGGACTAAAATCTAATTGAATTTTTTAAATAAAAACAATTTCATTTCGTTACAGTGATATTCCAACTCTTTCTGTCTGTCTTTCTCTTTCTCTCTCACACACGCAATAACATACAATTAGCAATGAAAACCATGGAGGATATATATATTTAAAGACAGTATTAGAATATACTGTTAGAATTCTGGTATAATCAATAAGCATAATCTTTTTGTATTTAGCATACTGAAAGATTCATTTTTAGCTATGAGCATAGCAAAGGAGCTAACTCTTTGTGTACCTGAATCTGTGATCCATTCAATTATTTAGCAAATTTTATTCAATATCTATTCTGTCCCATACATTATTCTATCTCTTGGATGTACTATAACATTAGATTGCATGTTTTTGCCATCACAAAGGATTCAATAATAAGACCGTATAATTGTAGTGGAATCCACATAAAATATTTTTAAAATAGTCAAATAAAAACTAATTGAAACAAAGCTATTATTTTATCAGTCTTATCCTGCTTACTCAGATAATGGTCTGTGTGCTGATGTTTATTCATGGATTTGTTATTTATTAAACAATTATTGAGTGCCTATTATGTATTAGCTATTTTTTAAGGCATGGGTAATGGAGTATGTCTGTGAACAAATCCATTCTAATCCCTTCCTTTACAGAGTTTATGTTCTAGTGGACTAGAGACAATAACTTTTATAGTTGTTAATGGTGGCAGTGCTATGGGGAAAATGAGAGCAGATTGAAAATGATTTGCAGGGAGTAGGTGTGGAGGTGGCAATTTGGACTAAAGGGTGGACCTTTGGTAAGGTGGACCTTACCAAGTTGATACTTGAGCAGTAACAATATCACTGATTAACATTCATTCCACTTACACTTGGTTAAGTGGTCAAAATACTCGATACTGAGCATTGGATAGATACTATTTGTGGTAGATTTCCAAAGATCTTCACAATCTAATCTCCAGAACCTATGAATATTACCTCAGAAGGCAAATGACCCTTGGCAGATGCAATTAATTTGATTAAGTTGAGGATGTTGACAAAAGCAGTTTATCCTGGATTATCAAGGTGGGCCTAATATAATCAGGAGGGTCCCTGTAAGAGGGATGTAAGAGGATCAGAGTCAGAGACAGAAGATGCCAGGGCGCCTGGGTGGTTTAGTCCTTAAGCGTCTGCCTTCAGCTCAGGGCATGATCCCGGTGTTCTGGGATCGAGCCCCACATTAGGCTCCTCCACTGGGAGCCTGCTTCTTCCTCTCCCACTCCCCCTGCTTGTGTTCCCTCTCTTGCTGGCTGTCTCTGTCAAATGAATAAATAAAATCTTAAAAAAAAAAAGAAAGAAAGAAAAGAAGATGCCATGCACTGATTTTGAAGATAAAGGAAGGAGCCACAAGCCAAGGAACATGCTGGGCCTCTAGATGCTAGAAAAGACAAGGGAATGAATTATTTCTTGGAGACTCCAAAAAGAACTAGTCTTGCTGACTCTTGGTTTTAGTCCCATAAAATTCAGTCCAGATTGCTGATCTCCAGAACTGTAAAAGAATAAGTTGGTGCTGTATTAAGTCACTAATTTGAGGTAGTTTATTATAGGAACAATAGAAAATGAATACACTATTTATGATTGTTCAAATCCAGAAGTCTCACAGACAGGTTATGTCTTATAAATACAGCATAATATATTGGTTAAGAACAAGGACTCGAGAGCCCTAATACCTGGATGTGAACCCAAGCTGCAACACTCGCTATTCATGAGACTTTGTGTAGTTTTATGACCTCTCTGTACCTCACTTTCTCACCTATAAAATGATGATAGTAGTATTTACAGTACAGACGTTTTACAAAGAGCTAATATTTGTAAAATGTTAGTAGAGTTTTTAAAAGATAACAAATGTTAAATAAACTGGGTTTAGAGGAAAACACTGAACTTAATGTTATAGTTATGCCATTTTATAGCTCAGTAAATGTGGACAAATCCTATAACTTCTATGAGAGCTTGTTTTATTAACTGACAGTAATACAGTACGTTGCAAGGCTGTTCTGAGCAACACAAAAGAAAATGTATGAAAAAGTTCCATCAGCTTCATTCATTTATTCATTCATTTAAAAATATTTAATGAACGTGTCAGCCACTCCTATGAGTCCTGAAACGTGGCGAGGACGATCACAGACATAATTTTTTTTTCCTTATAGAAATTTTATTCTAGTTTGGGAGACAGAAAATAAACAAGTACATGAATAAAGTAAATTCCAACATTAGTGAGTGTGCTATGAAGAAGGGGAGAAATGCAGGGCATCTCTGATGACCTGGATATTGAAATGAAGCTAATCCTACCAATATGTGAAAAGGCGGGTTTCGGCAGAGATGACTTTGGCGTCAGTTTTAGTGTTCAAAAAAAATCAAAAGACCAGTTTGGTTAAAGTGTAGTGAACAAGGGAGAGAATGGCAAAATATGAAATCAGAGAGTTAGACATGTCCCAAACTTGGAAGTTTATTCTGCTTGTAATGGGAAACCATGGAAGGGTTTTAATCATAGGTTCTGAGTTATATTTTTTAAAGTTTTGCTGTATGTGGTGTGGAGTATATTTGGGGCAAAGATGTGTTCTTTATTTTTAACAGGAGTCTATACTCCTCCATCATTCTTAGAGTGTATTTAGATACAACCCCAGAAATAGGTTAGGTAAATTTCTTATGGAGGAAAAAAGATTTATATCAATAACTATCTATCTCTTATCTATCTATCATCTATCTATCTATCATTTATCAAGATCTACTTTTCTATCTAGAACAAGCATAGACAAATTATAGCCTCTAGGCCAAATCTACTTGGTGCCTTTTTTGAACACAAAATTTTATTGGCATATGAATGCCAAATGAATATGCCCATTCATTTATATACTATATATGGCTGGCGTTGTGGAATAGTTATAACAGTGACTATATAACCTTCAAAGCCCCAAATATTTACCATCTATCCATTTGCAGAAAAAAAGTTGCCAGCCCCTGATCATATATTTTGTTCGTTTGTACCTAGATTCTGGTTTCCCACAAGATGTAAGTCATCACTTGTTTTGGTCTAGCCTCCTGGCCTACCTTCTCCTTGTTGCTCAGTTACTGCCAAACCTGGCTTCCGTATTCCTTCATCTTTCTTGCCAGTGGCTCTGTTTTAGTTTCCATACTTTGACCTTTTTGGGTGGTTGATATCCACATTCTAGCTTTGTCTGGTGATTCCTCTGACATAGTCTAATTAACGGTTTGCCCCGGAACAATATATATTGAATTACATATGCAAACACAGTGGGATTCCATTCTGCCTTTTAACTTCATGGATTTTCAATATTTGAGTAGGTTCAAAATGCAAATAAAGTATTTTCTTTCTCCCCCCTTCATTTTCTCCTATATATAAGCCCTTTAACATTTACATTGAGGATAAGGAAATCACATTGCTGGCAAGCTAAAGAAGAGATCTCTTTTATTGGCAGCCAGAGCATAACATGCTCTCCGAAAGAATAACTGTTTCCTGGTCCCTTCCCTGATATTTCCCACATCTTCTTTTCACGTCCCTAATTTTAAATAATCGACATCATGATTTCCCTTTGTTCTGTTATCAATCATTCTGCTGCATGGTTATGAAAGAATAGATGTGTTACTTAATTTTTCTGAATCTTAGTTTCCTCTGTCACAAAATGAGTAAAATCAAATTGTCTCTAAAATTCCTTTTGACTCACACATTCTCTAATATATTTCTAAGTCCTTCTAAAATTATGCCTTTACAAAAAAAAAATGATCCTTGAGCAAATCCATAGTGAATATTAAATTAGCTTACTTCTTTTCCAAGCTCCTGGGCAAGATAAAATGCCTGCACCACCCTCTCATGCCGGTGACACAAAGCTGCTGTTTTCAGTGGTTCGTTGTTGACTATAGATTCACTGTCTTGATCTCTGGCTAGTTCTGTTAAGCACACGCGCTCAGACCTAGCTGGAATCACATCTCATGATTGTGATTCTTTCAGAAATGAAAAATGTTCGCACCCTGAAACAGCTCCTTTTTCTTTCTGACAGAACAGCTAGGTCTCTGTAAATTCAGGAAGTTATCGAGTGTGCCTGCCAAGAGGTAGGGGATTTTGAAAATATTCTAAGTCAGATAATATTTTCTCACAAATACGGAAAATAAAATCCTTAGTTTATATAATACGTTGTCTAGAAAGGTAAAGGAAAAATAGATCCAAATGAAAAAGTGGCCTTAAGAAAATCAAAACAACACCGAAGCAGCCTTTCAGATGCACTGGATTCATCTTTCTACTTTGTCATAGATTTCTTTAATCAGATGAATGTAACAAGTTGATTAGGCTTTACAAGCTTTAAGAAAAGTCAGAACCACTTATACTGAAAAATAGGACTCAGGATGTAAATTATTCACAGTTCATTAGACTAAGACAAGCATTTCTCAAACATTTCTCTATGCTTGAGAAAAGCGACATATTGAACTCTATTTTACTGTGAGGCTCAAAATGGCAATTAACAGTCTTAAGCTGCATATAAAACCCAATATGAACCACATTTACAAGAAAATTGTGTGAGAATCAAATTATGTTATCTTTGGTTTAAAGAACTAAGAAATAATTGCCAATAAGTATTCATGTATAGGACCAATTTTTTTGAAACAAGTTATTTTAATTACTACTAGTGTCAGGAGTACGTGAGGGTGATTTTATTAGATTTAATGTGTTTAGTGAAGCTGCCTGACTGTAGCTGCTATTCTTGACAAGACATTAGAATTTATTTTATACTTGCATTGATCATTGCAGACCAATGCTATAATAAAGCTATGTTTTATTTTAAGTTTATCTCTCATGTTGCAGTTCTTTTAAAAACTTCGGCTAAAAAACCAGAGCTGAATGATGAATTGCATAGTATTATTTTTACAAGCTACAGAACATCTACTGATACTAGTAAGAAGCAGATAAATGGACTTAAAGACTGTGAACTTCTCCCTGTATTTGTATTAGATAATGCCTGCTTGCGTTAGTTCGCTTGATGAAGAGTCTCCCTGTTGCTTCTGTACATACTGTCTGCTTCGGCACGGCTTCCAGTCATTCGAAACTTCCTGATCCTTGAAGAACACTTCTCCCACCCCCAAAAGGCCCCACCCCTACGTGGCAAACAAACAAAAAATATTTCAAAGGAAAATGAAACAAAACCCAAAGTGTACATGAAGCTACAGAAAGCAAACAAAAGAAACTGGAGACTCTTTTTCATCATATGCTAAGTTCTCTGGAAATTCACCCAGGAAGAAACCATCATTCTTTGTGGAGAGCAGATTGAAAATCCAGTATATCTGAGGTTGACATACGTGGGCTTCTTTTCACCCCATCTTAAAGTTAACTGCTTTCTCACTCAGGGTTATTTTCTCTTTTCAGTCCTTATAAATTTTCTTCACTCTGAACACCTAAAGGCTTGGCAAACATGTCTAGATTAATGTATTTACTTGCAGCTCGGAAGAGAGCAAAACTCAGAGGAGAATATATCTCAATGTTTATATTAACATCATGTGATATAAATTAACACTTTATAAGGTTTCCATTGACTATTAATTTGCAGTTATTCTACAATGAAAGAGCTTTCGGATGGTCTGGGGAAAAAGTCAGAACCTGAAATAGAAGTGAACTGTAGTTATAAAAATAAATCTTGAGAAAGAAGAGAAGAGAAAGAAGAGGAATGTTCTAATCTTACCTTCATCATAATCTTATTAGCATTTCTAGTGAGTAGTTCAAGTATCAGTCTATAGTCTTATGACTCTGTCTCATAAATATGTCAAGAGCAAAGTATAGTTATTTTAATAGTCTGTGTTGGTGGACCATCATGGATTTAATTAAGAGACAACTAGTGTATGAAATATGACACAAAAGCACAAGACTTAATGGAGAAATGTTTTACTGCAGATTTAAATCAGGGCCACAGACTTAATGATGATCCAGGCTCAGAAATCCTACTTAAATTTAATTAATGCAGACTAGTGCAGGCCTGTTCATATAGGAGAAAAAAACACAGGCATAAAAAACATTAGTGATTTAAGATTCTCAAAGTACACTGCCTTATTTATAAGGTTATGTGAACATGGGTTATTAATAGCTTATTGTTTTGAATTTTATTATATGAGATATTTAGAATGTAAGCTGTATAAAAGTCTTTTAAAACATTATTTCTAGCCTTTTCATTTTTTGTGATGAAGCGCCACCTCCTTTACTTCTTAGCAAAAATGCCAAAAAACACAGAATGCAATGTTAGCCATTTTGATCAGATAATGACTGAAGGAAATAGGATTTGATTCTCTGTCCTCTCACAGGAGCATAGGTGTCATTTCTTTAGCTTACCCTCATATATGATCATGAACAGAGGATGGACTAAATGGTAGATGATCTTCATATCTCACCAAGCAGTCCCTGTTTTTTACATTAAAACACTGAGTTGAAAAATCTGACATCTGTTTTATCCATAACTTTACTATTATCCCAGGGAGAAACCATCACCAAAAAACATTATAAATCTATTGAAAAGATAACAATCCTTATTATTCTTAAGGACTTAACTTATGAGGTATAGCTTCATGACATTTACTTTTTCTTAGCGAACTTACACTAAGCCATACCCAGAATTACTTATTTCTGTTCTTGAGTCAGGTTTATATTTTATGTTCTGTTTTTGATTTTTAATGCCTCTCAAACATGTCTTATTTTTAAGAATATCTTAAAAATAATTTTAAGGGACTCTGCGAAAATGATTGTAAGTTCTTTATGAAGTCTTTGTAATTGGTGGCATCCAGATTTGGAAATTGGTGCATGTTCAAGTTGTCTCAGCATTTCCCTAGCATTTCTTTTGTCAGTGACCCTTTCTGAAGAATCTGTATAATGCTCAGTGAACCAAATTGTCTCTTCCTTAATTCAGAACATTAGCCATTAAGGTATTTATTTCATGTCTCTATTCATTAGAAGTATATATCTTACCTTTTGCTAATCTCATCATTTCTTTAATATATCTGGGGGGAAAAGTTCTCATTCACTTTATGAATTTCTACAAGTAATTCATTGTGCTTTATGTCTTTGCTTATTTATTTGTACACCTTAGTTGAAATAACCTATCCTCAATTAAGTTTCGTTTCTGGTACACTGTTCTTTTTGAGGAAAGAATGGGTTATTTCTTCTTTTTCTTTTTTAAAATTTATTGTTGGCATATGCTTCTTTAGGGTATGTTTTACAATTTGCATAAAGGAACATTCTAGTTTGTTTGTTTGTTTGTTTAAAGATTTTATTTATTTATTTGACAGAGAGACAGCCAGCGAGAGAGGGAACACAAGCAGGGGGAGTGGGAGAGGAAGAAGCAGGCTCTCAGCGGAGGAGCCTGATGCAGGGCTCGATCCCAGAGCGCTGGGATCACGCCCTGAGCCAAAGGCAGATGCTTAAAGACTGTGCCACCCAGGCGCCCCCTGTTTTATTTTTTTAAATAAAAAAGACGATCTTAGGTGATTTTATAAGTCATAATCCATATTCAAACCTTTAGCATTCATTTGTCTCATCTTGAGTACTTCTAAGATCCAAATGCCACCAGATATGTCAAGTTTTCACTGTTGATTTGAGCAGCTTTTTGAGATTTTGATTAGGATAACCTTTAAGAGGTTGGTTGTTTTATAAAGCAGTTAAAAAAATAATCATAGTTTGTACTAACCTTTTATTACTTTAAAGAATAGTCACTGCAGTGGGACTTTAATAATTAGAGAGCAAGTTTTTAGCAGAACTCACCTTCCTGGCATGAAACAACGAGAAACCAATTATTCTGCATCATTAGATATCTAATCAAAGCTATAAAATAATAGAGTGAGTTTAGATGAATATTTTTAAGTAATCTAAACATTTATGAGACAAATATCAATGGTTGCAATTCAGATAGAAAAACATATATATAAAAGGAATTTTAAAGTATGTTTTACAATGCAGTGATCAAAAGTATAGTAAATCTCCTCTGGTGTAACCCTGTTATAGAAAATATTCAAGCTATGGGTTTCTAACATGTTTGTATGAGATCTATTTTTCATCTGTCATTTGGGTAAATTATCTAAAAGTTCATTGTACCTTTATTTCATTTCTTCATTTTTTTTCCTTTTTTGTATGTATCATTAAAGCAAATCCTAAAGTCACTTAAAATGACCAAAATCTATTCCATATGAAAATGTTTGACTAAATCTATATCACTACAACTTATTTTATAGTACACGCCAAAAGAAAAAAAAAAGGCTTAATGGGATGAATTTAAGTATGAATGCCACAGATTTTAAGATTGTCTTCCTTATTTGGAGAAGAATTCTGTTTCCTACAACATACTAGACTAAAACTACATACTATAAAACATTTAAACATGCTAGATAAAATATAATACATCCTTTTAAATGAATGTATGAAATTGTAAGAAATTAAGTGAAATCATTTGATCATTTGTGGCCAGCAACAAACTGGGAGGAGAAACTCCTGGAGGTAAACCAGTGCTGAAGCTACTGAATACGCACAGGGTGTACAGTCCCTGATAGTCATGGTCTTGTTATTCAGTGCTGCTTCCCAAACCAGCAGTATTGGCATCACCTGGGTGCTTATTGGAAGTGCACAGTCTTGGGCTCCACCACAGACCTGTTTACTGAGACTTTATCTTTTAACAAAATACCCAAGTGATCTGTGTACATACTAAATTTGAGAAGTAAACTTTGAGAAGTCTAAACCACAGTTTCAATTAATGTGTATGGCCATGTAACAAAAGACAAAGCCCTGAGATTTCACAGTGTTCCCACCAATAAAACTAGGGCTTAGGAAAGGCTATACCTCAGGAAAGGATAAACTGGGGTGGTGGGAGATCTTCTCTCCTCAGGGGTAGACATCTAGAGAGCTTATCGCTCTGAGCTTTGGTTCTGAGAGGAAAAGAAGAAAAAGTATGTCCATGAGAAGCCAAAGCCTTAAGTAGGCCCCTTTGTGGTTTAAAAGTTTGAAACCTTTTTAATTTTGCAATTTGAATAATCACAGTTGAGAATTTTATTAAAGTCCACAAAGGTTGGTAGTGCCTCAAGTTATCTGGCAAAAGGGAACAGAAATCATTTAACACCTGAAACTGAAATAAGATTGTATGTCAACTATGCTCAGATAAAAAAAAGCTTTAAAAATAATAATTTGGGGGCGCCTGGGTGGTGCAGTCGTTAAGCGTCTGCCCTCGGCTCAGGGTGTGATCCTGGCGTTCTGGGATCAAGCCCCACATCAGGCTCCTCTGCTGGGAGCCTTCTTCTTCCTCTCCCACTCCCCCTGCTTGTGTTCCCTCTCTCACTGGCTGTCTCTCTCTGTCAAATAAATAAATAAAATCTTTTAAAAAATAATATAATAATAATTTGTTTAAGAAAATAAGGAATGAATAAAAAGTATGAATAAGCTCCAAGAGACTATCAAAATAACCAGGTAAATTTAAAGGGGGAAAAAAATCAAACGCAACTTCTAAAAATGGAAAATATCATAATTAAAATTAAAAACTCAAAGGAAGAACTAAAGAACAGGTTGGACATTATGAAAGAGTAAATTAGTGAACTAGAAAGTAGATATGAAGAAATTACACAAAATTGTGGCCTGAGAGACAAAGTGATGGGTAAGATGAAATTAAGCATAAGAGACATGAGGGAAGGTATGAGGCATCAGATTTCCAGAGATGATAATGGAACAAATGGGAGAGACCTGTAGCTGGGGGGGGGGGGGGGGGGTGTGGTAGAAGGGGATCTAGAATTGATTAAATCTAGCAATCTTCAGATTTAGTAAGCAAAGAAATCCCAAACAACAATAAAAAAAAAAAAACTCATGTATATATAGTCAAAATATAGATTAACAAAGAAAACATAAGCAGACAAAAAGACAAATTATGTAAAAAAGAACAATGATACCAATAGTTGGTAGAACTAGAAGTAGAAAACAGTGAAACAGTATCTTCAAAGTACTCTAAAAGAAAACAATATTCAACTTACAATGGTATACTGAGTGAAATAAAGACATTTTCAGATAGCTTTTCTCTTCTTAACCAAAGACTACCACTAAAGAGCTTATAAAAAAAGTCCTTCAATAAATGAGAAAAAAAGAGAAAATATGAAATAGAAAAAGAAAATGATAGGAATGAACCAATCTATATTAGTGATTAAAATAAATAAACTTAATGTTCCATTAAGAAAGCATGGCTTCAGAAACAAATCAGCCAATTGGGGGTTGTAAAATTCAAATTCACACGTACAACATAAGAAAAAAGAACAATTTAAAAAAGATACTAGGAAAACAGTATTGCAAAGGTGATATAGTAATTTTTAATAGTACATATTTTTCTCTAGGGTAAAAAGCATTTCTAGTTAAACTGGTAAAGTTTCCGTTTATCAGATGCATATAATAATTCTATTCATAGGTATCTATTAACATTATTTTTTAATCTGTAAAGCAAAAATTGACAGAAGGAGGAGAAATTGATAAATTCCAAAAAGATGTTAATGTCTAGAAGATTTGAGCAACACAATTAATAATCTTAATCTAGAATTTATTCATTTAATAAATATTCATTGAGTACCTATTAAGGACTAAACACAGTTTAACACACCTGCAGCATGGAATAAAACAGAAAAAAAGAAAATGTAGTCCTTATGGAAATTACTTATATAAAGATATTGGACACCGAACTCAACAAATGTTGAATATACCTTATTTTCAAATATAGGGAGTGTTTACCCAAATTGAGCAAATAAGTCTCCAAAATTTCAAAGAGTTAGTATCATACAAATCAGGTTTTTGTTTTGTTTTTTACCAAAATGCAATTAAGTTGGAAATTAATAACAAAGAGAACTACAAAACTATGCATTTCAAAATTAAAAACACATGTTCAAAAATATTATAATGAAATATGACAGAACAAAAGAAAACTGCTCTAAGAAATTAGGACTACTAATTAAAAAGAAAAGAGCAAACAAAAATGCTTTCTTGCACAGCAGCAATTCCTAGAAGAAAACTGTAACCTTAAATACTCTTATTAGAAAAGAGTTAGATTAGGGGCGCCTGGGTGGCACAGCGGTTAAGCGTCTGCCTTCGGCTCAGGGCGTGATCCCGGCGTTATGGGATCGAGCCCCACATCAGGCTCCTCCGCTGTGAGCCTGCTTCTTCCTCTCCCACTCCCCCTGCTTGTGTTCCCTCTCTCGCTAGCTGTCTCTCTCTCTGTCAAATAAATAAGTAAAATCTTTAAAAAAAAAAAAAAAAAGAAAAGAAAGAAAAGAGTTAGATTAATAAGCCAAGCATGCACTTAAAAAGTTCGAAAAAGAAGGAAAAAATCACTAGCTTAGAAAAGAAATTAATAAGTAGCAGAAATTAATGTGATTAAAAGCCAAAGATATAATAGAGATGATCAACAATGGGAAAATTTGACAAAGTATCTAAAGACTGACTAATGAAACGAGACTTCTGGCACAACTGGTCAAAAATAAAAAAATGTAGAAATAGTAATAAGGAATAAAGTGTTCATAATAGACTTTAAACTGAGATAAAATATTAAGAAGAAAATGTTTTACTTGACAAATAATTTTATGAGATAAAATGTAAGAATTCCTGGAAAAATACAATTTGCTAAAACTGACTCAAGAAGAAATGAAAAAGTGTTGATTTTCATAACCATAAAAAAAGACCACTGCATTGGTAAGTGAATTTTTTAAATTGAGGTATAATTGACGTACAATATTATATTAGACTTAGGTGTACAGCATAGCAATTTGACATCTTTATATATTGCAAAATGGGCACCACAATAAGTCTGGCTACCATCTGTCACCTTACAAAGTTAATACGATATTGTTGACTGTATTCCTTATGCTGTACATTATCCCCAGGACTAATTTTGGAAGTTTGTACTTTTTTTTTTAAGATTAATTTATTTATTTGAAAGAGACAGAGGGAGGGGAGGGCCCAAGGGAGAGGGAGAGAGAGAATCTCAAGCCAACTTCCTACTGAGTGTAGAGCCCAGTGCGGGACTCGATCATGACCTGAGCTGAAATCAAGAGTTGGGTGCTTAACCTACTGAGCCACCCTGGTGCACCAGAAGTTTGTACTTCTTAATCCCCTTTACCCATTTTGCCTCCCTCTATCCCCTTCCCCTGACAATCACCAGTCTGTTCTCTATGTAAGTCTGTTTTTTGTTTTGTTTTGTTTGCTTTGTTTTTTAGATTCCACATATAAGTAAAATAATATGGTATTTATCTTTCTCTGCCTGACTTATTTCACTTAACATACACAGTCAAGGTCCATCCATGTAGTTGCAAATGGCGAGAGTTCCTTCTTTTTAATGGTTGAGTAGTATTCCAGTGTGTGTGTGTGTGTGTGTGTGTGTGTGTGTGTGTGTGTGTGTGTGTGTGTACATATATATCACATCTTTATCCATTCATCCATCTATGGACACTTAGGTTATTTCCATATCTTGGCTATTGTAAATAATGCATGAACATAGGGATGCATATATCTTTTCATATTATTGTTTTCATTTTCTTTGGTTAGATACCCAGTAATGGAATTGTTGGATCATATGGTAGCTCTATTTTTAACTATATGAGGAAACTTCATAGTGTTTTCCATAGTAGCTACACAAATTTACATTCCCACCAAGAGTGCATGAGGATTCCCTTTTCTTCATATCCTCACCAAAACTTATTTGTCTTTTTGATAATAGCCATTCTGATAGGTGTAAGGTGATAATTCACTGTGGTTTTGATTTGCATTTCCCTAATGCCTAGTGATATTGAACATCTTTTATGTACCTGTTGGCCATCTGTTATGTCTTTTTTGGAAAAATGTCTATTCAGATTCTCTGCCCATTTTTTAACTGATCACTTTTGGTTTTGGTTTTGTGTTTTTGTAATTGAGTTGTATGAGTTCTTTATATATTTTAGATAGTAACCACTTATGAGATATATGAATTGCAAATATCTTATCCCATTCAGTAGATTGTCTTCTTGTTTTGTCGATGGTTTCCTAAGCTGTGCAGATGCTTTTTAGTTCGATGTAGTCCCAACTATTTAGTTTTGCTCTATTTCCCTTGCCTTTGAGTCATATCCCAAAAAAACCTCACCAAGACTGATGTCAAGGAGCTTACCACCTATGTTTTCTTCTAGGATTTTTATGGTTTCAGGTCTGTGAACTCCTTTTTTTTTTTTTTTTTACAGATTTTATTTATTTGACAGAGAGAGAGTACAAGCAGGGAGAGGGGCAGGTTGAGGGAGAGGGAGAAGCAGACTCCCCACTTAGTGGGGAGCAGATGTGGGGCTTGATCTCAGGATCCTGGGATCATGACCTGAGCTAAAGGCAAACACATAACCGACTGAGCCATCCAGACACCCCTGTGAAGTCTAATCAATTTTGAGTTAATGTTTGTATATAGTGTAATGTAGTGGTCCAGTTTCATTTTTTCATGTAGCTGTCCAGTTTTCCCAACACCACGTATTGAAGAGACTGTAATTTCCCTATTGTATATTCTTGTCTCCTTTGTTGTCAGTTAACAACAATTAACAGTCAACAGTTAATATGTCCGTTGACCATATATACATGGGTTTATTTCTGGGCTCTCTATTCTATTCTATTGATCTAAGTCCCTGTTTTTATGCCAATGCCATACTATTTTAATGATATAGTTTCATAGTATAGTTTAAAATAAGAGAAAATGATGCTACCAGCTTTGTTCTTTGTCAATGTTATTTGGCTATTTGAGATCTTTTGTTCTATACCAATTTTAGAATTTGTCCTATTTCTGTGAAAATGTCTTTTGAATTTTGATAGGGATTGCATGGAATCTGTAGATTGTTTTTGGTAATATGGACATTTTAATACTAATTCTTCCAGTCCATGAGCACATAATATTCTTCCTTTTACTTGTATTTTCAATTTTTTTCCCATCATTTTTTTTCATCTACAGTTTTCAGTGTACAGGTCTTTCACCTCTTTAGTTAATTTCATTCTCTATGATGCAGTTGTGGATGGGATTGTTTTGCTGATTTCTCTTTCTGAAGTTTCACTATTAGTGTATAGAAATACAACAGATTTTGTACACTAATTTTGTATACTAATATGAATTTTGCAAATTTCTTGAATTTATTATTAGTTCTAACAGGTTTTTGTGGAATCTTTAGGGTTTTCCATATATATAGTGTCATGTCATCTGCAAATAGTGACAATTTTACTTATTTCTTTCCATTTTGGATGCCTTTTATTCCTTTTTTTGTCTAATTGCTCTGGCTAGGGTTTACAATGTAATGTGAAATAAAAATGGCAAGAGAGGGCATCCATATCTTGTTCCTGATTTTAGAAGAAAAGCTTTCAGCTTTTCACCATTCAGTGTGATATTACTGTGGCATTGATTGTGTTTAGGTATATTTCCTCTATATCCAGTTTGTTGAGAATTTTTAAAATGCTTTTTTTCTGTTTCTATGAGATGACCATATGATTTTTACCTTTCATTTTGTTAATGTGGTGTATCACATTGATTGATTTGCTGATGTTGAGCCATCCTTGCATTCCTAGGATAAATCCCAGTTGATCATAGTATACACTCTTTTTAATGTATTGTTGAATTGATTTGCCAATATTTTGTTGAGGATTTCTGTTATGTGTTCATCAGGAATATTGGCTTGTAATTTTCTTTTTTCGTGGTGTCCTTGTCTGGTTTTAGTATCAGGGTAATGCTGGCCTTGTAAAATGAGTTTAGAAGCTTTCTCTCCTCTTCAGTTTTTTGGAAGTTTAAGAAGGATGGGTATTAAGTCTTCTTTGAGTGTTTAGTAGAATTCATCAGTGAAGCTATCTGGTCTTGGATTGTTATGATGGTAAATGAAAAAAAAATTAGGAAATTAAATAGGCTTAGAGGGAAAATGCAAATAAAATATGTATGTGCATAAATACTGAATTTCATGAAAATCTTAACAGCAAAAATTACTAAGGAGTCTAATATTAAGCTATCTGTTACTGAGATTAGCCTTTTACTTTCTTTATCTTATTTACCTCTGTACCTCGTTGAATCCTCACCATAACTCAGGGCCAGCCCTGACAACAGAGGATTGGTAGTGCTTGATAAAACACTTTCAACAATGATGAAATCAGAAAATAATGTTGAATCTTCACCAAAGGCGGGAGAGTCATCTTTCTCATCTGCCATAAAGTGATGAGAAATTAATATTTCCATTTAGCAAAGAGGAATATTAACAAATAAATAAATAATTCAGCTTCCTGTAATCAAGTTAAAACATTAATTAAAATTATTTGTCACCTTCAAAGTGACCAAAATTTTTTAAAGTAATAAAATCCAATGTCGACAGGGTCCTAGAAACAGATTTTTTCCTACACTGATTAGGGCATTTAATTGTAAAACATTTTAGGTGGCAATCTTAAAAATGCTTGAATGTATTTGTATTTTGAGCTAGTAATTCTACTTCTAGAAATGTATGCTAAGGAAATAATAAAAAATGTGAGCAAAGATTAAAGCATTATATATATATAATATACATAATAAATATGTATATATATGATCTAAATACAAGAATTTTCCCCAACATTGTATAATATCCACCCATTGAAAATAGCCTAAAAGTCCAAAAATATGCTACAAATGATTAAAAATTATTACATATATTTATTTCAGTGCTATTTCAATTTATTTCAATGTTTTAAAGAAAATTAATATACAAAAATTATTAATGATTTCAAATGAAGTTCAAAGGGAAGTTAAAAATATGTATTTTATAATACTTTTTTGTAAATATGTGTAAATATAAGATATATATAAAATATATTACATATATAAGATAAGATAAGATAGATATAAAGGAGGTGTATAAATATGTCATCTATTGTGGAATAATGGGAGAAATTTATTGCTTATTTAAAATTTTTTTTGAAGTTTTCAATAATAAGCGTATATGATTTTTAGAATTAGGGAAAAAAATCACAAGAGTTAAAAAAAAAGATTGAGATAAGCCAGTTTGTTTTAAGGAAGATTAAAGCCCTGTGAAATCAATTGTTATAATAGACAATGAAAATTGTTATAGGTTGAAATAAGTGAGGAGACTATTCATAGGGCAAAGATCCAAACCATCCAAACCACTGCATCTCTTTTCAGAATTTTATTGGGGAACAAAAAGTGACACTGTTTAGAATCAGTATGCAAATTCCAAACACGAACAACAGGGTACATGAGTGTATAGAAATTATGGCCATGTCCATGTAATATGAATATTTTCAAATTATAGTCAATTTTCTGTTCCAAACCACTGTGGAGCTTAGCTCTGGAAAGCTACATTAGATTCTCACTTAAGTCAAGCACTGTGCTCACTACTGGAAACCTGTGAGGTCCTTGCCTTCAAGAAGCTCCCTGTTCAGACTCCTGGGTGACTCAGTCAGTTGAGCATCCACCTTTGCTCAGGTCATGATCCCAGCGTGCTGGGATCAAGTCCTGCATCAGGCTCGCTTCTCCTTCTGCCTGCCACTCCCCCTGCTGTGCTCTTTCTCTCTCTCTCTAACAAATAAATAAATAAAATCTTAAAAAAAAAAAAAAGCTCCCTGTTAGAGATGGCATGAGAGTATAGTGTTTCTAAAAGTGTGGTCCATTGCCAGCCTCATCAGAATCACATGGGTGGTGCTTCTTAAAAATGTAAGGCCTCAGTATATTAACTATGCTAGAATTAAAATTTTTTAAAATAATAAGAATGAAAAAAGATGCAAGACCTCACTCCATAGAGTTGCTGTTTGGGACAGGAACCCGCATTCACAAGACTTTCTTTAGATGCTTCTTATGTATACTGATATTTGAGAACTACTTGTGTGGAGAAAATCTATGAGCTTTTCAAATCAATTAGATCCAGATTTGAATCTTTACTTCTTCTTTATATACTATCTTTTTATAATACAACTTAGATTCTGCCACCAACACCAAACTAAAACTATGTAGAGATAATTATTGATCTTAGCTCTCATTTATCTTTCCTTGATTTTCTTGACTTTACTTTCGTTCTTATAATTCTCCTTTTCTTTTGACTTCTGAAACCAAACACCATTCATAGTTTTCCTCTTGTCTCATTGATCATACCTTCTCTTTCTTTGTTATTTATTAATTAAGAATGAGTATAAATTAATTAACTCATGAGCCTGGGTATCTTCATTTGTTAAAAAACACCACCAACAACAATAATATTGTCTCATAGATTTTTTGAAGTTTAAATGAGATAACGTACATCAAAAGCTGTGCCTGTCACACAGCTGAGAATCAATAAATGTTAGCTCGTGTTATAATAAGAGCTATGGTAGAGATAAACACAAGATGCTATTAGAACCCTTGGGAAAACTGGCAGTAAAATTATAAAAGAATTGGTCCATGGCCTTGTGAGTGATGTCACCTGTTAGCTGGTTGAGTCTTAAATAAGTAAAAGTCAGGCAAGAGAAAGACTTCTACAAATCAAACTGGTTTAATATTTTTACTAAATTGACCAACTAATTTAATTAAATAATTGGTTGATTTTCAGAAACAATTAGTTGATCCAGTTAAGTCATTTGACTGAATAATCCACATTTTTTTCATGTAAAAATACTACATTTGTTTTCTCTTGATTTAGATTTTTAGATTTAGATTCATGGAGTCACTTTCCTGTGAAAAGAAAATGATATGAACTGTAATATTACATTTAACTGAATATAAAAATAGCTGTTTTAAACAACTGAATACATTAAATTGGTGTAGATGGAAAATAATGGAAATTGCTTTACAAAGAACACTTTATCTCAAACCATTATCAGCTACTGGAAGATTTCTTGAACTGCATTTTAAATAATAATCATACAAAGAATTGCAATAAAATGTTTATAGTGTTCTATACTCCTTTCTACATGAAATGGAGCAAAATATCTCCATTACCTTAGAAAATTCTGGAGAAATAATTTCCTCACTTAGTTTTCCTGTACAGCTGTGTGTGCTGATTTTCCAGTGATCTGTTAGCTTCTCTCCATGTGTTAATCCTACCCTTTGACAGCCATAGGCTAGGGGTCATTTTCTTATTACTACTTGGGATTATTTAGGATTCTTGAGATGTGTTTAGAAGCACAATGTATTTCAAATGAAGTTTAGCTTCTGTTACTTATACAAACAATCCAGATAATTTGGGAGAACCTACCATTTAAATCTTAGCCTAACGTGAGATTTGTATCATGCATTAATTAAGAGACTTAAAGTTGCTGGTACTATGAAATCCATCCTAAACTGATTCATACAAAACAGGGAATATTTTACTTCTCCTAACTGGGAAGTATCAAAATAACTCATTTCAGGTGAGTCTTGATCTGGCAGCTTAATTACTTTATGTTCTATTATACATGGAAAAAAACCCTGAGAGTTTTATGTATCTTAATACACCAAAAGATCCATAATAAACACCTACATAGATCATTTCTAAGAAAAATCACCAAATGGGATCCACAATCCCTCTAACCCTAATATTTTTTCTTCTGATTGGGAGAGGATACTATAATATCACAATCACTGGCTTTTACTGGAGACCTTCCCTGTGTTAGATTGACCGGTGTTCCCTAAGTAGAACAAAAATAGGTGCTTATCAGAATCCTGTCCAGTTGTAAAATCATTCATAATTAAAATACCTACTTTTTTTAGATTGTTCAATTCTAATACAACAATGGATCAATGCTTGTGGATATTAAGACTTAGAATTTTTGTAAATAGATTTTGCCATTCAGTTGCTCCAAGAAAGTTTGTAGAAAAAAACCCCCAAAAATCCTTTCCTGTTTGCTGAAACAGTTGTATAAACATTTATGGAAGAACCTTGGCTGTAGGTGTCAGCCATTTATTTTGATATCTATGCTCATTCACTTTAAGGCTATAATCCTCTTGGAAAGTGGAGGGTCCTATCTATGGGTAGGAGCTCAAAGTGCTGTAAGTAATAGCTAAATGTTTTTTGGATATTGTGTATATTAGGGAATAAAAAGAATGTGAACTTTTTACACAGTTTTCTGTTTTATTGTAAGAAGAGAATTATGGCATTTCCATTTTTGAAAATCCCATTTAAGCTGATATTAGTGGAAGAGTCAACAAACTCATTCTAAAATATGGAAGATTAAGACAAATACTCAGGTTAAACTTTGAAAAGTTAGTTTATTCAGTTAGCTTTCAAAAGCCTGGACACTCAATTCTATTAGATATTAAGGCATGACAGAAAGACAGGGTATTATGAACAGAATCATTCCAATACAGGGAGTAACAACTGGACAACATCAAGTGACACACCATTACTTCTGCTACATTCTATTCTTTACAAGTCCAGCCCATACTCAAGAAGAAGAGAAGTAAGCAACACGTCTTGAGGGGATGACTATATATTAATTTGTGGAGGTTTTTTTAAACCAAAAAAAAGGAAACACAAAGGAAAAGAATATGGAAAATGAGCAGTCAGTACACAGAAGGGAAAGCCATGTGGACTTAGAGGTAATGAAGAAGTGATCAAACTTAATCATCTGACAAATGCAAATTAAAAAAAGAAATATCATTTTACATGCATTGGAATGGCAAAAATTAGTAACTCAGGTGGTACTAAGTGCAGACAAGGAAGTGGGCAAAAAGAACTCTCATAAACACCTAATGTGATTGTAATCTAATTCAGACATTCTGGAAAAGAAAATGTCATAATTAAGTAACATTTCTGGAAGAACATATGTGCTCTTTATTCCAGAGACCTCATTCCTGGCTCATTCCTGGTTATGTATTTCAGAGAAATTCTCACAAAGTATGGAAATGGACGTGTATGAGGATGTTTAACCCATGTTACTTGTGCTGATAGAGAGTGGGAAGTAAAACTAGGTTTCATTGTGGTATACAGTGAACAGCAATGAGAAGAAACAAATTATATGTGCATGCATCAGAACATGTAATCCTCAGAAGAGAAAAAGTCTTTGGGTTAAAAATGTTGTAAAGCCTAAAACATTATACTACTTATTAGAAAATTAGAAAGATATATAAATATAAAATACTTCATGTTTTAAAAGGATATGTGCATATTTAGAATATATATCAAACTCATTATACTTGGGGCCTGTAGTTAATAAGAATGGTAATGTAAATCATGGAAGATGATAAAAAATAGAAGTTTTAGAGTATTTGTAAGAACCAATAGGAAAATTTGCAAAAACTGAGGAGCATGACTAAATAGATACTGGCCATCTGAGTGAAGCACACACACAAATAAGCTCATGTACACACATATGCACACACAAACTCACATCCATACACAAGCATAAAATAACTTAAGTATATGCATAAATACTGGAATTCATAAAAATCTTAGCTGTAGAAATTGCTAAGGAACAACTTTCAGTTATTTTTGTCTTTAGTTTGTGTTCTAATCTTTTTTCTAATTAGCATACTAAACTCACAAATGAAAACATATTCCTTTGAGGTCAAGTGTTCTTTTTAAAAATCTCACACTTTTGGGGCACCTGGGTGGCTCAGTAGATTAAGCAGCTGGCTTCATCTCAGGTCATGATCTCAGGGTCCTGGGATTGAGCCCCTATAGGGATACCTGATCAGCAAGGAACCTGCTTCTCCCTCTCCCTCTCCCTCTACCCCCCTGCGAACTCATGCAAGCACATGCTCTCTCTCTCTCAAACAAATAAATAAAATCCTTAAAATAAAAATAAAAATCTCCCACTTCCATGGGCTTTACCACCAGGCACCATACCAGATTCTCATAATGAAGATCTGAGAAAGGATCCCATTTTGGCTCTGTCAGAGGGAGGGAAAGAGTAGTCCTAGTCAAATATGTCCAGACCCTTCTCCATAACAAGGCTTATTCTCTAAGAGGAAGGAACTTATTGGAGCCTTATCCATGGGGGAAGAGCATCCCTCTCACTTCAATTCCCTGAAGTTTTCCTGTCTCCGCTCAAGAGGTGAGAAGAACAATACAAATAGAAAGAAACACTATGAAGGTCGCTGCCCGAAACACAAAAGGTTGAGATTTAATCAATCATAAGATTATAGATCATTCCTCTCCTCCACACCTTACCATCACATTAAGAGGGCTCCAGTATAATAATAGAGGATTACTCCCAGAAAATGCAAGAAAAACTCTTTGAGGGAGTGTTTAGAGAAAACAAAAGCTAAGAGGAGAGAGAAAATCAAAAATAATATAGGAATTTGAACACTCTGACACCTGTAGTTATAGCGGTCATTAAACAAAGCTCAACTTTTAGCCAGAGTAACATAAATCCTCACACTAGGAACCTATTTACCCTCCCTCCCCACACACACTATATATATACATATATTTCTTCTTCTTTATTAATTTATCCATCTATGGACACCTAGGGAGTTTATGTATCTTGCCTATTGTAAATAATGCTGCATTAAAACAGGGGTGCACAAATCTTTTCAAATTAGGGTTTTAGTTTTCTTTAGATAAGTACCCAGAAATGGAGTTGCGGAATCATATGCTGGTTCTATTTTTAATTTTTTAATTTCCATAGTGGCTGCACCAATTTACATTCCTATCAACAGTGCATGAGGCTTCCCTTTTCCCAACATCCTCACCAAAATTTGTTATCTATTGTCTCTTTGATAATAGCCATTCTGACAGGTGTGATGTGATATTTCATTATGATGTTTGATTTGTGTTTCCATGATGATTAGTAATGTTGAGCATCTTTTTATATGCCTCTTGGTCATCTGAATATCTTCTTTGGAAAAATGTCTATTCAGATTCTCTGACCATTTTTTAATTGGATTGTTTGTTGTGGTAGTTGTTGAATTTTGTGTGTTCTTTATATATTTTGGATATAAACCCCTTATCAGACGTATGATTGGTAAATATTTTTTTTCTATTCACTAGGTTGCCTTTTCATTGTTCATGGTTTCCTTCACTATGGAAAAGCTGTTTAGTTTGATGAAGTTCCACTTGTTTATTTTTGTTTTTGTTTCCTTTGTCTTAGGAGTCAGATCCAAAAAATAATTGCTAAGAGTAATGTCTAGGAGTTTACTGCTTATGTTTTCTTCTAGGAGTTTTATGCTTTCAAGTCTTAAATTCCTTAAGTCTTTAGTCAGTTTTGAGTTAACTTTTGTGTATGGTAGAAGATATTAGTCTAATTTCATTTTCTTGCATGTAGCTGTGAAGTTTTCCCAACATCATTTATTGAGGAGACTGTTCTTTCACTATTTTATATTCTGCCTCATTTGTCATAAATTAATTGACCATATATGCATGGGTTTATTTCTGGGCTCTCTATTCTGTTCCATTGGCCTTTGTGTCTGTCATCATGCCAATACCATACTGTTTTGGTTACTGTAGCTTTCAAATATAGTTTGAAATTAGAGAGCAGGATACATCCAGCTTTTTTTTTTTTTTTTCTGTCTCAAGATTCCTTTTGTGGTTCCATACAAATTTTAGGATTGTGAAAAATTCCATTGGAATTTTGGTAGGGATTTTTATTAATCTGGAGATGGCTTTAGGTAGTATGGACATTTTAACAATATCAATTTTTTAATCCAAGAACATGAAATTTCTTTATTTGTGTCTTCAATTTTTAAATTAATATCCATAGTTTTCAGTGTACAGGACTTTCACCTCCTTGATTAAACTCATTCATAGGTATTTGGTTCTTTTTGATGCTTTTGCAAATGTGATGGTTTTCTTAATTTTTCTTTCTGATAGTTCATCCTTAATGTATAGAAAAATAACAGTTTTTTTGCATGTTGATTTTGTACCCTGAAATTTCACTGAATTCATTTATTAGTTTAACAACTTTTTGATGGCATCTTTAGAGTTTTCTATATATAAACTCATGCCATCCACAAATAGTGACAGTTTACTTCTTCCTTTCCAATTGTGTACCTTTATTTCTTTTTCTTTTCTAATTGCTCTGGCTAGGACTTCCAGTACTGTGTTGGATAAAATTGGAGAAATTGAGCATCCTTGTCTTATTCCTGATCTTACAGGAAAGAATTTTATCTTTTCACTGTTGAGTATGATGTTAGCTGTGGGCTTGTCATAGATGGCCTTTACTATGTTGAGGCAAATTCTTTCTATACCCACTCAATTGATAATTTTTATCATAAATGGATGTTAAATTTTGTAAAATGCTTTCTCTGCATCTGTTGAAATGATTGTATGAATTTTATTCTTTATTTTGTTAATAGGATGTACCACACTGATTGCTTCGTAGATGTTGAACAATCCTTGCATCCCTGGAATAAATTACACTGTATCATGGTATATGATCTATGATCCTTTTAATGTGTTGTTAAATTTGATTTGCTATTATTTCATTGAGGAGTGTTGCATCAGTGTGCCTCAAGGATATTGGTCCATAATTTTCTTTTTTTGTGGTACCATTGTCTGGTTTTTGTATCAAAATAATGCTGGCCTTGTAAAATGAGTTGGCCTTGTAACATGTTGTCCAATTTGTTGGTGTGTATTTGTTGATAGTAGTTCTTATGTTCTTTTGTATTTCTGTGGTTTCAGTTGTAACTTCTTTTTCATTTCTGACTTTACTTGAGCCCTCTTTCTTTTTTTCGTAGTGAATCTAACTGAAGGTTTGTCGATTTCATTTGTTTTTTCAAAGAAACAGTTCTTAGTTTCATTTAACTTTTCTGTTGTTCTTTTGGTCTCCATTTCATTTATTTCTGATTTGATTTTTATTATTTCCTTCCTTTTACTAACTTTGGGTTTCATTTGTTCTTCTTTTTCTAGTTCGTCCAAGTGTAAATTTAGATTGTTCATTTGAGATTTGTCTTGTTTCTTGAGTTAGTCCTGTATCTCTATGAACTTATGTCTTAGAACTGCTTTTGCTGCATCATATAGGTTTTAGTATGTTGTATTTCCATTTTCATTTTGTCTGATGGTGTTTTTTGAGTTCTTCTTTGATTTCTTCATTGACCTATTGGTTTTTCTGTAGCATGTTGTTTAGTCTCCACATACATGTGATTTTTTTCAGTTTTCTTCTTGTATTGATTTCTAGTTTCATACCATTGTGGTTGGAGAAGATGTTTGATATGATTTCAGTATTTTTAAGTTATTGAGACTTGTTTTGTGTCCTAACATATGATATATCCTGAAGATGTCCTAAGTGTACTTGAGAAGAATTTGTATTCTTCTGGTTTTGGATGGTATGTCCTATATATATAAGTCCATGTTGTCTAATGAGTTGTTTAAAGCTCATGTTTTCTTTTTGATTTTCTGTCTGAATGATCTATCCACTGACATGAATCAGTATTGTCAATTTTTCCATTTAGGTCTATTAATATTTGCTTAATATGTTCAGGTGCTCCTATGTTGGGTGCATAAATATATGCAAATGCTCTACTTTCTTGTTGGATTGACCTTTTTTTTAATCATTATGTAATGCTCATTGTTGTCTTTTATTACAGTCTGCGCTTTAAAGTGTATTTTGCCTGGGTCACCTGGGTGGCACAGTTGGTTAAGTGTCTGACTCTTGGTTTTGGCTCAGGGTGGTGAGATCAAGCCACACATCTGGCTCCATGCTCAGCATGGAGTCTGCTTAAGATTCACTCTCCCTCTCTCCACCCCCTGCTCATGCTCTCTCTTTAGAAAAAAAAAAGTGTATTTTGCCTGATTAAAATATAGCTAATCTCACTTTCTTTTGATTTCTATTTTCATGAAACTTTTTTTCCATCCTTTCACTTTCAGACTGTGTGTGTCCTTACATCTGAAGTGAGTTTTTTCTAGGTAGCATATAGATGAGTCTTGTTTGTTTGTTTTTGTAAAGATTTATTTGTTTGTTTTAGAGAGAGACAGAGCACACCTATGTGCGAGTCAGGGGAGGAGCAAAGGGAGAGAATCCTAAGTAGACCTCCTACTGAGTTTGGACCCCCCCCAGGCAGGGCTCAATCCCACAACCCATGAGATTTCTACCTGAGCTGAAACCAAGGGCCAGATGCTCAACCAACTGAGCCACCCAAGTACACAAAGTCTTGGTTTTTTAATCCATTCAGCCAATTAATTTTTTTTAAGATTTTATTTATCTATTTGAGAGAGAGAAAGAGCACGAGCAGGGGAGAGGAGCAGAGGGAGAGGGAGAAACAGACTCCTTGTTGAGCAAGGAGCCTGCTGCGGAGCTCAGTCCCAGGACCCTGAGATCATGACCTGAGCAGAAGGCAGACACTTAACCAACTCGGCCACCCGGGTGCCCCGCGCTTAATGTCTTTGATTGCAGAATTTAAGCCATTTACATTTAAAGTAATTCTTGATAGGTGTGTACTTATTGCCATTTTGTTAATTGTTTTCTGGCTGCTTTAAAAGTTTTTCTCTGTTCTTTTCTTTTCTCTTGCTCTCTTCCCTTGAGATTTGATGGCTTTCTTTAGTGTTGTTTTTTTATTCCTTTCTTATTGGCTTGGGTGTATGGTTGCCATGAGGCTTCCATATAACAGCCTGTGTGTGTGTGTGTGTGTGTGTGTGTGTGTGTGTGTGTACAATTGATAAGCATGTTAAGTTTGACGACATTCTAAAACTATATTTTTACTCCTCCCTGTCCTACATCTTATGTTTTTAATGCCACATTTTACAACTTTTTATTTTGTGTATCTCTAACTATTGTAGCTGTTGTTCTTTTTACTACTTTTGCTTTTTAATGTTTACATTAGCTTTATAAGTAATTAGTCCACTACTATACTATAGTATAGTCCACTATACCTACTATATATTTACCTTTGCCAGTGAGATTTTATTTTTAACTTTTTTATATTTATTTATTTGTATTATTTTTTATTTATTTTTACAGTGAGATTTTTAATTTCATGTTTTCTTGTTACTAATTAGTGCCCTTTCTTTTCAGCTCAAAGAATTCCCTTTAACATTTCTCGTAGGTCAGTTTAGTGGTGATTAACTTTAGCTTTTGCTTTTTTGGAAAGCTCTTTATCTCTCCTTCAATTCTGAATGGTAACCTTGCCAGGTGGCATATTCTTGGTTGGAAGTTTTTGTTTGTTTATTCATTTGTTTGTTTTTCCTTTCAGCACTTTGATAATATCATGGCTACTTTCTTCTGGCCTGCAAAGTTTCTGCTGAAAAATCTGCTTATAGTCTTTTGGGGTTTCCCTTGTTTTGCTCTGGCTGCTTCTAAGATTCTCTCTATCTCTAACTTTTGGAATTTTATTTATAATGTGTTTGGTGTGGCTCTTTTTGAGTTCACCCTTTTTGTAACTCTCTGAGCTTCCTGGATCTGGATGTTTGTTTCCTTCCCCAGGTTAGGGAAGTTGTCAGCCATTATGTCTCCAAATAATTTTTTTACTTTTTTGTTTTCTCTCTTTTCTCCTTCTGGGATACCTACAATGCAAATGTTAATCCACTAGATGTTATCTCATAAGTCCCTTAAGCTATATTCATTTTTTTTTTTAATTATTTTTTCGTATTGCTTCTCTGTTTGGGTAAGTTCTACTGCTCTGACTTCTAATCACTTCTGCTTCATCAGGTCTGCTGTTGATCCTCTCTAGTGTATTTTTCACTTCAGTTGTATTCTGCAGCTCTGTGACTTCTGTTTAGAACTTTTAAAATACGTTCTGTCTCTTTGTTGAAGTTGGAGTTCATTCATTCCTCTCCTGAGTTTGTTGAGCTTTATCACCCTTGTTCTCTCTATCAGTAGATTACTTATCTCCATACCATTAAGGTCTTCTTCTGAGGTTTTGTCTTGTTCTTTTATTTGAAACATATTTCTTTGTTTCCTCATTTGCTTGACATCTGGTGTTTATTTCTTTTTTTTCTTCTTTTTAAAAATTTTTTAACTTAAATTCAATTTAATTAACATATAGTGTATTATTAGTTCCAGAGATAAAATTTAGAGATCCATCAGTTGCATATAACACCCAGTGCTCATTCCATCAAGTGCCCTCTTTAATGTCCATCACCCAGGTACTCCGTCCTCCCACCCACCTCCCCTCCAGCAACACTCAGTTTGTTTCCTATAATTAAGAGTCTCTTATGGTTTGTCTCCCTTCTTTTTTTGGTGAATAGAGGTATTAATTAATGGCATATTATCCCACTTTTACAAATACATTTATAACAAAAGAGTTTTTAAATTTTTATTTCAAATCACATATTTAATTATTTTTTTTATTACGTTATGTTAGTCACCATACAGTACTTCATTCGTTTTTGATGTAGTGTTCCATGATTCATTATTTGTGTATAACACCCAGTGCTCATTGCAATATGTGCCCTCCTTAATACCCATCACCATGCTAACCCATCCCCCCACCCCTCTCCCCTCTGAAACCCTCAGTTTGTTTCCTGGAGTCCATAGTCTCTTATGGTTCATATCCCCCTCTGATTCCCCCTACCCCCTTCATTTTTCCTTCCTTCTCCTGATGTCTTCCATGCTATTCCTTATGTTCCACATATAAGTGAAACAATATGACAATTGTCTTTCTCTGCTTGACTTATTTCACTTAACATAATCCTCTGGTGTTTGTTTCTATGTTTTAGGTAAAACAGCTACCTCTCTTAGTCTTGATGGAGTGGCTTTTTGCAGAAGATGAAACTTATCCTTCAACCTTGCCCTAGCTCTTAGTTTTCCCTCAAACATTTGTTATTGCCTGAGCAGCCTGATTTACTCTTGAAAGATCCAAGTTGTTGTGTGCCAAGACCTGTCAGTCATCCAAAGGAGGGCTCTCAGTCAGCACCATGTTTCAGGCTGATTGGAAGCCAGACCCTTGGGCAGCAGTTTTTAAAGTACATAAAATTGTGCAGTCCTATGGCATCCTAATTGTGAACCCTTCTGACTCCAGACAAAGTGATCTGGAGTTGTCCCATTGGTGACAGTTGCAAATATTGGGGCTCCAGACAAGTGTATAAGTTATTTTCTCAGAAGTCTTATCAAACTGTGGTAAAGACAAAGGAGAGGGCTAAAATGGCATCCCCCAGCCTATTCCCTGAGAGCTCCTCCTTAGCTTTTAGGTATGTGGCAGACTTGAAGCCTGTCCCTCAGGCTGAAGCTCTAGGTCAAGTAAATATGCCTTATTCACAGGAAGACTGTGGTTGTGTTTCAGTCTGCTGTCTGTGCCGTGTTCTGGGGTGGCCTGCTAAGAAATGTCTCTCAGATTGTTTCAGTTCTGTGGGGTCCAGAAACACAAACCTCACTGGCCACCAGAGCCAGGACTCAACGGGAATCCCTTGTAGAGAGTGCATGTCCCTGCCAGGTTTAGCAAGGAAGAGTGAGAATGCAGGGTCAGGGCACACCTGCAAATTTTAGAGAGGAATGGGAGAGTGCAGTGCCAGGGTGCCCCTGCCAGCTTAGTGAGGCAGTGGTGGAGTACCTGGCCAGGTGTGCTTGCTGGTTTTGACAAGTCAGCAGGAGGGCACAGTATTCTTCTTACTTTTAACTGATCTAAAAGATAACTGTTTAAACTAGTAACAGTAACAGTATGTTGCATAACAATAGGATATGGATAAATTAAATGAATGACAGCTATAAGAGATGGAGGGACAGATTGGATATACTCTGTTAAAAAATACCTACACTACACGTGAAGTGAAAGAGTGTTATTTAAAGCTGGATATTCCATGTGGTTATGGATTAGAGTTGTGGACATCAGAATGAATTCACATTTAGCTTACTGTAGATACAGATGGTTACATATAGAACTGTTTACAGATATGTGCATATACATGGTTTCTACACATGTATAAGCAAATATCTCTTTGTCTTTTTTTCAGCTGACAGGACACAGAAGTAATGACATTCCAGTAGCAGTAAAAATACCTAATGCCCAACTCTTAGTTTCTAATACTAATTTCCAAGGAAAGGACTCAGAGCTTCTTGGAAAAATAGTTGATTCTAAGGCTAGGGTAGGAAATATATGAAATTCATCTGATGCATCTGGTAGTGCCAGAAAGTACTGAAAACAAATGAACAAACAAATTCACAACAATGAGGATATATCAAAGGGATAAAGAGCCCATGAAAGAATTCTCAATGGCCAAAGCAGGAAAAAGTTAAGTAAATAAACAAATATATCAGATTATATCCCAAAGTATAAAATAAATACCCATGAGTTTATGTGCTAAAAATAAACAATTGAATAAATAAATAGTATTGTATTATATCCCAAAGTATAAAATAGATATCTATGAATCCTTACATTAAACATAAACGGTTGGATGAATAAATAAATAGGGGAAAAATAGACAAATCTCCCAGTATGTAGATACTCTGCTCTACAGAAAATAGAAATAACTCCCCACTCCTTAAGTGTGTGCTTCACACTGTCACTTGCTTCTAAAAAAGCCAGCATAGAAAAGGAAAAAAAAAAAAAAGAAGTGTCTTGGCAGTGGAGAAACCTGACAAACACTACCTTAGGCCAAGTGATCAAAGTTAATACCAACAGCGATAAGTCAAATTGATAGTATGTACCCTTGATATGATATAAGAACGGCACTTCACCTCTGTGATCTTTTTCCCCAAAACATGTTACCCATTCTAATCATGAGAAAAACATCAGACAGATCACAATTAAGCGACATTCTACAAAATACTTCACAGGTAATCTTCAAAACTGTCAAAGTCATCAAAAATAGGGAATGTCTAAGAAACTGTCACAACCAAGAGGTGTATAAGTAGACATGACTACTAAGTGTAATGTGTTATCCTGGATGGGATTCTGGGACAGAAAAAGAAGTTTAGAGAAAAACCAAGGAAACTGAATAAAATATTGACTTTAATTAATGAAAATTTACCAGTATTGGTTCATTAATTGTGATAAATAAACCATACAAATTTAAGGATTAATACTAAGGGAAACTGAGTGGGGGGTCTAGGGGATCTCTCCATAGTACTCTTGCCATAATTCTAAAATAAAAAGTTTTATTTAAAAATTAACCATTATTTCTATAATTTTTAAGTCATTTACTATTTTGAAACCTAGAATGATCAAAATACTAAAGAAAATTTTAATAGTTTAGGTTTTTTTACAGGAGATGAAAGGAAAATTTTTTTCAGAACTGGTTTACATGTAATAAAAGGTCTATAGTAGGTAGCTGAAGTTTTCTAGGTATTCACGGTGTGGTATACAGAGGGGAGAGAAGGGTAGCTGCAGGATGTGATGAAGCATAAGAAAAGAAAGTGAGAGAATATCAAGATAAAGGTTAAGAAATGAGAAATAGTACAGTGAAAACTTTACTGACTGGAGTTTGGAATTTGTGATGTGGCTGTATCAAAGATTAGGTGTGTGACTTTGTACAAGAAATGTCGCTTCATGGGCCTGAGATTTCTTGGCACCATAATCTTTATATCAAAGGACAAATGGGTGAGTCAGAGGAAATGCTACTAATAAAGCATTGAAGTAAATAGTAATGATTATAACATTAGCAGGACAACAGCTATGACATAAATACATATTATATGCTGGCTCATTACATGTATTCCCTCCTTTTATTTTCATACGTTTCCTTGTGAGAATGGTAGGTATTACTCTTCCCATGTTTTGATGGGAAAAATTGTTTAGAAAATACCCAAGTCACACAGTTAGCAAATGCAGAGCCAGATGAGATCTGTCTGGCTTCCAAATCTGAGCATTTTTTGTGATACTAGAAAGTCCATAAGAATGTAAAATATTAGGGCCCCAGATAGGAGTCAGATGCATGATGTCAGTGTTCACAGAGCAATAGTGTGGGTAATCTAGTCTGGTGGATCATCTACAATACATTTCTCCTTGACTGGTAATGCAGTGTGTTTAGGGTATCCATATTTGTGCCCCATTTATATAATTTATATTTTGTACAGATAAATGTTAAATTTTGTGTGCATTTTTTGAACATTCTTCAACTAATTATGCCAGATTGGAGAAGGCAACCCAGAAGTGTACTCACTTGCTTACAGGATAAAGATTTATACTTTATCATTTATTTATTTGCAAGTAGATAATTGAGAGGCTCTTGGTGTTAAATTGTTTGCACTCTGTTAAATGATTTGATGCTGATGGGCCCCAGATGTCCTGAAAATGTTCCCACACGACTGATGGCTCCCTCCATACACTCATTACTGCTTTAGCATGACTGAACATATTTACAAATTTTAGGTCACCATCTGTAAAGATGTTATGTTGTGTCTATTTCAAATAAAAAGTGTACTCTTATGTATTATGAATAATATGATGCCCTTTGAAAAATATAATAATAGAGTATAATGATCATCAGTGTATCTTCAAGTTTCAGCATAGGTGTGAGACAGATCTGCTGACGGTCCTAGATTTCTACTTATTAGTTGTGTGACTTTGAGCAAATCACACAACTCTGAGCCTCAGTTTTCTCATCTGAGAAACAGGAAAAATAATACCTCTCCAGGTTGTTACAAGAATTATGTCAAGGACCTAGCTCTGAGCACATAGTAAGTGATGAATAAATGATTGGCATTGTTAGGAAACCAGCATAGTAATTTTGCAAATGTTAGACAAAATTTTAATTTAATTTTAATTTCTCTGCAGACCATGTTATCTTTAAACTACTCACCTTTAAGATCAACCCATTTTTCTCAAGGGAAAAAAAAATGGATGTGGAAGTCAGGAATTATATAGAAGTGAATTCTTTTTTATTTTTTTTCAAGATTTTATTTATTTGAGAGAGAGAGTGTGAGCATAAGCAGGGGGAGAGGCAGAGGGAGAAGCAGACTCCCTGCTGAGCAGGGAGCCTGACATGGGGCTCGATCCCAGGACCACAAGATCATGACCCGAGCGGAAGGCAGCCACTTAACTGACTGAGCCACCCAGGTGTCCCCTAGAAGTGATTTCTTACTAATTTTTCAACTCCCATTTAACATAACCTTCTTAGCTATCCAGATTATTGAATTTAAAGGAAGGGAGGTCCAGGTATTAAAAAAAAAAAAAAAAAAGAGTAAGAGATAATCTACTCATTTGGGACCTGGGAAGTGATGAGAAGAAGAAATAGTGGGAGTATGGGTGCAGGTAGTTTCCTTTCACTCCCAATCAGGACTCTGAGAAGGCCCAGCCAGCCAGGAGTGCAGACACACCTGAACAAATCTGAGGCAAACCGATTAACCCAAGAAAGAGCTTCCAACTCAGCTTTTTTGAGCTGACCTCGACTCCGGGGTATTGTTAAGATTTAGAAGGTCACCACTGTCTCTTCTGAGTTGAAAGCCATGAGCATACCATAGGAAGAGGCTGGGTGAGCCTGAGGCTGGGATTATTGTGCCTGGTTAGGAGACTGAATGGGAGATGAAACATAAAGATCAGGTGGTCCAAGAGCTGCAGAGGGGCTGAGTTAGCACTTCCAGCTGAGACAAGAGGCACCCCAGCATCAGAAATGACAGACATCTGTCAGTAGTTCCACAAAATAACCAGCCACCAGGTAGAGCAGAGACATCATACCTGAGACCTGAAGAGCCAGTGGTGCTGCTTTTGAGGTCTCTTGCTCTTCCTCTGCCCCGTGTAGCCTTAGCCTCAACATTCCCCACTTGGTACCTCGATGCCTTCTGGAAGAGGAACGAGAAGAAGGGCAGAAGACATAGAAACATGAGAACCAAAGGCTTGTTGAAGTTAAACTGAGTATTATCTAAAGGAACAACTTAATTTGCCAGATCAGACTAAGTTTTAAAACTGATATAACCAAATGTTATTTTTTTCTACTTCAATATCCAATATCTTGGGGCTCAGAAAGAAGTTCAGATTAATTAGTCATAAAACAAAGGTGCATTTTTTCCTCTATAGTTCCAGGTTGTAGTGTAAGGAAATATCTGATCCCTTTCCATTATTATTATTATTATTATTATTATTATTATTATTATTATTATCATTATTATTATTCCTACTACTCTAACTATGGTTATTAACAACCCCAACACCCTTTAACCAGACCACTTCTGAGTGCAGTAATATTCAAGGAGGGTAGTGACTGGTTTGCATTGAGAACCCTCTCTCTCACTCTCACTCTGGTCTCCACCACATGTTTAGAATCTGGCCTTTCATAGCCTTTGGAAATAGGATAGATTTTAGTCTCAACAATCTCAAAAAAGCTTTCTAGTTCAAAATGAATCAAAGCCACAAACCTGGTGTCCTTAGCACCGGGTATTAACCAGCTGAGCTAACGAACTCTCGGGAAGCCAGACAAATACCCAACTAATCCATGAAGGCTTTCAAATATCATTCTTAATAGTTTCCAACTACTCACCTCTGTAGGGGTATTGAAAATTCCTATCTTTTTCATGTATTTTTTCCTAGATTGCCGAAGAGTCAGTGAACAGTATTAAAATAAACAGACATCAAAGGGCTTCCATACATGTGTAATAAATTTTGGACATTACATGAGAAGCCTCATCCACAGTTCTCACATCATATGGGGACACTAATATATTTAAAAAGTGAGAGAGCAACCAACCAGTATGAAAAGTCTATCTAAGGGTTTCTCATTAAAGGAAGGTGGGCATAGTTAATAGCTCAGATTTTCACGTGACTGATGGGCTGCTACAAGTTTGATTGTGCAGTCTGTACATTAAACTGCCCAGTACCTTCTATGTTTTTCTCATTCATGTTTTGCATATGTGTCAGTGAAGTAATCTGAATTTGACATCAAGAATCTTATACATACAGGCTTATCTAATGTCTACAGTTTTTGGAAATCATTTGACCAAAAAAAGAGCTATTTCAGCCTCTCAGATTTGCATTGGTTCCACCAAAACGGAGTAGTGCTCTACTTAATTCAGTCAGGGAAACTAACAAAATGCAAACATTGACTTCAGATTACTTCCACATATGAATGTAACAATATAATATAATAATATATAAAACAAAATATGTAGAATATAATATATTCTATATCATATATACTACAAGGTACATAATATATTTTATATAATATCATCAGAGTAATAGTGCCTACTCTAAGACACAAGGCTCTATTCTTGGTATATACAGGTAAATAAGGCATAGCTTCTGCTCTTGAGAATGTTATTGGAGAAAACATTACCCAATGGAAGTTGGAACCCAAGCAGGCCTGTCACATAGGAGCTGAAGTTTAGGACATGCTCCACGGGCAGTGCGGCAGCTGGGGAAGAAATGTCCTAGTACTCACGGTTAAGCTTCTGTTCTTCTGCTCAACATAAACAATTTTACAGAGTACCAGAATCAGACCATTCTGTTGTAATAAATCAAGACAAAAACATGACAACTGCATAATCTTGTATATACAGAGACAAAACAAAATATCATCCCCACCACAAAAATATACCAAATATCCTTCTATCTTGGCTAACATGAGTGTCTACAGCTTTACTACCAATCAAAACTTAAGCTTCACTCCATTCTTCTCACCTTCTAAATAAGAAGTGTTAAGATAGCTAATCATAGAATTGCTTCTGCCTCCTCTTGGCATCTGAAGCAGAATAAAGCCACTTCCTCTTAGCCTCCCCCAAATCACCTAACTTCTGACAAATCTTAAAACAAGTCATTTCTAACACCCTCTTACTGAGTCAATAATGCAACAAGTCAATAAACCTTACTGAGGTCAGATGTTTAAGTGTGTTCCTGGTGGTCTCTGGCTAAAGAGAAATGATACCACTTTGCCTCTCTTTTTTTTTTTAATTCATAGAATCTTAGACACTTAGACTATAAGTATTTGAGACCATATAGTCTGAACACAATTATATGTATAAAAATTTTACAATATCCTTGATATATTATTATGTATCCTTTAATAAACACCTCTGCTATTAAAAACGTATTTACCCAACAAGGGATCCCCTTTGTTTATTATTACATAAATAACTATAATTATTAGGAAATTATTACTTATATTAAACAACAATTTACCTATCAAGGCTTTGCTCTCTTAACTCATGCACGAGACAAATCTCTTTTCTATGTGACATAGATTTCAATCTTTTAAGATAGCTATTTCAGTCCCCACGTTTTCTCATTTTTAGATTCAATATCATCAGTATATCAACAGTTCTCTTGACTACTGATTATTTCTGTGGATTACATGCTCTATCCAATCCCAGTCCTTCTCTAAACATACTTGTTTGTCACTGTTCTCTTAAGGAGTGTGGGCCATAATTGAGAACAGTATTTCAGACAGAGACTAATCATTGCATAGCCTCTGGCTTGGTTTGGATCTGTAGCCTTCATTTATTGCCTCAACCCAAAAGCACATTAAATGGGCTAAGCGGTTTTACCACACTGTTGAATCCAATAGATGGATAGGATAGATTCTGGAGCCAGACTACTTATCTTCTTATCCAGGCTCTGTGGTTTATCAGCTCTGTGACACTGGACAGTTATTTAAAATTTAGATGCTTCAGGTTTTCCATCAGTAATTGGGGACAAAAATGACACTTATAGGATGGTTTTGATGAATAAATATAAGTAAACTAGTTACAAAAGTATTTTTCACAAAGTGCCATATAAGGGTTTCCTCATACTGTTTGCTGTTGTCTAGAAATGTATCTTTGTATCAGTAATTTTGTCTATTTGGGGTTCATTTGTGCCTTTAAGCCCCAAGTTTATACTTATCCTTATTAGATTTTACTTTTACTTTTTAGGTTTGACTCATAATTCTACTGTTTTGGGGTTATTCTTAACTTTGAACCTCTAATCTACCTTATTTAATATCCATCTTGGTTTTATGTCACCCAAAAATGAGAGAAACTTTTCACTGAAGACAGCAAACATATATTTCAATAGGAAAGAGATGAGGACAGAGGACTTTAACAAGTTCTTAGGCATCAGCCTCCAGATTAACAGATTTATTAGCAATATCTTTTGTAAACAGTCATTATAGAAATGATGAATCTACCCAATAGTACAATTACCCAGCCCAAATTTCTTCATTTGTTTTCAAGTATATTATAAGAAATTCTGTCAAATGAGTTTCTGAAATCCTGACATAGTCTTTAACATAACTCTGAACCAATATCTAGGAATACTATTAAAAATAATGTATTCATCTGGCATCACTTAATCAAAAAATTTTATGCTGTCACTTCTTTAAATCTTCATAGATATACCATTTTATCATTTTATAATATTCTCTGTCACAACATCAAGCTCACTGGCTCACAAGTGTCACTGACTTTATCCTGTTTTTTTTTTTAATAGGGACAATATATGCTAATCTTTGTTATTCTTTATAGCTGCTATTTGATATAGCTTTTCATACATCATCAATATTGGCTTATCAATTTCACCTGAACACAATCAAAAATTGATAAGCTCTTCATTGACTTCTGTGAACAAATGTTTGAACAGAAAAAATTTGAGAACAGAGCCCTTTGACATCAACAGACCACAGACCTTTGGGGATGGCCTTTCATATCTAAATCCAATCACTTAAGTTTTCCCAATTAATTAGGTTTTAAATCAGTAACTTTCAAACTTTGTGACGGTGAGTCACACTAAGAAATACACTTTCTATCAACCTCTCTCTCATTCTCTTTTGTACACACACACACACACACACACACACACACACACAAAGAACATCCTTTAATCTTACTATATGATATTTTCTTTTCTGTTCTAGAAAAAGCTATACCCTACCACAATCTATGGTTAGAAAAACACTGCTCCTAAACATCATTTTTGCATCTTTTTCTGACTGAACCTAATATAACATTAACTATCCCTATAAAACTGGCTTCAATTTCTCTCCATCAAAGTTGGATATACGAAGCTACGGGAACAAACAGCTCCAAAATCTCACGGCTCAAAACTACAGTGGCTTATTTAACAACCTTCATGTGTATGGCAGGCTTCTAAGTCATCCTCTGGTAAGGACCCAAAGACAGAGAGGTTATATCTCTGTGTTACCGCTGTTGCCAAGTAGGAAAAAGAAATATGGCAAATCATCAGCCAGTTCTCTACTTTTCTGCTGGGAGTTGGCACTGCAGTCATGTCCACTCCCATTTTATTTGCCAAAGCAAATATGTGGACGCCCTCAGATTGAAGAGTGCAGAAATAGTTTAACTTATGTATGTCCAAATGGAAGGGAAATAGAATAATAAGAACAATACTAATGACTACTACAATCCTTGTGATAACTACTGAGCAGAGATCCTCAATTCAATGTATCTCTTCCATCCAATCAAGACATCAAACTTAAAGACCAAGATATCCAGGTGATGCTCAGTGGTCCCTGACCCTGCCTTCTGTGCTTTGTCTTCTCTGTTAACCCTTTTGGTCACTTTTGAAATAAGTGTTGAAGATGGTAGCAATGGAGGTTAGAAAGTCAGTGGTCATTATATGTCGAATTCTCTTTTAGTATAGGCTGATAATCTTTTTGATAGTATGAATTTCTCAAAAACTTGCACCTTATTTATTATACTAGATGTGTATGCAAATCATCACTTCCATTGTTTTGTTTTTTAACATAATTTTCATTATTTCTATGTATTTTTTTTTACTTTCTCCATGTCCCCACACCGTAAAACTCACTCTTTTAAACACATAGTGATTTTTCATCTCTTTTCCCTAATCAGTGTTTTTTTTCCCCTCCAATTAAAAGGATTTACCAGTTGCCAGTATTGTAATTGGGTCTTTGCTTTGAGATTAACTTAATTCATGGGTGTGAGAACCGTGTCCTTGATTCGATCCTCCTCACAAGGCTTAATTTTAATAGGCCTTTGTTACCCAAAAGCTTCCTCAGTTTTATCTGTTACCATGGGGGTTGAGAAGCACTTATCTTTCTAACCTTATGAAAATGTTCAAGTTTGGGCTCTGTCTAACACTTTTGATTCCTGCTTGCAAGTCAGCCAATGCTTTGTTGTGCTTATCTCATTTTTGTAATGCCTTGTCAAATGCAACTACGATGAACACTAACAACATGCTGACACTCTGTTTCCCAAGCTCTTCTCCTAGAACTCCCAAGTTATTACGTACTTGTTTGCCTTTTAAATCATTGCAACAACAGGTTTAATAAATTGTGACTTCATAACAAAAGGTCACCAGATTTCCAGCCTGCAATAATAGTTTCTTTACTGACTGTTACCTGAACAGTAAGCAAATGCTTTGTATTTGAGTACAGTTTAGCTCCATGTTATGACAGAACTCTAATGCTGGTAACCAGTTTCGGAGTCATTCAGTGAAGGCCACATTAGGCTACAGGGGCTTAAGCCACAATGGTTTATTTTTTACTCATGCCACGTATTCATGCAGGTCAGCTGGGGCGACTCTGCTCCAGTTGTTGTCTTTCATGCATCAGGCAAAGGGGATCAGTCCATCCCTGCATTTCATAATTGCTGAGGTAGGAAAGGGGGAACATGAAAATTGTGTATTGGCTTTTAAAACTTTGGCCTAGAAGGTCACTTGACAGCTCTTAATTTCAAAGGAGATACGAAATCATAGTATGTACCCAGAAGGAGGACACATCAAATATTTGTGACTAGCATTAATGACTACCACTCTGTATGCATGTTTCTAAATACACAGTGTATATGTGTGCTAAACACTGCATATGTCTTCTGGTTTAGTTCTCAAAATAATTGTGCAAGTTGAGAATCATTATCCATTTTTTTACCATGTGGAAACTGAGACTTGGCAAAGGAGAAAAACATACTAGTAAGTGGCTGAGCCAAACAGTGAAACTGGGTTTGTTTATTTCCCGTGCAGGTGCTCTAAGTCACTTACATAGAGTGAGAAAGGAAAAATTAAATGTAGGACCATCAGACCCTGGCTCTCTTCTCTGGAGATACGTACTGCTTAACTCCCTCAGGTGTTTGATGCTCTTACATGATTGTCTGCACTCTTTTCCAAATATCTTCCCAAATGTTATTGCTCACCATCTCCTCTCCCGATATAATATTAATGAGATTAGACTAAAGTACTGCAACAAATGGATCCTAAAATATTTCTCAATATAATAGTTCATTTCTCATTTATGTAATAGTGCAGGCCTTTGTTCCTGTGTATCAAAATGGCTGTCCTCTAGATTTGATTTTAGGAGTCAAACTAATATATTGTGGCCCTGAAGGACTTGGTGTCATCTTTTTTCTGTGGCAGAACCCCGGCCAGAAGTTACATACCTCAATTCTGCTCATATTCGGTTGGCAAATATTAATCATATGGCCATATCCAGCTGTAGGAGAAGCTAGCAAATGCAGTCCTTAGCTGTGCAGCTGCTTCCTATATGACTCTATAACTATAGAAGAGGATAACGGATTTTTTAGACAGCTAACTCTTTCTAACACTCACACATACACAGAAATACATACGCATGTAAATACACACATATATACCCATACATTCTGTCCCCTCAAAATCTACATCCAGGGAAGGCCTGAGAGTAATCACTTTTATACCTTAATGTACATTTCATTTAATACTTCTTCTGAAAGGTTTTCCATGGAAAATTCTTATATTTCCATCTTAGCTATATTTTGTAAAACCTCTTTTCAATGGGGCCTCATGGTCAAGAAATCTGAAAAGTGGTGGTTTAGAGAAAGAAAAACGTTTTTTCCCCCCTCAGAGGATTTTTTCACAAGCTTTTAAATGTGTTAATATGAATTACAAATCTTTTAGAAATGAATATTATATGTAGATTTTCCCCAAAAAAATTGACCACAAAACTTTTTGAAGACTTGCTTTTGTCATTTAGAGTTACGAGGGTACCTAGGGTCACCCCGTTTTGGAAACATGGGTTTAGCAGAACTTAAAGCTCTAGTGGGCTGGAATAAGTCAGGATCTGGGTTGGTTCCCAGCCCAACATATAGGGAGTTATTTCTCCACCTATGTGTAGACTAGTCCTCTCTAAACTTGTGTCTGTTGTTTTCCAGTAGATCACTCTGGAAAGAAGTGCCCCAGAGCCCTGACTCTCTGAACTGCAGAATACCTTCTGCTCTGACAGATGGGAGCCTAACAAGCTGTTGTTGCCATCAGTACAATGCAAATGTGAATTCTCTTTACAGCTCTGAACAGTGTTCTTTTATAGCACCAGAGGACGGGTCTTAGGCCCTCAGGAACGCTACCAAAGGAGTAGATGTCCTCATTTCTGTGAAGTCTCCACCCCATTCTGTGCTCCCTGTCTGGAGCCAGATAATAAAAATAATCCCAAAAACAAACAAAAGATTTTGCTTGCTGGCCAAATTTCAGATCAATAGAGCAGTTGGGAAGGAGCCAAGATTCAGAAGCTTTCATGGTGAGAGAAGCTACAGATCATTAAAGATGAACAGAGCCATAAAACACCAACACAATTGGCACAACCAATTGCAGTGCTTTTGGCAGGCTCCGCACGGAGGCCACAGATTGAATATTCCTGGAAACTAGCACAGCGCTCTCCACAAACAGTGTGGATGAGGCTCTCTTAAGTCACCTGCAGGGCTATGCTGGGGGTCCACACAGGGAAGCTTGCTTTGCCCCTCTGGATGATTGAGGTGTATGGTGCGTAGTGCTTGGGAGCTATGTACTTGCCACAGTCCAGCCCAGCACTTCCATAAACACAAAGGCCTAGGGTTCTTTTCATACTTATGCCTGGAAAGAGTTGGCAAATAGCAGTTTAATATCTTGAAGGAGTGTTTAGAAATCATAGCTTATAGCCGATGTGAGTCTTTACCACATGTTATTTTCAATTTGCTGGAAAATGGCAGTCTCCACTCGTACACAGGGTTTTCTCATTTGTCAGAATAAATGTATGAATGCATATGTAAATGAATGATTAAAATCTATTGTGAACCTGAACTTTACAGTATAGAGAGATAGACTTGTCTGGTTAAGCAAACATTAAATTTTGAAATTAACTATTGGGGACCCTGAGTGGTTCAGTTGGTCAAGCGTCTGACTCTTGCTTTTGGCTCAGATAAAGATCTCAGTGTCCTGGGATCGAGCCCCTGTGACAGGCTTCCTGCTCAGCGGGGAGTCTGAGGATTCTTCCTCAGCCCCTTCCCCCACTTGCACTCTGTCTCTCTCTCTCAAACAAATAAATAAATCTTTAAAATTAATTATTAACATACCAAAAAAAGGAAGTTGCTTATAGATTGTTTTCTTTACAAAGGATTTACTACAAAATTACTTTGTTAAAACTGAGGTACAATTTATGTAGAGCAAAAACACAGATCTTAAGTGACCAATGTGATGAGCTTTGGCAAGCGTATATTACATGTATGTAATCAATGCACAAATCAAGATACAGTAATTACCCCTTATCCCTAGGGGATAAGTTCCAAGACCCCAAGTGGATGCCTGAAACCCCAGGTAGTACCAAACCCTATACATACTGTTTTTTTCTATGCATACATACTTCTGATAAAGTTTAATTGGTAAGTTAGGTACAGTAAGAGATTAACAATAGTAACTAATAATAAAATAGAACAATTACAACAATATACTGTAATAAAAGTTCTATGAATGTGGTCTCCCTCTCTTCTCAAAATATCTTATTGTACCCTTCTTATTGTAATGATGCGACATGATAAAATGCCTAAGTGATGAGATGAAGTATGAGGTGAATGATGTAGGCACTGTGATGTACCCTTAGGGCTACCATTGACCTTCTGATGATTCGTCAGAAGGAGGATCATCTGTTTCCAGACCGTGGGCAACTGAAACTGCAGAAAGCGAAACCACTGGAGAAAGGGGGCATTACTGTATAGCCATTTTCATCATCCCAGAAAGTTTCTTTATGCCCCTTCATGGTCGCTTTACCCCCACCTGCCCCAGGCAGTTGCCATTCTGTGTTCTATCCCTGTGCATTAGTTTTGTCTGTTCTGAGCTTCATGTATTAGAATCATGCAGCATGTACTCTTTCATATCTAGCTTCTTTAGTTCTTCAGTTTTGTGAGATTCATTCATGTCATTGAGTGTTATCAGTATTTCATGCTTTCTTATTGTTGTGTAGAATTCCACTGTATGAACATAGCTTCCATTGATGAACACTTGACTTGTTTCCTGGTTTAGTTTATTATAAATAAAGTTGTTAAAACATTATTTATTTTTTTTGTTAAGATATAATTGACATATAATATTGTATTAGTTTCAGGTGTACAACATCATTTGATATTTGTCTCTATTGTGAAGTGATCACCTCGTAGGTTTATTTTCTTTTCTTTTAAAGATTTTATTTATTTATCTGACAGAGGGAGAGAGAGAGAGAGAGGGAACACAAGCAGGGGGAGTGGGAGAGGGAGAAGCGGGCTCCCCACTGAGCAGGGAGCCCAATGCAAGGCTCAATCCCAGGACTCCAGGATCACCACCCAAGCCAAAGGCACATAAGTTTAGTTAACATCTATTACCACACAATTTTTTTCCTTGTGTTGAGAACTCTTTAAAACATTCTTGTTTTACACAAGAAATCTTCTTGTGCACATATGTTTTTATTTCTCTCAGATAAAAACCAAGAAGAGGAATTTCTCAGAGTGTAGTTGTGTGTTTAACTTTCAAAGAAACGGCCAATTAGTTTTCCATAGTAGTTGGATGTGTCAGAGTTCATGTTCATCCATAATCTCACCAATATTTCCAGTGTCAGTTCTAGCAATTCCAGCAGGTGTGAAGTGTATCTCATTATGGTTTTAAAATACATTTTTCTGACAAGTAATGATGTTGAATATGTTTTTATGTGCTTATTGGCCATTCATTTATATTCTTTCTACTGTAGAGTTATTTTTTAAATATACTTCTATAAGAAATCATTTTAGTGTCTCTAACACACAGGAGGTACTCAATAAATGTTCATTGAATTAGATAGAAAACTCTTCTAGTATTTTCAAAACACAATATGATTTTGAACTTTATTTGGTTCAATATTTATCAATGTAGAAACTGAGACATATTTATGAGTGAGTTTAGCAGTAGGTATGCTGTCTGCCATTCATACCCTGTCAAAATGGGTTTACTCAGTATTTTGATTGGTCCAAGTAATATATGGCACAAAGAAACCCATATTTGTGACTCATAACAAAACCCCTGAGTGAGGCAACGGAGGAGTCAATGCTAGATATTCAACACAGAGTAGAAGAGAAAGAGAATGAACTTCACTGTGAAAGATCTAAATCCAAGTCCAAGCTCTGCAATTTGCTAGGAGCTCTACTTGCTTAGGAGAAAGGTTGTCCTGAGACACAAAGTATATAAAAAATGCCCGTGTTCATCTGACTACAGGTCCCTGAACAGCTAAAAGACCGCCAAAATTACTTAAAGTGTCTCATATGTGTCATCTTTTTAAAAGCAGACTGTGAAGATTATTTACTACCAATAATAAGATTATATTAGGTCTTCAGGTAAGGGTTTTGAAGCAGGGTGAATGAAACAAGGCTATTTAATTCAAGCATACATTTCTAAAACTAACAAACCTGTGGAAAACATGTAGTAATTAGTACACAAACCTTATATATAATGAAGCCCCTTCAAACAAACATAAATAATACAAAAATACACCTACTGTAATTATAGTCACTGATTCAAGTCTTGTTTTTATATGAATAGTAACACCCTCTTGAATCAACATATAAGAGCAAAAAAAAAAAAAAGCTTTTCATGAAAGTGACACAGACTTGTGTAACTTACACATTTCCAACCCATCACAGGTTGGAAAAAGATGTTAATTTTAATTAATTTCCACAAATCATATTTTTGCAAAGCATAAATCCACATTTCAGCATTGATCTTAAAATAAAGCCTCTTATAATTCTTGTCTAAAGACTCCTATACTTATATAACAAACTAAGAATACAATAATGAGAAGACAAATGTTCATGATTTATTTACTGAAGACAAATATATATCAATCACAACCTTGATTTAACATTTTGGTCATTTTAAAATTATCACCAATGTTCATCTTTAAATTATGAAAATTTTGCCTTTTAATAAATGCATTAGATTGCTGTTCTGAACTATATATGGTTTTTGTGTGGATGGGAGATGGTAAAATTTGTTTTTTCAGATTTTTTTCTATGAATAACAAAAAGCATAGCTAAAATGATTTAATTATATTATAATCAGAATTTAAATATTTATATTATATACACACACCTATGTATAAAGTTAAAATTTACTCTATCACAATTTCTCTTTCTTTTTTTTTTAAGATTTATTTATTTATTAGAGAAAGAGAGAGAGCACAGGTGGGAGGGGCAGGGAGAGGGAGAGAGAATCTCATGCAGACTCCACGCTGAGGGTGGGAGCCCTATGTGGGGCTCCATCTCACGACCCTGAGATCAGCACCTGAGCTGTAACCAAGAGTTGGATGCTTCACCAACTGCATCACCCAGGCACCTCTGTCATAAGTTCTGTTTCCTTAAGATATATCTCTAGATGTTTCTGTTTTCATTTTTTCTGCTCTAAGAAATCATCTTCTGGCAAAAACAGCCATAAGTCTGACTGCAAATAAAACAAAATTGTGTGTGTGTGTGTTTTCACCTATTATAAAGAACTAAAAGACAATTGGAGAGAAAAAAAATCAAGTAATTTTCTCTGTTCTGAAAGTAAATGCATTATGACTAAGAAATTGATGTCATTTAATGATATGTTTGAATTTTCATTGTATATCTGATATTCAAAGAGTTCTATTCATGGTTTATATAATGTTTTAGGTGGCTTGTGTTCTTCATGCAGTTGTTGTATTGCTGAAAATAATATATACTGACACTTGGAGATCAAATCCATATTTTACATTCATTGGATAGTTTACTGTTTTAAAGAACTCTAGTGAATTCTACATCATAAATCATGTCAATCTTTTATAATCCAAATTATTTCTCCCTAATTTATCAAGTTTAGAAACTTGGGTTCTTACAAAATTCTTGTAAGTGCTAACTCTAGATCTTCCCTCCTCCATGGTGCCCAGTAAGCTATGATTTGTATTATTGTAGTATGCAACACTGTATAATCTTCTATATTACCCCAGTAATAAGTAATATCCATTAGCTGCTGTATACATTCGTTCATCTTCCTCAAAAATTGGATTTGTTTGCTATATTCAGAGAGGAAGGGCCAGAGTAGTATAATTAGCGTAGGTTTGGAGGAAAATTATATTTGTTTAAGCCATGCTTAATCTTGTTGATATGTTTCATAATATATAGTAAATACAATTTGAAAATTTAGTCAGATTGGATCCTCAACTTCCAAATGTAGCCCAGAATTAGAAAATTAGGAGTAAGAAACAAAACGAAGCCTCCGTGATTTTCACTGAATCCCCTTTAATAGGAATATTCTCAGGAACTCAAGGGAAAGGAGAAAGAGATAATTTATGGGATAGGCTGGGAAGATGGGAAAGATATTACAATTAAGAAACCCAAATACCCTGGAGATGGCTTAGACTAGGTCAGTCTATCCACTTGCTGACCCAAGTGAGGAACAGAAATATATAAAAGGAGTAATTAACACTTACATCATAATTAACAGATGTGTATATAGATGAAGGTGATAAGGCTGGAAGCAATGCAAAGGGCCTGGGACATTAGCCCGTGGCTAGAAGAATATCAAGTCAAGGCTTCTTAAAAAACAGATCCATTGGGGCAGATACTCACCAGGGTTGTCAATAGGAATTCACAGAAGCAAATACAGATAAAAAACAATGGATGTCGGAAGCTTGAGCTATTCCAATTAGTACTTATCTTCGCAGGAGTGGAGCCTGGGACCAGAGGCAGACAACAGGTGGATGTCCAAGAAGGCCGGCTGGCCTGTCTTTGGGGGAGGGCCATGAAGGAGACTAGGCCTGAATTATGTACCAATTAGGCTACAAGTCAGCTATGTTTGACCCTTTTTCCAGGCTAGTTTTCTAAACATGTGAACCCTAACTTCACCTCAAGATTCCTGTAAAATCTGCCCCTGGTTATCCAGAAGTATTTCTCTAGCCTTGGCATTTATCTCTGCCTTAACTTTCCATACACCCACTCTATGCTATCAGAACTTGGCTTTGTCCTTTGATTTTGCTCCTTTGCTATGCTTTAATTTAGATTTGGTTACGCAGCTCCAGCCTGTCTGTTTCATGACTGACTCAGAATTCCTAGAGGGTGCTTTCTCTTGTCCCTAACTCTATGCCAAGAAACTGCAATCAAAGTATTACACATCTATGCTCAGATCTAGCACTGAATACCACCAGACCAGGCAGGATTTTTTGTTGTTGTTGAACTGTAGCTGACACACAATGTTATATTAGTTTCAAGTATACAACATGGTGATTTGACAACTCTATATGTTATGCTCTGCTCACCCCAAGTGCAGCTCCCATCTGTCACCACACAACGCTATTATTGTGCCTTTGATTATATTCCCCACGCTGTGCCTTTTATCCCTGTAACTTACACATTCCATAACTGGAATCCTGTACCTCCCACTGTCTTTCACCCATTTTGTCCATAGTCTCATCTCCCTTCCCTCTGTTAAAACATCATTTTACTTTTTGTATTTATGGGTCTGTTTCTGCTTTTTTTAAAAAAAAAGGTTTATTGTTTTGTGCTTTAGATTCCACATATAAGTAAAATCATATGGTGTTTGTCTTTCTTTGTCTGACTTATTTCACTTAGCATAATACCCTCTAAGTCCATCCATGTTGTCACAAATGGCAAGATCTCATTCTTTTTTATGGCAGAGTACTATTACATTGTATATACATACCATATCTTCCTTACCCATTCTTCTATCGATGGACACTTACATTGCTTCCACATTGGCTATTGTAAATAATCAGCATAGCTTTTTATTTAAGAAAAGAAATTGATGATGGATTTGCTAATTTGGTTAGAACTGGCCTAGTTAAGACTGAACCAAAAGTGTAAATACATCAGCTAAATACCAAAAAAAACTTCAAAAGGAAAGGATGAGAATTTTTGTGGTACAAAGAGCTTTATACACATTATTTAATTTAATCCTTAAAACAGTATCATAGGACTTATTGTGTCTGTTTTGCAAGTGTGAAAATTTAAGCTCGGAAAAAGTAAGTAGTTGAATGTAGGTTGTGAAGCTGGGTATAAAATCCAGGGTTATTTGATATAATCAACAATCATTTTCTTTCTACTTCACTGTGGAGAAGAGGTTTCTCCCATTAGGCCCTTTGCTTTAGATCTGGTAAACAATTAAATATATTTCCCTAGACGAGGACAGAGGGATGATCTGACATGCCCTAATCCTTTATCATGTCTCCTCTATTCTCTGACCCTAAGCAGATGAGAAGTTTAAGCAGAATGAAGAAATAAGGTGTCTTAAAACCAGCACTCCCACTTTGGATATATATCTGAAGGAAATAAAATCAGTATCTCAAAAATAATAACTATACCCCATGTTCACTGCAGCATTACTCACAATAGCCAAGATGTGGAAACAACCTAAGTGTCCTTCAACGGATGAATGAATGAAGAAGATATGAACTACATATATACATATACACACAATGGAATAGTACTCAGTCATAAAAAAGAAGGAATTCCTGTCTTTTGTAACAACATGGACGAAACTGGAGGACATTATGCTAAGGAAATAAGCAAGACACAAAAAGCAAATACTGCATAATGTCACTTACATGTGGAATCTAAAAAAGTCAAACTATAGAGGAAGAGAGTAGAATGATGATTACCAGGGGCTGGAGGGTGGGGGAAATAGTGAGATGTTGGTCAAAGAGTTCAAAGTTTCAATTGTAAGATGACTAAATTCTGGAGATCTGATGTACAGCATGGTGGCTATGGTTAATAATTGTAAACAAGAAGGTAGCTACAAGTATAGATCTTAAGTGTTCTCAACACACACACACAAAAGTTACCATATAAGGTGATGGATGTGTTAATTATCTTGTTTATGGTAATCATTTAACAGTGTATACATAAGTCATTGCAATGTAAATCTGAAAGATAGATATTTTTTTGTCAATTATACTTCAATAAAGCCTGGGGAAAAAACTGTATAGAAAGGAAGTAGTGTTCTCATGCTAACTGAGCCCTGTTCTATAGTATACCTAAAGAGGAAACAAGAAGAATGGGAATAAAATCTATGGTTATTGAGTTAAATAAAGTTTAGTTACTTAGTTCAGGGAGTTGAGGATGTGCACCAAAATGACTGAGAACAGTCATTACCATCAAAGTCATTGGTTTATAAAAAGGAATCTGAATTTATCAGTTTAAGGTAGGGGATGCAAATTGTCATATGTATGATTTGACCAGCAGATGGTTTTGTTTGGCCCACAGTGACTTATTTTATTTTTTATTAAATTGTCTTTAGGTAGGGTATACATTCTCCAGCTTACTACAGGTTCTGTAATTTTCTGTTGCCTTGCCCTGACTGCTTAGTTCATTTATATTACCCACCAGCCTAGTTTTAAAGGCATTTGAGATTGCACTTCTGGAATGGAGACTCAGTAGGGAAATGATTATAGGACCAATAAAGAGATGGAGAGAAGAAGGACACTCACTTGTACTTCTAGGCTCATTTAATCCCTTCAAGTAAATTTATAAGGGTGTGACTGCCACCATTTTACGTAGAAGAAAACTGAGGATCAAAGAAATAAAACTGTTAGAAAGATAAAAAAATAAAAACATATAAAAATTTTTAAAAAATTTATAGAAGGGGTGCCTGGGTGGCTCAGTCAGTTAAGTGTCAGACTCTTGATTTCTACTCAGGTCCTGATCTCAGGGTCATCAGATCAAGCCCTGAGTCAAGCTCTGTGTGGGGCTTCAAGCCTACCTAAGATTGAATCTCTCCCTCTCCCTCTGCCCCTCCCTCCCCTACCCCCTCCCTCTGCACAGTGTGTGCTGTCTGTCTGTCTCTCTCTCATAAATAAATAAATAAATAAATAAATAAATAAATAAATAAATAAATAAAATTGGTTTTAAGCACACAGGCTAGAAAGAAGTGGGCAGAAATTCAACACAAGTCTACTTCATCTAAAATCCATATTCTTAATGATATACTGTGCTGCCTGCCTTCCTTTCATACCTGACCACTTGGGCATAACACTTCAAAATCAAAGCATATGGTGTCCGGGGGATACAATAGTTGGGCTTTTATTTTTTTCTTTTACAACACTTGCTCAGCAATTTCAAACATTAGCAGTGGTTCTCGAATTATGTGCAGCATAAATATCACCTGGGAAATTTGTAAAAAATGCAGATTCCATCACCTGACCACACTTGGAGAAACTGCAATAAAGAAGTTGAGTAGAATGAAGCATCTCATAGACACAATGAAGCAATGAGAAAGTCTACTGTGAATGTTAATGGCAGCCCCTTTTCTATGTGGATAGTTAATGTTTCCAAACATCTCGTGAGATACACAAGCCATGTTGAATTTAGTGAACCTAGAATTCTCTCTTTAGCAGTACATTATCAGATTTCAGAACTTCCTCTATTCAGCTGAATTCTTTTGTTAGTATATATAATTGCAAATTAAGTCAGCGAGAGTCATGCCCAAATGCTTCAGAATTGATATAAATTCAGTTGCTGGAAGAATTAAATATTTGGGCTAAATACTGGCTTTAACTGATTTTAGTGAGAGTATATGTGGTCATATCAAGTTAGTATATATTGTTATAAAGCCAAGTTTATTTTAAATTTATCAGAAACATATCCACTTGAGTCCTATTCATCAAATTACTCTCTAGATTAATGCCTGATGTATGGTGGAATTTCTATACACTTTTGTCAAATGAATACATACAAGTATTGAATCAAAAAAGTCATGCACTTATTCCAATATTTTTTAATCAGCAAACATTTGGAGACTCCCTTTTCGGAATTTATTTTCATTCCAGTTAATAAGTCTATTCTAGAAAACATTGGTTTATACCAAAGTATATCTACCAGCTTGCCTTTTTCATCATACAATTCAAAATAACTTTTCTCAATTTCTGAATGTCATACCTACATTTAAACAAGAAAACTTAGATTGTGTGTGTGTGTGTGTGTGTGTGTGTGTGTGTGTGTGTGGTAAATCCACCTGTCTCTGAGGATGAACTTGAGAGGGACATCCCTAAAACATTTTAACAACTAAGCCAAAATCATAATAATTTTATCACAATTTAAAAAAAAATGTTGAAAAAGACAATACTTAATTTTATGTACAAGTTCTGATTTTTTTTCTTTCTTGTGGTTTCAGAGGCTTATGTGATCCTATTCAAAGCTAGTCACTCTTTATGTGTTTTTATCTCTGCTAGGATGTTGCTTCCTCAGCAATTATTTCTCCTGAGTTTTTAGCTGGCTACACAGCCACAGACTATCTCCTTTTTTTTTTTTTTTTTTGTCTTAGCCAAGATTCTTGAAAAAACTGTCTATAGACATTGTGTCCACTTTCTCACCTCCCCTTCACACTTAAGCAGCTGCAGTCTGAGTTTATTTACACAGTCTGTTCACGAAGCCAGTGGACTCTGGCAATCCTCATCCTACTTGATTTACCTATTGCCCTTGACCCTTCTGTTTTGTTTTGTTTTGTTTTGACATTTCACCCTCTTGGTTTCAGTGACATTGCTTAGAAATGGCTCTCCTCCCATGTCTTTGATTCCTCTTTTCTGTTTCCTTCTTGTTCCTTTTACTGTCATCTGCCCTAAACCATGGTGTTTCCCAAGATGATGTCCTTAACTTTTTCTCTTTTCACTCTAGACACTTCCCCTGGGTTACTTCATCCCAGTGAGTCCCAAATGTATATCTTAAGTCTTGAATCCTCCCGTGAGCTCTCTATATACATGCACAGTGGACACTGGATGTATCCATTAGGGTGCACAACGGGCATCTCAGAACAGCTTATTCAAAATGGACTCTGTCTTCTTTCCCTTAACAATCTGCTCTGGCTTACATAATTTTTTATCTTGGGGAACAGTATTACCAGGGAAGGATAGATAATGCATACCTAAGAAACCTCTTTGATGCTTTCTTGCTCATATATTAATATGAACTTATATGTAAGTATATATTAATGTATGGAATATAATCATACATTAATCGGAACTTGTATTGCCTTTATATCCGTGACATATCCCATACCAAAACCCTCTTCTCTATCTTCCCTTACACTTCCAGGAGGTAAAAAATAATGAGAATATGAAGTCAAGTAGTGACATGCCTTTCCTTCCTCTGTTACCCTCAGCACTCTGCAATCCTATTCTCCCCACCATGAAATCTTCTCAGATTCCCAGCTCCCTACAATTCCTGTGGTACAATTGATTGTCTTCTGTTTTCTGTTTCCTCAAACTTTTTACAAACTCCTATGTTTGTAGCTCTTGCTTACGTATCTGTTTCCTTGTTTTTAGATTATCATATTCTTGAGTAAAGCAGTTATATTTTATTCTTTTCTCTATACCTACCACAGAACACTTTGTCAAGTCTCTATAAGACATTTAATACATGTCTTAATTTTATTGAGTATTAAACACTAGAATCTGAATAAAGTATAAAAGTATAATCAATGATAATTTTTAAAATTAAGATCATATAAAATATGATCTCTGACCACAATGGAATCGAACTAGATATCAAAAACAAAACAAAAATATGAGGGCCATTTCTGTATATTTGGAAACTAGACAACACACACCAAAATAATCCATGAATCAAAAGCAAATTTCAAGTGAAATTTTAAAATACATTGAAATAAGCATATGAAAAGATGCTCACCCTCATATGTCATTAAGGAATTACAAATTAAAACAGTAATGAAATACCACTATACACCTATTAGCATGGCAGAAATCCAAAACATGAAACTAAATGCTTGTGAGGATGTAGAACAACAGGGCACACTAATTCATTGTTTGTGGGAATACAAATGAACACAAATACAATTTCCACTTTGAAAGTAAGTTTGGCAGTTTCTTACAAAACTAAACATATTCCCACCATACAACCCAGCAATCACACTCCTTGATATTTACACAAAGGAATTGAAAACTTATGTCCACACCTACACACAGGTGTTTATAGCAGTTTTATTCATAATTGCCAAAACTTGGAAGTAACCAAGATGTCCTTCAACAGGTGAATGGATAAACTATGGAGGGAGGGAAGGATGAATAACCTGAGCATAGAGGATTTTTAGATCTTTAAAACCACTCTGTATATATGATACTGTAACAGTGATTATACATCATTATACTTTTTTCAAAATCCATAGAATGAACCCTAATGTAAACTGTAGATTTTGGGTGATAGTGATTTGTCAATGTAGGTTCATTGATTGTAACAAATATATCACTCTGACATAGTGTTGATAGTGGGGGAGAGTGTGCATATGTGTGGGGGTATATAGGAGATCTCTGTACTTCTGCTCAATTTTGCTGGAACCTAAAACTACTCTAAAAAATATATTTTAAATAAGGAAAGAAAATAACTTGATATTTAAAGGTAATTTCCTAAGAAATTTGAAAAAGAATTAAGGGTGCCTGGGTGGTTCAGTTGGTTAAGCATCAGTCTCTTGATTTCTGCTTGGGTCATGATCTCCAGGTCTGAAATGGAGCCCCCACGTGGGGCTCCACACTAGGTGTGGAACCTGCTTAAGAATCTCTCTCTCCCTCTGCCCCCCATCCCCCACCTCTCTCTGTGAAAAAGAAAAAGAATCAAAAGAACCAACCCAAAGGTGGAACATATAAGTAATAATATTAGGGGCGCCTGGGTGGCTCAGTCGTTAAGCGTCTGCCTTCGGCTCAGGGCGTGATCCCAGCGTTCTGGGATTGAGCCCCACATCAGGCTCCTCTGCTATGAGCCTGCTTCTTCCTCTCCCACTCCCCCTGCTTGCTCCCTCTCTCCCTGGCTGTCTCTCTCTCTGTCAAATAAATAAATAAAATCTTAAAAAATAAATAAATAAATAAAAATAAAAGCTAAAATTAATAAAAGAAAAAATCATTAGAAAGAATAAATAAACCCTCTAACTGGTCCCCTAAAAATAGCAATGAGATTTTAAATGAAGTTTTCTCAAAGAATTAAAAATGGAACTATAATATAATCCAGCAATTTCTACTTCTGGATATTTATGAGAAAACAGAAACACTTACCTTGAAAAGATAAATGTACCCCCATGTTCATTGCAGCATTATTTACAATAGCCAAGACATGGAAATAATCTAAGTGTCCATTGATGTATAAATGGATAAAGAAAATGTGGCATGCACATGCATGTGCGTGAACACACACACACACAGGGGAGTATTATTTATCAATAAAAAAAGATTGACATCTTGCCATTTGTAACAACATGGATAGCCCTTGAGCGCATTATGCTAAGTGAAGTATGTCAGACAGAGAAAGACAAATACCATATGATTTCACTTATATGTGGAATCTAAAAAAAACAAAACAAACCAGCAAAAGTGAAAAATATGCACAATCAGGAAGGAGAAAGGAAATGTAATCACATATTGCAAGAAGTAAAAGAATTAGAAAAAACTTAGTAGCATTTGCCTTTATAGCAATAAATTTTAAAATCTAGATGGTCCCTTAGTAAAATGTAAATTACTAAAATTTAACGAAGGAAAGATATTTTTAAAAACCTGAATCAATTATTTACAATTGAAGATATTGGAAAGTTAAGTAAAAGTCAGTCATTACATAAGGTAGTAGGATGGGATAGGTTCACAGCCAAATTCTACATCACTTTTAAAGAATAAAGAATTCTAATATTATTCAAAAAACCTGCACGGAATTAGGAAAGCTCCTAATTTCATTTTATGAAGCTTCCAAAAACTTGATAAAACCTGAATAAAAAAAAATTATATTAAAACAAAATCAGTGGTACCAGAGGTTAGAGGAGAGGAAAGATGAGTAGGTAGAACACAAAAGATTTTTAGGGCAGTAAACTATTCTGCCCTAAATGACATACATGTCATTTTTTAAAAAGTCCAAAAAGATTGAGGTATAGGAAAATGAAAACACACATATCAAAATCTGTGGGAGGTAGTTAAAGCAATACTTGGAAGGAAATTTATTGTATTAAATGCTTATATTAAAGAAGAAAGGTTTAAATCAATCATCTAAGCTTCCACCTCAATAAACAAAATAAACCTAAAGCAAGCAGAAAGACAAAATTAAAATATAGATCAGAAATCAATGAAATTGGAAACAGAAAAACAATAGAGAAAAATCAATTAAACCACTTGTTTTTTAAAAAAGATCAGTGAAATAATAAATTCGTAGAGTGACTGACAAAAAAATGAGAGAAGATACAAAGCATCAATATCAGAAAGAGGAGGAGTCATTGTAGACCCCCACAGATATTAAAAGAATAATCCAGGAGTACAATGAACAACTCTGCACACATTAATTCAACAACTTACATGAAATGGACCCATTCACTGAAAGACACAGACTACCAGCTCAATTTCACAGAATTTAGTCCAGATGGCAAATACATTCAGGAAAAGCATGGCTTGTAATGCTCGTTTATCTATCTAGGTTCAACTTTTTCTTAGATCTAGAATTTTTAGAAATGATTTCTCAGTATTAAATATATGTATTATAAAAACATACACAAAATATATATATGTTAAAATACTATGTGTAAGTATATAATAATAAATTTTAAAATCTTATTTACATGCATATTTTTACATTATTTATGTTACTACATTACATTTATATTATTATATACATTTAAATTATATGCCATCCAGAATTTGTAGTTGGGTCTTTGTAGGAGAATTACTCAAATTCTTTTTTTTTTTTTAATTTATTTATTCGACAGAGATAGAGACAGCCAGCGAGAGAGGGAACACAAGCAGGGGGAGTGGGAGAGGAAGAAGCAGGCTCATAGCGGAGGAGCCTGATGTGGGGCTAAATCCCATAACGCCGGGATCACGCCCTGAGCCGAAGGCAGAGGCTTAACTGCTGTGCCACCCAGGCGCCCCGAATTACTCAAATTCTGCCATTAACAGCTGCCACATCTGCTTGAGCACTTGACTGTTCTGTTGTGGAATCCTAAAGTCAATAAAGGCAGACACTATGTCATGTTTATTATAAACCTTAGATCTAACACAGTGTCCTGAACACATTGAATAAAGAGGTTGACAGGACTGAATTCTTTATATTCTTTGTTACAAATTATTTAACTGTCTTCCATAAATACAGTATAAATTTACATTTCAACTAGAAGTCTATAAAAGCTAACCCGTAACTGAATTTGCTTTAGCACTGGACATTATTATTATTATTTGGAAATCATTTCTGCTCTTTAACGTTTCACTTAAAAAACTTCTTTTCTTAGCAATCATGTTGAACCTTTTTGCCTTATATTAATTATACATTTATATTTCTTCTTTGATAGAGGACTCATTTACATGTTTTTATCAAATTTGTTAAAATAATGCCAAAATATGAAGAACAAAATTAAAAGGCCAGGGTCGCCTGGGCAGCTCAGTTGTTAAGTGTCTGCCTTTGACTCATATCATGATCCCGGGGTCCTGGGATGAAGCCCCAAATTGGGCTCCCTGCTCAGCGGGAAGCCTGCTTCTCCCTCTCCCACTCCCCCTGCTGGTGTTCCCTCTCTCGCTGTGTCTCTCTCTGTCAAATAAATAAATAAAATCTTAAAAAAAAAATTAAAAGGCCAAGGATGAACAGAGAAACAGTATTTACAATATACTTGATAAAGGGTTACTGTCACTAATATAAAATATTCCTATCAGTTAATAAGAATATGATGCACAAATTAATGGAGAAAAATTATCAAGGACATAAACAGTCTGTTTTCAGAAGAATAAATACAATTGGCAAATGAACATACATAAAATATTTAACTGGGAAATACTATAGAGATAGAAAATTTTCTTTCATCCTTTCTCACATATCTATGCATCTTTCATTCCTCCTGTGTTTTCTTCTTTTACTTTCAGGCTTCACCATCCTGAAATTGTATAGTATATCTACATTTGATCCTAATATTTTATGCTTTAGTTTTTTTCTCTAACCCTTTAATCTGAATGGAATTAATTTTTTCTAGCATATAAATTAAGGTGTGGGATTTTATAAATTATATGGCTGGAGCTCTTTTTTTTTTTTTCTTATTTACAATGACATCATCAGTGTGCTTTGCTATCAGATAGCATATAAATTTAGAGGAGATACATGAAAGTCAATGCTCTTGGAATTATTTTAGTATCTGCATTGTAATCCCAGGTCTTAAGCATTCTGCTTAAATCTTACTGTAAAAGTTGGTATAAAGCAGCATTCACTATGGTAATAAATTAAGTTACTTAGATCCCTTAAATAATCAGTACCTTGTTGAGAGTCAGTAGACTGCAATAGTAATCTTAAGATCTAGGTGTGGGAATATCTGAGTTCAAAGCCCAGCTCAAACACTTGACGTTGGACAGCTTACTCACCTTCTCTGGGCCTCTGCTCACCTGTTATATGTGATTTGTATAAGCTTTTCTTTTTAATCACAGGAACATTGACCTGCCATGACCTAGTACATCCTTCACGAAAGCAAACATTTCTTTTCACTCTTTTTAAATTTTTGCCAAAATAAGAAGTTAAGAGTAAGTATTTTCTTACTCCTGTAATTTGTATTTTGTGACTAATAGTGAGATGAAGAATGCTTTCTTAAATGTATTGTCCTTTTAAACTTCCTTTCATGTCCATTGTCTTTTACTGTCACTTGCTCAATTTTCTATTGGGTTGTGTCTTCTATATTTTTCCATCCTTTCAAAGTGAGAATTAGAGGGTATGAAGTAAACAGTTCTCACCTCACACTTAGGTCATATGAATATGAAATCCTTTCTCTAATCCAAGGTTAAATAAATGTATTCCTTTTAGATGACCATCATTCCAAACAATTTCCATGAATGAAAATATGACAATTGTCCTCAAATTTCTGTTTGAAGTCAGTTTATTTATATTGTTTCATGAACTGGAATAGCCTAGATCAATGCTACTCCAAGTGTGATGTGTAAACCAGCAGTATCAGCGTCACATGGTGTTTTTTTGGAAATGCATAATCTTGTTCCCAAGCCCTATTGAAATACAATCTTCATTTTAACAAGATCTCAGCTGATTTATATGTAAGTTGAGAAATACTAATGTAGATAATGCATTAAGATAAAATCTCAATGTAATAAGTACCTTATATGTGCTAATATATATTTGCCCTTTCTGTGACCTATGGGTGGCAAATGTTTTCCTAATCTATAATCTGGATGTATTTTTAAAGTTCATAGTATCTTTGTCATATACTTAAAAATGATTAAGTATTCAAGAATACTTACCCTGTTCTTTACAAATTCTGAGTCTTGGCTCCCTTAGAAGAAGCTTACCTGGGGGCGCCTGGGTGGCTCAGTCATTAAGCGTCTGCCTTCGGCTCAGGGCATGATCCCAGGGTCCTGGGATCAAGCCCCACATCAGGCTCCTCCACTGGGAGCCTGCTTCTCCCTCTCCCACTCCCCCTGCTTGTGTTCCCTCTCTCGCTGGCTGTCTCTCTCTCTGTCAAATAAATAAATAAAATCTTAAAAAAAAAAAAAAGAAGAAGCTTACCTAACCCCAAATTATTAAAATATTTGCTATATTTTCTTTTGCTGTTTTCATTTAAAAAAAAAAAAACACTACTTCTACATGTGATTAACTTTTTTATAAGAAGCAAAATATAAGAACTTTTAAGAGATCTGAATGTGGATTTAATTTATTATATATGATAGGCTGTTTTATAATGAGGCAACTTTTTTATACCTCATGTTTACTGGATTATTGGAGGGTATTTTTCCAGATGCTTTCAAGGCCATTCCAGCCAAGAATCTGAAGCCTTCTGGAGAAGAGCTGTTAGAATGAAGCAAAATATTTTAAATTAACAGATCAATGAGCTAAATGTAGCATGATATTAGCAGGATGGGCTCCATCTTTTTTTTTTTTTTTTTTGAATTCGGTCCAAGGTAAATGTGAGAATTTTATAGGTTTTCCAATAGTAACCAAAATAATATTGTAGAATCATGATTTGCAAGTTCCAGACATGGCTGCATGATTCACTGCTATTGAGTCATTCTTAAACAAATTGAGAAGAGTGTTCTGAGACCTGATACTTAATGTACCATAAAGGTGTGCAATATGTCTATCTTGAAAGGCAGTATATTATAATATTGAAGAGCTCAGAATCTGGAGTCCAACTGCCTGGATTCAAATCTCAGCTTCCCCATTTAATAAAGCTGTGTGACTGACCAGTTATGTGAGTCTTCTGGTTCGGTTTCTTCATCTGAGAATTGAAGATAATAACACCTACACCACAGTGTGGTTAGGATAATTAAATCAGTTAATATTTATAAAGTATTTAGTTCAATAACTGGCATGAATATGTGCTAAGGGCTATTATTTTGTCTAAATAGAAATGCACACCATATGGAGACAAAAATAGTTATTTAATAGGAAGCAGAGGGGTATCATTCTAGAAATGTCCTGTATTAGAAATTAGTAGATAACATTTTTTTTTCTTTTGGGGCAAATTCACATAGAAATAAAAAGATGTGAGGAATTTCTTGAAGTATAAGTTACTGGTTTCTTTATCTCTCTCCCCAATACACATGCCATTTGTATTAGGTCTTTTTTCCTCTGTTCAGTGTCCCTCCTTATGAAACCAGGGATATTCAAAAGCATAACCTCCAATTAAATCTCCTGAACTTTGTTTGTTACATAACAGATAGGTTTGGGTATTCAGAACATATTCACTTATTATATTGTACAGTCACCAATATAGCTTCAATAATAAAAACAAATGAGGGTTTTACTGTTAAAGTGAACATTACTTTTTATAATGAGGAGACATAGTCTTCCTTTGACTTTAACATTTTGTCTTGTTAACATCTCTGTTTCCCCTCCTTCCACTCTATCATAATAAAGCTTTTACTGGAAAGGGGAAAAAAAAAAACTAACAACAACAAAGAATCACTGCTCTTAAGGGAAGTAGGAGACAATGACTGTTAAGGATATCAGACTGGATAGCATGTTTTATGTCCAGCTTCTTCCTGCTACATTTTATTGTTGCTGAAATAAATATTGGCTACTGAAGCCTTATGAAAGTATATAAGTAGCCACATAAATCTGGCTATGACTATGTAATCCATCTCTTATAGAGAAAAGGAATAGTTCTCCAAGAGTTGTACAAATATTCTGCCTTTAATATCTTCAGACTTTTGTAGAATACTTTAGCAACAAATTTGAAAATAGTTTTGTGGCTATATTTAAAGTTTGAAATTGCACCCACTTTTGTTTCATTTCACAGTAGTTACTGTGCAGATTGTTCCATTATTTCTCAAGTTATAAAGTAATTTTACCGAAAATTTTCAAAAACACTTCATTGGCGCAAGCTAAAACTGCATTTTGCTTACAACCAAATGAAGCAACATTTTTTGCCATCGAAACCCATTATTACTTTCTTTCCTAAAACTGTGAAAAAAATCAGAATATATATTTTCCTTTTGGAATAGGAAACTTTTCCCTTAGGTATATATCTAATGTTTGTGTCTGATTTTTCAAGCAGAACACTCCAATTGCAGTCCCCAAACCAAGTGGAGAGATAGATTATGTAATTTCTTATCTCTGTGGCATGAGCACTATACACCCAAACCAAGCATAAAATAACGAGATGAAAATATTATCTGTGTGGCTCATTTAGTGAATAGAAAACCCATCTTCTAGTACCATATATGTTTTCATGGAAATAAAATTGAAAAAGAAGACTTGATTTCTCACAATGTTACTAATATGGAAATACAGCATTGATAAAGCTGGAAAGAAGAATGTCATTGTTTCCAGTACCTCATATTTGCTAGCTGTTTGTTATATGCTTTTTACACCAGGAGTGTAAAAGACATAGCAAAATATATTTTGCAAAATAACATGTTTAGATTTAGATAGTTTTATACTATGAACTCTGGAGCTTCTTCTAGGTACAGACAGCTTCTCTAAGAACAATGATTTCATAGAACCTTTCATGCTTTCCATTGTTTTTCTTTGTCCAGATTATTTATTTTTTTAACTATTTCCTTTTTTTATGATTAGCTTATAGCTCTGTAGTTCCAGCTGTTTCATTCTGTAACTCTCAAACCCTATCGCTGGGGAGTTCTGTGTAATTGCCCATAATATGTACCACATTATCCATTTCAGGAACTGTGCTGAAAGACAGCAGCAATAAGGGGGTTTCTAAAGGCAGTCTGGCTTACACTAATGGACCTAACAGGAAGGAAATGCAATTTGAAAGAAGCTGATGCATATGTTCTATTGCTGAATATAATGTTTGATTTAATTATTAACTGTCAGTGATGGAGAGGCAGATCCTGTTCAGCCCTACTTAGAGTGCAATGCTTTGCATTCAAAGAAAATAAATGACGAAAGTTTTGTCTTTCAGTCCATGACTTAACAAAAGATTATGATATTTTTCTCCACCATGAAATCATGGTTTTCAAAACTACCTTTACTTTAAGGTATAAATTAGACAATGAAACTTTCTGGCTAGCATTTTCTTTTCTAATTTCTTTCTTTCTTTTCTTTTTAGTTTTGTTTTGTTTTGGACTGGTATTGTACATGAAAACTTCTTCTGATAAGTGGTTTTGAATTGAAGACTGAGTGCTGGACTGAGTGACTTGCTAAATCTTCTAGTTGAGGATTCTCTCATGTGTTGACTGGCAGAAGACATTTCAGTGAAGAGAGCGAAAATGTGCAGCTCTCTTTGTCTTCCTCTTTTTCCCAGAATGAGTGATTTGGCACTCAGCTTCTGTCCATTTCTTTTAATTGGCATTTTGTGACTTCCACTAAGGCTCTCCCTTGCTTTAAAAGCCCATAATTGTGTGTGAAAGGCAGAGAGCAAGATGTAAAGAACAGATTCATTAGAGAGCAAACATATTCATGCCTCTTCTTAGTTACTTTATTCCTACATTGGTACAAAATGACCTAATATATACAAAAAAATGGGCATCGGCCCACCAAATTTGCAAGAGAACTCAATGGACAAAATGCTCTATTGGGTCAGTCAGCTGGAAAGAGTGGTTTAGTACTATGTGTAAACAGAATAATGGAGCTATGTAATTTTAGTTGTGCATTTTATATCTATCTGGTGAGATTATTATCTTTGACACTAGCCTAGGCAGATGCATAACTGGAGCTGAAATTAAACAATAGTGATGATATTTGGAGCTCATCCAAAATGCTCTCTATTGTTTGTGTAAGTGGCTCCAACATCATTATTTGATCCATAATTTCTCATTTTTTATTACACATATGTTCTTGCATATAACAGCACACAACATCAACTCAGTGGGAGGCATTTTTTCTCTACGATTTCAAAAGGAATTGTTTATTTTTGTCATGAGGATAATAGAAAGCAATGAAGCTTCCTGGAAATACAATACCACAATTCAAATGTCTAATTGATTTAGACAGATTAAGTAAAAAATATAGGGCCAATCTATATTTTTGTTCTTCATAGCGGCCCAAATGTCTTATTTGAGTGTTTCCATTCTTATCCTGGGCTGATACATTCACTATTTTAGTTATGAATGACTGGGATCTGGCTCATGTAGAATTATTACTAAACTGAGAGAGTTTAATTCCACTGTTCTCAATTCTAAAGAATTTAAAAGAATATAATTTATCCATGCATTGCCTATGAAAGCAGTGTTTGATGAACTTGAAAAGGTTCAAAAGCTCAGTTCCTAGAAGCATATCAATCACAAATACTGAATTATGCTACCCAAATTCTATCATTTAAATCAAGCTGCAAAATAGCCATGCTTTCATTTTTTTCCCTAACTGTGTAGTTACATAGGTTTGATACATTCTCAAAGATGATTTTAATAGGACCTTAAATCTTCCACACTTTACTCTTGTGGAAAATAATTTTCTAGTAGGCACTATTGTCCTTAAACAGCCACCTAATCCATGTACATAAAATACATCATATGTGCATTTATAAATGTATACATAATGCTTTAAAAAAAGTCATCGTGAACAATAATTTTAAAAAGTAAAGTATAGTTGTCATTGTATTTTGAGTAGTCGGTTGTTGTAATTTTAAACAATTCCCTTTTTTTACTTTGTTTTTAGAGAGGATTATTTCATATACATCGTTATAAGTTTAATTTTCAGAGATAAGTGTTTTAAATACTTTTAAATGTTCAAAGAAAAGTGTATATTGGGACGATGGCCTGTGTGTCTTTTTCAACATTCAGAAATACCATGTATCGTATCTGTCCTATCCTATTGCCAACGCAGTGTATCTGCCCCGGGATTTAGATAGTCACCCCTTCAACACACACACACACACACACACACACACACACACACACACGCACATGCTGAGTAATCCTTGTGGAAAGCATAGCACTTCAAATCTGCTTGCAAATGCAATTTTTAAAAAATGGCCATGAGAATTGGAAAAATGGGACTGAGGTCATTTCAGAGGGTAGAGTCCCACACCTTTGGACTGATGAGACCATATTCACCCGAACACTAAGAGCTCTGTTTATAAATGCAATGAAAATATTTGAGTGAGCAGGTGTATCTTCATTTCGAATATGATTCCTCCAGGCAGCAAAACAGGTGTTCTGGCTGCATGCTAATCAGGAAGAGGAACGTCTGAAATATGCATCTGCACACTGGCGTCTGGGCAGAGATTGTCCGAACACATCCTCAAGTGCAGATTCTTAGAAAACAGGCCTCTTTTGCTTTCCTTAGTACTGTGAGGCATATTTTGCATGAAGAAAAACTCACATTCTCCAGCCATTAGGGACTGCTTCTGTGTATGGCAGATGAGGCAGCCAGAATGCAGACAAGGACTAACAAGCTGGCTGAGTTTAAGACAACTTGGTAAAACTTTCTAGGTTTTCTGGAAGAGTAAAGTGTTCCCTGAGAACGGGATTGGATCTCCAGGAAGGTAGAGGTCAAGGGCTGTTGGAAGAAAAGCAGAGAGATGAATCATGTTTATGCAAAAATTTCCTATTTTGGTTCCTTCATTTAGTTCTATTCACTTTTTAAAAAAATTTTAATTCCTCCCTTTTTCCTCCTCTGGGACACCTCTGCTCTTTTCCTCCTTCCTAAGACGAGAACTGAATTTTAGTTGATGGGATTTTCAGAATACAAAAATATGGTGAGTTGGATTAATTAGAATATTTCACAGAAACCTCACTGCCTTCAGTTATCCTCTTGACAAAGATAAATGCAAATTCTTACAGGATTTATAAACTCAAGTCACATTTTCTAGATACATTCCTATAAGTGCTAGACAACTAAAGTAGCATAATAGAGAGGGAAACAGCTAAAAAATAAAATGAACAAATAGAAGACATGCTGTAAAATGTATTCACAGCTCCTGTAATTTGTTCACTTCTGAATTTATATTTGGTCCATCTGCCCTACCGTATATTAACACCATAACTTGTCTCAAAGGTATGCATTCCTATATCTAAATGTTTAACATCAGAGTGAATTACCTTGGATTATTATGTGTTGAGTGGGTATTTGTGCCTATTTAAGTTTCAAATTAAAATTACCCAGAGGAAGGAATAGCTGCACCCTTTAGTTCGTAAAAATGAACTACAAATTTGACATATATTAAATTCTCTGACTTTCTTTCATTAACAAAGGGAAACAGCCACAACCACAGCAGTCTCTCCCTTACCAGAGGCCACAATTGCTCACCTCCATCCCAAAGCCAACTCCCAACTGGGCTTCTGTTAGATCTGTGTTCTTCTATCACTTCAGTGGCTGAGAAAAGGATCCAGTGGACAGTAAAATCTACATTTTAACAACATTTGTTGGATTTACCCAAATTGAACGCTGATTTTTTTTAAGAATTCTAAACACTGTGTGCTCTAGCTGAAGTCAGTGTCTCCTCTATAATCAACGTCCATTTTTAATGATCAAAAAACGAGATCTTAAAGAAACCTCTCCTAAGATTCTACAGTTTTCCAAGAATTCACCATAATAACATCAGTAGTAATAAATTTTAGGTGTTATAATGATGCAAGCCAGGCTTGACATAAGATAAAAAGAAGCTTCTCTTCACTGCCTTTCCCAACACCCCCATGCATGGCTGGCATTTCTGCACCAGTGCCCCCTGACATCTGCTCCTACTTCACAGCGCACTTCAAATGACACCAACTCCATAATTCTTCTCATCATAACTCTGTCTAGGAATCAAGTCAGTTCATCCTAATTTGAAAACTATGGTATTAAATTCATATCCTGAAAGAAAGAGAGAGGAGAAAGATTAAGAGATTGAGAGAATAAGAATCATTGCTTAAATGACTCTATAACATCCAAGAGAGAGACCTCAAATGTACGGATTAAAAAAAGAAGATGACATTGGCATATAGTAAATTGGAATTACAATTAAGCTTATTCGAGCTTCAAATCTTCTTAGAACAAGGTGAACAAAAAATAATGAAAAGTTTTATTTACTAATTTCATCCTGAAAATGTCCTCCTCTCATTATTTGATTAAAATTTGTAAAGAGACTTGAAATGAATGGGCTTTAATGGGGTGCAGGTAAATCCTCCCTGCAGAAGGTTTTGTGTGACCTATCTTGACTACTCTTTCCATACAACTTCCAGATTCCTTTGCTGATAACCAAATATCATGGGTATGACCCATGTAAATATCTTCAGCCAGGTTTGTAGCAAGGAAATCCTTTCCTGTGTCATTATCTTGTAAGGGGGATAGTTGACCTGTAGTATTTGGCAGCAGATGGAATTGTCATATACTAAGAGAAGTTATTATCTGCAAGTAGAATAATATTGATCGGGGCTGTTTTGCTGGAAAAAGCACAACTGACATGGTTGGAGCTCAGATTTCACAAAATACAGTTTTTAGCTTTTGTATGAAGAGCTGAAGTTACTTGGTAAAGAAATATTAAGCTTGTTTGGGATTTGTTATAGGGTTTCTGAAATACATTTTATAAATGAACAAGTTGTGCAAAAGCAAACATCACAAGTATATCTTTGCCTACGTATCTTAGCCATGTCTATTCACATAGATTAATTTGAGTAGAGAGAAATTGAAATCAAATAATTTCCTTTAAAATAGCCAATTAGTTTTTGGCTGAATAACTTAACTTCCTCCCCCACCCCCACCCCAAACTGCTTTGCCTACTTTCTATCAGCCAATTTAAGTTTAAAAAAAGAATAAAGTGTAAGAAAAAGAGAAAAACAGTTATCATTCCAGAAATTCTGTAAGTCTACGTGGTACAAGAAGATTTGTGTTGTTTGGAGCTTCAAAGAAGGAAAAAGAATAAATTAAGAGTCTCAGAAAAAGGGAAAAATTTCTCTGAGTAGTCCTGAACACTTCTTGCCGTGAGCACTGCTTATTGAGCAAGTGACCTTTATAAGATTATTGTTTATGATCACTTGGAGTGTGCCAAGAGTATCAGGAAAGAATATTCCAATTTATTTCAAAGGTTACATATCAAAATTGAATATGCAGTACAACTGCATTATCATATGATATAAGTTTACATAAGAAGTTGGAGTCGAATCATATCATTGTTTCCCTCCAACCCAGTGTGTTTTGATTTCTGTTCTGCAAGACATGTTCCCCCTAATTCCTAAAATAGACTGCAGTACAGTGATGCAAATAAAGGACAAAATGTTGTTTTTGTTGCTGTTTCTCCAGCTGAGAAACTTGGTCCAAGTGTGAAAGATCTATGGAATTATTTCCTCCATGTGTTCCATCCTAAAGTAATAAAATTTAATACCAATTTTCATTTTTTTAACCCAGTAATCACTGTCATCTAGCAAAGTGCTTGTGATGATTGGAATAACGACACAAAAGTCACGTGGGGTGCAGCAGGAGGGAATTCTACTTCTAAGAGGGAAGGGAAATTGACTAACAGAGACATATTTTTTTTTCCTGCCCATAAAAAGCTTTTAGGGAGAGGCAACTGTACATTTTGCTTTCTTCAATTTTCCTGTGCATGCAACTTAATGTTTTAGTTCAATAAGTCTGCTCAGCCTCAACTCTATCACTTACACAGAGTGAAACATAAACCAGGAGATTCACCTCTCCTCTTCCTTGCTTTCTCAGTTGTCAAACTCGGTTGTCAGAGAAACTCCGGTACGGGTTTGCCCATAGCTAACCTCATTTCTTTCTTCAAATTTGTAACTTGGAAAAAGAATATCCCTGCCTCACAGGGCGAAGAAGCAATTCTTTAAATCAGCAGATCAATCTGCAAATATTTGCTTAATGTCTGCTAGACCATCGGAACACTTTGGTGTCAGAGTTCAACAATGAGGCAATGACTTGATCCTGGGAGCAAGAAAAATACATAAAACAAACGTCTTCTCATTTTCCTTTTATCTCCTGCCTCCTGAATCCTCCCCAGGAATTGCAGACCTGGTAGAACAGCATGGCATATGGCTCCTCAGGAAGGGCTGCTATATAAGAGCCCGAGAACAGAAAACACCCTCCCCCCACCCCACCCCCACCCCATCGCACCCCTCCCCGAGAAACTGGGAATTTTAAATCAGGATTCTCTATGATTAAACTACAAATACATTTCAAACTGGTAGCACAGAAGAGTCCAACACACCATCTTCTGGCATCAGAGCCCCTTTAAAGAAGAGAATCTGAATAGCTCCTGCAGCTTTTGAAATGCCCTCTGATCTCCACCACCTCTAATGCCTGCTTTCACGTGTACTTCCGTGGGTTCTGGCGGTAACTGACAACACGGCTTCCTGCGACTTCAAAGCCAAACTTTTCGCTTTGTCTGGTGAAAGGGAATTTAAAGAAGGACAACAATGAAACAGACATAATGCCGGAAACTGGCTCTTGAGGTAAACAAACCTGAAAGACTTTACACAGAAATAGAAAGTTGCATCATCACAGGAGAAAGCCGACAGGGACCCTCAAACTATGTGGCCCCTCCTCCATGCAACTTGTAAGTTTCCCAGGCCTGTCATTCAACCTGTAGACTGACACTGATCTCATAAGAGACACCTTGTTAGGATGTTTTCTCATTCCATATCGGAAAAGCAAGAATGAGGGATTCCATTTTCCCAGAAAACAGTCAGTATGCTGTATCATTACAGAATCCATCAATCTATTTTTTTCCTTCGTTTATTCACCTTCTCCATGTTTGTTGAGTACCTCATCTGTGTCAAGTACAGTGCTGAGGGCTTTCACATATTTTATTTCATTTAGAAGTATTGTATTTCCATACGCAGGCTAAGAAATTGAGACTCAAAGAAATTAACTTACTTGTTAATAAATGAGGGCTAATCATGAACCCAGGACTTTGGACCCCAAGCCCACTGCAAGTGCCCCAGATGAAAATAAATATAGTGACAGACTGCTGTAGAAGCAGAGGGGTGGGAGAGGTTAAAGCGGTAAGAGGTCCAGGAAGTCTGAGAGGAATCTGTAGATAGTAAGCTGAAATGGGGTTTGAAAGATAATCGGTGGGTCCTTGTACATCCAAAATGAGAGGGCAGTTTACATGGGTAGGTGGGAAGGCATTGAACTAGAAGAATATGGACTGAGTTCTGAGAGCACCGAAAATGGTGTGTTCTGAGTGAGGGTGATGGGGTAAGAAGGAGGGCTGGATGTGTGAGTTGGGTTCAGATAATGAAGGGCCTTGAAAACCGCACAAAAAGCTTGACATGCGTGGTGTCAGCACAGGGCATGAGGAAATGCTTCTGAGCATAGGCAGGTGAGGTCAGATTTGCTTTAGGATGCTTCTCCAGCCCTGGTTTGAGGCTGGAGAAAGGAAGGTGCGGGAGGCAAAGACTTCTGTGCATAGAACACCACTGAAATATTTCAGACTGGAAGTAAAGAAAACCCAACCTTGAGGTTGGAATGTGGAAAGAAGAAGGAGCACACCAAGGACTTGCCACAGGGGTGTCATCCTTCTCTTCTGAAAATAGTCCTACCTGTGCATGATAATGAAGGTCAGTGTGGGCAAGATAGCCGAAGTGCAGGATATGCAGCAAATGGATCAGAGAGACTCCCTGGCTAGTTTCAACATCTGTAAAATGGGACGAGTGTTGCCTCCGTCCCCACACAGCACGCTGGCAGGAGCTGCACCGTTCTTCTGGAGCCTCTGTTTGTGGGTCAGCTCCTTCTTGGTTTACACACACATCAGTAGCTCTGCTTCCCAGCAGTGCTCAGACAGCTCCTGCTACTGTTTTGTGGCTTTTTTTTTCCTTCTGCCCTCCCCCCTTCACCTGTTCCACCTCATCTCACTAGTTCCCAGATGCCTAGACATGCCTCCTAACTTCATTGCTCTCATCCCGAAGCTTCTTTGAGCACATCCAGGCACAGTATATATCCCTGGTTGGCACTAATAGCACCACCTCAGTCCAAGCAAAGAAGTAAATTGGAACTGACACTATCCACTTAGAGTTTTAGGTATTTGTTTCTGGACTCTCTCAGAGCATTTACTGGGTAGGATCGAATAAAATATAGTGTGTGTGTGTGTGTGTGTGTGTGTGTGTGTGTGTGTGTGTGTGTGTGTGTGTGTGTTTGTCTTTTCTACAGCCTTTCTTCAAAGGATCTTTTAAAAGCTTTAGTAACAACCACTCATTAATCTTTCCAGCATCTCTGTGATGAAGGAGGCACGTGGTCACCATTAACAGCCCCATTTTACAGAAAAGAGTTCTAAAGCAGAAAGAGGTTTAGTGACTTGCCCAGAGTCACACTGTGAATCAGTCCTCGGGGAGTAAGGGGGCAGGGTGGTCAATACAAACATTTCTGTTATCCTCAAGAAGTGTCCTTGCTTTCCCAGAGGAAAATTTAATTTAAAACTGAGGTTTGAACCCTGGGTGTCATGCCACTTCTTAAAATTACCTATTCTTTTTTTTTTTTTTTAATTTGTTGTTCAAATTTGTTTGTTGTTCTCTATGTGTAATTCCCTATTCTTGAGGTCAGTGATTTTAAAACTATTGCTCTAGGAAACTCAAGGGTCCACAACAGTACTACAGAGTTTGGGGCAAGTAATAAAATATTTTCTGCTGAACAATGAGGATTTATACTGCTAGCGAACCTGACTTTTACTTCATTTTTATGTTGAACCTCTGTGTAAGGGTTCATTTTTTAAAAGTTTGAAAACCACTGTATTAGGTCATGGTGTTGCCCAAAGTGGGTTACGTACAGGACTACAGATCAACTCTTTAGTGACGTTACATGCATAAGAATCAGAAGAACTAATGATCCAAGCTAATTGTGTAACAAAAGAACAGTTTCTCACTCAAGAGAAGTACAATCTGCTATATTCTGAAATAATTTGAGATTGAAGCCTTTTTTTGACCATCCACTCTTGACTTCTGTTGACCAACCAGGCACAAAAAGAGTTTCAATCCATAGCACATTAATATTTTCTAAGTGTCCATCACTTTCTGATTTCGTATCATACCATAAAAATAATATTATTTCCAACTATTAGTCTTACCCTGGATCTGACTAAAGGTATTCAGATAGTCTCCTAAAATCTCAAGTTTGCAGAAGTGCTTCTGCTGGTATTTACAAGAGGCTTTAGTTAGTTCCCAGATTTTGAGACCCCCTTTGACTCTGTTACGTTTCTTTGCTTCACCTCATGGCAGTAAAGAGTATGTTCAGGGAATCTCCCCCAAAATTACACAGTCTGCATTTCCCAATCTTCCTCTAACCCCTTCCCCCTCCAGTCAGACATTCTTCAAACATCATTTCTTCTCTGGAGTGACCCAGTTCATCCAGCTAAGGTGCTCCTTCTCAGCCTTCAAGCCCCAGGTCCAGTGGGTCCTACCACCCAAGCCTTCTCCATTGTTTTTTTGTTTACCCCACCATACTGACTCATGGTTCTTCTTCTCTTTGATCTGTGTCCCAGAAAACTAACCTGTATTGACTTCATCAATGAACTTGCCTGCCCTTTGCCTTCTGCTTGGGTTCAGCCATTGTGAGTCCTGGCAGAAGATCAGAGGAAAGGAGGAGAGTGAGGGAGGGTTTTTCTCTCATCAGCTTCCTCACTGAGCTTGCATGGGCTAGCGTCATCCCAGAACTGATGACCATAGCTCCTGTTCAGCAGATCTTTTATAATCAACTCTTTCTATTCCAGGATCTGGGAATTTCTATCTCCCTTTACTCCATGAAGGCTGGGCATATAATGACCTCCAACATATTGCCCTTTCTTGTTTCCCTATACTTGCTCACCTTATGGTAGTCACTTTAAAAGCCTTTTCTACAATTGCTTAATTTGAGGGTGCCTGTGGTTTCTTGTTGGGATCCTAACTGGGATGCTTTCCCTGACCCCACTCTCTGAATCAGAGTGGACCTCTGTTTCCATCCCACCTCCACTACAACTTGTGGATAGGTGCCACTTACACTGTTACAATGATCTGTTTATCAATCTGTTTCCCTTCCCAGAGTTCGAAGATACCCTTGAATCCTTGCAATGTTTGGCATATTATAGGGTCTTAGTTAAAGTCTGTGAAGACATTTGAGAGACTGCTTATTTCATCAGCCTACTAACATGCTAGCAAGGCTTTGAAGAACAGAGCTTCCTAACACAACTATGTCTAAATGCACATGTCATTTCCATCCTGAGCTCTGAGGAAAGAACATATAGAGAGGCTTAATAGTGTTTGTATCTCTCATTCGTAACTGAATTCTGCCAGAGTAGATTTCCCCCCAGTGCTTATAAGTGCCTGACAGAGAGCAAGCTCTGAGCAAATGTTTGTCGAACAGACGAATGGGTCTCTGTTTTCTTTCTATGTGGAATCCAAATAGGAAAGAAACAAAGTAAATTGCAATATGCTCTTTTGTTTTCTTATTTTTAGCAATTGATATTTTTCTTTATACCTTCAATCTGGAAACTAGAGTGTAATGGCACTGTTGATTCCCAAATGCTCAAAAGTTAGATAAAAGAAATCCAGCAAGGATAGTCAAAGTAAAGATTCTTTTTCTGTGTAAGATTTACATATTCTTTAAATAAAATCAGTAATGTTTTTATTAACGTATAAGACTACTACATTTTTTTCATGGTTTCTGAGAACTTGGAAATAGAAAGGAATCTTAGCATCTCATCCAGTCTTTCATTTGTTAAAAATATTTATCATACACCTGCTATGTACCTGGCACATTTTCACAGGAAATAACACTGGTGAACAACATCAACTAAAATAAAATCTCTGCACTCATGGAGTTTATGTGTTAATGAGAGAGAAAAACAATAAACCAGACAAATAAATAAAGTGTAGAGTGGGTTAATTAGAAATAATTATTAAGGGAAGGACTAGGAAATATCAAGGGATTACTTCTTTTGGATCAGAAGTTCCACCACCATACCCTTAACAAAATGATGCCGGCTCTGCCATTCTGTTGATGCTATTAGAACCTCTTAATGAAAAAAAAAAAAAAAGAACCTCTTAATGATAGAAATGTTTTACATTTGAAGCTACCTACTTGCTTGAGTGAATTCCTCTAATTGCCAGATCTTTTCATACATGGAAATCAAATCTTAATTGTCCATGTCAAACGAGAAAATGTCAACTTAGTGGCAGCCCTTTAGATTAAAAAATAAACTGTTGAGTTTCACTGGTCATGATTTCCAAGGTTATCTCAAAAATTAGTTTTGGCTTTCAAACATAGTTCAACCTGGATGTATGTGAACCCATGAAAAAGACAATAGTGTCCTACACTTGTTATTGCTTTATCCTTTAAAAAACATGTTCACATACTTTTTATTGCCTTTTAATCCTCGGGGTAACTTCAAAATATTATCACCTCCAGTCTCCAAATGAGTGGACCAAGCTTCAGATGTTGAATGAGTAGTTTGGCAGATGTTTGAAATATAAAGTGAGGAGACATGAAAAATCTGGATATATACCAATGTGTTTGCTTGAAAAAATCAGGCTTTCCAGACTGAGTAAAGAACAGGTTGCTGTATCTATTTCTCTGATGATTTGGCCCCTATGAATAACATTTGACCTTGTCTTTCTATGGTGCTAGTTTAATAAAAGCAATTTATAGCCCTATACATCTTTGATAATTGAGAAAAAGCTTCCTAATCATTTCCTTCCTGTTCAAATAAACTATTACCAAGAAATTAGCAATACGTGTATAAATGAGAAAGAAAAAGCTTTAGTTTCTCAAATGTTTAACTTTTAAAAAAGCATGTCACCCACATGTTTTGGAGAAAAGACCTCTAGATGCTCATCTCTCTATATTTAAGTGGGATTATTTACTCATTTGGACACTTGTGCCGCTTTAAAATCTTTAGCATTTTGCTAAAAATAATTTCTCTTTCATGTGAAATCTGAATTCTCTGCAAAGATCACAAAATAATGTCAATCTGAACAAAGAGATGGAAGAGCCCATTTAAGGTTCTAAGATACAATTGGGGCCTAGAAAAGTCTCTGTCTAAACACAGAGCACTCTTTCTTAACCAAAGCAAAGGCATGGAATCCAGTCCTATGAAATGCCTTGTTCAATAGAGAAGGTAGCTAAAAGCCCACATTTACAATGGAGCAACTACAGTTAAACCCTTTCTATGTTCTAAACAACATCTCATCTCTAGGTACAGCAGCCCAGAAATCCTGTCACCTGTACTAAATTATAAATTTTAAGTCTTAAGGGAACCAAATCAGAAAATCATATCAGATCCATATCTTTAAGGATTTCGTAGCTAGCCTTATCATTTTAAGTACCCAACATTTTGCTGTGCTTCTTGGCCTTCTAGATAAGGAGATAAGTGAAAATTTTAATCAGAAAAATAAATGATCATAGACTGTAGATAATATCAGAAGGAAAGGATACTGCAGAATCAATGGAAAAATGTTAGCAGAGGCTGGAGACTGGAGCAGGGAGATGGATTACCAAAGATACTTACCTGGAGATAGAAAAAATGTAAGTAGCAAATATCAATTAGCTTTCCTGTCTTGTGCAATGTTAGTGAACAGTGAATTGAGAATAAACGGTGAGTCCACACCACTGATGCAGTCATCACCATTATACAGATCTCTCATAAGAGGTAGAATGTGGCAGGGCATCAGTGTAAGAGCCACAGAAATGGAGGAACTCTTAATGAAAATACTTGTCCCATTTCCAGCCTGTACACTAAGCTGGTGGACACATTTAAGATCTAAAACTTGGCACCAAAATGTATGTGTGGGGAAGAGGAGGACAATATGTTCAGTTTTATAAACAACTACTGAATTCATGTTGCCTTTTGCTAAATGTGTTACAGTAATTCAATGGTAAGAAATCCAGATTTCATATTTCAGACCTCTTCATGCATGCTAGGAAAGGGGAAAATGCCAAGCCAGGTACACCTCAGATCTCAGAGGGAACACTGCACTATTAGGAGGACTAAATTTATTGTATCTATGCATTTAGTTGAAATTCTGAATCTTATAGATATATACATTTGCCAGAATTCGCGTTCATTTCCCATCACACAAGGTCACCCGCCTAACAAATAGCTCACAATTAGTTCTGTACAGCGAGTGCTGCAACATTCCCTAAATATTTTGAGAAATTCATCCCTCATCTTCATCTTCACACATATTAAATCCATCCATGGGGTGAGGGTTCAAGAGATGGCTTCTGTCTCCTGTGGTAACAGTGGTAAAAAGTGGTAAAGGGTGGCGTGCTTTTAAATTTCTTATTTGTTATGAAGAAGGGTAGTTTTCTGTAGACTATCTCGTGGTACTTCAGAATACAGGTTCTGAATCTATAGATCAGCTACATTTTGAAATAAACTAGAAAAAGTAGATGCTAATAAAAACTCTTCATAAGAGTTCTGTGAGAATTAAATGAGAAAATGTATAGAAAATGCCTTAACATCCCACAGCTACTCAAGAAATGGTAATGCCTCTTGTCACAGACATCACTCCTTTTTCATTCTCAGTTTTCCTATAATGCCATTTACAGATTCTCTTCTCTGCAGCTTGATGATACTTCCTAGTTTCTTCCACACCTGTCTCTACGCCTTTGCTTTCTATCTAGCCCTGAAGCAACGTTACTTTATGGTCTACCACTGATTTTGATTCTTTCCTAACATCTACTTCCCCTGAAAGCAGTCTTTCTTTTTTTTTTTTAGGACGATTTCTATAGGTCAGCACTCCTGCTGTATGTCAGAATTTGCCATGTAATTCGCAAATATTATAATCTCATGTGATCTTCTTAATAACCTATGCAGAATTATGTACTTGAAAATTTAAGGCTTGGTGAGATTATGTAATGTGCTCATGGTGGAAGAGCTTGCATATAAAAGTCTTTCTATCTGTAATATGATAGTTTTCAGTTAAGGCTAGAGAGAACAGTTTTCCTTTTGGAGTAAGCAGAGGGGGGAAAAAACAGAAAAAAAAATTACAGACTCCGAGAAGTGAAAAAAAAGAAAAAGAAGTGAATTAACATGAGGTTCCCCTGATCCATATTCCCACCATTCACCTATTCAGGGGGTGCCCAGGTGTTTAAGCATGATGCCCTGTCTCTGCAAACAAATTTTAGTATGTGGGTCTCTTTTCTATGCCTCGTCATAGATGTAATGGCATCATCTGATGGTTTTGTTCACAAACCATGTTGACAAAACACGGTCTAGTGAAAAACTCCCGCACTCGGGGTATGTAGCCTATTTTGCTGCGTACAGAAATCTCAGCAGGCCGTGGGCTTCTCGCAGAAGTGCAGGGCATCTCCCACTCAGATTTCCTAGCTCCAGCAGGCCTGGCTTACAACAAGGGAAAAAACAAGGTGACATGTCTGTCGCTTCCCTCGGAGACATGCCACATGCCGTAAAACACTTCTATCGCCACTCACACTTTGAGTAATTTCCTTTTAGGCCTGGCCCCTCCTCCGAGATTTTCAGGTAAACAGCATGAGATGAGTACATGTGATGTACAATAGAGAGCATGAATGCTTTTACTTCAACATTCTTATTAAATTAAAGCCACAGAAAATGAGCTTAATGTCACAGTGATTTTGAACATCACTGTAAGAATGAGTTATGGCAAAGGAATCCTAATATCAAGGGAGCTCTCAATAATCTATATTTTATCTTCAAATAGTGGATTTTACAGGAAAATCTCTATATCCGGAAATACGTGTACAATTTCAGGTAGTCCGTTTCCTTCAATGGCTCTATCTACCCAAGTGCATCAAGATTGTCTCTTAACAACCTGTTTTTTTTTTCCGAGACTAAAGTTTCCTGGCTTGGCAACAATGTGGCATAGAGGCTGTTAGCTTAAGACTGTTGATTCTTCCCCTGATTTTGGCACTGCACTCGAATGACTCCCAACCCAGAATCAAGACGGGAGGAAAGAGAGAATTGAAAAGACAAGAAGGAAGGGAGGACAAGGATATGAGGAAGGGAGAGAGAGAGGGAAAAAAATAGATTACTGACAAGACACTACTTGAAAACCAACATTATCAGTACAATCATTGTCACTCGATTTAAAATGGCACAATTTAAAATTCATAATGAAGTCTATCTTAACTGTGAAATATACAGATTTTGAAAGATTTTCCTATTGCAAAAATATGAATGCTGTGAAGTAGATATTTCTTTTTTTCCTACATTTTAACCTTTGAGGATAGCTTTACTCTAAATTATATGAAGTTGTAGTTATCAGCCATATCCAATTAAAAATGCTAAGCCAGTTTCATCTTGAGAGAGAGACACTGACAATATCTAAATATATATATATGATAAATTAGTTATTGTCAAAGCCGTGGCCTCTCATTATTGTGCTTATACAACAGTGTCATCTAGTGGACACTGGTCAGGCAAGTTGTAGCCAAGATTCCTGAAGGGGCTTATTCAAAATGAGATAGTATTAAATGAAAATATGCTTTGTCTTTTTCAATTTCCTGAAACTAAAGCAATTTAAATAATTATTTCTAATCCAGGCTATCATTTCGATTCGTTTTTTTCCAGGGTAGTAAAGGGACTGAGAACTTTTTATGCCTACAGAAAGAAAAATAATTTTAAGATAATTTTTCTTTTCCTAAGATAGCAAAGAACAAAAGAAAATAACCCAATTACAATAAAAGGTAGATGTCAGTATATGTATAGCAATTAGGAGGAGGAACCTGAAGCTGAAAGATTATCAAGCAGGATATCAGTCTTTAAATGTAAATGAATAGTGGCTACATCAACAAAACGACAAAACAAAGGCAATATATGGGAGTTCTGTTGTCATTTCCAAAGCCTTGCCATTTTCCTACTATCTTTCTGGTACATTTGTATAGGAAATTTATCTTTTAAAACAAGAGTTGTTCAAAAGTCCATTATTTAAAAAAAGAAAAAAAAAACACATAAAATGCCATTCATTTTGAGTTAAATTTCTGTTTTATCAAAGCCACTTAGCTTTAATTTTTCTCTAAATCAAATCCCGGAAGTACATAATGGGCACTGCAATACACTCCATAATTTTGCTGATTCCCTGCATTTTTGATTGAAAAATATGGAAAAACTGCATTTTCTAAAAAAGATCCCAAAGTTAAGCTTTCCAGCATTTCATCAACATAAATAGGGACAGTCATTTTTTTAAACCACAACAATCTCATGTGAATTTTTGTTATTAGTTAAGCAGCTATTAGCGCCCTCATGCCCATTCCCTTGCCTGTGTTTTGAAACCCCTCGAAGGTGTGGGATGCTGTTTTAAAGCTCTTTTGTTTCAGAGAAAGAGAAGAAAAAGGCATATTAAGAATGTTGATAAGTATGAAGTTTCTATTTTTCAGGTCTCTAGTTCTAGTTTCCTATTTCAGTTCCTCTAAATGAATGTTTTATGCCAATTTGATCTCTTCGATAGCATAGTATTATTTGGTTTGAAAATGTTAAAGTGGTACTGTAAAAACAGATGCTACTAAATTTATCACTCTTTGATTGGACACAATGTGTTTTTTTCTATCTGCTGGGATTAAATGCCTCACCTGATTCAGGATGGCACCTGACTTAGAGAACTATGACACAGGGCTATATTGGTATGTTATACTTGAAAGTTCTTGCCTGAATGCTCCTCTGCATTATTAAGAAAATATTTAGCTGTTAAGGTAATTTGCCAGTTGGAAGTAATGTAAGGATTAGCAAATTTGACTATTTATTTGAAATAGACTGTTTTTTTTCTTCAGTAAATAGAAAAGACTCAGCCCTGCGCTAATACTATGTGATTTTGCCTTTAGCTTTTACCCATATAATACAAACAAATTAATTAAAAATTCTATCTGCCTCTGGATGTAATTTTTATTGAATATTAATTCAAATTAAGAAGTTGTTGGTATTTCAAGATATAATATTTACATTGATGGGTTCATAATTCACATGTAAAATTCACTAATTCTCTGTAATATGAAACCTATCCTAACAAAATAGAGATGTCCTATTTTAAAATATATTTGCAGGGTGTTTTTATTTGAAATGTTGTTTTAAAATTACAGTACTTGTAAAAAAATCATAAAATTAAATTACAGTACTTGTAAATTAATGTAGTAGTGATGTGCAAATTATTTGGGACTTTCAGAGAGAAAGAAAATCTAGAATTTTTATGTCACCAACAGAAGATAGAATCTTTCTAAATATGCACAGTTTTTCATTTTGCAGAATAAGTGAGTACTTTGTACTCACTCAAAATTAAATTTGCAAGTCATAGAACTGAACTGGGAGCTGACAGGCAAGGCCCAGGTTTGGTATTTTCAGCTGAATCTTATCCTACTTATCAATATTTATTGAGTACCTACCAAAGACTATGAAAGGCAAATGCATAGGATAGAAAATAGGATATATGTTCTATGACCTTCCCAAACCTTACAATCCGGTTGAAGAGATAAAACATACATAAGTTAGAAATTAAATGGCAATGCAAGATTTAAATAACAGCTCAATTCGATAATAGACATGTCACAGAGAGGTTCATGCTCATTTATCATATAAATAGTCCAGGAATTGAGAGAATCCCCTACCTACAAAAGGAGATTTCGTGATAAATCCTGAAGAAAGATTAGCAATAAAGGTCTTTGTAGGGCAGATGTACAATGAAGAGAAAGTAAAAGTACCTGCGACTTCGTCGTCTATTCCTCCTTTTGTTTTCCCTGGGAATTGTGGTGATGAGTAGAAACCAACTCTGTGGAAGCCAACTTTTCACTGTAGGTGAATGGGATTTACAATTTCTATGAAAAATATCAACTTTCTCAGGAAAGTCAGTCTCAATATCCATCCCTCTAGTAAATGTTACTCAGCAGATAAGCAGCATAATCTATTGGTTTGCACTTAAAAGAGGCAAACTACATTCCTGACACCTTAACAGGACATTGACTACTGATGAACCAGAAATCTAATGAACTTGAAAGCAGTCATCTTGATCCATTTTTGAGTCACAGACTCCTTGGAAAATCAGATCAGTACCATGAACACTTTCTGATAGAAAGTGACATTGTCATAAAATATGGTTATGCTTCTCATATTCCTTCTTCCTGGTGTTGTTTTAGTCCTGGAATACTAATATATATCTGGTAATGCTTTCTTCTACTACAAATGAATAATAGATAAATAGATTTTAAAAAGTGAACAACTCTATGTATTATTCTGTGCCAATTACCTGATATCATGTAGATTTTTATATTATTTTTAGTAATTCATCTGTTCTTTTCTATTCCTTGAAGGCCTCATAATTAAATTATATAAGTAAAACGCTGACATAATATTTTATTAAAAAGTTGGCTAGGGGCACCTGGGTGGTTCAGTCTGTTCAGCATCCTACTCTTGATCTCAGCTCAGGCCTTGATTTCAGGGTTGTGAGTTCAAGCCCCATGTTGGGCTCCATGTTGGGCGTGGAGCCCACTTAAAAAAAAAAAAAAAAGTTGGCCAATTTTTATTTCATTACATCATTGATTCTTGGTTCAAGATATGTGATATCATTTCTTTTTCCATCGATACTGACCATGACTGTTTTGATTCATAAGACAGACTGATTTGATTTTATAAATAAATTTTCCCATAATTTCTCTCATCTAATACATACTTTCAAATAGTCCACATTTTCCTACAGTAAATTTACTACATATTTTACCAGAAACTTCTGCTTTAGGTAGATGTAATAGAAATTAAAAATAGATAATGTGTACATCTAGGAAGCACTAAAGAAACCAAAAAAAAAATCCTTATTTCGACTCTGTTTGCATGATTCTAAATCTAATTTTGAGAATTTAGAATGGTGGTAAATAAAACTGTTAGAGGACAGATTGTAGAACATTTAGAAAACCTCACAAGTAGTTGTTTGGAAATTCAGACATTCATTTACACTTTCGATTCATTCATTCCTTCAATCATGTATTCAATGAATATGTATTGATTAGTACTAGATCTTTACTAGGGCTGCAAGTTTATCTCAAGGAGATGAAAGACTAAGAAGCAAAACATGTATGTCAATATTTAGACTTATGTAAACTCAGTGTGCTACACTTTGTGCAGCAGAGGTAGGACACAGAGCAAGGATTCTCTCACCTCTCCCTGCCCCTCTGGGAACACCTCAATCTTGACCTATTTTAATAATGTGGCTGTGAGCCCAGAAGGGTCCACACTACTGACCATTCCCCAGAGTTCAAATCGGGATCTCTAATAATTCAATGGTTCAAATTTTTTTAAATAACAGTTTTGGTTTTACTTGAAGTAATATTAATGTATAAAATTAGAAAATTATAGATGAGTTTAAGAACAAAATTCATGTTGATACACAAACAAACCAGAAAAAAGAATCACTGGTTATATTTCATTTCATTTTATTTCTTTTCTCTAATACATGTGTGTGTATTCCTTTCTCTAAAACTGTATAGTTTTTGTTTTGTTTTTCCATAATTGAGACTATACTGTGAAGTAAGTTTATTTTTAACATATTCTTCAAATGAATCTAAGAACCACTGTTTACATGATTCAGGGCTTAGAGAAAGCAACCCTCCCTAAGGCAATCCTGGGACAGACTATCCAAAAAGGCACAGAGGAAGCACTTTCTCTTATTGCTGAGGGAACATCCATTTCCAGGACTCAAGGGAAAAGAGGTTTGTTCACTTTGTGCCATTATGTTAATGTCATCATATTATGTTACTTGAGTGCTTGAGCTCGACTGCATATGGCTGTTTCCTTATTATGCCCTAGGGAGGCTCTTCCTAAGGCAGACGATCCCCATCCCAACCAAATCTCTTCTCTACCATGACTCTGGGAACATGAGCCCTTTGGAGTTTTGATGTGATTCAGACTGTTGATATTTTGAAACAAAAATAAGCGCACAGTTACGGCCAAATTCTTCTGTTCTCGGAACATTATGCAATAACAGGATAACCTCTGAGCATTCCACTGTATGTGAGGGAGCAGTTTTTCTCCAATACTAGTTGGATTTTCTTGAGAAGAGAATTTTTGTTAGGGAATTGTTTTGGTTATGGTGAGAGGAAAGATAAACAAATGTTGTTTCCTGAGCTGATAACCAGAATAAAGACAGGAATGCCAAACTACTGAAGCAAGTAGCCTGGAATAGAAAGCATTGCCTAATGAGATCAGGGCTGAAGTATTATGCTAGGCTCTGCGTGATGAGACCCAGTAGTTTCGGAGATTAAGCTGATTCTAGGGCAGACAACTGTTTAATAGAGTGGGGACCACTCTGTTTCCAAGAAAGAGGATTTGACAAAGGGCATTATTTTTTTTCATCAAAGCATAAAGAAGGCATTCCTGAAAAATAGTGTATCATACTCATCAGTTGACACTCCTAGTCCCCAGTGGCTATTTATTCTCGGAGACTACTGACCCACCTTGCTTATTATCTCTGTAACCTAGAAGGCTTTTTACTTGTAAGCTCAATATCAGGCAATCAGTAACCCACAGAAAATTGCTCCCTAGCAACATTCTTCTAGCATTGTGTAACTTCTCATCCATATGTAAGAGTAGCTTTAAAACTCAGCCCTCCAATGCGCTTTTCTGGCCACCAATTACCCTTGCAGTTAATAGCTCTTACTCCAAAGAGTAACCCAAGAACACTTTGCCATCCTGGCCACTGCCCAGCTTTGCTCCTTCAACCCATCTTTATATGATCTCAGAGGTTTCCATCAGAGAGATTATGTAGCTCTGCATCTATGTATGAGATAAATTTATCACAACAGATGTAAAGTAGCTTTGTTTCTGCCAACCTGAAGTAAACCTATTCCTTTTTCAGAACCTCAATAGTTATTCCACACTTCGTATGAAGCCAGATGAGAGATTCCTTCTTTAAGACTCTGCTATCACTCAGAACTCATTTATGTATCCGTAGGTATTTTGTTATGTGTTACCTCCTCTACCAGATAAATTTCTGGAATGTCAAGGTTATGTCTTCTCCACCATTGTATCTCTGCAGAGTTAAGAATAGATGCTTTTTTTTTAATGTAGTCATAATTTATGCCTTATGTAAGCATAAGTTTTAAATGTAGCAAACAGTCCAATTATTAAAAACAGGCAAAAACTAACCTATGCTTTTGGAAGTCTGGAATATGGTTAACAAGAGGGCTATGGACAGGAGAGGAAATAAGGTGCTTTGGGGAGCTGGTGGTAATGTTATTTTTTACCTGGGAACTCGTCATACAGGTGTGCTCAGTTGAGCTATACATTTATGTGCACTCTTTCATTATATTTCAATAAAGTGAAAAAAAAAATATAGGCCAGGCACTACAGATAAGACTTACAATTGTTTTTTCCTTGCTTTAGTTAATATTTTAATGATGATATTTTTCAAAAGAACATGGTAACTTTGGTGGGTGACTGGATAGAGGGGGTATATTTGGTAAATTTTATAATGAAATTAAATGCTTATTTAGTTATGTAATTAAATTTCACTCAGATGCTCTCCAGAGTGTCTTAATTTAGTACCCCAGATGAAGAACATGTTCAACTAATTATAGATACAGATATATAGATATGGGTGGGTGTGTGTGTGTGTGTGTATGTGTGTGTGTACACACATACATATAACTTCAGAATGTTATCACAATTTTTATCAATTGGATTAATAATTACATATGTTAAATAGCTATTTTGAGTGAAATGTTGGCATCTTAAGATTACGTGATTAGTCAGTAGGTCAAGAAAATTTTAATAAAATATTTTAATCTGACTCCCTTTTGAGAATGTATTCATTCACTTATTCAACAAATATTTATTATACATATTGGGAGATAGAGATACAAAGATAAGTAAAACATGGGCACCTTCCCAAGAATTCAAAGTCTGCTAGGGAAGAAAAGCATGTAAATACATAATTTCAGTGGGATATAATTAAGTCTAATAAATGAAGCCTATACAAGGTGTTTGTAGTGTAAAGGAAGACATTATTTCCTTTCTCTAAAGGGCAACAGGAAAGTTTAGTAGAAAATGAGGCTCCTGAACCAAATGTTGAAATGTGAGTAAGAGAATATCAGATGAATTGAAGGTTTGCAGAGAAAGAAGTCATTCCAGGCAGAGATAAAAGCAAAAGCCAAGGAAAAAATCTTGTAGTGCATTTTATCAGAGGCTACTAGATGAATGCTGGAAAGGGCCCAGGCTCTGGGCAATGCTTAAGGAATTGAGGAGTTATAACCTCACAACTCTTAAAGTCTCTCCACCCATCCCTACCTCTCTCTCTCCTTCATTTCCTCATTCTAGCTCTCTACTCCATTTTATTTCCTCTACTTAATCTGAGTCTCCAACTGAAATCTTCTTTGCACATAAATTGTGCCTGCTTATCTGAAATATTCACGCATCACACCCATACCAGGCATCTTAATGACCTACATCCTATCCAGATTTAGATAAACCAAAATAGTTTTGCAGTAAATCATATCTCTGAAATACTCAGTAGTCGTGGCAACTTCAATTCATATCCCAGATCTTGTCTTTAGCTATTTGAATGTATATCCACAGAATATCACAGAGGCACATAGAAAGAGCAGAAACTCTGCTACTACTCTGCCTTTTTGTTCTTACCTATTACTAATATATATTTCAAATACCTTTTGGTGTCCTTACAGCAAAAGTCACCACCTCAAAATCTATATGGATCAGGAAAGTAGCATATATAAACAGATATAAAAAAAGATAAGGACGAAAGCTTTATGATGAATAACAACTGTCCCTGAGCTTCTTAGGTGTGCAGGAGACAGTAGGGGTGGGGAATCTTGAAAACTAGAGAGTGCATATCACTACTAACGTGGGCACTTTCCATTAGCTCCAGGCAATTTTTGCCAAATGGGAATATGAATTCTGTGTTCACAGATATTTGAATATTTTAATGAGAAAATCCAAATTTTGTGTGAAATCTCTCAATTTTTAAATGCGGTCATTGAGTAAAAGTGTTCAAAACCACATTGGGTGGGTCAAGTTAAACACGTCTGAGGGCCTTACCAGCCATCAGGCCACTAATTCCTAACCTCTTACTGGTAAATATGCTTATGTTCATGCCTAAATCGGTGAATCTCTACTTTACTTGTTGGCTACGTTCTCCCAGTAACTGAAAAATTCTTCTGAGTCAGGAACTTGTGTCTTAGAAGTCCTTTTGTATTTACAGCATATGGTTAAATCTCCATAAGTTATTGAGTTAAGATTGCAAAGTGGATTCTTAAGGCACAAGATACATCACCTGACGCATCATCTCCTTAGCCTCTCTTGATTGGTTGAAAAAGCTTGAAAAAGGATGACATTCACAGTAATGTCAAAGATGCAGTTTTTCCTACTGACTAGTAAATTGCTTAGGAATCCCCTCCCCCATCAAATTTTGGCATAGTTAGTTCTGTTTAATAACACATTGATTAAGATCTTGGTTCTGCATTCAAATTTCTGATTTCCTTCTTTCTAAGTGATTGACCTAAGCCCAGTCATATTTTCTCTCTGAATCTCCCTTTCTTCATGTGCAAAATGAGTTGCTAATAATATCTATCTCAGAGGGTGGTTTGTGAAGAGTTTAAGTGATATTAATCAGGAAAAAAGTGCTTGACACAATGCCTGTAATGAGATTCTAACTGAGGTTGTTGTTATAAACAGTTGAATTGATTATAACCCCTGAAAAGAAGGTCTATCTGGAAAGAAATGACATTAGGTAAATTAATAAATTTCCCTCTCCATCAGAGATATGCCTGGGATTCATTCACTGTCGATGCTTAGATTTAAGTGACATTTTAATATATCAAACCTCTACCAAAAAAAAAAAAAAAAAATACAGCCTCCACCCCCAACAACGGAACAGGTCTTCCTTCTTTCAGGAGCCAAGGCCTCGTCATCTTTCAGTTTAATCTAAGTATCCTTCTTCCACCTTATAATTTTGCTCATAACCCTGGCATTGCCAATTTTCCACTTAAGTGAAAAAGAAATACACCCCAGGGTTTCAATGAATCCTCAGAATGACACCCCCTAAGCCAGCCCTCTGACTACGTTAGGGTGGCATTATAATATGACGACATTCTCTCCTTTGGAGAAAGACAGATGAGAAAGTTCCATCTTCCTGGCTTCGAGTTTGTCTTCACAGCCACGCACCTTTTCATACGATTCTTTTTAGAATGTAATGTCAGAGTGAAGCCAACAGAGAAAAGTTCCAACGAATGGAATTGCCATAGCAACACCCTACATTTCTCATCAGGTTTGGTCTTGTGTGGATCATCACATTAAAGCTTGTTTTTCAGCTTGGTGAAAGCCATGGCTGTAATCTTCAGTGTGAAAATCTCTTTGGCCCATCCAGAAGTTAAAAATAAAAGAGAATAATTTGAATTATTTCATGAGCAGAAAAATCTGGAATTGCAGCTCCTCCACAAATGGGATTAACTCCTAGAACACAGACATTTGGGGCCACCTAAATTTCCCCCGACAGTTTCAAATTGGATACAGTGCTTGTCATTATGACTTATTATTTGTTGAGTGCTGACCAAGTACTTAGTTCCCCAATTCTGAGCAAAACAAAGGGTACAATACTCATCTCCTTCAAGGGGACAAAATACAGAAGCATAACACTGAATAAGAATCTGTACAAAGTATGTGTGTTTGTGTGTGTGTGTGTGAGAGAGAGAGAATGAGAGAGAAACTGAGAGAGATTTGGTTGTTTAATAGCTAGAAAATTAGTGTCTCTTAAGTCTTCTCTAGCCAATAAAGCAATATATTTTAAAATCTTTGCATGTGAGAGTTCTGCTTTGTGGTGAATTCACAGATTTAAAAACAACGACAAACAAAGTAAGAATTCTCAGAAAAGTAGCTGTCTACATCAGGTGGTTTTCAAAAATGTTCTTCGAGGGTTGCAAACTGGTCTTTGTTGGGAAACCTAATTTTTCACTTCAAATGCCCATCGAAAAGCAGGACCTCTGAAATGTAGGGAATATGAATATTAGCAATACTTTTCCAGTGTCCCCTGTAGTAGTTATCATAAAAATCAGACATATTCTAAGTACAAGTAAATCACATATTCTTAATTTACCCCAATAAGTTGTCTGTCATGTGAACATTTTACATATTGCAATTTAAGGGTATACACAGTTATTAGTTACAAAAAACCTAAACTTATAATAAATAATATTGAAAATATGCTTTGCCATTTTTGTGACAATATGATATTATAAAGTCATCATCATTATTAAGGAATATAAATTTGAGCTACAAATAATTCAAGGACTAATTAAATTACAATTATAAAATTGTAGAGAATCATAGAATTGTTTCCTAGAATTTAAGAATTAGTTAAAAAATGAACCTGTAGATATGCAACATTAGGTTGGTTTTTTAAATAAAAAAGAGATCGAAAAACTACTTATCGGGACATATAAATAGATGTACAGTTAAAGTTGATCATTTTCAAAAACAGATATCCTTGGCATTCATTTAGTAACAGTAAGACTTTGGAGTAAAGATTTTGCTTTGCTTTATGCAAGAAAACAGAGCAATTATTATTAAATTTTAAACGTTCCTTCTCTGGCACTGAAACAGACATAGTCATGCAATTGACATATTTTCACAGCCCTTGGCAATGATACATGCAATTTTAATCATGGATATTAATTCTCTTCTTTAAACCTCTAGCCCACCCCTCTAACTACTCTATTACTTCACCCTGGTATTTATTTCACTGCCACAAGCAGTGATGCATGGAAATTAAACTATAGATATTCATTATTTTCCTGCTTTTGCCTCAGTGCATAAAATTTTCCCTTGTACGTTGTTAAGAGGTAAAAATTTCATCACAGGCTTACCATCATGTGACCTCGACCTTGTGGTGATTAAATGTTATAAAGGTTTGGCATAAAGATATCCACCAGCAAGGATGAGCTACAGTAACTGGTGACAGGGAAGATGGCTATGTAACCATGACAGCTGTGAAATAACCTATGATCTTAAGGAAAAGTCAGCATTATACACTATAACCCTAACTATCACTTTGAAAGCTAAAGTTTCCCAATGAAAAGACCAGAAATTCAATTGTTTTCAAATGACATATTGGGTTACAATATTTTTGTCAGCAATTACTTTGTCACAAAATCGTTTCTTCTTTTTTTTCCCCCTGCGGAGTTAGTGATGGGGACGCTGGCTTTTCCCAAAATAACCTTTAATTATAGTTTTTGATCTTGACATTCTTGAAAAATGCCCTACTGGCTAGTCTTCTGTAAGTACCATCTGTAAGTTTTGATCATAAACTAACTGGTCCTAGAATCTGCCTGGCAAAAAGCATTACGAGACAATTTGGAAAAAGTCAGGCATAGTCAATTTTCACAGTCTTGAAACTTGAAATGATTTCTTCCAGCTTCAGGAGAAAAAAAATTTTGTTCTGGCATGAAATTCTGTGTTAGAATTTTTAAACAAAAATAGAGGGGAAAACTGGAATATAAAAAAAAAAATACAGTAGAAATCCGAATGTACTAGAAATCGCATTTGTCAAGAAAATAAGAATTTGCAACTTTATTTTCACAGTTAAACCTAATTACATACACCTAAAATGTGATGAATTTATACTTCTGAAGAATGCATCAAAAATGGAAGGAAACATTTTTTAAATATAATATCAGTGATTATTTAGGAAATACTGCATAACATCTTTGAATCAATTAGTGCCTTAATAATCAGTTAAGAGATGGTTTCAACCAAGAAGAAAAACAAGGGAGGGTAGCAAGGACCGTATGCATGCTTCTCTATGCTAGATGATGCTAACCTGCCATTAGCTGGCCGTCGCTTAGTGTTAGAAATAAAAGCATGGCACATCCACCTTATTAGTGAGACATTTAAGACATTTAATTCTTTGAACAATTGCAGTGACTAATTGAGATTTTGACAAAAAGTACTTCTTGCAAAGATGTGCTGGCCTCTGTCAGAAGTGGTATTTATAGGTAAACTGCAGCTCCTGTTAAACAGCATCGTTTGCCTTTATTGTTCACTCTCCCAGCTGTAGATTCCTTAAAGTATGGATTCTGGTATGAAATGTTCTTTAAATACCAAAACTTTTCCTCTCTGTTGTTATTTTATAAAAACACATCCCCCCCCCGAGAATCCTGGGGTTTTATATTTGTGACAATCCAGAGAACAATCCACATTTATACTTTTCTACAGGGTCAAGAGTCCTTGTGGAAGGTTTACCTTTAATGTCCTCTTCATGGAATTAGCATGGCACATTATCTTCAGGTCTCAGTTTCCTAATGACTCCAGTTTATCTTTCTGGAAATGGACAAAGTACTGTGATTATGGCCCCTGTTTCTAATGTGAGTCTAGTGCCATTAAGTTTGCTAATTTAAAGAGATGGAAAAACACATCTTTGTTCTCTCATACTCATACTCACTTTTCTTTTTTTTACAGTTTTATTGGGAAGTAATTGACATCCATCATTGTATAAGTTTAAGGCATACAGTATGCTGGTCTGATCCACATATATTGTGAAATGATTACTGCAGAAAGTTTGCTAACATCCATATTCTCATATAGATACAAGAAAAAGAAAAAAGGAGGGGCGCCTGGGTGGCTTAGTCGGTTAAGTGTCTGACTTTTCATTTCAGCTCAGGTCGTGATCTCAGGGTCATGAGATTCATCCCTGTGTGGGACTCTGTGCTCAGAGGGGAGCCTGCTTCTCTCTCCCTCCTCTGCCCCTTCCCCTCCCCCTGCGCTCACATACTTGCTCTCTTTCTCTTTCTCTCTCTCTCAAGTAAACAAATCTTAAAAAAAAAAAAAAAGGAAAAAAATTCTTATGATGTGAACTCGTAGGATTCACTCTCTTAACTTTCCTATGCATACTCACTTTTTATCTTTTTCTTTGTATGAACGTATTTCAGCGTAAAAACCTTTGCTTTATATTTAAGTAATACTGTGTTATACTAATGCTAATACTTACTGTGCTAGTGTGTGGTTATAACTTGAGAACCTACAACCTGTCAGCTGCTGGGCTAGGCGGAGGCTGCTGCTGCTGCTGCTTCATTGCCATCATTACAAGTATTGTTTATTGAGTGTTTATCTGGGAATGTAGTCCACCTATGCTATTTGCTTAAAAAGCCACAAACAGGGGCACCTCGGAGGCCAAGTCAGTTGAGCGTCAGATTCTTGATTTCACCTCAGGTTATGATCTCAGGGTCGTGAGATCAAGCCCAGCCTCAAGCTCCTGGCTCAGTGGGGAGTCTGCTTCTCTCTCTCTCCCTCCGCCCTCCCTCTGTGCTTGCTCTCTCTCACTCTCCCTCCCTAAAATAAATAAGTTTTTAAGATAATTAAATAAGATAAAAAATCCCACAAACAAAAGTTCAAAAAGGCCTGTAACTGGTAAGAAGTGGAGTCTGGATTCAAATTCAGGTCTGTCTACTGCAGTATAGCAGCCCCCGTTTTCCCAGATTGGGGAAAGCAGCACAATGTTGTCTGGGGAATTTCATTATGAATAGACTGGAACATTGCTCAGGATCACCGTATCAAAGATAAGGCATTCAGTAAAACTCTAGCTCCCGTGAGCTTATTGAAAGTGGCTTCTTTGCAGAAACAAGTGAAGAGACTTAATCGTGTCATAGTATTAGAGACAAAGCAGAACTAGTCCACATGAATGCAGGGTAACTGTAAACTTGGTTTCCTACATTATTGAGAAAAGTAGCACTTTGGAAAAATTTAGGAGCAGGTGGCATTCATTATTGCTTTCTTTGTTTCAATTATTGACGAAAAAAGTGATTAGACTTCTTTGATTCTCATTGGTTAGACTAATTCTGCCAGTTTTTCTCTTAATCCCATTCACTGTAACTGCCCTAGTAATTACTTCTCTTCCTTACATCATAATTGTCCTCTTCTCTGCTGATTTCACCTCCTCGACCTGTGTATGTGATCTGGAGAATTTTTCTTCAGTCATCTTACTCTATCAGGCTACTGTCCTGCCTTCCTATCTGGCCTCTTTCCTTCTCATTATCACCCTACTCCTCAAATAAGTAGTCGAAGTAGTACTACCACCTTCCTCGTTCATCCCCTTGCAGTTTTTGGACTCTGTATACCAATGACATTCCTCTTATGAATGGTAACACTATCTTGCTATTTGCCAAGTCCACTGTGCTTTGAAAACAAAACAGCTTTATCAAGATACCATTTATAAGCAATAAAATTTTCCAATTACAAGTGTACATTTTGATGTATTTTAACAAATGTGTACAGTTGTGTAATTCCAACCACGATCACGATACTGAATATTACTAACACTCCCAAAAGTTCCCGTATGTTCTTCTGCATGAGGAATTCTCCTTTTTATTTTTAATTATCAAAATTCTTAAGACTAATTTGAACAACAGCAACTCTTAACATTAAGTAGTCCACAAGATTCACTTGGCATGCTTAGTGAAACTGCAGATCCCTGACTCCCATTCCCAGAAATTTGATGTGTTATAAACTTTCAGAAATCAGAATCTGATGGCGGCGCTTCACTGCTTAAAACAATGCAGTGGTTCTCCATTGCCCCTGGAAAAACTACCAACTCCACAGTGTGGCTTCAAAATTCTGTCTTGCCTATATTCTCAGTTTCATTATCTTGGCATTCTCTATCTCCCCTACTCCCAACCTAAGCTCCTGAGACATGAGTCTGTGTCATATATCCTTGACTTCGCTGCTGCTGCTCGCTCTACCCAGAATGTTCCTGTTCCACCACTTTCTAAGCACAAAATATACTCACACATTTCCCAACAGTCAACAGTGCATTGCTTTAACCAGTAGAGTGCTGGTGATGTAGCTATCTTTCCAACCCCAACTCCATCACACACTACTTGGGGCTGCCTCTGTTTATTATAAATACTTTCTTTCTCCCTATACACGATACGTGATTTGAAGCAGAATCTTAGGTTCAGTTCCCTTCTCTTCATTCTTTAAGCCCACCAAGCCCATTACTACCTTGGAGCCTCTTCTCCCTAGACACTTCCCGTGGACAAGCTCAGCTTATTCTTCAGGTATCACTTTATATGTCTCTTCTTTTAAGAGGCCTTGCTTGATCCTCTAATCTAAATGAGCTCCACTGTCCATTTCCCACAATGCAGTTATCAAAGTCCATTTATTTATGTAGAGTTACTTGCTAGATGTCTGTCTCTAACACTATTTGGTGTTCCCCTTCCAGAAGGGGAAGAACTCTTATCAGTTTTATCCACTTCTGAACAGAAGTATCTGGTGCATAAGGGTGTGCTTATTGAACAAATGAATATGCTTAGATAAGATGTGCTCAATGACAAAAACGAAAACTGGATTCTGACTCTGATAAATCTCAAATGTATTGTCTATAGCATTTATTGTCTATACTACCTTATCTTATATTCGACAACATATCATCATTTCCTGCTTCTGTTAATATGTGCTCCCACATTTCCAGGTAATTTCCTAAAGTAGCAAAAACCATGTATTCTATGTCGTTTGTGTACACTCTGCACAACAATGACCAGTGCTGGTCACAAAACTAAAATAATAATTATAATGACAATAACAATATGATAATAATATCTAACATTTTTTGAGGGTTGTCGTCACTAGGCGATGTGTGAAGTGCTTAAATTAGTTAAAACATCCTAATGATTGGGACAGCTGCACCAGGTAGGTGTGATGATTATTCTCATCTTACAGATAAGAAATCTGAAGTTCACAGGGGTTGCTCCATGGCTATCAAGTGGCTACCTCAGGAGCTAGATCCAAGCAATCTGACTCTGAATATTAAAATTACCCTGTGTCATTTATTTCTCAGTCCTCATTTTATTTATTTTTTATTTTTTTAAGATCTTATTTATGTATTTATTTGAGAGAGAGAGAGAGAGCATAAGGAGGGGGGAGGGGCAGAAGGAGAGGGAGAAGCAGTCCCCCCACTGAGCAGGGAGTCCAATGTGGGACCCTGGGATCATGACCTGAGCCAAAGGCAGACGCTTAACCGACTGAGCCACCCAGGCACCCTCAATCCTCATTTTAATAAAAACAAATGTGTGCACTTACATTTATTTCCATCCATTTCTGTATCTACAAGTTTCATGGTGAGATTTTCATCTTTGAAGTGCACTTTGAGGGTTGTGAAGAAAGTCTTCATTAGAGGAGTAGGAAGAAGTCAGAAAGTTCTTGATTGGCTTTCACACCTAGAACATAACTTTGGAAAAAAATGAATTTCCATCACTTCTCCCTAGTTCATAGGTGCCTTTTGATAACAGTTAAGGCATTGGAGTAAAAGATTCATAATTTCTCAGAAAATAAAAGTGCTTTATAAATGTGATAATGTTAGTATCACCTAGTAAGTCAACCAAAAATAATTGCTGCTAGAATACTTACTTGATAATTTGTATTTATACTAGATTCGAAGACACTTTAAGCATTTTTACTATATAAAAAAGGTATTTTGTTTAAATAACCACAGTAGTATCTAATTCTTTAAAGAAAACCCTTCTCAAAAATTCATTAATTTAATTTTGTTAATTTAATTTAACTGACTGTAGAACAGAGCTTGAGAAATAATTAGATAAAGCTGAACAAAATGGCATTTTGGCCTTCTCTATTTAAAAAAAATTTAGTTCAAAATCCAATAATGCCTCTAGCCTATTTGAATTTTCTGTTGTCTCAGTGACTCTATAATCCATTAAATGTAGAAAATATATTTCTAAAGAAAACAGTAACTTCTATTACCTAATGTGGCAACAGTCTGAATTGTATGAGACTCTGCAATCGGCCCAGTGACTTGGCATGTTTCAGAAGTGACCATGAGATAGTTGACTGTAGATAAATGTGAAAAGAAAAAGTTACTGTATTTCATATTTTAATGGTAACTCCCAGCCCTTCTTTCCCCTTCATTTGGCCACTGAGGGAAATGTAATAACTCTGCTGATAATGAAAGTCTTACCCATGGTGAGAAGTCCTATCTTTACTATACATCAGGGACTAGTTTTTATATTGCTTCGATAACTCTAAACCTTTAAACTGCTCTTTCTAGGGCAAATTCTGCCCTCCAAAACTTAATTGGGCAGAATCCTATGTTGACTCAGAGGGAATAAAATGCTCTCAAAGTAAACCACTCACCCATTAATTTTTCCAAGGCATCAAGGTATCATTTAGTACCTGGAAGGAGGTAATTTACCACATGGTACTTCACAGGAGCTACTGACTGAGCAGTTTACTCCTAGGGAGAATGCAACTCACCCTGGGTCACTATAGAAACAGCTTCCTATTATAATCAGGATTATTATCCTCCGTTTACTCCCGTTTTCTGCCTGAGTGTCTCAGTAGCAGCTGGGGGCCTCATTTATAAACAACCTGTGCTGTAAAATGCCCGTGATGCTCACAGTATGAAAACATAGGAACACAGTTTATCCTTGGGCATATTACTATTTTATTATTATTTTATACATATTTGGTGCATGTTCTCCAGGGAGCTGAAGGCATTTCATGAACTTTAAATAGCGAGTGGTTATAAATCTTTGCCACTGTCTATAAGTTATAGTTACTTTAATAATAATAAAAACAATTTGAAAGTGGAGAATTGGTATTATTTATTTATAGTTAGCACATGAGAAGGAAAGACCATTTCAGTAGTCATAGAAAAATGCCATTGTGAATGTCTTTCCTTATTTTATTTTATACCATGGACTTAACTAAGTTTGTGAGTTCAAGGCATTCTTTGCGTAGAGTGTACAGTCTATTTGGAATGACTTACTTAACAAATGTTATTAGCTGATCACTAAAATTATATTTTAATTGTATAAAGTTGGATAAAATGTGTTTAACCTAGATTTCTACAGCCTAGTTATTTCTAGGTCTCCAGGCTTAGAAGAAGAACTTTTTCTTGAATATTTTGGTAGATTTGCTGGTACCCTAATAGAAACCCATATCCACCCACTGTCTCCATAGATAGCTCCTCAATTCAGAAGGAGTTTACATTCTTCAGGTTGCCTCTTTCTCTAATTTCTTGCCTCTGGTGGCTTTTCAGTTTCCATTAAGTCTTAATTCTTAGGTTTCATGAATGATTTTCTTGCTGCATTGGCTTCACCCCTTATTGTAGACAGCTCCTGTGTCTTCATTCCCTCTCGTACACCCACCAAAACAATAACCTAAGGACACTCCAGATTTTACAGAGGTTGGGGAATGCTGGATATGGATGGATACAGTAGCATGGCAAAGTTCAGGTGAAGTTTCAAATCCGTATCAGCTGTAACTCGCCCTCCAATGTAAATCTCTGGCCAACTGTGTCCCTCCCCACTCAAACCTAGTTTCTAGGTGCTAAATTACTGCTATTTTCTCAAGTATCACTTTACATCAAAGAATTCTTCTTCTCTACTTTTAACCAACTTACATCCACCGAACTTATGTTTATTTCTTAAATAGAACAATTTAACTCTGATGTGTGTAAATTCTCTTAGCTAAGTTAGGCCCAAGGAAATATCAATTTTATAAATAAATGTATATATTAAGTAAAAGTTTTCTCTATCTTCTCTCCCCAGCCCAAAGAAAAATTCTCATCTTAAACAGAATTCCTCTTCTTCTGTAGGATGTGTCCCAGATGGCATTGGATGGTTTGGTTTTTGCCTGTTGCGCAGAGAAATTATTAATAGCACCCTTTTCTCTCAAAAGTCCTCCAGTTTTGATGATTGTGTTTTACCCACCTACTTGGCAAAATTGTCATATAATCTTTTAAGAGAAAAGTCTTAAAATACATGTAATAATGATGAGATTGGGGAATATAAGTGAGGTTCAGTGGGGTGGAGTCCAGAGCCGACGACCAAGAAAGAATTTTTGAGGCGTCTTTGGTGCAAAATTGGTGGTTTATTAAAGCACGGGGACAGGACCGTGGGCAGAAAGAGCTGCTGCCCCGGGTTGTGAGAGGTGGCTGATTATATACCATGGGGTTGGGGGAGGTGAGGAAAAAGGGAGGCTGAGAAAGCACTTTCATAAGGCAAAGAAGACTCGCAGGACACTGGAGGCCCCACTATTGTCAAGCCAAGGCTGTTTACACTATCACGGTGTCCCTATCAATGAGCTGCAGGTCCTTTCCTTAGTTTTAGGGCAGCCAGGAGTGCCGAGGAATGTTGCATACGGTGTGGGGGGGGGGGGGTTGCAGGGTGTCAGCTTCTGCTTTGTCTTCAGCCAGCCTTCTAATCCCTCATCAATAACATGTGTTCATATATATTAAGTCACACACATGTGTAAAGGGGTAACGAATGTGAGTGAATCTACAATGCAGAACCTATGTAGCACCTTAACCTTAGCCTCATCTTATATAAAATGTTCCTTTGATTGCATATTACTTGGTATCTCTTACCTCTGAAATATTCTAACCCCAATCCCAGAGTTCTTCGAGATGGTGTTTAAGCACAATCTCATGGTAGAGGTGAAAAGTTTCTTGGATGGGATGTTTGCAGGCTCCTTTAGTCCCTCTCCACCCTCTCCACCTGTGCACTGCCTACCAACCAGCATGTGTGTCTGTAATTGTGGCCTGAAGTAATCTAAGGTAATGGCCTCTCTCAGCTTGGCCCTCACTGGCTGGCCTGGCCGGAGTTTAGCTCCTCTCAGGGGCTCTGTGGTCTGAAGGTACACAATTCAGGCTGTTTCTGGATTGAATGCCCCGTAGCCTGTCTAAAGAGCCATTTCATCTCTTCGGCCTGTCCTGTCCCCACACCCCCCCACGCCCCAGCCCGGCAAGAACTCCAGGTAGACTTTCTCATATTGGGTTCCTTTTATACACACAGGAAACACAGGCACCTCATGAAAGTGAAAGACCATATTCATATGAGGTCAGCTTCAAGCTAGCCACTTCCCAGAGTCCCAGATGGGGAGTCAGGACAAGAGCTTTCCGTTGTCCTCTCCCACTGAGCTATCTTCCGCTTTTTTGTTCTCCTCCCAATGCGGGACACACACACACACACACACACACACACACACACACACACACACACAATTACTCTGAGCTGAAGTCCTTGGAGGTAATTAGTGATCACAAATGTGACCACTCCCTCCTCCTATCGCCACATACTTTGCCAAACAGTAGAATGCCCCTTGGCGTTGCAGCCCCAGGTGGTATTAGTGTCTTCCCTACACACTGAGAGAAACCCTCCAGGCTTAAACTGTGATTACTTAAAGAAAATTAAAGAAATTTAGAAAATATTCCCCTGGGGTACTAGCCTGGCTTGTAAGGAAATTGTTTTATTAGGTAATGTATTTGGAATCCTAGAGGATGAATTCCTTCCTTCTCTTTGCATTCCTTAAGTAGCATTTTTAATCTCCCCACCCCCTATAAACCCCCACCCCCACCCCACCTCCATCTTCACTACAGACGCAGGAGCCTTTTGGAAAAAATGTAGCGGGTGTATTGAAGATTGAGGTATTAATCCTATAATCCTAGTCCTAAATTCCCACCCATCTCTCTCCTGACTTGAGTAAATGAAAGATGCAAAATCCTGGCCTGGACTGCCTTCAGACCTTCTTATGCATTGCTTCCAAAATTATAGAAACACTTATGAACAGACAGCTGATAAAATGTGGCTGCTTCTGAGACCCAGTGGCCATTTACAGAATATTTGACCATTAAGGACAGTTTCAGCTCCTCAAACAGTAGCAGTCATGATGTTTAATTGCCCAGAGAAAGAGTGAACAAGTTAGTAAGTTCCGTTTTGTGCCAGGTCAGCAGTTACCCATGCTATAAAAGTTTCGTGATGGTATCCATTGGTACTCATCTTTAACTGTAGAATTACTATTCTGTTACTATTACAAAAATTTGCCATGGAGTTTTATACCAAATCTTTATATAATCTACCTTATTATTATTATTTTCGTTATTTTGCTGCCAAACTGTATTCACAGGGCATTCTTCAGTTGATTAAAACAAATTCTCATAAATTTTGATTCCGTTTATGACTTTCCTGCATGAAAAGGCCAAAAAAGAGAATGTCTGCTCTACTCAGAATTCTCTGGCCTCTCCTTTCAGTACACTGAGGAAGATGGATGAACGATGATTATAAGCAAATAATAGTGTGTTTCAGAAGAAACATTTGAAATAAGCAGTAGGGAAAGAAGGGACCTCTACACAAATTTTTACAAAAAAGATGGAGAAGGCAAACCTGCAACCCAGGACAATAAATTTCATACAAGGAAACTGTAATGGGCCATTAGTTTTTTTAAAAAACACAAGAAAAGGGAATAGCAGTAACCTCTATGATAGATTTTTATGCCAGAGAAGTTGAAAGTATCTTTAATTGGGGAAAAAAAGCAATTGAGATAAATTATTAATTAAAGGTATCAAATGATATTATGACAAATTGCAGTGGGGAGTGTTGTTAAAATTCAGATGTCCATGAGATGACCCTTTACATGTATTCAGTTTCATTCGAGTTCAGATCAAAATCTACAACCTTCATTAAATTAATGTTCCCTTTTTCTTTTGTTATCCGTGGTGCCTAACACAGGATTCAGCCTAAATTGAGTCCTTAAGTCATGCATACTTATTTAATTAAGGTAGGAGAGAATCTGAGATAAATTTTAAATTACAAATATGTAGTGTTTGCTGCCATGTTTTTATTTATTATTTTTATTTTCTCTAGTGATGTTCATTACAATCAAATACAAACTATTAATATGAACAAAGCATATTCAAGGGTGGTTATACCTTTATTTTCTCACTCATTTCTCATTTATTCACTCATTTATTCAAAACTATGTGGTTATTCTCATTTAGAGAATGTAATAAATGACACATTTTTCCCTGTAATATTACTGAGGGCACCCAAACTCTGAGATTTAGGCATGCACAGGGAAAATTTCCCTGAAAACCAAAAATCGAGCTCTAACTCCAGTGCATCATCACCTCATACTAGGCGATGGAGATAGAATGACAAGCACAGAGATAGTTCCTGCCGTCAAAAGGCTTGGTCTAGGAAGGTCAGGAATGACTTCTCAAATGTGGTGGCAGCCAAGCTCGCCAGTTATAGAAAGGATATCACTAAATAGTCCATTTCAACTACATTATGGTATAATAGTTTCAAAAACATTTTGAAAGACAGAGCCAGGACCGTTCAAGAGTGGAGTGTGATTTACATTCACAGCTTAAAAGTTCACCCTTTATCCATCTGACTCTAAAAGGCTATTCCAAGTTTTTGTCAAGGGAGAAAAATGATCAGAGATGTACTGCCTTCAGGAAAGCAGTTAAAGTGGTGGAACAAAAGACATGACCAAGGGGTGAGCAAGTCGAGGCAGCAGGCATAGTGGAAAAGAATGTAGAAGTTTTAAGGCACTCTATGGATTGAATGGAAAGGCGCCATTTTTTTTCCCCTACCATGAATGTTACCCAAAGCATATATGTTAGGCCGCACAGAAAGTCAGTGGAAATAAAGAAATTGAGCAAATATAAAAGGATAATTGATGAGATGTGCTCCACACAGCAATGGCAAAAGTATCAGACTAAGAACACTGGTGGAAGAATTTTTCTTGGAAAGGAATAATTCTTTTTCCTGAGAAGGAGAGAACTGTCTCAAGTGAAGGAACAGTGAAACACTTCAGTCACATGTAATTTCTCACTGTTCCCACACAGGTCATGCTTTTCATGCCTCTGTGCTTTTACACAGAATGCTTCTCCTCCTTAGAATTTTCTTCACTGTCTTTTCCCCTTAGCTCATAAAAATCTTCACTGAATTCCATCCCTACTTCTGTCTTCAGGAGATTTTTTTTCACTACTTTAGTACTCCCACATCCTTGATACATGCTAAAAGTATAGCCATCATTTGCTCACTTGATAATCGCAAATTACTTATAAGTGTCTACTATAAAACAGACACTGTTTAAGTCTGTGGACTCCCAAGGATTTACAGGATTTGCATAATCTCTGCCTTCATTAAGCTTACATTCTGATAGGGGAGACATAAACAAGAAAGCCAAATAAGTGAAATACTTTCAGTTTCAGTAAGTGCTCTGAAGGAAACAGCATGCAGAAGGAAGAGCTAGGCAGTCTAAGCGCTCAGGGAGTGAAGAGATTGCTGTTTCAGATGGGAAGGTCAGGAAGAAGAGGAGAGCACCCTTCAACCAAGCTCTAACGGAAGAGAAATGAGGACCATGTGAACAGTTTCATTAGAGAGTGCTGGGGCAAACAGGAGGCCCTCCAAGGAAGAGAAAATGGCATATGCAAAGATCCTGAGAAGGAAAATAACTTGCTAATAGAACTGACAAAACACCAGCGTGGCTAGAGAGGTGCTATCTAATAGAGTAGTGATTCACATGTGAATTCAAATTTAACTCTAAATTTAAATTAATATTAAATAAAATTTAAAGTTTAGTTCTCAGTGTCACTAGCCATGCTTCAAGTGCTCTATGACCAGGGAAAGGTAGGGGCTATTGTTGTGGATAATGCCAAAAGAAAATATTTTCATCCTCTTAGAAAGCTCTGTTGGACAGTGCATGGATACTACATGGACTAGGCCACAGGACAAAAAGAGGAACTGTGCATCTAGAGAAAGAGACGCCAGACAGACCATGCAGGGCCATGCAGGGCATGCAGTTATCACAGAACCTGACTCTTCCATGAGCCTCTTCACGGCAGGCATAATCCCTGTTGTTTCAGACAAAGGAACATCAAAATATGTTTGATAAGTGAGCTAATAAATAAATGAATAAGTGAAAGTTGAGGTCATTATATCAAATTGGATTCCACTAAAGAGAATGGCTCAAACAAGACTGACTCTGGAAAAATGAGGAAAGCAAAACTGAAAGGAATTTGAAGGAGCCTATTTGGATTGTAGCAAATTAAGAAGTCATCTAATGAAAGGGAGAGTGACATGAATATTTCTAGGCACAAATGCTGTAGGGAATGCAAAGGAGACGTAACAGGTGATTTAAAAAATAAAACTGAGCTACCTGGTTGAGAGGAGATGGCTTACATCACAGTGTCTCCAACTTCTCTGCAAAAGAAATAAGGAAAGAACATTCATGCATTCATTCATTCATTTAGCAGGTATTTATTGATTACATACTTAATGCCAGGAGCTATTCTAGATGCTATCGATTCCATATTAAACAGGATAAACAGATTTTTTAAAAGGTAATTTTAGACGGACTTACTGTGAGGAGATAGGCTGGCATAATAAAGAGTAATTGGGGGCAGATGGGCACATTAGACAGGTTGAAGAATTTGGATATTGGCAGGGAAATCAACCTGTTGGGACATTCTAGCGTATAACACAACATCATTAACAGTTGAAGCCAATTTTCAGTGGGGAAGCAAGTGGCAGGTATATAGAGATGTTTAGATTCTGGAGGTTGAAATAAAAACATGGATTTATTAGAAGGTAATATGTGACTGTGAACAAATGGAAACAAAGAATTGAGATAAGGGAATTGGAACAATACTAAATAATAGCAAGGCATACTTTTTCTTCCATACTTTTTCTTCTGGTTTTTGCTTGGTCATGCTTTCACCGGGAAATGCTCCTTTGACCTAACTAGGTCAATTTCTTTATTATACAATATTACAGCAGAATACATTTATCTTTCATAACAGAGTTGTAATTTTAAGTGGCTTTGTTGGTACTTTGACAGGAAGGTTGATGACATGGTCTTGAATTGAATGAAGATGAAAGTAAATAAGTTAAATTGAAGAAGATGGAGTTTTGCAAGGAGCTGTATTGTCATGATACTATTAGAAATGATAAGAACATTGATGTGAAAAAGGATGATGCCTGAGGTGATTTGGACAGGAAAACTGTATCAGGTGCCAAAGTCAAGAAAGGCCGAAAGTGCATCAGCTAGGAACATTGTGCCACGTCAAGATTATTGAGAAATGTACTCACAACAAAAGGATACATTTTAGAGAATCATTTCAGGAACCATAGAAAGGACTAACCTTGAAAGCACAGTGGAAGAGAGCATGGAAAGAGGTAATTTGCACTGGGTGGTATTTCGGGAAATCGTTCAGAGGTTTATGGAAAGAGGCATTCCAGGGAGCAGTTTTTGTTTTTTGAAAGGGTTAAGAATTAATTTACCACACAATCCCAATGGATGCAATAGTTACACTGAGGAGAATAAGATCAAAAATTAGGCAGAGTTTCAAGGTTGATGCATGACTCGGTCTGTTATGGATTGACCTACCTTTGTATCATGCTTTCAAGTCAGCAAAATAAATTTTAAATAGAGGTACGTAGAAATCCAATGATTTCCCACTTTTATGTGGCTGGTAAATTACCAACTTCAGACTCAGATGCCAGTTCCATTTATCTTATATCACAAGGCTACAGGTGGACAGATGGCCAGCAGTACACATGCCTAAGAGTAGACCATAGCAGCTGCAATAACCATAATGATAATGGCTACAATAGTTATTATTTGTTGAGTATCCACTTTATGACAAGAACTATATCGGGAGATTTTCCATGAGGTGGTAGTCCTTTGGGTTGGTCACTGATATTTCTCTTTCTCCTTCTGACTATGAGATAGGATTGTACTTTCCTACCTTGTTGAACTCAATGTGCACATCTCACGTTCTTTAGTTAATGACTTGTGAGTGGAAGTGACACGTGTCTCTTCTGTGCTGAGCATTAACTGTCTATGTACAATCCTGTAGAATTCTCTTTTCCTTCTGCCACATGTCAGCAATATTCCAGATACCGGCTCTTCCAGATATTAAGGACCACAGTGATGTTGGCAGAGCCCCCAGCCACCTCTTGATTAGAAATATACCACGATAAGAGACATTATCTTTAAGGGCATCTGGGTGGCTCAGTCGGTTAATCATTTACCTTCGGCTCAGTTCATGATCTCGGGGTCCTGGGATCGAGCCTCACATTGGGCTTCCTGCTCAGTGAGAAATCTGTTTCTCCCTCTCCCTCTGCGCTTCCCCCTTCTTTTGCTCTCTCTCTCTTAAATATATTTTTTTAAAAAAGACACATCTTTGTTGATAGGCTTCTTGTGAAAATCAAATGAGATGAGGTGGGTGTAGCATCCAGGGGAGTTTGTGCTGCAGCAACAAACAACCCAAAATCTTAGTGGTGGGTGGAAACTACAAAGGCCTTCAGGAGACAGTGAACCCTTGAAAGACAGTGAGAAAATGTTATTGGAGGCAATGGGGAGATCTTTTTTATTCAGTGGCCAACATTTCGGTAGCATTGCAAATGGAAAATATACCTAACAGTTGGTAGTTTTGGGTAAGGAGGCTTTCCAGCATATGTTGAAAATGCCAACTGGTTTCTTTTAGCCAGAGATGATAAGGTATGAATATAGAAGAGATGAACTAAAATGAATTCTACTCAGTTTTCTAACACACTTTGTAGAAAATATAAAGGATTTAGGACTTGGTGGGTTAAAAGTAGAATTATTTTTCATTTTGTCTTTCTGTTTGTAAAGAAAGATTCTCAAAGTAAGAAATGCCTTAGGGCATATATCAAATCCAGGGCATTGCCAGTAAATTATGACCCCAAGGATATGGCTGCCAGTTCCTTTAGAACAAACACATCAAAAAGACTTAATGCAAGCCTTAAAAGAATCCTAAGGGCATTGCCCCTTATTACAACGATTCTCAGCCAAAGGTAGAAAATAAACTGTTTTGAAGAAACTTTGTAGGTGCTTTTTTTCCCCTAGACTGAATTCCAGTAAGATTCATAAAAAACTCACAAAGTTTTAAGAAAACTGTATTGGCAGAAGCAACACCAGCTTGGAAGGGATAGACAGTTTAAGATGAAAACAGCCTTCAAGGCTCCAGCTGGAAGGCAGAAGCATGCTGAGAAAGTTATTCAGTGGCAAACACGGGCCATTTATAAAAAAGAATGAAGGGTGATTCATAACAAAGTGCAGAGGATCACTCACAGGAAGTATGACCAGCTCCTAAACAAGGAATCGGTGATGTGTGCTTGTCAGGATTTCAGAATTGCTATACACCAGTGATAAATACTTTTGTCTTCCACCCCTTTTTGAATGCAAGTTTCTACTCTGGGTGTCTCATACTTGTCACCATTTTATGTCGAATGAAGTTATTGGTTGGAGAGACAGATAAGTTGTGTCATTAGTTCACAGGACTTACAATCAAACAGAAGGATGTTGACCTGGACCTATTTAAATGATAAGCTCCTCAACTTCAAGCTTGAAATGGAATTATACAGCATATAACCTTTTGAAAATGACTCCATTCATCCAGCAATCTGTCTTTCTCATTGGTATGCTTAATCCGTTTACATACATTTATTGATATGTGCTTTGATATGTTAGAATTTAGGTGTACAATGTTAGTATTTGTTTTCTGCTCTTTTATTCTCTTTTCCTTCCTCTGTTTCTCCTTCCTTGCTGTTTTTGGAGATTATTTAATTTTTTAAATTTCAATTCTTAATTTACTGATGGGGTTTTTTACTATATCTCTTTGTAGACTTTTTTTTCCCAGTGATTTCCTTAGGATTATAATATACATACTTAGCTTTTTACACTCTATAGTTAATATTTTTCATTTCAAGTGGAATATAGAAAACTTACCATCATGTAAGACACTTTAACCTTCCCTTTATGTTGCAGTTTCCATATCTATTACATCTACATATAGAGAAAACCTTATTTGACCATGTTTTTGCTGAGACTTTCTGTCCTTTCCATTTGTTTCAAGTGTTCAGCCTTACCTCTTGGGACATAGTTGTAATAGCTTCTTTGAAGATTTTGTCTGAAATTCCAGTATAAGTGTTTTTTTCAGCATTGACATCTGTTGATTGTCTTTTCCCTTGTGAGCTGATGTTTTCCTGGTTCTTTATATGCCTGGTTCTCCATTTGGATTATATCCCTGGACATTTTGAAAATTAGATTATGAAACTCTGCATCTTGTTTAAATCCTAGGTGATAGTTGCTTTTTTGTTCAGTTTTGTTTTACTAGGCAATCAACCTACTTAGTTTCAGGCTACAATTTTCATCTCACATCCTGTGGGCTTTGTTTCCAATGAAAATCTTTTGCACAACTAGCTTAGTGGCCAGTCTACAACCATAGTTCCCAAAGCATTTGCTGTGCTTTTGTGGGCCAGATCTTTGCATGTGCAGCATGGGGAGGTAAGCCCAGCAGTTTATACACTAGTTTATGCAATACCTCTCTAGAGTTCCCTTCTGGTTCTCTGGGTCCTCACTTTATGGTCCTCTAATCAGAAAGCTAGGCCTTTAGTTTCTCTATTTTTCCACTTTCTGCAATTGCTACTCTATTTGGAGCCAAGTAGTAAGAGGACAGAGGGGAATAAAAGCAAAGCGAATTCATCCCTTGCTTTTTGAATCATAGTTCCTTTTGCCAGTATTTCCTCCTTCACTACTTTAGATGCCTACCCAGTCTCTGTGCCACTGAAGAGAATAGGAGAGGAGTGGAGAGGAGGAGAAGGGAGGGGAGGAAAGGGAAGGGAGGGGACAGGAGGGGAGGACAGGGAGGGAGAAAGGGAAGGGAAGGGAAGGGAAAGAAAGAGGAGATTAGCCTCTATTCATTCTTTGGTGTCTTCTTTCTTGCTTCTTAGGAGAGAGAATAAGGCCTTCTCAGTTCAATCCAGGTGGCATTTTCTAGGTTTCAGGTTGCTTTTGAGTCCATGGAAGTCTATAATAAAGGGGAGTGGGGGGAAGGGATATTCACCTCTGGTTTGGTAGTACCTCCAATTCTGGACTTCTTCCTGAATCTGCTTGCTACCATTTAAGTCCTCGGAGCTATCTGTCTATGCCTTCTGTTCAGAGTTTATAATTTGCATTCAGTTGGAGAGACAGAGCAGAGTGTGCTTACTTCATCTTGCCTGGAACTGGATTCCCTATACAAATTACTTGAGCAAATATTTACATGTTATAGAAATAATTTTTTATATTCTAGTAGTTAAGTCTAAAAATAATTCTTACTATTAAATGAACATATAAAATATTTTGAATATATTTGATATAATAGAGAATCATTCATAAAAGCACTGTATGTTAATGTAGTCATTTTGAATAATAAGATCTTTATATATTTAAGTAATCATATTTTTAATTAAACCAACCATTTTCCTGTGATAGATTTCAAGTTTATAAATGTTACAGGCATTTATGTTTGTTAAATGTCAAATTTATATTCCCCAAAAGACAAATAAAAATATTTGATAAAATTACAGAGAAAAAGAACAGAAAAAAAATAAGAAAAAAGAATCACAGGGAAAAAATAGTAAAATGGTAATAGGGAGTAAAATGTTCGATAATTTGGCCATTCAACATATTTGGATATGGCAGTCTATTAAGCATATTGCAATTTGTTTTCCTCAATAACTGGGATTCTTGATTGAAAGCTTCATTTTTCACTGTGTTGTGGGCATTGTTCCATTCCTTCAACTCAGAAAACGAGCTCATATATCAGGAAACAAATTAAAATTTAAGGAAAAATGGCCCCAACAGTACACTCTGGTGAAAGCCAAGAACGAAAAAGAAATATAAGGAAATGTAAATCAGTCTGTCTTGTTAAGCAAATCTAAAGCACTACTTAAAGATTCTGCATAAGGGAAATACAACCTTCATGCCAGCTGTGGTTTCTGCCTATTGTTGTGTCTAATGAATGGTTATTTTCCTTTTGATGTTTATTCTAGAATAACAATAGAGTTCATTGATCTCAAATTCTAGGTTGTTTTTGCCAATCATCCACCTACAGTTCTATATTATTTTTTGGTAGCATTTTAAAATTTTCTCTAAATGTGCAAACAACAATTTTTTTTTTAGAAGGAAGATTTCTTAGGTTTTAAAGTCATTGTTTGTTAATCTAAGCAAGCTAAAAATCCAAGGCAGTACGTTTTCTTTGGTTTTCTTTTGACGTTGTGTTAGAGACTTTTTTGTTGTTTTATTTTTAAGTCATGTGCTCACAATGTTTTTCTCTGCTCAGTTTCAGAACATCTCTAAGGAGAAATAAAGCATGTCTTTGGAAATAACATATTTTGTTTAAAAAAAAGGAAGAAAATGTTCTTTGACAATGATAGGTTGATACATAGTTCAGAATGCCCATAGTGAAAAGCTTTTTTCCCCCTCTCTTTTTTTCATCTGAATGCAAAAGTATGATATTCCTCTAAGTGATAAAATGCTTTCATTGGATTTCAAGGAAAAAGGAGATGTTAGATTAATCCAGGCCCAACATTCTTATCACCATAAGCTTCAATAAAACAGAAGTTTCACATCAATAATCTAAGGGAAGTGTAAGAAGCTTTGGCAAAGGGTCATGTTGCTCAACCTGGCTCTGAATGAGAAATTTATATCCATATACCCATATTCTGTGCTCTATCAGCAAATGTTTCAAAATATCCCCATCTTAAACCTGTCTTTTCATCTTGTTCTTGGTGTTGCCTTATCTTTGGCTCTCTACATCTGTAAGAACATTCTAACATGCTGGAACAGAACTTGTGCACACCTTTGAACGTTTACATCAAAAATTCTCTGTCATCAATCCAAAGATTACATTAGTTTTAAAGCAAGCTAGTGAACCAAGGGAGTTGGATTCAAATGTGGATGATATCAAGCTTCTTTAAAAATTGTTATCAACATTTCTACCTGAGAAATATATATACACATATATATCTATGTAGATGTATCAGTAATAATTTTTGTCAATTCAACAAGTACGTTGTGTACCTCCTCTATGCCAGGCAGTATTTTAGGTTTTACAAATACAATAATAGATAAATCAGATAAAAATTTCTGTCAAAAGAACTTACATTCTACTTGAAGAAGACAACCAATTAACATAATAAATAAATTATAAATATGTTAGAAAATGTTAAGTACTATAGAAAAAAATAAACCAGGATAAGAATAGAGAGCCAAGGTTGGGGTTACAGTATTTAATATTTACAAATGTGAGACGGTCACATTTGGACAAAGGCAAGATAGAAGTAAGGAAATGATTCAGTTATCTGGTGGAAGAGCCTTCCAGACAGAAGGAACAGTCAAGGCAAAGGCCCCGGCCTAGGCCACAATGTGCCCAGATTTTTGGAGAAGCAGCCAGGATACTAATATATAGTGAGGAAGAAAGCAGCAAGAGATAAAATTAGAGAAGTAAGAGGGGGCCTGAAGGAATATGGCCTTGTAGGCCATTGAACTGATCCTTGACTTATTACTCTGTTAGGGAAAGTCATTATTAGTAGTTTCTGAGCAGAGGAGAGGATTGAATATGATTACTTTTCCAAAAGATTACCCCTAGTTGTTCTATTGAATATAAGTGGGAAAAAGGGATGGAGGGAAGGAATGAAACAGGGAGGTCAGAGAGAAAGCTTCAGCGATAATCTCACTAAAAGATAATGATGATGGGTCTAGACAGGATAGTGACCATGGAAGAAGTGAAAACCTGGTGGGGTTTTAGATATGTTTAAAAAGTGAGTCCACAGAGTTTACTGACAAATTGAATGTCATATGTATAGGGAGAAGTCATGGGTGACTCCAAGATTTTAGGACATAAAACCTGAAAGAATAAAATGTCCATTAGCTGAGATGTGAAAGACTAAAGGAGAATAAGGTTTTTTGAGAGAAGATGAGGAATTCAGGAATCTGTTTTAGATATGTTAGATTTACATTATCTATTAGAAATCCCAGTTGATATGTCAAAGCAGCATTTAAACATATAATTTTAGACATAAGGTGAGAGGTCTGGGCTAGATATATGCATTTGGGCATTTTCAATATGTAGATGGTATTTAATGCATTTAGACTGGTTGCAGTCACCAAGGGAATGAAGGCAGAGAAATTACATTCTCATTCTCTCCTGAACCCACACTTCAGTCTGAATTTTATCCGAGCACCCCAGCAAATGAACTCTTACCATGAACACAGTGACCTCCATGTTGACAAAATGATCAAAACTCAGTCTTCATCATACTCAAGCTCTCAGCAGCATTTGGCACACTTCATTGTGCTCACCTTGAAATACTTTCTTCCCTTGGATTTCAAGATACCATACCTTCTCTTGGTTTTTGTCTTGACTTACTAACTACTCCCTCTTAGCCTCCTTTGCTATATTTTCTCATCTTGTAAATTTTGGATAATATAGGGTCCCAACTGTCAGTCCTCATACATCTTTATCTGCTCTCATTCTCTGGGTTCTTATCTAGTCTTGGGGCTTTAAATTTCATTAATATGCTAAAAACTCCCAAATTTCTATTTCTAGATCTCTTTCTGAAACTCAAGACATGTCTATCTAGTAGCTTGCTAGACACTTCTACTTGGATTGTCTTAGCCTGAATCAGGGAGCTTGTTTTCCATTATTTTATTATGGAATACCATCTTAGGGATAAAGAATGAGAGATATGAAAGTTAAGCAGACGTTAGGGAGAGTCAAAATAGGATCCATCATGGACCTGACTACTTTCAAGTTTGACTAATTATTCCATCCTTTGGGACATCCCTGAATTTCATAGAGAAAGAGAGAAGAATATATTTATCAGTTCCTGCCTCCTATTGGTCAAGGATTCAAACCAAGAACTAGTTCTTGCCTCTCATATGTAATCTGTGCTTTATTCCATTTTATCTCCTTTTATGCCTTCTTTAGGCTAATTCTATATTTTTTTATGATTTCATTTTATCTCATTTGTTTAACTATAATTCTTTTTTCAGTAGTTGTTAAAGGCATATGGTATACATGTTTAACTTACTGTGTCCTCCCTTCAAGGAGTGTTCTATCATTTTGCATATAAGAATTTTACAACAGTGTTTTTCTTTTCTCCTCCCATCTCGGACTTTGTACTATTATTGTCATATATTTTACTTAAATATGCATCATGAACACCATAATACATTGTTATTATTTTTGCTTTAAGCAGCTCTCTTAGAAAGTAATAAAATACGAATTTTATATTTATCCACATATTTTGCATTTCCATAGCTCTTCATTTATTTTTTCTGCCTGAAAGACTTCCTTTCACATTTCTTGTAGTGCTTATTCATGGTGATGAATTCTTTCAACATTTTTATGTCTGATGAGGTCTGTATTTTACCATTGTTTTGAAAGAAATTTTTGCTAAGTGTAGAGTTTTAGGTTGACAGTGTTGTCCTACCTGTTCTTTAAAGTCATTGTTCCGCTATTCTCTGGCTTGCACTATTTTTGACAAGGGGTCCCTTGTCATTCAACATCTCTGGCCTCTTCTCACTAGTTACCAGTAGGGCATTCGTTCCCTCAGTTTTGACAACCAAAAATGTATCTGCACATTGCCCAGTTTCCTCTAAGGAGAGTGAAATTGTCTCCAGTTTAACTGAACCACTCATTTATATTTATTATGTATGTTGTTCTTTAGCTGTTTTGCTTTTTATAATTTGATCGTGAAGTACGGTAGTCATCTTTACGTTTCAGGTGCTTGCTATTTTTGTTTCTTGCAACTTTAGGTTTATAGTTTTCATCAGTTTGGAACTTTTCAGCCATAACTTTTAAAAATGTTTTCCTATCTTCCCTTTCTCTTCTGCCATCAGTAACTCCAATTATATGAACATTGGCCTGCTTGAAGTTGTCCTATACCTCACTCAAGTTCTGATCATTTTTTCAGTCTTTTTTTCCTGTGTTTTATTGTGGATAGTTTTTGTTGCTATGTATTCAACTTTAATCTTTTATTCCACAGTTTCTAATCTTCTGTTAATCCCCTCAATTTTTTTCACTAAAGAAATTGTATTTTTCATATCTAGGAGGGTGATTTGGGTCTTTTTTTTATTTTATATGTATCACTTTAATATCTTATGTGTATCTTCCGTATATCACTTCCTTTACCTTTTTTTGACGTATAGGTTTCAGTTTTTAAAACTGTTTTAAAGTCTTTATCTACTAATTCCATCATCTGTTTCATTTCAGACTTAGTTTCTATTAATTGATTTTTTTTCTCCTTCCCATTATGAGCTTTATTTTTGTCTCTTTGAATATCTAGTCATTTTTGGTTCAATGTTAGCCATGATTTTTTACTTTGTGAGGTACTAGATATTTTTATATTTCTATAAATGTTCTTGAGCTTTATTCTGTGGGTTTGGTGGTCTAATAAACTTATTCAGTCAAACAATTCAGTGCAATGTTTAGAGACATTTTATATATATATATATATAATGTGTATATATATTATATATATACATATATACATTAAATATATGTACATTATATATATATATATACACATGAAGAGGCAGTATATATATATAATACATATAAAGAGATATTGTATGTATATATATATATACTCAATATTTTAAGATAATTCTATGGAACGAGTTCCATTGTTCTTATGGAACTTATCTGAGATACTTATAAGATACTTATAAGAACGAGTTCTTATACTTAAGTCAAATTATTAAATATGAATTAATGCCTATATTTTTATAATTTATGTTAAACTTAGTAATCAAGAAAATTATCCTTTCTCAGATAATGCATCACATTTTTTGTTCATTCACTGATACATATAATAGATAGTTACTGAGCATTCCCATGAGCCTGGCACTGGGCTAGGTACTAGGAATATAGCAGTGATCAACACAGACAGTCTCTGCATAATTAATTTTATAATACAGCAAAGAAAATGGACAGGAGCAAGAAACTTCAATTGTACATTTTATTACAAAATGTAAGTGCAACATGTTTAAATGGGGAAGCCTAATCTGCTTAGATACATTTTCCTAGGGAAGTGACATATAGGTTGAATCCAAAGAAGGTGAGTAGGAACAAACTAAATAAGGATGGGATTGGAGATGGAGTAGGGGACTGTTTAGGCCACTAATGTACATATGTCACACATCAATCAATATAGGCTAGAGGGCCAGTTGTGTTGTTAGTGTTGCTGGAATTTTACTCTTTTTTTTTTAAGATTTTATTTATTTATTTGAGCGAGAGAGAGCATGAGGCGGGTGGTGGGGCTGGGGGAGGGGCAGAGGGAGAGGGAGAAGCAGACTCCCCATTGAGCAGGGAGCCTGACTCAGGGCTTAATCCTGGGACTCTGGGACTCCAAGATCATGACCTGAGCCAAAGGCAGATGCTAACCGACTGAGCCACCCAGCACGCTGGAATTTTACTTTTTTATAATTATAAAATGACTTTGTTTGGTTTAAAATGCAAACAGTACAAGAGATACAAAATATAAAGTACAATGCCCCTACAATCTCTATGACTGTTTCTAACAGTTTAGGGTGTCTGATAGAATTTCTTTCTATCAAATATTATGAACACACATAAGTATCTCAGATAAATTCATACTGTAATAATGTTCTACATGTATCCTAAAACTCCTAATGGACTTTTATTTATACCAAAAAGTATAAATATAAACACACTTTCTCTTTATACTTCTGGAGTATCAAAATTGACTAAGTTAATTTCTATGTCAACGTTGTTTCCATTTCTTAAAATATTACTAACAACGTTGGTATAAATATCTGTGCATGTATTTTATTATTTTTCCTGACTGCTTCTAGGTTGGATTATAAGAGTTGAAATTTCTGGGTGAAATTTAAAACTTGATCTTCAGAGAAGGCAATTCATAAATAATATAAATGCTGTAGTCAGTATGCTCACTTTTTAGATAGTAGATTGTCATCCATTTTTTACCAAGAAATGTGTTGAAGTATATCTCAATGTCCTTCAGTTGTATTCCACATTTATTCAGAATATCACCTCATTAGAACAGATAAATATCAGATCAGTTGGTCAAAATGAAACAGAAATGCCTAAGTGTAATTAATCTACATTCACTTATTTCATTGGAAAATTGTAGAAAAAAATAATGACACTATGTATGAGCTCTTTTTTTGTGATAATTACTAACCAAAAAATAAAATGTAAAACTATTGTTTCAATTTTAAGATTTGCTTCTTCTGCATTCAGCTTGGTGTCTTTGGTAGTTTGAGTCTTTCAGTATAATTTTGGATGATATTGACAAATTTTGGTGAAATTTGTCATACTTAAATATAAGCTTACTAAGATTCATCTGGATATGGGCTGACCTACCATACTAAAACTAAGATATGCACAATAAGTTTTAAAAGTGAGTATCTTGCAATTTGGAGAACTATCGGGTAACTCAAACCTTTATTATCACCCAACGTTGAGATACGTTTAAAATCTGCCAATCAATGGGATTGTTTGGGGATAATGGCTGTGGTTATTTATAATAGAGAATGTAATTCAATTTCCTTTACCATGTTGTCATGGTCTAAATGTTTGTGTCTCCCCGAAATTAATATGTTGAAGTCCTAACCCAAAAAGTTGATGTTAAGAGGTAGGGCCTTTGGGGGGTGCTTAAGTCGTAAGGGCCCATCTTTCACGAGTGAGATTAGTGCCTTGTAGAAGAGGCTCCAGAGAGATCCTTAGCCCCTTCCACCAAACAACAACACAGTGAGAAATGCCAGCTTTGAAGTAGGAAGAGGTCTCTCACCAGAGAACGCAATTATGTTGGTGCCTTGATCTTGGACTCCCAGCATCCAGAAGTCTGAGAAATGTTTGTTGTTTATGACCAGGTCTGTGGTATTTTGTTACAGCAGCCCAAAGAGACAGACCAAGCCACATATAAACATCAACTTTAAAGTCTGATCCTAAAAATGGAATTTCACTTGTTTTACTTAAACAAGAATTTTCATCTTGAATCAGAATCTCTGGCCTATAAATACATAGAATTTTTCAACTAAGTACCACGCTCCCATTTCAATAATGACAATCTTTTATTCATGATCTACAATCCATCTTTTATCTCTGACTGCACATGCAAAGTTGAACTTATTCTATCAGCAAGGTTATCAAGATAAAAATGATCACTGTGATTGATTTCAGACTCATTGCTCCAGTTAAGAGAGAAAACTTGATGACCACAGAGCTTTCACTGGATTATGGAAGGACAATCTGCTAATCCACTTCTCAAAACTGACGTTGTAAACTGGCCACTGTCACATACGGATATTCTTTCCCTGGTTACATTAATGGCTATTGTTAGTTACTGTTGAGTGAAAAGAGTTGCTTATTTCCAATAGATTATTATCTAATTGATTTAATTCTCAAAGTAAAATATTATTTACCCTAATATCCAAGTTCTGGACATCTCTTCATACAGCCTACTCACAGCACTTGCTGGCTTTTTATCATACATAAACTTTCACAAACTGATGGATAAGTTCACGGAAATGTGCCTTCTCTGTTATGGCCATTAGGCTCTCACAGGCTAGAGAGTGGAAAATGGTTTATCACCATCCTGTTTCAATAAAATGTAATAGGTATGAATCAGGAGTGCAAAGATTCCAGATGGCATGGTGCATTTAATTTCAGAGCTATGTTTTTCTCATTAGAAAAGTAATATTTAATCATTGTCAGAATTTTGGAATATAAAGAACTATATAGAAAATAAATAAAAATCACCCATGCATCTAACCCCCAAAGATAATCCCTCCTAACAGCTTGGTGCTTAAGACAGTCTTAACAGTCTTTTTCTATGCATATGTGGTTGTTGATTTTTATAATAACTGTGATGATACTATAAATTGTTTTATGTGCTGCCTAAACATTTCCTCCTGTCACTAAAACTTTCTCTTGATTATTTTTCCATAGCACTTGTACATTTATTGAGCATGTAGTGGGTGCTCAATGAATGTTAAAAAGATCCACTACCTGGACCTTCTTTAAATGCTAATTATCTACTGTATCTCTTCCTTTTTAATTGCCACTCCTCATTGCAGCCTTTAGCATTATTTACCTTCTCCCCCCCCCCACCAACAGTTTATTTTGAACAGATTTCAAACCTATTATTGCTCAAAATAATAGTGCAATCAACAGCCATGTACCCTTTACCTATGTGCACTCATTCTTACCTTCTGCCACATTTGCTCCTTTTTTAAAATCTACACACACTTTTTTTTCTGAAGCATTTGAAAGCAAGTTAGAAACTTCTCGATACTTTGCCATTAAATACATTTGCACAAAACTCCAAAGAATAAGAGCATTTTCCAACATAACTACAAACCATTTTTATACCTAAGAAATGTAGTATGTATGTAATAATGGTATCTAATATGGACGGAGTTTATATCCACATTTTCCCCACTACCGAAACTATGTCCTTTACAGCTATTTTGTTATTTTTGTTCTGCCGTTGCAAAATACAATCAAATATCATTCATGGCATTTAGTCTCATCTTTTTCCTGAACACTTTGGTTGCTGTGTAATAGATCTTGTAGTGCCTCAATTTAACATTTCCTTATTGCTGAATAATTGTATTGTCATAAGTAAAATTTTAAATTCAAATATTTTACCATAAAATTTATTTCATAATATAGAAATCAGAAAATATAGACAAAAAGCTGAAGAATAGCTCTGCTTATATGTTGATGTATATTCTTTCCGTGCATGGTAGAGATTTATATAAATGTGTTTACAAAGACATATAGCAAATGTATATTTTACATAGGTATATTACACACATGTATGGACACACATGTATTTTTTAACAGTATGTAGGGAAGTATTTCTGCATCAATAAATAGTCCGTAATTATATCATTCTAATGGCTGCTTAGAACTTCTTTACTATTTCATCATTATTTAATCAATCTATTTTTATATAATTAAAATTTCAGTATTTTAAGAAAACAGTAATTATTATTTTTTATTGAATTATTTTAGCAAATAGTCATTATTTCTTTAAGCTATATTGCTAATCTTGAAACTGATAAATTAAATAGAGTCATATTTTTAGGCTTTTGTTCTTTATTGCCAGAATGCTCCAGAGAAAGATTGTTACCAATTTCTACCCCTATCAGAAGTTTGTACACTGTTTGGAAGAATATAACTTTTAGTTTTCAAAATGTTTGAACCATGTGTTCAATAAACTCTTCAGTAAAACTTTCTCTGCTGTGTAATTTGAAATGCTTAATTTAGCCAGCAATTCTCAAACATTTTGGTTTTTTGAATCATGTTACACTCTTAAGTATTTCTGATGACCTCAAACACCTGTGTGTGGAATATAAATAACAAAAACAGGTTACATCTCTCAATATTGACTGTGTTAGAGATGAAAACTCAGATATTTGTATAATATTTATTTATTGAAAACAATAATAGATCCATTACATACTAATATAAATAACACTTTATAAAAAATAATATTTCCAAAAGAAAAGCATTTAGTGAGATGAGTGGCTTTGCAAAAATATTTTTGCAAATATCTTTCCTGTCTAGCTTAGTAGAAGGCAGCTGAATTATCTGCATCTCTATTGAATCTGCTGCAATAACACATGCCATATAGCCTCTGGGAAACTCTACTATATGCTTGTAAGAGAATGAGAGAAAATATTTTAGTGGTATTATAAAAATGCCTTTGATCTTCTGTTTGGAAAAGTTTCAGGGACCCGAGGGGTCCTCAATGCACACTTTAAGGACCTCTGCTTTAGCTACAGTAAAAGTGGTTTAATGCATGTTTAGGACCATGGGCTCCAGGAGCCAGACTGCCTAGATACAAATCGAGTCTCCGCAACTGCATTGGGTGGCTTCAGGAAAGTTATTTACACCCTACCAAGCTGTATTTGCAAATAAGTAGCTAACGGTGCCTACCCCACAGAGTTGCGGTGAGAAGGAAAGGAATGCCTGGAACATGCCTGGAACAGGGTTAGTGCTGTATGTTTGTGCAAGCTGTATATTGGAGTGTGATTCTGTATTTGCCATTCTTTCCCATGTATCTTTCTATATCTGTAACAGTCCCAAGCTGTTTTAATAATTATAATGTTAACATACATTTTTAATATGTGGTAGGACACAGCCTCCTTCATTAATCTTCATTTTCAAAATATCTTGGCTGATAAAGCATGTTTAGTCTTTCAGATCATTTACCAAATTCTAGGAATATTGAGAATTGATCAGGATTGCATAATAATTAAAATTAATTTGGCTGGAGTTGATATCATTATAATATTAAGCTTTTAAATTGTGAAACAAAATATTTCTGTTTATTTGAACAGACACTTTGAAATCTCAGTAACTTATAAATAATTCAAGCTCTAAAGTTGCTAGGTAATCATGGAAGAGTCTTTGTCATGAAAAGATTTCCATTTTTAAAACTGAGAAATAAAACTTCAGCTTAGAAAAGTTTTATTTGTAACCTCTAATAACAATGGTTTTGATAAGCATGAAAAATATGTTCAATGCCTTTGTTGGGTCTGGATGCCTAGAGGCATAATCAGCAGCATTTTAATTTGGGTAGATAATTCCTCTTTGCAAAATAATTCACAAGTAAATACATTTCTATGATCAAAATTTTCTTATATCAGTAATAGGAACAGATTTTCTTTCACACTAATATTTTTTTATTTCAGCAGATAATCATATAAATCCCCTATAGCTATAGACTTACCTGATTACAAAACTAGCAGAGAATGACATTGTTAATTGTTAATATGTAAGGGAATACCTATAGAATATAAAAAAATATTTTCAGTGGAAATTTATATGTAAACACTGCTTAAGTACATATTCATTGAATGCCTACCATGTTACCAGTAAATACATTGGGCCATTGCATATGATATACAGCCTCCTCCCTTGAGCTCTGAATGGTTAAGTCATTTGCTAGAGATAAATCATACAGCTATGAAGTAACAGAGACCAGTTTTTAACCCAAATCTGTTTGACTTCATATCCTATGTGCATTTTTTTTTTCTCCTGGGGAATTTGGAGGCCCTTTCTTCTCCTTCTTCTTCTCCTTCTTCTTCTTCTTCTCCTTCTTCTTCTTCTTCTTCTTCTTCTTCTTCTTCTTCTTCTCCTTCTCCTTCTCCTTCTCCTTCTCCTTCTCCTTCTCCTTCTCCTTCTCCTTCTCCTTCTCCTTCTCCTTCTCCTTCTCCTTCTTCTTCTTCTTCTTCTTCTTCTTCTTCTTCTTCTTCTTCTTCTTCTTCCTCTCCTTCTTCTTCAGATTTCATTCATTTGAGAGAGAAAGCACGCGCCTGAGTGGGGGGGAGGGGCAGACTCCCTACTGAGCGCAGATCCAGATCCCAGGACTCTGAGATCATGACCTAAGCAAAAGTCAGACACTTAACGGACTGAGCTCCCCCAGTACCCCTGGAAGCTCTTTGACGCTGCAACAAATCTCCCGAGAATAAGGAGAGGCTGTTTATTCACAAGTGGTTACTCCTGTGTAAGCCTTTAAGACCCCTTCGTTTCTGAGGTCTCCCCCCATGCTGTAAAGGCTCCTTCCTGCCAGCTTGACAGTATCTGCTTCATGCTAGTATGGTGGTCAGAGTTCCCTTCTTACTACTTCTCAGAACACATTTTCCATCAGTTCTCATGGCTACAACCTGTCCACAACCCTTTCCTTTTCCTTCTCCCTCCCCTATTTGTTCTTCCATCCATGTATTTATTCACTCATACTCAAGTATTTATTGTGTCTACTATGTGCCATTGTGCAAGGTTCTAAGTGCTGGTACCTTCCCACACCCCTCTCTTTTAGCCTTTCTGGTCTTCTCTTATTAAAGTCCTATTCTTTATTTCAAGGCTCTGTGGTTTATGAGTGATCTGAATTAATCCTTTGAAGGGAAGCAGAGCTAAAAATCTTGCCTGGCAAAATGCCATGAAGACCTAAAATAAAGTCTTCCTTTTAATTATTCTGTTTAGTGACCTTGGTAAAAACTTGCCTTCTCTGACTTCAGACTTTTTAAAAAAATTCTTGTTGAGTATATGTAACTGCTAAAGCTGGGTATTGATTAACTTCAGCAGTATTGGATCACCTCCCAGTCCTGTAGTCTCCGCAGAGCCAGGTCACTTGTATTATGTTAAATCGCATGCTAACCCAGGAAAACTCTTACAAGGTGAATAGTGACATTCCATAGCTATCCTGGGATTATACTTTCACTCTTCTCTATCAGGAAAATTTGAATATTTGTTCTGCTAATAAATGATATTCTTAAACAGTAACCTCTTTGTGGAAAATAAAAAATGCTTTTCATATTTAATTTTTCCAGGCAAAAAAGTCCCCCTAAATCAACTAACTTTGTATAATTCAAAGTAGGGCAGGTTAACATCAAACCCTTATATAGATTATAAAAAATCCATTTGTTGACATAAATACCTGTTTCTAATTCACCTATTAATTTATGGATGCTACGAGGCATTAATTAGAAATTATGATATCACATTTACCACCAATTTTAAAAATGCCCAAACCCTGGTCCCATAGCAGTAGCAACAAAATATTGCATTGAGAAAGACCAGTCTTCTAAAGAAGGGTCAGGTGAACTGGTCAGTGTCCCTGGGCTGCAAATACACAGTTGGCTTTATGAACACGATCTAGAGTACATTTTTACACACTCAAAATAGAAACATTAGTATGAGAGGATAAAAGGATGTATTCCTAAGAGGCTGAATTAATCATACATCTAACTTTACTCCTTTTCTAAACTTGAATAAAGCTCATGAGTATAATTTTTGGAGGAATATAAATTATTGTACTTTTTCTCAGATTGCCAGTGTAAGGTGTTGGTTGGAAAATAATAGAGACGATTTTTCATGTATTAAAAAATCTTTTCAGACGTGCAAAAATGAAGACATCCAATGACAAACCAAGTGCTTGTTATAATATTTAGTAGAAAGTTATCTTGGCACTCTGACAGTCCTAACATAATTTTGTTGAACATCTAACTACTAGAATGTAGATCTCTTTGAAGTCTGCAACACCAACTTTTTATCTGTGTACTTACAAATAGAAATAATATCAAGGTCAGGAGGCTTGACCACATAAACTATGTCTGAGAAAGTTGTCCTCTGGTAGAAGAATTTACAGAGGCTGCCACACAAATATTGACTGATAATAATAGAGCAACACACATCCATACAAAGAGAGCCAACCACCCCATCCTACATGAAGCAGGGGCTATCAACTTCTCATGGGATCCCTTATCAGTGCTCTTGCATCCAGGTTAAGTCTATCACTAGCTCTCGCCAGTGGGCTCCAACCTCTCCAACACCTGGAACTGTCTGATTTACTGACTGACATTTATTTAAATGTCTTTGCGAGTAGTGAGTATATATGAACTTCCTGTTTGGTACAGAACGAGGCCTTACCTGCATTCTTTTCAACATTATTGCAAAAGCCCTCATGCTACTTATGGATATACCTGCTGGCCGCCCTGACCTCCAGTCAGTGTTTATTCTTTCGTTTTTTGTCTTGTCTGCCTCGGTTCCTGAACCCTGCCTGACTCTAATTCCTAGTGTCCATCCACTTGCCACTGATAAGCTCTTGCTCTGTCCTTCCCTACCATCTCAATCACTCCTAGATTTCCACTAATAACCTCGGGTTCTGGGTGCTCTGAAATGTCTAGTAGCATTTCCACTCTTTCAGTCTTGTTAGTCCACGTTTTTAGGCTTTGCCAAAGTTTGAAGGAGTGATCCAGCAGGATGATTGGATCACAGTTTGTTTCTACATTGTATTTTCCTTTGACTACATGTATTTGAAACAAAATAGTATTGGGAACTTAAAATGGATGAAGGAATGAATAGCATACAGATAGACAGAAATCCCAGAAAGTTGGTTGGTTGGTTGGTTGGTTGGTTGGTTTACAGTAAATGTCTACCTTCCCTCCAACTCTCTGTTCCAGCTTAGCTGCCTGAATTTGTTCTTGCTTTAAAGTGTTAAGATCAAAGTTTCAAAATAGCCGAAGTAAAGCCAATGAATCACTAATGTAGTAATTAGTAAAAAATTTACTGTGCACACACCAAAAAGTTTGCAAACAGAGAATACTCAAACCAGAATATGCTGTAAAGCTCAGTGGTATATTGTTATAAAGCAGTTTCAGGGTGCCTAGGGGCCTCAGTCATTTGGGCATCTGAGTCTTGATTTCGTCTCACATCATGATCTCAGGATCATGTGATCGAGCCCCGTGTCAGGCTCTGCACTCACCACACTCTGCTTGTGCCTCTCAGCCTCTGCTCCTACCTCTTGCTCTCGCTCTTTCTCTCAAATAAATAAGATCTTAAAAAAAATAAAACAGCTTATATCACGAGAGCAGTGGCTGTTTATTTTTCATAGCGATTGCCTACAATATTAGAACTTTCAGTGATTACTTCACATCAACCTTGGGAAAGGGTTCAAATTTTGAGTATCATTTCCAGAGGCACAAGCAAGAAATGATCCAGGTCAAGTTAGCCTTGCAAAATAAGCTAAATTGAGCTTTGGATGATTAAACTGGTTTAGTCTGCTTAGAATTAAAAAGAGAGAGATGGGGAATAGTGTTAAGATCAAAATAAAACCCACTGTCCCCTGGAACAAAGATCTCAACAGTAAGTGTTCAATAAGTATTTGTTATTGCTATTATGATTGCCACTTTTGACATTTCAGGAATCAAATGGCCCCATTAAAAGCAAATTCAGTCATATTTAAAAAATTTAGAAAAAAGAAGTCACTTGATGCCCTAAGTGACTTTGCTCCTTTCTCGTGGATAAAAAGAAAGAAAGAACAGAATAGTCTCAAATCAATTTTAGGATTTTTACAAACTTTCAAGTATACCAGTCTTTCAAAATGATCCCATCCTGCTGTGACCTTCTCTGAGTCATACGATGTCTGTAATGCTCAGTTTCTTCTTGTAAAACACGGGGAATGGACAGCAGGATTATAAAGCAGCATTTTCCCCTAAATATCTTAGATGTATGATTTTAAACATATCAGTATGTTGGATATACTGAAATGTGTTGCTGTGGCAATCATGCCTTGTCATATATATTATTCAAGGATTTTTTTTTTTGTGCAATGAGTTTTTTTTTTAATCATTCAAACTGTCATTTATAATTTTAAAAATTCTTAGTATGGGGCGCCTGGGTGGCTCAGTCATTAAGCGTCTGCCTTCGGCTCAGGGTGTGATCCCAGGGTCCTGGGATCGAGCCCCACATCAGGCTCCTCCGCTGGGAGCCTGCTTCTTCCTCTCCCACTCCCCTTGCTTGTGTTCCCTCTCTCACTGGCTGTCTCGCTCTCTGTCAAATAAATAAATAAAATCTTAAATAAATAAATAAATAATAAAAATAAAAATTCTTAGTATGGAATGCGTACAGCTTTGAAATTGATAGAAATTTAGTTGATAAAGTACCTTTGATGACGTTTAAGAATTTAGGATGAATTTTGGTATTGATAAAGAAATTAAATCAAGCACAAGTTCCCTATCCTGGGAGAAACTAGTATTTTGCCTGAGTTTTATATAGTGCCAAAGATCATAAATAAATACCTGAACTTTAAAATGTACTCAAGCTGAAACTTGAAAACCTAGTTAATTTGTAAAGTTGGAAATTGTTTTTATAAATTTGTGAAATTGAAATACCACTTATCTTTACAAAAATCACTTGAATTTTCACAATTGTTGAGATATCTATCCTAAGTATATTACTTTTTAAAGTTGAAATAAAATTCTAAATATGAATGTAAATATGTTCCTTGCAATGTTTGGCAATTCTTGAATAAGAGGAGAAAATTATCGAAGAAAATTATCTTAATCCAAAGGCTCTGGTTCCAAAGAAAGCCTTCCCTTAAAATTTAACATAATTCAATAACGTTTTATGAGAAAGAGTGCAGAACAAGGATTTCCACTGCTATATTCAGCCCTGCCACTAACTTATAATACATGTCTTTGTATATCAGTTTACTTCACTGGACCTAAATTTTATCCTATAAAATAAAGGTGTTGCCTTAGAACAATGCGTCCTAAATTGTGATTCTGAAACAGTAATTGTTCTTCTAGTAAGGTCAGGTTGTATAAGACAATAGAGGTATCTATTTCAATTTTTATGTTTGAGAATATCAGTAAAGTAAGCATTCAAACTTTTCCCTTTAAATTGGAACTGTATTGGAGCCTGTGTAGTTGCACACTGGCAGAATGTCTCCACAATAATGTTTTCCCAGTAAAAACCCTTCTTAATTTCAATGCTCAAAGTTCCCAGAATGTAAATATCCTTCAGTAATTTTTTCACCTGATGTTTACATATGGAAATTTTATATTGACATCCTTGGAACTCAATACAAATTAGAAAAACAAAAGTTTTATGGGAAAAGTCTTGAAATACAATCCAATTATAATTAGTAGTAAATAGAGTATTTGAAAAGTATCAACAAAACAACAATAAAGTGATTATGATTCTTAAATGTTGCTGGTATTAAGGGAGGTCCTGGCATTACATACGCAGAGATTGTTTTGTTTTGTTTTTTTACAAGCATGTTGTTTGATGGTTACAAAGTGATGGTTTCCATGTTCCTAATGTAATAATTTGTTATTATATACAGGCCTTTTCCCCCCTAGCTTTTAATTAGGAGTTTGGAGTTGACCAGCATCAATTTTCCCTCTTAAAGTACTAGAAAATGCCTCCTGGCTAGATATTTTTTAATTAAGTTTCTAATTTTAATTCCACTATAGTTAACAGTGTTATATTAGTTTCAGGTGTACAATGTAGTGATTCAACAATTCTATGCATTACTCATTGCTCACTGTGATAAGTGTACTCTTTAATCCCCACACGTATTTCACCCATTCCTCCACCCACCTCCCCTCTGGTAGCCATCAGTTTGTTCTGTATAGTTAAGAGTGTTTCTTGGTTTCTCTTTATCTCTCTCTCTCTCTCTCTCTCTCTCTCCCTCCCTCCCCCTCCTTTTCTTTGCAAAGAATGTCTGAATGGATTAATAATGTTAAGCTAGAGATTCCTATGTATAGCTTTCTACTTTTATCACATTTTGGTCTATATATATATATATATATATATATATATAATAAAACATTTGTTAAAGACAAAATAATGGGAAATAAATAAATATCTGTTAGAACAGTGTATAAATTAATCACCAATAAGTTCTTTTCTAGTTAATGGGCAAGACAACAATAATTGTTTCTGTTTTTTTAATTTTTATTTTTTATTAAGTTTTTAATTTTAATTCCAGTATAGTTAACATAGTTACATTAGTTTCAGGTGTACAATATGGTGGTTCAACAATTCTATACATTACTCAGTGCTCATCATGATAAGTGCACTCTTTATTGTTTGCAATTAGAGGTATGGAATAAGCTTGAAATAGGATAATAAGGCAGGCCAACACAACTGTGAAGGAAAAAACAGCACAGGAGGAGGGGTAAAACCTCATATTTATTGAGTTCCAACTATGGTTACAACATGGTATATTCTGTCCTTATACATCTTTTCCAGAATGCTATCAGATAATCAGTAGCGTTTTTATTTTACAACTGAGGACGCAGCCTTAGGGAGGTTATGTAATTCACCCAAACCTACATGAGTATGCAATGTAGAATTCAGATTTGCATCCTGTGTCTCAGTCTCCAAAGTCTATTCTTATTCCTCCATAAAAAATATTACCTCTAAGAGAGCAAGTTTAGAGGAAGGAATTAGAATAACTACTATTTTAGCTAGGTTTTATTAAGTGTTTGTTTGCTGCACACTAAATGGTAAGCACGTTGCTTATATTTTAAAATTTCTTAAATCTGAATTGATTTGCATTCAATACATTTATCTCAAGTAAAATATGAGAAATGAACAAGTCTACTGGGATCCTGTCTAAACCATACTATTTGTGATATGCTTATTCCTAAGTGCCCTCTACTCCATTTCTGCTTCATTTTTATCTATAGTTCCCACCATCTAGCATAAGTTACTCATTTTGTTTATATTCTGTCTCCCCTATCTAAAATATAAGCCTCATGAAGGTAGAAATGTTTATTTTATTGTTTGTTTGCTTTCTAGTGAATGCAGCTCCCAACCTTGTGCATGTATGCTCACTCTGAAAGCTGTTGGAATCTCCTTAATTTTTGTGTTCCAAACTTTGCTGATGCTGTAGCTTTTAGGGGGTTTGGAGGTGATAGTCTATGATAGTTTTCAATCTGGTGATTTTTGATCTTCACCTCTGGATAATTTTCCTCTATTATTAATTTGATAGTCCTCAACACCACTACCCATTTTCTCCTGTCTGCTTCTCTGGACCCCTCTTGGTCAAAGTGTTAATAGATGTTTTTTTCTTCTATGGTCCATTTATGTGTTATTTTTTCTTTCTGAGAAATTTACTTAGCTTTATCTTCCACTCTCCTTTTACAATTTTTATATGTCTATTTCATGTTTCCTGATTATTTTTTCATAGTACCATGTTCTTTGATGGAAGCAATATTTTACCTATCTGATATCATAGTGCTTATAATGTTTGTTTGAAATTTTTAGCTTTTCCTGTCTCATCTCCATTTTCTTAGAATTCCATTTATTGTATGGGGATTTTTTGTTTGTTTTTTAGTATCCCTCATTCATTTGGAAGTTTCCTCAAACATCTGATGTTTTCTGTCTGCTCATTCATATTTTAAAGTGTAGTTCTTAAAAAGCTGATTAGGTCAAGCCTGGTGGATCTCACCCTAGCATGACCAATTAGGCAGTAATCTGACCATTTAATTTAGTGCTAGTCCCACTTTACAATTTGTTAGAATTGTAAGATCTTTCTGTTAGACCTTTAATTTTTTCAGAAGAGATTAAATGCCCACAGTTTTTCTGGAAATAGAGCAAGGTTGTCTTTCAGTATGCAGACTTTTTACTCAGTCTGTATATATTACCCCAACCCTCTGGAATGCTTAGCATTCTATAATCCAGGCATCTTCTGCTTAAATTATCCCGAGAACACACCTCTGGACTATGCCAGAGAGATTTGGAATTTGAATGGTTGTAGGAGGAGAAGAGGGCACCACAGGTACCACTCCATTTACAGCTTCCTAAGCAATCTGCTTCTGTTCAGCCATGTACCACCCTCACAGATCTGCTATACCAGCTCACTCCGAGCCTCAATGCCCTCAGCGTTTCTTTGTGGCAAATCAGAAAGCACCTGTGGATAAGTCCTTATCCAATCTGCAAGAACACAAGATTGAAGCTCCTTCTGTCCAGCTCATTCACATACCATCCACCTGCTTTAAGCCTACAAACTCTTTGTTGAACTAACTGGTCCATTAAAGTGTTTTCTCTTTTTCTTTGTCTTCAAGACTTTACACACTTTGTTCTTTAATTCTCCCGTTAGTGGGAAATGAAGAGGTGAGGACAATGCACATAATGCATTTACCTTTATGTAGCCAGAAACCCCTGATACCAATTTTTTTGAGAAGTACTTAGGCATGGCTATCTGATAAAACTTCCCCTTTTTTATTGTTTAGGAACAAAATACAAATACTAAAAAATATAAAACAAAACCATTTTTGCAAGAGTAAAAAATAGAAAAATTCCAAGTATGAGGTCATGGAAGCTGTTTCTGTTTATCTTGATACTATAGCAAGTAGTTAAATTGTAAATGCATTTACAATGATAAAAGTTAAATAAGTTTATTTTATTTTGAAATGCATACTTATATACTTTCTGTTACAATTATTTTAAAGTAAACAGAATGGGAAAATTTTCAATAGATCAAATTCAAAATTTTCTTTATGTATGATGAATACTAGAAAGTCTGCATTGAAACTAATTATATAAAAATCTTTAATAATAAATTGGTCTAAACCATTTTATTTCAAACAACTTCACCATATGCTATGCAAATTTTTTAGATAAAATTTTTAAAGCATCACATGATAAATTTTATTCTGAAAAGAATTGTGATTTAATACATTTTATAAAGTGCTAAGTGAGATCCCCTGTAGCCCTTTCTGATGTTGGTGAAACTTTAATAGTTCTATTATTTGTAAATTATATTTTAACATTCACTTATTTCTTAAAGTGCATTCTGAATGTAAGATATTTTTAAATTATTTAACAAATACAGATCTTCCTCAACTTATGATGAGGTAATGTCTCAATAAACCCATCCTGAAATTGAAAATATTGTAAGTCAAAATGCATTTAATACCCCTAACCTACCAGATATCGTAGATTAACCTAGCATGCCTTAAATGTGTTCAGAATACTTAAATTTGCCTGCAGTTGGGCAAAATCATCCAACACAAAACCTATTTTATAATAAAGTGTTGAAAATCTCCTGTAATTTATTGGACACTGTACCAAAAGTGAGAAACAGAATTATTGGATGTTACAGAATGGTTGTAATTGTACGGGTTGTTTACCCTTGTGATCAGGAGACTGACTGGCAGCTGTGGCTGCTGTTGCCCAGCATCTTGGGAAAGGATCTCACTGCATATTGCTAGCTAGGGAAAAGCTCAACATTCAGAATCTTACCGGTTTCTGTGGAACATGTATTGCTTTCACACCATTGTAAAGTCAAAAATTCCTACATTGAACCATTGTAAGCTGGAGACTATGTGTGTTTCCTAAACAGTAATTATATGACAGAAACTCTTCTTGGCACCAAGGATATAATAGTGAAGAAAGTAGTAAGGTCTTTAATGAAGCTTACATTCTTGGGGTGGGAAGTGGAGATAACAGTAAACAAGCTAACATATATGGACAGGATAATTCAAATAAAAACACATGTAGGGAAAAATAAAAGGATATGATAGAGAATATCTGGCTTATGGAGTGGGAAGCATTACTTTTCAGGTGGGTGACATTCCTCCATCTCTTCAGGTTTTGGGGGGAAAGTGTTGGACCAATTGTTGTTTCATCCTTTCTTTCAAATTATTGAAGTAATAATTTCAATATTATTGAGGCATAGTGGCTAGACACACCTAGCACTTTGGTCATGGTCAGGGTGGACTTGATGAAAGCCTGAGCACAGATAGTAGACAGCTTTTGGGATGTCTGCTCACTCACAGTAACCCTTGTGTTATTCCTTCCCCAACCCGTAGGATTTGGCTCCTAGAGTCATCTTTGTAAAACAAGATACTCCTGCTCTGGGCATAGTTGATTAGACTAGGTCAGGATCAAGACCAAGTTAGTGACTCAACCCTCAATGTGGTTGGAAATAGAATAGGAGCTAGGAGCCACCAACTTTGACTATCTTGTGGAAGCCAACTGAATGAGAAAGATGAAGCAGGTATGCTAAGAGAAGCATCATCGACAGGGGACAGAGTTCTCAGTCAGTTACTTGTCCCAACTACCTTCAGGTACTCAAATTCAGGCCTTTAGGCACTGTAGCCACATTCTAACTCCCAATTCTTATCAGAAAAGAACATTTTAAAAAATTAAGTCTAGTTCCCACTGGTTTCTATTATCGAAGAGCCTATGCTTAGAAAATATATTAATGACAATGCGTAATTTATCTGAATATTGAAAACATGATTAATTTTAACACAGACACGCAAGTCATAAATGAGTAACATTTGACTCACTCACCACTCACTAAAGAATTATGCATACTACTTACTAAATGACTCTACTGCATGTGATTAACCTTCATTATTTGATTTTATTTGTATCCCCCCAAACAAACCCATCTTGATTCTGATGTTTAATATAATAATTTCTGGTGAATTCCTAAACTGATTTGTAGTTAGTCCATCTAAAGGGAATGTGAGCACAGGGAAAATTGTGACCCAATTAATAATATTAAAATCTGAAATATTGTTTTTATCTTCTTTTTTGTTTTGTTTTTATCTTCTGTAAAGTTTTTTTTTTAATTGTGGGTAAGCATCTACAAACATAAAATTTACCATTGTACCCTTTTTAAGTATACAGTTTGGTTCATTAAGTACATACTCATTTTTCTGCAAAAAATCACACCCACATACTCACACCACTTGCACGCAGACTAGAATGATTATTACCATTTGCATTGAATATTTTAAAAATTAACAATGTTAGTAACAATGATATTATTCTGAAAGAGATAAGCAAAATTTTTATTAATTCATTCATCAAAAGTTTGCTTATTTTGTATCTGTCACTCTGCTAGAAATTAGAGATTTGAAGATGAGTAACACCTGTCCCTGCCTACAAAGAATTTGCAATCAGTTAGGGAGTTCGATATTAGGACAGATACTTGCACTATAGTTTAATAAAGGACTTTATACAAGATAAATAAAAGAAGATAAGTAAAGGCTTCATATCGGAGTAGATGCAGAAGCTAAGTTAAGTGGAAAAGGCTGGGGGAGATACACAAGCTAAGGCACCAGCACAGCAAAGGCACAGAAGTCTGAAACAGCAAAGTGTATTTGTAGAAAGGCAAGTAGTCTGGCTTGGTGGGGATCCTAGTTGTGTTTTCCAGACTTAGTGATCTGCATCTTAGGTTTCTGATTTTTACCATATCCATGAAACAAGTATAATACTTTCAAAAGATTTTTTCCCATATTTGCACATCATTTATATTTATTCCTTAGTATCATCATTAAACCACTCAATTCGGTTCTTAAATAAAATAAATGTATTTTAAAAGGAAGTTCTATTTCACTGTCCTAAATTTTTACAAAAGTTTTTTGATAATAAAAAGTAATACAATAAAACTAAAACAAATAAATTATTTAATTCTAGCTATATAACATTGACTGTTAAGAGGCTGTAAAAGGAGACCTATTAGCTTTTGGTTTAAAGGAAATTAGTTCTAAAAACAAACAAAAATGAGCCTTTCCTCTTGAAGTAGTCTGAATATATGAGGGAGAATTGAAAGAATAATGTTTTCTTGCTGTGTGGTTCCATCTTATTTAAGACCATGTTCGTGTATTTCCCAAAATCATTTCAAGTACTACCAGGGGACACATTTCACACTTTAGAAAAGCTGGCTTACAGAATTTTGGTGGTGGAGGTGATAACAAATAGACAGGAAAGACTTCAAATATTTAGGGACTAAGGGGCCCAGCCTACACAATTGTTAAAATGTAGTATAGATTACTTACACCATAAAAAAGTTAGGAAATGAGTCAGGGCTTAAAGGAGAAGCAGGGCTGTTAAGACAAAGAGGGAAGGAGTTCATACAAGGGAAATTGCTTTGGCAAAATATATTGTAGATGCTCAAAAAATGTTTGTTTTGTGGTCCACTGAGTCAGGAGTCAAAAGAGCACAAGTGTTGGACATTAAGGAAAGAGTATTTGGAAGAAGTAAGAAATCCATTTAATAAAGAGGGTGTGTAGGACGCCTGGGTAGTGCAGTCGTTAAGCGTCTGCCTTTGGCTCAGGGTGTGATCCTGGCGTTGTGGGATCGAGCCCCACATCAGGTTCCTCCGCTGGGAGCCTGCTTCTCCCTCTCCCACTCCCCCTGCTTTGTGTTCCCTCTCTCGCTGGCTGTCTCTCTGTCAAATAAATAAATAAAATCTTTAAAAAAAAAATAAAGAGGGTGTGAGTTAACATTTTATGAGACTGAATGAATTAGTTTTATTTCCCTCTAAAGTCTGTTCCTTCCCTGCTTCCTCTTTTGGTGAATGGCACTACTTCCTGGATGTGAATTTCTCTGGTTGCAGGACTGGAAGCAGTTATGAGTTTCTGTGCCAGCGGATTTGTTGCTACCTTCCAGGGAGCTGCCTGGATGTTGTAACTGATCATGTTCCTCTTACTGAATAACCTACTAAACAGCTTGTGCTAAATCGATTTGTGACCCATCTCTAACAAGTTTTCAAGCCTTCATTAAATTTGTTCATGTACTCATGCCACTTCTGGTTTTATTTTATTTTGTTATAAGACCATACTTTTCTATATGCCTCTTTTTCTTTTTCCTTTGATCTTAATTATAATTCTTTGTAAGCCACCTTAAACATTTTTGAAAAATTGTGTGTTGGTATAGAAGATAAAGAAACAGACTTCAAATTCCACTCAGTTACCCAAATCAGAGTCTGCAGTCAGTTTCAATATCAACTTTTTTCTATATCCCCTTATCTAATCAAGCAATACATGTTACCTATTCTATTCTCAACATCTTTTCAATCTTTTTACATCAATTCAGAGTTGCTGCTTTCATTACGAATTCAGATTTCTTAAATAAGTTGATACAGAGCTATCTAACTGATCAGATGGCCTTCTGTTTCTCCTGCTCTAAGCTTTTCTTCATAGAGTTTCCAGAATGAACTTTCACAAAATAACAAAACAAACCAAAACAACAATTCACTAATATGTTACTCTCCTGCTCAGTGTCACTCAGGGCCTCTCCAACTTTCAGAATCAAGTCCAAACTCTTCCCTACGGCATATAAGACACCTGACAATATGCCTTCCATCTTTGGTGACCCCTCCTTCAAACTTCTCCAGCCCCGTCCGTCATAATGAATCTCTCGAATGCTGTGTTTTAGTTCCACTGAGCTATTTGTGATTTTCTACCACACCATGCACTCTCAACTTTCTCTGGTTGAAATACTCTTTCAGAACTGTGCAGCGCTGGAACAAAATGCCCTTGAATTAATGAAGTATCAGATGGCTATTTTTAAATTAATGAATATTGGCCAGTAGCCTAGTCTATGAGCAAGGTCATCTTAGGAGGTAGATGACAAAATGGATGGATGAGCTACATCTTGTCCAGGGCTGCTAAAAGAACTAAGAGAGAACAGGCAAGTCTCAACTCCACCTTGCCTAAGGCAATAGATATATTGCAAATTCATGAAAGAATACTTTGTTCCATCACCATCTACCATCATACATCTTAGATTATTGGCAGATGGCCTAGTGTTATGTGAATAACAATGTAAGTGATTAGAACTTCTGGTCAAACGGGTACCATGACTTCTTTACTCTCAAAATGCTTTTCTTATTTTTTATATAGGTAGAGTAAGAAATCTTCATTTCTGTCAGTCTCTGCAATCCCTAACTTCTTGAAAGAATCTGTACAAAATGAAAAAAAAAAAAAAGAAGTGGCCCTATGTACCCCAATCTGGAGAGAAATACCCAGCTGATCTCAAAAGATATAAGGTATGTTTATTATAGAATAAAATTCAAAATTCTATGTTACAAAATTCTGTATTTTAAAATTCTGTGTTATAACTTTTATGATAACATTAATTATTAACATCCAATTGCCTCTTTGCTTTCTGGCATGGAAGACTAACTTTAAATTTCCTTGAGAGAATATATAGATTCTTAAACACAGCAATATCAGTGGCAAAAAAGGGAACAGTAATTACTTGGAAACAAGAAACTGCTCCTTCAAGAAAGGAGCGGATGTTGGATTTAAGCGATGGACTCCATTTGAGAAAAGTGTACCCATTAAAAAATCAATACTTCTAGCTCTAGGGGGTCAGAGCAAATGTTTTCAGATCCTGCCAAAAAAATTAAGAACTTGGGAGCATTTCACCTGGCAAACATTTTAAGCTTAAGATTTGTCAGACTTTTAAACTTAAGAAGATATATCAAACAAACAACCAACCAACCAACCTCTAAGTATTGATGGACAAAGCCTTTGCAGAATCAAAATATCATAAAGGTAGTATCTATAGAAACAAGCTGTATAGTCATACCTATGATAGAATTGCCTAAGTCAGAAGGGAAGATGCATATTGTTTACTAATGTAATTTTTTCTTCTTATACTAAAGACTAAATGAGACAATTGAACTTAGTTTCCCCAATAATATAAGTTGAATGAGTTCTTAAAGGTGATTGGCACAGATTTTATGTTTTCTGGGGTTTTTTTTTTGAGGGGATTTGGAAAAATTTTAAAGTCTTGCCATTTTTGAGGGTAATATTCAACTGCTAGAGGTTTATCTATCATCCCAGTGGCATAGTTGATAATTCACTTCAAAATCAATGACAGTTCATCATTCCCCACAGGGCTTCAATGTTTCTATTTGAAATCTACAGAAAGCTGAGCCAAGTACATGCAGCAAATTTTATTTTGGATCCCCAGCTGGGATAATTCCGTGGTAAGCTAAAGAATGAAAAGTCCAATTCTTCTAAGGCTCAATCAAAATATCCCGACTTTAAAACCAGGAAATCATCAATGAAAATAACATATTTGGAATCAGTTAAATGTGTTTATTCTTTTCCCCCTCAGCTCACCCTATATCAACAGATCTACCTCTCACAATAAAATAGAAGGGAACATGCCACATTCTCCCATCTCACTATTTTATGAGTTACTGGAAATAAAAACCAAATAGAACACATATGTGAACTCTGCTTAGAAAGGTGAGTCACAGAGGCAAGGTAGTGTGAGGGAATTACATGGAATTTCCCCTAGGGTGCAGGATTATTTCATTCTGATTGGACACCTGCACAATTTATTTGTTCATGAAATATGAAAGGGATTATTAGCAACACTAATGATATCTTTTGCTTGTAAGTTAAAAAAAAACTAAAAGTAACTGATGTTTTTATTATATGAAACAATTAGACTGGCTAAGGAGAACAAAGGAAAATGCTGGGTAGGTGTGGCTGTTTCAGTTGCATGCAAAAGCCTCATTCAATCTGTGCACTTAATTTCTACTCTAAAATAACCGAAGAGATTCAGGGCTTTCAGTTCTTTTTCTTTTTCCATATCCTTTTATAAATACTTAAAGACATCTAACAAATTAATATCCTTTCAAACGTTGTTTTCTTCTTGCAGGGGAATTTTTTTTCTAAGCAACTGTAAATATTAGCTCCAATCCTAACATCAATTTGATTCCTGATTTGGGTCAATTTTATAAGTCACCTTTGTATTTCTCCTTGACTTTGCTTATCTTTCCTTGAGCTTTTCTCTCTAAATCACTCTTTTTAGATTGCTTTCCAATAAACAGAGCTCTGTATCATTCTGTTGATATAAAGGGCTGCATTTTGAAGACGGCAAAATGGCAGTTAGATATTGATTTGTTGATACACTGGAACTTTACTACCACATTTCCCACTAATCTCAGACTTCTGGGCCATGATGGATTCCAAATTTGATGATGCCGTTGTCTTGAGCTATTCAGAAAGTAGCACAAGCAAGGGGCAAAGAGTCTTACAGAGTAAATGCACAGGTGGGACCTCAGAAATCGTCCACCCAAATCCCTCAGTTCTACCGATGAAGAAGTGACCCAGGAAACACTAAGTTATGCACCAAAGGATGCACATTTACTAAGTGGCAATGACAGCACTTGAAATCGGGCTTTATGATTTCCTCTCCAGGGAGGAATACCACAGATGACTTCCCTACATTAAATATGGGCATGTGTTAGTAACCTATTATGCCTCCTTTATAGGACTTAATCACTCATTTGCTTTTAGTTAAATAGTTCTTCCTTCATCAAAAGTAAAACCAAGATAGGAGAGTATAGAGAATTAAATATTTGTATTTCCACTAGCATCTGGAAACTCTATGTATTAAAGTCTAAGAACTATCTCAATTTTAAAATAATAATATGGGGGCGCCTGGGTGGCTCTGGAGCACCTGAGTGGCTCAGTCGTTAAGCATCTGCCTTCGGCTCAGGGCATGACCCCAGGGTCCTGGGATCGAGCCCCACATGGGGCTCCCTGCTCTGCTGGGTGTCTGCTTCTTCTTCTCCCACTCCCCCTGCTTGTGTTCCCTCTCTCACTGGCTGTCTCTCTCTCTGTAAAATAAATAAATAAATAAATAAATAAATAAATAAATAAAATAATAATAATAATATGCTCCGTGTTTTATATAATTGTTCTCATTTAGACCTCAAAATACTCTATGAGGAGGGTATAAATAGTATCCCTACCAAAAATTCTTTTCTAGGGGCACCTGGGTGGCTTAGTCAGTTGAGTGTCTGCTTCAGTTCAGGTCATGATCCTGGAGTTCCAGGATCGAGCCCCTCATTGGACTCCCTGCTCAGTAGAGAGCCCGCTTCTCCCTCTGTCCCTCACCCAGCTTATGCTTGCTCTTTCTCTCAGATAAGTAAAAAAAATCTTAAAAAAAAACAAAACCAAAAACTTATTTTCTAAAGAATATATTCGTATTTTCCTCATAGGAAATTTAGGTTAGTGTTCACTATTTGTGTTATGACTACCATGAAGTTCAGCTTTAGGACCACAGCAAAAACATTGACAGACTAAATTTTTTCTTAGCTTTATTTTTTATTCTATTTTTGTACTTCCTGGTCTCTCCTATGTTTTATTTTATATCTTCTCACTAGCTTGAATATGAACATTTGGTGCACCTATAGTAGAAGACTGGAATTACAAGGCCAAGGTTTGCTACACATGAAATATATAAAACTGCCTATAGTTTTCAACAATTATGTTGTGTAAATCTCATTCCCATTGCTAACAGCGCCCTGCTTTTTTAAGTCTCAACAATGTAAAAAACCCATTTGGAAGTTACAATTATAAGATCACAATTTAAAGAAGAAATAATGATGAAAAGGAGCTTAAAAATGATAATGGAAATCAGAAAATAGTTAAAATTGAACAATGATGAAAACATTATGTATCAAAACTTATGAGATACAGCTAAGCATCTCTTAGAAGAAGTAGTATTAAATGCATTTATTACAAAAAGGAAATTTTAAAAAAATGAGTGGAGCATTCCATTCAGGAAACCAGGATCACAAAAAGAGTAAAACTAAAGACAAAAGAAGTGATAAAAGAGCGAATCCAAAATAACAAAATAGAAACAATAAGAAAACTTTTCTATTTTGTAAAATAAACGTAGTTATTAAACAAAATGTCTCTGAGAAATATCTTGATTAAAATTAAGAACAGAGATGTTTTTGAAAAAGTACAAATAAAAAGGAGAGTAGTAAAATGAAATGGTTAGTACCACAGACAATAAAGCTTCTAAGGGCCAGGCACGGGACAAAACTAAGACTCAGGTTAAACCAGGAAAGCAGAAAAACTTCCCTATGACTAGAATTAGGTTATCAAATACAGAGTAACAAAAGACAGTGGTAGTCTACTACTGGGCAGAGGCAGGACAGTGGAAAAACCTCCCTCCCTTGCCTGTCCCATGATCAGATATATAGGGATGCATGAATATCGAGGGTAGAAAGAGCACAAACATTGAGAAAAATTCAGCAGCACTCCAGCCTGCACCCTATGTACAAGATATTGCTAGACTAATTGAAGTCTGGGGTGTATTGTAGATGAACAAAGCAGTAACAACTCATGACTACATTTACTCATCCCCCCACACTAACTGACAGAAGAAGAGTGTCTGTTATAAGCATAAAAACTATTTACTTCCGTCTCTATTGTTCTACCTATGATATGTATCATTAAGTCTTTAAAAACATTATGAGACACACTAAAAAGGAAGATAAAACAGCTCATTGTCAAGAGACAAAGCAATCGACAGACCCAGACTCAGAGGAGAGCCATGTGCTCACACTATGAAACAGGAACTTCAAGTTAGTGTAACTAGTGTATTAAAGATTTCGTGGAAATGTGGACAACATGTATAAACAGTTATGGAATTTCAGCACAAAAAGAGAAGCAAACTAAAAAAAGAAAAAAGCAGGTAAAATGGAAATGCTTGAAATTACACACACAGCATTAGAGAAGATGAACTTCTTTGACAGCTCTTTCTATAGACTGGAAATGGTTGAGGAAAGAATCAGAGAACTTGAAGAAAGTCAGTAGAAATTATTCAGTGTGTGAAAAAAAAATTCAAGAATTGTGGGACAATATCTAACAAACTTAACTTCCCAAAAGAAGAAGAGAGAACATAGGGAGAAAGAAAGATGTAAAGAGATAACAGCAACAGATTTTCCTGAATAACAAAACATTACAAACAGCATGTCCAAGAATCTCAGAGAAATCTAAGCAGTATAAATAATTTTTTTAAATCCCAAAGACAATACATACTCAAATTGTTAAAAAGAAAAAAAAAACAATACAGGTAATGAGAAAATTTGAAGACTAACAGGGGAAAAAGACACATTACATAGAAGAACAAAAATTAAGATTACAATGGACCTTGTTAGAAACTACACAAGCCACAAGACAATGTCATCTTTAAAGTACTAAAAGAAAGACAGAAAGGAAGAAAAGAAACCTGTCAACCCAGAATTGTATACCCAATAAAAATAAAGGTCTTTGTATTTTAAACAAGAGATAATAGAATTCATTACCAGCATTCATACACTTTAGGGAATGTTAAATGGAGTCTTTCAGAAAGAATTTTGGAAATGTATAAAAAAAGAATAGCCCTGGAAATAGCAGAAATTAAAGTCTAAATAAAATAATATTTTTAAATGTAACCTAAAATTATCTAAAGCAAAACACAAAGCAAAACAAAAAAACAGTAACAATGTTTTTGAATTTATAACATAGATAAAATAAAAGTATGACAATAATAACACAATGGAAGGGAAGGAGGAATTGAAAGTATGCTGTTAGAAGTTTCTTACAGGATAAACAAAGTGATATTTAATATTTGAAGTTAGATTGCAATAAATAAAATGTATACTGTAAACTCGGGCAACCACTAACAAGAAAATTAGAGGAAGTAGTTTAACTAATAAGACAATTGTGGAGATAAAGTATAATCATAGAAAACATTCAACTAATCAAAAAAACAGAAAAAGAAAACAAAAGAAACAAATGATAAAAGGACTTCATTAAGCTGAAATAAAAGTTCACTAATTAGTAACAGGAAAACATATGGAAGTATTAATTTCACCAGTACAGGTAGATATATAGTAAAATTCAGAATAATCTGATGTTACAAAGTTTGTGGGTTAATTACTTAGAAAGCTAGTCTGAAGTTAAAAGTCAAAAGCAGTAAAATATGATTATATCTCCAGTAATTTGTTAATGAATACACAAGATGAAAAGGTGTATATTTTGACATCAAAAACATGAAGTGTGTTGGGGGGGTAAGAATGTAGAGTTTTAGAATGTGTTCAGACTTGTTACCAACTTAAAATTGACTGTTATAAATATAAGTTGTTTTATGTATGTCTCATGGTAACCACAAAGTAAAAACCTATAGTAGATATATAAAAGATAAAGGGAAAGGAACAAGTAACAGATATGAAAATAGAAAAAAAAAAAACTAAAAAGGTATTGGTTTAAATCTAACAATAATTACATTGAATGTAATGGCCTAAGCACTCCATTTAAAAAGCAGAAATGGCAAGAACCCAATTTTAAACATAAAAATAGAGAGGCACCTGGGTGGCTTAGTCAGTTACATGCCTGCCTCTTGGTTTTTGTTCAGGTCATGATCTCAGAGTTGTGAGATCAAGCCTCACATCAGGCTCCACACTCAGTGTGGAGTCTGCTTGAGATTCTCCCTTTTCCTCCCCCTGTGCACTCTCTAAATAAATTAATAATCTTTAAAATAAATAAATATAAAAATAATGATATGTTAAAAGTAAAAGAATGGAAAAGAAGACATGTCATGTAAAATTTAGTCAAAAGAAAAATTGATCAGTTATATTAATAGCAGACAAAGTGGACTTCAAAACAAGATTACCAAAAATAAAGAGATTACATAATGTTAACTATTATATCACTAATAAAAGTGTTAACTCATTAAGAAGGTACAATAATGCTAAATGTATATGCATCTAACAACAGAGCTTCTGAAAATACATGAGTCAAAACTGATAGAGATAAAAGTAGAAATCAACAAATCTACAATTATGGTTGGAGACTTCACACATCTCTCTCAGTAACTGATAGAATATATATGCTGGAAATCAATAAGGATATAGAATTGAACAACACCATCAACCAGCTTGAACTAATTGACATATATAGAACACTATATTGAACAAAAGCTGATTACATATGCTTTTCAAGTATATAGAGGCAATTACTAAAACAGCATATTGGACCATAAAACAAACTTCAGCAAAAATTTAAAAGAATTAAAAGCATATTAGGTATATTATCTGATCACAATAGAATTTAACTAGAAATCAGTAGTCAAAAGATATTTGGAAAATATCAAAATATTTATCCAATATTCCAAATATTGGAATTAAACAACACAGTTCCAAATAATTGCTGAATCATCAAGAATATCAAAATATGTATCAGTATTTTTAATTGAATGAAAATTAAAACATATCACATTAAAAAATGGATGTATCAGAAGTGCCTAAAGGAAAATTTATAGCATTAAATGATTAAGAAAGGAAAAAATATCAAAATCAATAATCTAAAGTTCCACTTTAGAAAACTAGGAAGAGAAAAATAAATTAAACTAAAAGCAAGCAAGAGGAGAAAAATAGTAAAGACAAGAATAGAAATCAATGAAATTGAAATATAGTAGAGAAAAATCAATGTAACCAAAACTGTTTCTTTGAGAAATTGATAAAATTGTCAGATTTATAGCCATATTTGTCCTTTAAAAAGAGGAGACACAAGTTAAAAACATTAGGAATAAAAGAACAGCATCACTACAGAACCTGGAGACATTAAGATACAAGGAAATATTATGAATGATGTTTTTGGATAAATTCCACAATAATGAAATGGATAATAAGTTCACTGAGAGACATAGTCTACAAACACTCAAGATGAACTAAATAAGTTGAATAGTTGAATGTATATGAAATTTAATTCACAATTAAAAACAGTTAGTAGATTTCTTATGAAGTTAAAAGCCATTTGATTCAGCAATTCCCAAACTATGTGTTATCCCAAGTCAAATGAAAACATACTTTCACATGAAAACCTGTATCATCATAATTATGATGGCTTTATTCACAGTCATGAAAAACTTGAAGCAACCTAAATTGTCCATCGACTGGGGAATAAACATACGTAAATTCATACAATGGAAGTCTACTGAGTAATAAAAAGAAATAAACTATTGATAACATGCAACAACATGAATAAGTCTCAAAAGCATTATGATCTGTAAAAGAACTATACTCAAATGTTCTGTATTTTTAATATTCCATTTATGTGACATCTTGGAAAAGGAATGTCTGTTGGGGCAGAAAACAAATCAATCATTGTCAAGGACTAAAAATCAAGGAAGGAACTGACAACAAAAGGTCACAAGTGAACTTTTTGGGACAATATAATGTTCTTTTTCTTGGTTATGACAATAGTAGTACCATGAACTGTATTTTTCAATATTCATTGAACTGTACAACAAGGGTGAATTTTATTTACATCCAACAAGAGTGAATTTTATCAAGTGTAAATTGAACTTCAGTAAATCTTACTATAAAAAAAGAAACTCTAGTCTCTAAAAGGAGATTTAAAACAAAAATATATCAAAATAATTCAGTATATTGACATTATCATCTAATTAAAATCAGAAGGAGTATTTACTGCATCTTAAATTTCCTTTGAAGAACCCTGAACCAGATATTTAAGTAGAAATCTTCTGTTTAGTAAAGAACCTCAGAAAACACCAGTAGAGGAGTGGGGAAGTGTGACAGAAACAGAAGCAAGCCAATAAATTATGTAAAATCAAAAAAGTTACTGCTATGGGCAGCTTGAACTGCATTTCACCACAAAATTCTGGGAGGCGTGACAGAATACCCATCTCAAAGTCAGCCTACTTACAGGGCAAGAGATCTGGATAGTTATCTTTCAATTCCTATCAGTCGTTGGTAGAAGGTTGCCTCCAGTTGTTATCAATGTCTAGTGCTCCTGTTTGCCATAAACACTGAAACAGAGGGAAAGACCTTGAACACGGGGATGTATCTGCTGTAACCTAGATGTATTGCTGCTGTGACTAGAAATTGTAAGACCCAAGGATATAGACAGGATGGTCTTCCACACTTAACAAACTGGGAGAAGAGAACATTTCTGCAACTTGAAAAACATATAGACAATATCATTCCTATTGGCGAAATTATAGAAGCACTTTCCTTAAAATTAGAAATAAGACAAAAAAATATCTACTATCACTGATGTAAGTCTGTATTATATTGGCAGACCTCACTGATGCAATAAAAACTGGATAAAGAGATAAGTGACATAAGGACTGGGAACGAAAAGATGAGATCATCATTATTTGCAGGTGATATATGTATATTTCTACACAGTAAATGCTGGTAAAGCCGTAGGCAAACTATGGAATAATATTAAGAGAATTCAGCATGATTTCTGAACATAGATCAGTATATGAAAGCATAACTCTCCCATATACCAGCAATAACCACATAGAAAATGTAATAGAAATAAAGATCATGTACTCACTAGTAATAAAAACTATAAACTAATAGTAACAAAGAAAGTTTAAAAAATTTTACTAAGTAATATAAAATATCTAAGCAACTTGAAAGAAACATTTTTCACGAATGAAGATTCAATACTGTAAAGATGTCAGTTCACGCAAATTAATTCATAAATTCAGTGCCATTCCAATAGAAATTCAAAGAATAATTCTGAAGGAATTTGACAAAATCATTCTAAAATTCAGACAAAGTAAGAAAGTTCAGAAAGGAGTGTGGAAAAGGAACTTACCATATATCAAGATATGTTACAAAATACGAGCATTAAAACTATTTTTGGCACAGGGGTAGGTAGGTAGATCAATAGAAGAAAATAGAGAACCTGGAAAGAGACACGGTTCTTGCAAAACCTGCTGTAAGATAAATGGGACATTTCAAATTAATTAAGAATAGACTATATTCCATTAAAAGCATTGACCCAACTGGCTTTTTCTATGGAAAAAATAATGAAATCATAGCATTACCTCACATTATACAGAGACATAATTTCCAATTGGATTAAAAACCTAAATATAAGAAATTTTTTTATTATGTTCAGTTAGCCAAAAAAATTTTTAAATAATTGAAAAAAATATGAGATTAATTTTATGCATCTAAAATAGGAAGCTTTTCTTAACAAAAGTAACAAAAAGTAAATCATAAAAGAAGTATTGGTTACATTTGACATACAAATTATTTTTGTGTGTGTGGAACATAGGCGCTATAAAATTTTGTAAGAAACAGAAGGGGAAAATATCCCAACTCATTTACCAAAAATGTAAGTCAGATAGCTGATACATAGATTAGATATAGGTGATGATGATGGTGATGATGATGATAGATAGTTGATAGATAGATAGACGATATTTCTTTAAGAATTCTGATTAGAATTCCGTTAACCACCTTCTCTATATCTTTTCTACATCTAATAGAATTAAATTACATATACCATCCAAAATAAAACCACTTCTCAAATTGTGCACTCGGGCTCAAGCAACATCATCCAGGTGCTCACTGTTAACATTACTTGTGCTCACTTTTACATTGAACAAATAGGACTTGCGTTTCTATACATTGTGGATAAAAATCAGGCCATGTTTCAAGACTCCTTTGGGCACTCTCAGCAGGATGTCCTCTGATTCTTAAGCGGTCACCTAATAATGTTGTTCTGTTTTCAACTTTCAAAATACTGTGCAATTCAATATTCTCAAGCAACCTCTACTTTCAGTCAAGATGGAGTAACAGGGACCAGATTTTCCCCCATTTGAAACAAATAACAGACAGTATGTATGTTTACACCATACAACAAAAGCTAGTGCTTTCCAAGGGATGGGAAGCAAAAGAGATGAGCCCTGCAATCACTATAGCTTACTGCTTTGAATTTCTGGGAGGCCGTGCTTGAAGGGGGAACTGAAGCAGAATCCTGTTGACTCCCTGAGCTGAGGGGCAGAGCTGGTGCTGGAAACACTAAGGCAGCTGGAGCTGTGGGGCAGAATGACAGAAAAGTGAAAACTGCACAAATAAAGAACACAGGAAATCTACAGAAGGTCCCACCGAATTCTGTAGGACTATAGATCAATGTGAGGAAACCGCCCAAGGCTGGAGACAGAATCATCTGAAAGGAATAGAGGGAACAATGTCCAGTTCTCACCCTGCCTTGCCCTCAACCCAGTCTCAGCTAACTGTTCTCTTGTCTTTACCAATAACTGTACTCCTTCCATAAGGTCAGTTAAAACCTTCCCACTCTCTAGCCACCACCTGTTACCTTCTGGGCTTACTTTCTTCATATGCTGACTGCAACACTTCCACGGGGATAAGAAAGGAATAAGAAAACGTTAGCAAATCACTACAATTAATATCACCAAAAAAAGATAAGATTTATCTCATTTCTAGCACAAAAGAGATGCAATGATAAAGGGACATGCACACAAAGCACTTGGAAATTAAAAGTATGTTAACCAAAAATTTTAAATTCCACGGAATGGCAAAAGACACCTTCAAAAAAGTAAGACTAGGAAATATATTTTGTCATGCACTGTTTCTCTGAAAGCTAGTGAAGGATGTCATCTAGAAAAACAAGGCAATAATCCACAAAGAGGAAACAATGGGATCCAGGAAACAAGGGTCTAAAGCAGGAGAGTAGAAAAAGAAGTCCCCACAGGGACATCTGTGCAATAGATGAAACCTGTCCAAAATAGAGGGTACATGGAAAGGTCTGGAGGACATTCTCCGGAAAGAAATATATATACGTGTATACATACACACACACACACACACACACACACACAGAGAGAGAGAGAGAAAGAAAGAGAGAGATTATTTGTATAAGTACTTGGAAAGCCATATGAACTTACTGGTGCTGTTGGGAAGAATTAACACACACTTAAAGTAAATGAAATGAAAAAGAGAATTATTTATTTGGGCAATGTGGAGGATAGAGAAGATTGTGCTAGGAAGGAAACAATCATGATTTGCTACGGGGCTTCACAATGACTAATATCCATATCGACATGAAGTAGGCACTGCCTATTGACTTAATCAAATGTTGTGATAGAACTGTTTTTTAAAGGATGCAGAGGAGAATCAATAGGGATAGAAGAATGAATATAAAATGAAGTTAATGATACATTAAAAATTAAGCCAAGTAATAGCAACAGAAGTGTATTATATGCAAATACTGGGGGGGAAATGGCAAAGAGTTGAAAAATGATTGTTCCTGAAGAGAAGGACTGAAGGATAAAGCAGAGAGGACTTTTTAACACTGACTTTTTCATCTTTACCACGATCAAATTAAAAATTTATTTTAAAATATGCTTATAAACATTTTTATTGTTAGCCACCTCAGATTCTTTTGTGAATCAAATGAGTGGGAAATATAAATAAATAAATAAGTAAATAAATAAATAAAGGCTTTTTGTGTATTCGTTTATCCACCATCACTCATTGATTTACTAGATAATTGTCCTTGAGCCAAAATGTATGGAAATGCAATTCAATAATGCTTCCTCATAGTAGTTATCAAAAGCTTATTGTTAATCTGACTCAGTATCCAGCATTTCAAGACAGATGCTGTCCAAACCGGGCAAGTGTCCAGGCCTGTCTCCACCGTGGCTTCTCAGTTTTTAATCAAAACGGTTTTAGTTATCTTCATGAGAGCTGGATGTATGTTTTTTCTCAAACAAAAGACGGGTATTCTCCTTCATACTAACGGCACGGACTATTTCTACTAAATGAAACATTTTTAGAAATTGCTGTAGGTGTTGACTAAGTGCGCAGCCCATTCTCTTTTGTACCAGCTTCTGCTTCGGCTTTGCAAGAAGTTTCACTAATTGTGGCAACCGCTTTCCCCAGAGTGCTGCTGATTAGCGGGTGTCCACTGAGTGTTATTGCTGCTGCTGATTGTCTCCTCTTGGCCAACTCGGCTGATACTTCGTGTTTGACTACAGTCTTAGAAAATGCCTCTTTTCTGGAAATTTTGGAAACTTTTCTGGAAATGGTGCCGTGCCGGCATGCAGAACCTTACTGACCCTAATTAAGGACAAACCCAAAGTTGAAATGTGATGTGTTTTAAAGATACTAGGAAGCCTAACTTCAAATGTCTGATTGCCCTCTGAGCTATTCTGCTCTTGAATTCAGCATGTAACATTACTTAATTCAAAGAACATGTGTTTCATCCTCTTTCTATGAATGATTATTGACTTCCCTCTCTCTATCAGCTGTCTGGCTCTCTTTCAGAGCTCTGGGCCACTCTATCTAGTGTTTGTCATATGTCACCATTTGAATGCAACCACAGTGACTCACTGTAAGTCTGTAACTTATCTTCTTCCCCTTCATTTATTCCTAGTCTTAGTAAATATGCCATTATTTATGTGATCCTCATTCTAGTTCCTGTGTAACTGCTTCTCTGTGCTGGCTGACAGAGTCATCCATGGAACCTTACAAAATGCAGATGCTTAGTACCCACCTAGGCCTATTACCTCAGAATTTCCACAGATGAGGTTAACTAGGTATAATTTTTAAAAACATCACAGTAATTATGCTAGGGAATTAAGTTTGAGAACCATGATATATCTCCCATTCCCCCAGTCACTGTCTACATTTGGACCTCATCACCTCTTGCCTAGATCATTGCTGTAGTTTCCAACTGCCTTTCATGTATTTTGTTTCAACCTTTTTAATATGCTGTCCTTTTTTTTAAATTTAACAAATATTAATTGGAGGCCTTGCTTGGCAAGGGTTTTTCTCCACCATGTTGCTAGAGTCATTTTTCTAAAACGCAGGTCTTATCATGATGTTCTGTTGCTTAAAATCCTGTAATAGTTCTTTCTTCACCCTCAGAATAAACTCTAAACTCATTCAAGATCATTGATCTTGCCGCATTTTTTTTAACCAACTCGAATCCATTCAATACCTTGGCCATGGTATTTGTTGTTTTCTAAATAGTTAAAAATCTAATGGAATCATCTAATATAATATTTAAGGGCTCATGCATGGAATCACTTAGATCTGATTTCAATATACCACTTACATATCACTTTGGCACTTACTGTCTACATGTCCATAGCAAGATACTTAATTGTTTAAGTCTCAATGTTCTTCTCTGCAAAATAGATGTAATAATGACTACCTTATATAGATATTGGGATGAGTAAATTAAATAATTTATCTAAAGTGCATAGCACAAAATAAGTCCCCAGTTTTGGTGACTATTACTGGTGGCTACTATTTACACATGCTATTTTCTGCTTAGAATGTTATTCCTTCACTCATTTTCACCTGAATTATCCCCTACTTGATATTTAAGCCTCAGCTAGTCATACTTTTCTCCAGGAAGCCTTCCCTTACAATCACTTTTCACAAGAACCCTAATCTTTCTTCTATCTCAGGGGTCACCCAACTAGGGCCTACAGGCCAAGCCTGCCCTACTACCTATTTTGTATAGACCATGAGCAAAGGATGTTTTTTATATTTTTATTTTATTTTTTTAAGACTTCTTCTTCTTCTTTTTTTTTTTTTTTTTTTTTGATGTAGTGTTCAACAATTCATTAGTTGCATATAACACCCGGTACTCATCACCACACCTGCCCTTCCTAATGCCCATCATCTGGTTACTCCATTCCCCTACCCCCCTCCCTTCTGTAACCCTCAGTTTGTTTCCTGGAGTCCAGAGTCTCTCATTCTTTATCTCCCTCTCTGATTTTTTCCCATTTAGTTTTCCTTCCCTTCCCCTGTGGTCCTCCATGCTATTCCTTATGTTCCACATATGAGTGAAACCATATGATAATTGTCTTTCTCTGCTTGACTTATTTCACTTAGCATATTCCCCTCCAGTTCCATCCATGTCTTTGCAAATAGTGCATATTCATCTTTTCTGATGGCTGAGTAATATCTGTGGTGTATATGAACCACATCTTCTTTATCATTCATCTGTTGAAGGACATCTTGGCTCCTTTCACAGTGTGGCTATTGTGAACATTGCTGCTATGAACATTGGGTGCATGTGCCCCTTCTTTTCATGATGTCTGTATCTTTAGGGTAAATACCTAGTAGTGCAATTGCTGGGTTGTAGGGTAGCTCTATTTTTAACGTTTTTTTTTTTTTTTTAAGATTTTATTTATTTGACAGAGAGAGACAGCAAGAGAGGAAACACAAGCAGGGGGAGTGGAAGAGGAAGAAGCAGCCTTCCCACCGAGTGGTTAGCCTGATGCAGGGCTCGATCCCAGGACCCTGGGATCATGACCTGAGCCGAAGGCAGACGCTTAACAACTGAGCCACCCAGGTGCCCCTACCTATGTGTCAGTTAATTTTATAACCCCTAATATATATTATTTCATAAAGCACAGCCCTAAGAAATTAATCATGTTATTGTTCCTTTTTTATAAGAAATGAGGGGCACAGGGGCGCCTGGGTGGCACAGCGGTTAAGCGTCTGCCTTCGGCTCCGGGCGTGATCCCGGCGTTATGGGATCGAGCCCCACATCAGGCTCCTCCGCTATGAGCCTGCTTCTTCCTCTCCCACTCCCCCTGCTTGTGTTCCCTCTCTCACTGGCTGTCTCTCTCTGTCGAATAAATAAATAAAATCTTTAAAAAAAAAAAAAAGAAAAGAAATGAGGGGCACAAAGAGCTCAAGTAATTTGACTAAGGTCCCAGAATTAGAAAGTAACAAAGCTGGACAATCTCACTCAGAGCCTTCTCTCTTACTATGTTAGAAAGCCTTATAGTGAAAATGAAGAGGGAGCTGAAATAAGATGAGGTGTTTGTTTTAACAAGCATTATTTTATTTTATTTTATTATTTTATTTTATTTTATTTTATTTTATTTTTTAATGATTTTTTTATTATATTATGTTAGTCACTGAAGCATTATTTTAAACAACAGTGTTCTAAAATAAGTTCAAAATAAAATGTGAAAATGTAGATTAGCTCATTCTGGACAGTCCTTCATGATAAAATACAGAAGAGTACATGTTAGATCATAGTATATGCTTGAATCTTAATGATCTGTTCTTGTTGTCACTTTTGTCAGGCAAATGCTGAAAAACATTCAAAGAGCCTTATTATATTCTCTATTATAAAATGTAACTTAAAGCTGGACTGTTGGTTTTGCTTAATGTTAAAAGTGAATAGCAAGAATACATGACAAAAGCAACCCTTTAGAAATATGATCCTGTCAGTCCCCAGAACACACCTCACATCTTAGATGAAATATAAAGAAACATTATTAAATGGAAACTTTCTAGAATCATGTCAAAATTAATAAATGATCATTTAAGTGCTAGAGTAGAGAAAAATTCAGTTGCATTCAAACATATTGAAAGTATTTGCTTAGACATTGATAAAATATGACAAAAATAAATAAGATCTTTAAAAATAGACAAATTATATGCTAATATAATCTCAGTCGTTGGTAATATATCTCAAGTTGCTTTATATATATTAAATAATTCCACTATTATTGTTTTAGCTGGAATTCTCATTGTTTAAGCCTTTTTTCCTATCAATATCATTATTACTGCTTTTGTATAGCATAGGTCTCTCTACACACAAAGAATGATTATACTATTTTCAACTCGTTACAACTAATAGTAGGATAAAATAAAAATTGTAGCGATACATCAAGTACTTATAGTAATAAAAATGTTCTCAGAAGAGTTACATTTTTCTGCATATGAAGTAGAATTTATTAAATAGAAATGATAAATTTAATGTTTCATTAGAAAATAATGGGCAAAGATGGTGGATCTTTATTTTAGAAAAGTAAAAAAATTCATAGCAATGTTGTAGATATAAACCCAAAGATAACAATAATTATATTAAATGAAAATATAATACTGAATAATATAATAATAATAATATATAATAATATAATATTTTACTGAAGGTAAAAGACAAAGATTTTCAGAGTGGACTAAAAAAAAAAAAAGACCAAACTCCATGCTGATTTAAAGCAACCTATTCAAATATGAAGACATAGGGGTGCCTGGGTAGCCTAGCTGGTTAAGCGTCCAACTATTGGTTTTGGCTGCGGTCGTGGTCTCAGGGTCATGAGATTGAGCCCCAGGTGGAGCTCCATACTCAGTGCAGAATCTGCTTGAGATTCTCTCTTTCTCTTCTCTGTTCCCTCCCTTTCTAAAATAAATAAGTAAAATCTTTTTAAATATAAAATAAATAAATAGATATAAAGACACATATAGGTAAAAGTAAAAAAGAAAGAAAGAAAGAAAGAAAGAAAGAAAGAAAGAAAGAAAGAAAGAAAGAAAAAACATATACCATGCTAATGCTAAACATAAAAAAATCTGGAGTGGCTTTATTAATGCCAAAGTAAATTTTCAAAACAAGAAACATTACCAGAGAAAAGATATTCATTTAGTTATGACAAAAGGATCAATTTACCAAAAACATACATCTTAAATGTTTATATACGTAATTATAGTCTCAAAACAAATGAAGCAAAAATTGACAACTCAAGGGAGAAATAGACAAATCAATTATAGCTTGAGTTCAACTATATTCTCTCAGTAATTCATAAAACAGATAGAAAACCAATAAAGTTACAGATATTTTAATAACACCATCAAACTACTGGACCATATATATATAAATATATAATATAATAATAATAAAAAAGTAATATAATAAAATAATTATAACATATAATTATTATGTATCTAAATAATCCACCCAACAACAGCTGAAAGTGTTATTTCTCATGTGTACATGGGACATTCACCAAGATAAACCATATTCATGCTAATTCATAAGATAAATCTCAGCAATTTTAAAAAGAATGAAGTCATAAAGTTTGATTACAGTGAATTTAGGTCAAAAATCAGTAACAGAAATCTTCCTAGAAAACCTTAATATCTGGAGATTAAACAATACATTTCTAAATAAATTGTTGATCAAAGAAGAAATTAAAAAGAAAAATATATTTTGAAATGAATTAACTAAATGAAAATACAACATGAATATCCATGAAATGCAGTTAAACTGTGATTAGAGAGCAATATATAATTATAAATGTTGACATTATAAAAAGAAATACCTAAAATGAATTATGTAAACTTTCACTGTAAGAAGCTAAAAACAAAATAAAAGAGATAAAGAATTTTTTAAATTTTTAAAAAAGTTTTTATTTAAATTCCAGTTAGCTAACAGGCCGTGTAATATTAGTTTCGGTTGTAGAACTTAGTGATTCATCATGCATATACACCAAGTGCTCATCACCAGTGCCCTCTTTAAACCCCATCACCTGTTCAACCCATACTCCCTGCCTACCTCTCCTCTTGTAACTATCAGTTTGTTCTCCATAGTTAAGAGTCTGTTTCTTGGTTTGCCTCTCTTTTTTCCCTGTGATCATTTGTTTTGTTTTTTAAAGTCCACAAGTGAGTAAAATCAACAGCAGAAGAAACAGCAAGTTTTGGCAAGGGCGTGGAGAAACAGAGCCCTCTTGCACTGTTGGTGGGAATGCAAACTGGTGCAGCCACTCTGGAAGAGTATGGAGGTTCCTCAAAAAGTTAAAAATAGAACTACCTTATGATCCAGAAATTGCATTACTAGGTATTTACCCAAAGAATACAAAAACACTAATTCAAAGAGATAAAGAATTTTTTTAAAAGTAAAACCACATGTTAGTTTTTTGAAAATGTAAGCAAAATTGATAAACTCCTGTTAGACTGAAGACGAAAAAGAGGGCAAACACAAATTACCAATTGAGGAACATAAGAGGTGTTATTGCCACAGATCATATAGATATTAGAAGGACAATAAAGGAAAACTATGAACAACTTTATAAATTTGATAACCTAGATCAAGACAAAATTATCAAAACTACCTAAAAAAAAATTTAAAAATCTGAATAGGACCATCTCTGTCAAAGAAATGGGAGTTATGATATAAAATCTTCCTGCAAAAAAACTCAGCCCCGAAAATTTCACTGGTGAATGATATCAAGTCTTTAAGGAAGAAAATATTAATTCTGACTCTTTCGGAAAATAGAAGAGGCACTGCCTTGATACCAAAACTAAAAATAACCAGAGAGAAAGAATAGCAGACCAATATACTGCATGAACAACAACAAAACTTTTTAAAAGGTTAGCAGTCACATGCAGCAATAAAGTATAATAAATCTTGACCAAGTGGAATTTATCCCAGAAACAGCATTTATCCCAAGTTTTGTTTAGCATTTAAATATCAATTGTAATTTACCATTTTAACAAAATAAGGAGAAAATTTTTAGAATCATTTCAATAGATGTAGAAAATCATTTAACAAATTTGACATCCATTGATGATGAGCTCCTAAAAAAAAAAAGGGAACAGGAGGGGCACCTGGGTGGCTCAGTTGGTTAAGCGTCTTCTTGGTTTCAGCTCAGGTCATGACCTCAGGGTTGTGAGATGGAGCCTCACGTCAGGCTCCCCACTCAGCCTGGAGTCTGCTTGAAATTCCCTCTACCCCTCTCTCCCTGCCCCTCTCTCTCAAATAAATAAATAAATCTTTTTTTTTTTTTTTTTTTAAGGAACAGAAAGGAGTCTCTTCAATTGGATATAGGGTTTTATTTAAAATCTTTTTCTAACCTCATAATTAAGAGTGAAATACTAGATGCTTTCTCCCTAATACTAGGAACAAGGAAGTCTTATTTAGTGTAATATGTAAGAATACAAAAAAAGAAGCACACAGATTATTTTCTAAAGTATGTGCACCATTTTACAAGCCCACCAGCAACATGTGAGGGTTCTTATTTTACCACATTCTTATCAATACCTGTTTTCTCTGTGAAAGATATATGTATATTTTCATAAATATTTCCACAAATATACAATAGGTATATTTTCATAAATATTTTTGTAAATATAATAAAGAGGCATACAAATTGGAAAGGAAGGTGTAGAAATCTCTTATTCGTTATCCAGATGACAGAAAATACACCGAAACTCCTAAGAAATCTGTGAAAAATCCAGTTGAACTAAGAAGTAAGCTTGTATAGTCTCAGGATTCTAGGCATCATATACAAAATACAATTACCTTTCTATACTAGTAATGAAAAACTGGAAATTGAAATTTTAAAAAATACCATTTATAATATCATTAGAAAACATGAGTATCTTCTGGGTAACAATATATGCAAGATCTGCACAATAACAACTGTAAATTATGGCTGAGAAAAGACTGAAATAAATGAGATATATTCATTAATTGGAAGAGACAGTACTTTTATTTTTTTAATTATTTTTTTAAGTAGGCTCCATGCCCAGGGTGGAGCTCAACACAAGGCTTGAACTCAATCAAGACCTAAGCTGAGATCAAGAGTCAGGCATTTAACTGACTGAGCCACCCAGGCACCCTGGAAAAGTCAGTATTTTAAAATATAAAGTCTACCCAAATTGATGAAGAGATTTAAGACAGTCTTGATCAAAAGCCCAGCAAGACTTTTTATAGCAATTGACAAGTTGATTCTAAAATTAATATTGGAATTGGAAGAAGCTAGATAGACAAAACAATTTTGAAAAAGCAGAACAAATTTGGAGGACTTATACCACCTTATTTCAAGATTCATGTCATAGTTACAGCCATGAAGACAGCACAGCATTGGTGTGAGGTTAGATATATAAATCAATGGAATTAAATTGAGAGTTTAGAAGTAGATCCACAAATATATGGCTAATTAAATTTTTTTTAAGTTGAGAAGATAATTTTGTGGGTAATAGATAATATTTTCAACAATTGGGCCTGGAAAAATTACATGTCCATTTGTAAGCAAATAAATCTGATCTTGATGAACTTTATCTCCTTCCACATGCAAAAAGGTAATTTAATAAGATTCATAAAAGCCAAAAGTGTAAAACACATAGAAGAAAATGTAGGAGAAAACCTTCATGACTTAGGGACATACTAAGATTTCTCAGCTAACACAAATGAACACAACTTTTAAAAAATAATAAATTGGTCTTTTTTTTTCCCCCTAGAGAAAGAGTGTCTGTGGGGGGTGCAGGACAGAAAGGATCTTAAGCAGGCTCCACACCCAGCATAGAGCCCAATGAGGGTCTTGATCTAATGACTCCAAGATCATGACCTAAGCCAGAATCAAGAGTTGGATGCTTAATGGACTGAGCCACCCAGGCACCCCAAAAAATGATAAATTGGTCTTAATCAAAATGAAAACCTTCTGTTCTTCAAAAGACATGGTTGAGAAAATGAGAATGCAAGCCACAAACTGGGAAAAAGTATTTACAATAAGTTTATCTGATGAAAGACTTGCATCCAAACTATATAAATAGATGATGATAGAAGATAGGTAGGTAGATAGGTGAATAGATAGATAGATAGATAGATAGATAGATAGATAGATAGATAGATACTAGATATAGGTATAGTTACAAACTCCTACAACTCTGTCAGAAACAACTAAATTTGTTTAAGTAGCAGAAATTTGAATGGAAACTCAGTAAAGAAGATGTAAGAATGGTCAATAAGAATAGGTAAAGATGCTCAACATCCTTCATCATCAGAGAAATGCAAACTAAAACTGTTATAAAATAACTTACACATTCACGAGAATGGCAACATGTAAATGACCGATGATACCAAGTGTTAGCAAGAATGTTGAGCAACTGGATCTCTCTCTGTTACTGATAGGATATAAAATTGTGTAACCAGTTTGCTCCGTTTGGCAATCCATCTGACAAAGTTTGACCCAGAGAATCCACTGTTGAGTCCCCTCCCCCAAAATGAAAAACATACATACATGCAAAAATTTATACACAAATGTTTATGGTAGCTTTATTCAAATATCAAAAACTGAAAATAACTCAAATATCCATGAATCTGTGTATTGTTAAATGAATCATATTTTTACAATTGAATACTACTCAGCAATAAAAAAGAATGAACTACTGATAAATACAAAAACATGATTGAATCTGGACACAAATGAATATATACCGTCCAATTTCATTTATGTGAAACTTGACAAAAAACATATCTATTATATAGTAACAGAAAGCAGATCAATGGCTTCCAGGTGCTAAAAGATGGGTATGGGAATCACCTGGGTGAGGCTCAAGGGAACACTTGGAGTGATAAAAATATTTTTTATCTTTAATGTGGAGGTGATTATACAGATATGTAAATTTTATCTCAATAAGTTTGATTATAAAATATTATAGTAGATAAAACTTTTCATTCATCTGTGTAAAAAACTAAAAACTTTTTATTATAGGCATAGATTTATCAAATCAGTATGTTGTATACCTGAAACAAATGTAACATTTTGTGTCAACTATGCTTCAATAAAAAAATTGATAATAGGCTTTGGAAAAATAGATGCTTTCAAACATATTGCCTGATATATGAAATGCATAACTTTAACCTAAGGCAATTTCACAATATTTTTAAAAATTAAATATATATATACATATTTTAATATAATTAACACATAAATATATACTTAAAATATATAAAATAAAAGTATATTTAATATATATATATTTTTTTCTGACTCTCTACTTCCAGAATAAAGAATGTATACTAGAGGTACATGCTCCCATGTTCAATGTGACATATGTATAAGGTTTTCATTCCATAACTGTTTATAATAGTAAAAAAATGAAATAACCCAAATGTCTATCAATAGAAGATTGGCTAGTAAAACAAATGAGAATATATTCATTCAGTGGAATACTATCCAGCTATAAAAAATAATGACAATGTCCTTTATATATTGAAGTGGAATAATCTGTAAGATACACTATTAAAAAAAAAACAAGGTGCAGATCAATTTTTATAGTATATTATTTTTTGGCTTATAACGTATTTGCTTTTGTGTGCTTAAAGTTCTCAGGGAGGATATACAGAAAATCTGTCAAACTGGATATTCTAAATGGGAAACACTGTGATTGGGAGTCAGAAGTTGAAGGAGAATTTTTAATGAATACAATTCTAAACTTTCTGACTTGGAACCATTTAAAAAATTAGTAGAATTAAAAAGCAATATAGGGGCGCCTGGCTATCTCAGTCAGTAGAGCATGCAATTCTTGATCTCAGGATTGTGAGTTTGACCCCCGCATTGGGTGTAGAGATTATCTAAAAATAAAAAAATCTTTTAAAAAAAAGCAGTGTAAATTTTTAAAAATGAGAATGCCATTGGTATAGGAATAAACAAAATAGGCAAAGAAGTGTAGTATTGTTAAGCAACACACTCATGAATTTTTGCAAATTGATGTCAAAGTAAAGGAGTCATCCAAATTATGAAGATAGAATTGCCTATTTCATATATAGTGTTAGATAGTTGAAAAAAATAAGACCTGAATTATGTGAGTAATGTTTTCAAATCAAGTACCTCAAAAGCAAGCTCAGACTGGTTTCAGATAATTTATTGGCTTACCCAGCAAATGTTTAGGGGGGTACTGAGTTCACGTGTGTCTTGATGCCATGCCACAATACATACAATATTATCAGGATCTGCTTCTCTTACTGTCTTCGTTTTGTTCTTTTTTTCTGTGTGCTGACTTCATTGTTCGATAAGGTCTTTGCCTAAGCTACAGCAACTCTAAACATCATATTTCTCTCTTCACATCCAGTGAATAGTCTTATAATTTAAAATGAATTGAGTTTCATCTATCAATTATAATTCATGATATTAATAGACTAAAGGGAAAAATATGTAATTTTTACAATTGGGGCTAAAAAGACATTTGCTAAAAGGCAAGCTATGGTTTTCCAAAAAGCATTAGCAAATTAGGAATAGAAGAGGACGATCTTGGGATACCTAAGTGGCTCAGCGGTTGAGTGTCTGACTCTTGATTTCAGCTCAGGTCATGATCTTGGGGTCATAAGATCGAACCCCATGTCAGGCTCCACACTCAGTGGTGAGTCTGTTTGAGATTCTCTCTCTCCCTCTCCCTCTGCCCCTCCCCTCCCATGCTCTCTTTCTCTCTCTCCCTCCCTCCCTCTCTCTAGAAATAAGTAAGTAAATAAATAAATAATCAAACTTTTTTTTTAAAGTAGAGAAATATATTTTACATGGTAAGATATATATACCAAAACTTACAACAAACTTTGTACCTAATAGAAAAACTTTTAATGCATTCCCTTTAAGATGAGGAACAGTACTAACACTGCTACCATTTAACATGCTATTGGAGGTTCTGGCAAAGCTATAATGAAAGAAAAATAAATAATATAAGCGTTAGAGGGTAAGACATAAAACTGACATAATTTGCAGATTATGTGAATATCTACTTAAGAGAGATTTGGCTCTCTACAACCAACAATAGCCAAATAGAAATTAACTTTAAGAGGATAATGCAATAGCAACAATAACAATAAATTGCCTGGAAATATCCTTAAAAGAATAGGTAAGATCTCTGTGGACAAAACCTCAAAGCTCTAAATAACATAGAAGATGATTTAAATGAAAAGAGAGGTGTTCCATGCTCTTGGATGATATGTCTCAATATTATAAAGAGTCACTGCTGTCTAAATCAACCTAAATGTTCAAGGGAGCTACAAACAAACTTTGTTGTATTTTTTGAAGAATAATTACTCCAAAATTAATTTTAAAGAAGGGCTTTAGCCTCCCTTAGCTTATGGAGGAACATGGCAGACGGGCTCACGCAGCTGCAAGACGCGATGCACTGGCTTGCAGATCGGTTTTGTAATGCCATTGGAGGGCTGGAGCACTGTAGCCCTCCTGCTTCCTTTACTAATATTCAGACAGCAATTAACAAAGATCAGCCTGCTAATCCTAACAAAGAGTATGTCCAGTTTTTTGCAGCAGTGATTGCACGAACAGCAAAAGATACTGATGTTTTGATAGACTCATTCCCCAGTGAAGAATCCACAGTGGCTTTACAGCCTGCTCGCTTGTATAAGCTGGAAGAAGAAAACCATGAAGCTGCTACGTGTCTGGAGGATGTTGTTTATGGAGGGGACATGCTTCTAGAAAAGATACAAAATGCACTTGCTGATAATACGCAGTCACAATTGAAGACAAGGAGTGGTACCATTATCCAGTTTCTTCTAGACTCGTAGTACCAGCATATACCGTGTGGCTGAGAAAAGAACCATTTCAGTGCCATTAAGAATTCTGCATCAGATTTAGATGGAAGCCTTACCAACAGCTACAGAAACATTAAGCACTATGACACATATTATCTTTTTAGCTATTTTTAATAATCTTCTCTTTTCACTCTTGATAAATAAGCCTCTAAAACTGCAATTGAACTAGCTTTAAACCATCATTATACCATCATTTTTTATTATTAGAATGAAGCTATTGAGGCAGATATTGCATTAATGGTTATAGTATAATTAAACAGATGTACTTTAAAATTTAAAAAACATAAAAAAAAATAAAAACAAAAAAGGGAGACTTGTTCTACCAGATATATTAAGATATTCTACAAAATAGTAATAAATGTTATATACTGTTGGTGCAGTAACATATAAATGAACGACAGACTATTCCGATGAGTCCAAACAGACCTATATAGATATGAGAACTTAATGCACAATAAAGGCAACACTGCAAAACAATGAAGAAATCTGTCAAGACCAAATGTTGCATAGGATTTGGTTCAATGGGAATTTTTATGCCAGAGGGAATGTAAATTGCTATGGCCACTTTGGAATGTAATTTGGAATGAACATTCTCATGCACCATTATACAACTTTTGCACAGGTGCCCTGAGATTCTTATATAACTATGTTCTTAGCAGCACCATGGTTATAAAGAAAGAATGTGGAACCAATCCAAATATCAATCAATGAATAAATAAAGAATGAGAATGAAAAAAAATTATGTTGACTTAACTTTATTCACGAGAGTGTACATAGTAGTAAAATTAATGAATTACAAATATACAAAAAAACCTAAACATATGAATTTCAGAAACTTGATGTTGAATGAAAAAATCCAGAGAACTACATAACGTATGATATCACATACATGATACCACAAAACAATAATATATTGCTTAGAGGGATGTGTGTGTGTGTGTGTGAAATTACACTAAAAAAGAACAAAAAGCAAGTTCTCTGGAACATCTAGCTTGCCTTATCCACTCCAGAGAAATCCTAGAGGCAGAAATCCCGTGCAGACACTTGCAGCCAGTACTCCATCCGTATTTATAGGAATGGTGAATGCCAAGAGGATGTAGGTGGGGCACTGACAATGTCTGCTACACAAAGATATGTGAACACAAATTGCAGAAAGCAATGACTTAGGACAGAAACAGATGTATGCAATGCAGGAGAGCACTTAGCAGATATCTGTGACTTTCTAATTCTCATATTTCAGCTGGTTTGTGTTGTTAATTTTATTATTATTCTTCCTATCCTACATATATTTGTTCAACACTTCATTAATATGATAAAAGGAAAAATAAAACACTTTTCTTGACATGAAAAAATAAATTAAAAAAATAAAAGTTTCCAATTTGGAAAAAAATTGTTTCTAGTTACAAAAACCTGTTAATTGCCCAGTCTGTTTTCAGCAGAGTACAAATATGATGTTTTTTTTCTTCAATAATTTACTTTTCCTTTTTGGTCTCTTAAGACAGTTGGGCAGAATATATAGCCACGTATTCATTTTCAGGTGTTAAAAGTCCAGTTGATTGCATCTTATAGATAATTCAGTGCTCACCCTCTCACTGCCAGTGTGTGCGAGATATCAGATGGAGAGCAGGTGCCCTGTGGTGCACATTTTCATTCCTCTTGCCCCGCAATGTCTCTCCTCCTTCAGGCATCTCCAGGGCTGGGAAAAGAAAGAGGCATTAGAGAGAAGGAGTAAGGAAGCTCTTACTAGCCGTTAATAGTCTACTTTTGGTTGCTCGTGTCCTCGGCACAAGCAGGTGCCCATTTGCTTCTTGCCAAGCCATTTGGGAAGCCCCAGGAGAGGAGTCTAATTGCCACTGTTCATTTTCCTCATGCAGAGAACGCTGTCCTCTTCAATCTCTCTATGTTCCCACAGCCTTTGGTACATGTTAGAGGAGGTCATCGAGAGGATGTGACTGCCAGGTAACTGGAAAACTGGACCCAGGCAATTCGAGGCTCCTCATCCCTCCCCAGTGCTTGAAATGTAAGTTCTCCCCACACCGTTCCCACAATGGGAGCCATTTTCAAGGACACAGCCTTGAGAGATCGATATGTTGCTGAGACCATCCGGATAGTATACGTGACTGAATTCAGTTAAGGCCTCTATATAAGGCCTCTAGAAAGATTTGGCAGACAGGTGTGGAAATCTACTCATCTTGTGACTGCCCAAGAAAAGCCTCCTAAGTTAATTCCCTCACTTTTTTAACCTTCCACCTACCTATCTGGAGTTGCCTGACTCTTTCCTTGGGGTCTCCCTGCTCTCCTCCTCCCCTTGAGGAGCATGTTTCAGATGACACCCGGGAAGCTCCCGGGGTTTGTGAAGCAACGGTATATTCCATAGCCTCTGGCTACTGGGGTTTTCTCATCTGGCCATGATCTTAAGAGAAGTGCCAGGAAAAACAGTGGAAACCCAGGTGTCTGCCATGTCCGTTTTAAAAGCTTATGGGATGCCCACTTTAGCATATTGGCCTATATTATCTTATTTAATTCTCATGACAATCCTATGAGGTAAGTACTATTTTTAACTTTATTTTGCAAATAACAGAAGTGTAACTTAAAGATACTGACAAGCCTGCAGCTAACTATTGAGTGCTGGAGCTGGATAGAACCAACCACTCTTACTTTAGAACCTGAAGCCAATTGATAATCAATACGATGCTGGGAGGAAATGAAATCAGACAAATGGAGGTCATTTCACCCAGGCCACGTTCAGATATGATGAATCATTCCTGTCTACAACAGAAACTTTATTCATTTTCCTTAAAATTCAGTGTCTATCATTCCTGAAATGTGCTGGTTGTTTAATTACTGGTCTTTAAATGTCAACACTTTGCCCTTTGACGTATGTTTTCTAAATTCCCGCATCAATTACCATTTTCTTTAGCTATGTTTAAAAACATCAGCCAGGCTACAGTTTTATCATGATTAGAATTTTATGTGGATTTTACTTTCTTTTTTAAAGAGGATAATCTTCTCTCACCCAAATATAAGTTATTTGGAAGACATAGTACTGTTTCTTACCTTTGTAACTACAAAAAGAGCTGCAATATCCAAATTTATGATGATGTATATAGGAAAACCAAAAATGTCTGCAAAACAGTTTCTGGAACTAAAGACCATTTTTAGAATGGTCTCATGATACAAGATCGATATACAAAAGTTAATCACAATCTTAATTACTAGCAAAATTGGAATTTTAAATTTTAAAAATACCATTTACACTAGCTACTCTAAATATGAAACCATTAGGAACAAAGCTAACAAAGTTTGTGCAGAATTTTTATGCAGAAAACTAAAAAAAAATCGAAAGATATCAAAGAAAACCTAAATAAATGGAGAGATACACTGTGTTTATGTTTTGAAGACACAATATTGCTAAGACATAAATTCTCTTCAATTTAATCTATAGATTCAAGGCAATTCTAATCAAAACCCCAAGGTTTTGGGTTTCTTAAAAAATATTCACAAGTATCTTCTGAAATATAAACAGAAAGATAAAGAAACAGAATAATAAAAACAATTCTGAAAAAGATCAAAGTGGAAGACTCATACCACCCGATTTCAGGACTACATATGAGTTATAGTAAGAAGACAAGAAAGAACATTGTGGTATTGGTGAAAGAATAGACACACAGATCAATGGCACAGAATGGATTGGCTACCTGATATTGATCATTTGTGTCATCTATTTTTCCTTGATAGATAGAAATAGAGGTTTATCAATCTTCTTGATCTTCTCAAATACGAGATCAGGCCTAGCATTTGGGTCTGATTTGTATTTCATTGATTTTCACTATGACCTCTATTATTTCTTTTCTTCTGCTTAATTTTGGTTCATTTGCTTTGTTCCTTTTCTTCTAGTTTGTTAAGATGAAAACTGAAGCAATTGATTTAGGATCTTCATTCATTCCCAATATAAATGTTTAGTGGCTTAATTTTCCCCAAAGGACTGCTTTTGGTTCATCCCCCAAATTTTAGTATATTGTGTTTTAATTTTCATTCAGATAAAAACATATTTTTAATTTCCCTTTTGATATTTTCTTTGACTGATGGGTAATTTAGATGTGTGTTACTTACTTTCTGTGAATTTATTTCCTTTTTTCTATAAAAAATTTAATTTTGTATGTCAACTTGACTAGACCGTAGTGACCATAGTTTGTTGGGCAAACACTAGTTTAGATGTTGCTGTAAAGGTAATCTTTAGGTGTAATTTACATTTATAATCAGTTGACTCAAAGTAAAGCAGATTATGTTCCATAATGTGGGTGGACCCTATACAATTAGTTGAAAGCCTTAAGAGAAAAGACAGGTATCACAAAGAAGAAGGAATTCTGCCTCCAGATTGCAACATAAAAATTCCTCCTGAGTTTGCAGCCTTTAGATGCAAAAATGCAACATCATCTCTTTCCTGAATTTCTAGTCTGCTGGCTTGAAAAACAGATTTCAGATTTGACAGTCACCACAATTACATGAACCAATGAGCTAAATCTTTAAAATCTTTCTCTTTTCTTTCTATATAATGAAATATATATATATAATGAAATATATATATATATAATGAAATATATATATATAATGAAATATATATATATAACGAAATATATATATCATGATATATATATAATGATATATATATAATGAAATATATATATATAATGAATATATATATATATATATATATATATATATATATATATATATATTCCATGGATGGGATTCAAGGGATCCAGGAACATCTATAAATTGTTATATATGTATGTTTGCAGAGAAAGGGATTCTTAACTTCCAGGAGATTCTCAAAGGACCCCTTAAGTCCAAAAGAGGTCAAGGATCATTGGTATAATAAAAAAGAATGAAGTATTAGTACATGGTACAACATGGAAACATGGATGAACATTTAGATAGAGAGATAGATAGATAGATAGATAGATAGATAGATAGATAGATGATAGACAAAAGATATAAAGATAAATACAAATATAGATATAGTATATTGGTTCTGTTTCTTTGGAGAATTTTGACTAAAACAATTTTCAAGTATTTGGGGATTTTTCAGAGATCTATTTTTGATTTCTAATTCATTCCATTGTAGTCAAACAACATACTTTATATGATTTAAATCCTTTTAAATTTAGTGAGATTTGTTTTATTGCCCCAAATATGACAGTCTTGGCAAATGTTATGTGTGCATTTGAAAATAATGTATATTCTGCTGTCATTGGGGAAAATGTTCCAGAAATGTCTATTAGGTCAAGTTCCTTGAGAATGTTGTTCAAATTTCTATACCTTTACTGATTTACTATTCCATTATATAGTATACTTGTTTTGTCCATTTTGCAAGAGGGAAAATGAAATCTCCCTCATGCAATTATGAATTTTTTAGTTCTCCTTACAGATCTGTGAGTTTTTGCTTCATTATTTTCAAATTCTGCTCATAAGTTTATAAATATTTAGGAATGCTGACACGAGGGTTTGTAAAAAAAAAAAAAAGTTTAGGAATGCTACATGTATATTTGGATTGACCCCTTTATCTTTATGAAATGATTTTATGCATGACAGTATTTTTATTGATCTGAAATCTGTCTTTTCTGCTTACTTCTTTGTGCAGCTTACTTCTGAGTGCAGTGGCATTTTATTATTTATTTATCTACTTACTAGTTTTCTACTTATTCCATCTGTTCTTTTTCTTTCTTATTTGTTTTCTTTCTATTTGTTTCACCTGCTTTTTCTCCTTTCCCCCCCTCTATTTGCCTTCTTTCGGATTGTGTATGTTTTATTATTTCATTTCATCTTTTTCGTTCACTTATTAGTTATAACACAGTTTTTTGTTATTTTAATGGTTGGATCAGCATTTACAGAGTATATCTTTAACTCTTTCCCATTGTAATATTATTTCTTACAACACCATACTTTCATTTCCCCCTTCTGGCCTTTGTTATCCGATGCTTACTTCTACACGGGTTATAAACCCCACACAAAAAGAAGTGTTACCCTCCTATGTTGTTACTTGTCCTGAAGCTGACTTACATGGTAGGTTACTACAGTTCTGGGAAAACAGTCCCCTTTCCTATAAATAAAAACAGATGGCCTCTCTTTGGCTACAATTAGATGTATACAAGTAAAGAAGGATAAACTAAGGTCTCTTATTAATGCCTTCAGTAAACCATATTCTTTTTTGAAATAACTATTTTACACTTGAGGTGTATTTTGCCAAACTTTAGCTGAGGTTCTTTACTTTTGATGGTGCTAAGCAATAATTACACTAGCATATAATGATCTTGTGTGGGGGGAAACAAACATATATACATTATTTATATCATATAAGTCATTGTATATGATATATATGATAAATATGTTTATGGTATATATGATATTTATGATATATATCATAAATATGTTTATGATAAATATGTTTATGACCACATATAAATATGGTCTTTATAATTCAATATTCAAATTTTACCTTGTGTAACATCTAACATGTCAGCTATTTTGCATCTTAATATAATGTATAAAATGCTTACAAAAGTTACAGTCACATTGGAATTTTTTGGTTTAGATGCTTGATAAATTGGCTTCTGGCTTCTGGGAAAAAAAATGGATATAGTCACAGACAAGTATATGGCAACTTCTCAAGCAATAAATCACTGGGTTCATTAATTACTACATGAGAAGACAATGAAATATTTGAGTAAATGGATGCATCATTTCAGTATTTTAGTAAATAGAAAGATCTAATTGAATGGTATATGTTATCCTAAATATAGTTAATTTAATGAGAACTACAAGTTATTGAAGAAAACTATAAAATTTTTTGAAAATCATGCAATATGATCTGAATGAATGCAAAAACATTCTGTGTTTCAGTATTTGATCTTAGGTGGTCCTAAATAGTCCTAAATATTAATCCTTTCCAAATTTTTATGTGCTTGTCTATATGTGTATATTTAATGCAATTAAATTACATCTGATGTAATGCTTAACAAAATTTCTTAACTGGACAAAATCATTCTAAAGTTCATAGAAAGAATAGATGTGTGAGAATTTTCAAGAAAATCATCTTATCAGAGAATAAACCTTATTAAAAAGCAATGGTGAACAGAAATATAGTAGTGAACAAAAAACACACAAAAATATCAGTGAAAGATAATAGAAGTCCTAATAATGGATTCAAGAATATGTAACAAAGTTCATATATGAAAAGGGAAAAGAAAGTGTTATTAAATTAATATTTTAGGGCAATTGGCTCTTAATTCAGAAGAAAATGAATATATAACCCAATTTTATACTAAAAAAATTTCCAAATTTAGCAAAGATAAAAATATAAAGAATAAATTAACAAAACATGAAAAATAATATGGCCAAGTATACTTATAATTTGAATTGAGGAAGACCTTCCTAAGCATTAGAGGAAACTGAGAGTCATACAGAAAAACAATACTTAATTTAAATATGTAAAAATGAACATTTCTGTATGACAAGAGAACATTACTAAAGTTAAAAAAAAGGAAAAAGGAGTAGGACAAAAAGGATGAAAAATTAATATTCCTAAAATTAATTTAAAAAACAAGAAGATAAAAGTGGGCAATGATTATGAATAGGCATTTGATGAACAAGGAAATATAAGTGGCCAATCACCATGGAAAATAATCTATCAGATAGTGAAAACAGAAATCACTACAAGCATTTCTAACAGGGAGGAATTTATTACAGGAAATCAAATGCTTACACTCTCATTGAAATAGCTGAGAAAAAGTCAGAAATGGCCACCAAGGCTCTGATGTTCACCACCTGGCTTCAGGGACCCAGAAGGTTGCTACTGTTGCCAAGGCCAGGCACTGTGGTAATCTTTCTCTGGTAGTTACAGCTGCCACAGGCAGAAGTGAGAGATTTGCAGAGGTTGCTGCAAAACCTCACTTTCTTGTGTGTGTGTGTGTGTGTGTGTGTGTGTGTGTGTGTGTTTTGGGAGGTGGGTTTTTAAAATTATTTATTTATATTTCAATTTTTTATTTAAATTCCAGTTAACTAACATACAATATAATATTAGTTTCAGGTATAGAATTGATTCATTATTTACATACAACACCCAGTGCTCATCAAAACCAGTGTCCTCCTTAATACCCATCACCCATTTTACCCACCTCCCCTCCAGCCTCCCTCAGTTTGTTTTCTATAGTTAAGAGTCTGTTTTATGGTTTGCCTCTCTCTTTGTTTTCCCCTACGTTCATCTGTTACATTTCTTAAGTTCCACATATGAGTAAAATGATATGGTATTTGTCTTTCTCTGACTGACTTATTTTGCTTAGCATAATACTCTCTAGCTCTATCCATGCCATTTCAAATGGCAAGATTTCATTCTATTTTTATGGCTGAGTAATATTCCATTGTATATATAGACCACACCTTCTTTATCCATTCATCAGTGGATGGACCTTTGGGCTCTTCCTATAATTTGGCTATTGTTGGTAATGCTGCTATAAACATTGCAGTACATGTATCCCTTCGAATCAATATTTTTGTATCCTTTGGGTAAATACCTAATAGTGCAATTTCTGGGTATAGGTTAGCTCTATTTTTAACTTTTTGAGGAACATCCATACTGTTTTCCAGAGTGGCTGCACCAGTTTGCATTCCCACCAATAGTGTAAGAAGGTTCCCCTTTCTCCACATCCTTGCCAACACCCATTTTTTCCTATGTTGCAAATTTTAACCATACTGACAGGTGTGAGATGTTATCTCGTTGTAGTTTTTATTTGTATTTCCCTGACAATGAGTGATGCTGAGAATCATTTCATGTGTCTGTTGGCCATCTGTATGTCTTTGGAAAAATGTCTGTTCATGTCTTCTGCCCATTTTTTTAGCTAGATTATTTGTTCTTTGGGTGTTGAGTCTGATAAGTTCTTTATGTATTTTGGATACCAACCCTTCATAGATATGTCATTTGCAAATATCTTCTCCCTTTTCATAGGTTGCCTTTTAGTTTTATTGATTGTTTCCTTCGCTGTGCAGAAGTTTTTTATCTTGATGAAGTCCCAATAGTTTATTTTTCCTTTTGTTTCCCTTGCCTCAGGAAATTATCTAGTGAGAAATTGCTATGGCCGAAGTCAGAGGTTACTGCCTGTATTCTCCTGAGATTTTGATGGTTTCCTGTCTCACATTTAGGCCTTCCATCCATTTTGAATTTATTTTTGTGTATGCTGTAAGGAAATCATCCAGTTTCATTCTTGTGCATGTTGCTATCCAGTTTTCCCAACACCATTTGTTGAAGAGACTGTCTTTTTTCATTGGATATTCTTTCCTGCTTTTTTAAAAGATTCATGACCATATAGTCCATTTCTGGGTATTCTACTCTGTTTCATTGACATATATGTCTGTTTTTGCACCAGAATCATACTGTCTTGATGACTACAGCTTTGTAATATAATTTGAAGTCTGGAATCGTGATGCCTCCGGATGTACTTTTTTTTTTCAAGATTGCTTTGGGTATTCGGGGCCTTTTGCGAGTCCATACAAATTTTAGGATTGTTTATCCTACCTCTATGAAAAACGCTGATGGTATTTTGATAGGGATTGCATTAAATGTGTAGATTGCTTTGGGTAGTATAGACATTTTAACAATATTTATTCTTCCAATCCATAAGCATGGAATGTTTTTGCATTTCTCTTTGTCATCTTCAATTTCTTACATAATTGTTTTATAGTTTTTGGAGTATAGATCTTTTACCTCTTTGCTTAGGCTTATTGCCAGGTATCTTATGATTTTTGGTGCGAATGTAAATGGAATAGGTTCTTTGGTTTCTCTTTCTTTTTTTTTTTAAAGATTTTATTTATTAATTTGACAGAGAGAGACAGCCAGCGAGAGAGGGAACACAAGCAGGGGGAGTGGGAGAGGAAGTAGCAGGCTCCTAGCGGAGGAGCCCGATGTGGGGCTCGATTCCAGAACGCTGGGATCACACCCTGAGCCGAAGGCAGACGCTTAAAGACTGCGCCACCCAGGCGCCCCTGGTTTCTCTTTCTGCTGCTTCATTGTTGTTATAGAAATGCAACATATTTTTGTATGTTGATTTTGTATCCTGCAACCTTACTGCACTTGTCTATCAGTTCTAGCAACTTTTTGGTGGAGTCTTCCAGGTTTTCTATATAGAGAAGCATGTCATCGGCAAATAGTGAAAGTTTGACTTCTTCCTTGCTGATTTGGATGACTTTTTATTTCTTTTTGTTGTCTGGTTGCTGAGGCTTGGACTTCCAGTACTATGTTAAATAACAATGGTGAGAGTGGACATCCCTGTCTTGTTCCTGACCACGGAGGAAAAGCTCTCAGCTTTTCCGCATTGAGGATGATATTAGCTGTGAGTCTTTCATATATGGTCTTTATGATGTTGAGGATGTTCCTTCTATCCCTACTTTGTTGAGGGTTTTTATCAAGAATGAATGCTGTACTTTGTCAAATGTTTTCTCTGCAGCTATTGAGAGGATCAGATAATTCATATCCTTTCTTTTATTAATGTGGTGTATCACATTGCTTGATTTACAAATATTGAGCCACCCTTGCAACACAGGAACAAATTCCACTTGACCGTGATTGAATGATTCTTTTAATGTACTGTTGGATTTGATTTGTTAGTATTTTGTTGATTATTTTTGCAACCATGTTCATCAGGGATATTGGCCTGTAATCTTTAGCAGGGTCTTTGGATTTGGAATCAGGGAAACGCTGGCCTCGCCAAATGAGTTTGAAAGTTTTCCTTCCATTTCTATTTTTTGGAATAGTTTGAGAGGAACAGATACTAACTCTTCTTTAAATGTTTCGTAGAATTCCCCTGGGAAGCTATTTGTCCCTGGACTTTTGTTTTTTGGGAGTTTTTTGATTGCTGACTCAATTTCTTTGCTGGTCATCAGTCTATTCAAGTTTTCCATTTCTTCCTGTTTTAGTTTTGGTAGTTTATATGTTTCTAGGAATTTATCCATTTCCTCCAAATTGCCCAATTTGTTGGCATATAATTTTTCATAAGATTCTCTTATAATTGTATTTCTGTGGTGTTGCTTGTGATTTTTTCCTCTCTTATTTGTCATTTTATTCATTTGGCTCCTTTCTCTTTTCTTTTTGATAAGCCTCGCTGGGGGTTTATCAATTTTATTTTTTTCAAAGAGCCAGCTCCTGGTTTCATCGATTTGTTTTACTGTTTTTTTCAGTTTCTATTTCATTTATTCTGCTCTAATCTTTATTATTTCACTTCTTATGCTGGCTTTGGGCTTTATTTGTTTTTTTTCTAGCTCCTTTAGCTGTAAGGTTCGGTTGTGTATGTGGTATTTTTCTTGCTTTCTGAGGTAGGCCTGTATTGCTGTATACTGCCTGTATACATCCCTCTTTGACTGTTTTTGCTACATCCCAAAGGTTTGGGACTGTTGTGTATTCATTTTCATTTGTTTCCATGTACTTTTTTTATTTCTTCTTTGATTTCTTGGTTGACCCATTCATTGTTTAGTAGCATATTTTTGAACCTCCATATATTGTGGTCTTTCCAGATTTTTTCATGTTGTTGACTTCAAGTTTCATAGTATTTTGGTCAGAAAATATGCATGCTATGAGCTCAGTCTTTTTGTACTTGTTGAGGCCTGATTTGTGACCTAGTGTGTAATCTGTTCTAGAGAATGTCCCATGTGCACTTGAAAAGAATGTGTATTCTGCTGATTTAGGATGAAATATTTTGAATATATCTGTTAAGCCCATCTGGTGAGTGTGTCCTTCAAAGCCTTGTTTCCTTGTTGATTTTCTGCTTAGATGACCTGTCCATTGATGTTAGTGGGGTATTAAAGTCCCCTACTATTATTGTATTATTATCAATGAGTTCCTTTATGTTTGTTATTAATTGTTTTATATATTTGGGTGCTCCCAAGTTGGGGCCATAAATATTTACAATTGTTACATCTTCTTGTTGGATAGACTTCTTTGTTATTATATGCCCTTCTTCATCTCTTGTTACAGTCTTTGGTTTAAAATCTAGTTTTTTCTCATACGAGTATTGCTACTCTAGCTTTCTTTGCATGGTAAATGTTTCTTCATCTCTTTACTTTCAACCTGCAGTTGTCTTTAGATCTAAAATGAGTCTGTTGTAGTCAGCATATGGATTATCCATTCTGACACCTTATTTCTTTTGATTGGAGCCTTTAGGTCATTTACATTCAGAGTATTGATAGATGTGAATTTATTGCCATATTATTGAATGATATGAATTTAGTGCCATATTATTACATTTTTGTCATTGTTTCTGGAGATTTCCTCTGTTTCTTTCTTGTCTTTGTCACTTTCGGCCTTTCCCACTCCAAGTGTCCCTTTAATATTTTTTGCAGGATTGGTTTAGTGGTCACCAAATCCTTCAGTTTTTGTTTGTCTAGGAAATTCTTTGTCGCTCCTATTCTGAATGATAGCCTTGCTGGATAGAGTATTCTTGGCTGCAGATTTTCCCCATTCAGCATGTTAAATATCCCTCCCTTCTGGCCTGCGAAGCTTCTGTGGAGAGATCTGCTGCTAAACTTATTTGTCTTCTCTTGTAAGTTAGGGACTTCTTTTGTCTTGCTGCTTTTAGGGTTTTTTTTCTTTATCACTATATTTTGCAAATTTAAATCCAATATGTCTTGGTGTTGGCCTGCTTTTGTTGATTTTGTTGGAAGTTCTCTGTGACTCCTGGATTTGGATGTCTGTTTCCTTCTCCAGATTAGGGAAGTTTTCAGCCTTAATTTCCTGCCCCCTTTTCTCTCTCTTCTTCTTCTGGGACTCCTATAATATGAATGTTATTATGCTTTATGGATTTGCCAAATTCCCTAAATCTACATTTGTGATCCAGTATTTTTCTTTCCCTCTTCTTTTCCACTTCATTATTTTCCATAATTTTATCTTCTAGATCACTTATTCATTCTTCTGCTTCTCCATCCTTGTGGTCATCATATCCATTGGTTTTAAATCTCAGTTGTTGCATTTTTTATTTCAGCCTGACTAGTTTTTAGCTTTTTTATCCCTGCAGTTAGGGACTCCCTGGTGTCTACTATGCTTTTCTCAAGCCCAGTTTGTATCCGTGTGATTGTTGCTTTAAAATCTGATCAGTCATATTATGTATATCTGTTTGGATTGGATCCTTCATGCTTTCCTTGTGCAATCCCCTGTGCACTCCTTTCTGTCTGTGGCTTCTATCCGAGACAAGGGCTCCTTTGCCTCTGCAGCACCAGAGATCTGTTTCTCCCTCAAATTACATCTCTGCACGCCCTACCTTCCATGATGTGGCCTCTTCTCTCCCTCCAGTTGTGTAGTTTGTTCTGTCATTCCTCAGATTGATTTCTTGGGTATTCAGAATGATTTGATATTTATCTAGCTGTGTTTGAGGGATGAGACAAGCCTGGGGTCTTCCTACTATTACACCCCTCACTTTGATTTAATCTCATTCATTTGCCTACCATCGACAGAGGAAGAACAACTTCTGTTTACCTTACACCTTCCACATATTGCAAGAAAATTCTAATTGGCAGAATTTTAACTGGAATGCTTCTGGCAAGGGATTCTGAAAAAGATAATTCTCAGAATTCCAATCTAGGTTTATAAGGGAGAAAAGAATGGGAAAGAATGGTAGTAAATGCCAAGATCATTTTCATCTGAAAACATTATGAATGCAAAATAAAACAAACCAGATACTATATTTTTTATTAGATTGGAAAACATTTTAAAAGTTGAGTACTTGTAGTACTAACATATAATCTCAAACACAATAAGAGCGCAAATTTGTAAAAATTGTTTTGTAGGACACTGTGGCAACAAACTTGTAAAAAAATCTCATTAAATTATTTTATTTAATCTAGCAATTCCATTCTCAGGAATTCTTCCTTCAAAAACTAAAGAAATAGTATATAAAGATGCATCAGTGTTTATTGCAACATTGTGCATGATATCAAAAAATGTAAGCAATTCTACTAAGGGGAAGTTCACACATATATTATGGAACATTCATTCCATGGAATAGTATTCAGTTATTATAAAGAATTAAGTAGATCTACACATAATGACCTATAAAGACAAATACGACATATTTAGTTAAATGAATACTTTACCTATATGTAGCTATATATATATGTCAATATATATTTGTATATGAATATAATATTCTTATATAAAAATGTGTACACATTTCTCATATAAAAATATGTGTATTTAGCTCTATTTGCATATATTAGAGAAAACTTAACAAGGTTATAGGCCAAATCATCAACAGCAGTTACATATGCATGATGAATGTGTATGGCAAAATGAATATGAATTAAAATTATTACCTTATAAATTCTTTTAAAAAGCTTATGGCATTATAGTGACTTGGTTGTTACTATTTGTACATTACAGGCCCAGATTGATGACATAATCAAAGAATCAGCAAGCAAAAAATACTTCCAAAATAACTCTTCTTTTTGCCTTTCTCGAAAACTGAAGGACACCTACAGATCAAAATCACACTTCTTAAAATCTCTTATGCTTCACTTCCTCAAAGGCCAATGATTTCATGATTCTTTCTTTTAAACTATCCCAAACCAAGCTTATGCACAAAAAACTTGACTTTCTTACTCAAACAGCCACACCAAACCCCAAAAAACCAATCTTGTAAATGGTGGTTTTACCAAGTATAGCATGTTTGATATTTCCAAAATAATTGTTCTTTTCCCCAGCAATCGCATGGGAATTGTCTATTTCTCTGACATGTTGAGGTTGTGCTTGGCCATGGCATTTGTTTTGGCCAGTGGAATATATGATGTATCTAGGCCTTTAGAGGCATCCCCATGTTCTACTTGTTCTGAGTACTTCCGTTCTTGACCATAATAAGAGCATGCCAGTGAAAACTGCCACCCCAGTTCCAGTTGACTCGCACATTGCTGTGTTCAAATGTTGTCCTCATTGCTTTACATAACTGAGCAAATTGCATCCTCATAACAACCTTTGAGGTAGGTAAGGTTATTGCCTCTATTTTATAGAAGAGGAGGCTGAAGCAAAAAGAATAAATTACTCACGTTTATAGCAGTAGATAAGATTTAAATATACTCTGCTTCAGATACTGCTCTTTGACCAATGATATTTATTTTAACAATGCTTTTCTTTTCCAAAATGTTACTAGAAGATCATTGTAAGTTTAATCCTGTAAAGTTTTAAATATTTTGTATTACAATTTTCAATCTTTCAGCCATCTATGAAAAATTTGTGTCATATAGATTTTCCTTTTAGCATGAAATGTTGATTAAAATGTCCTCAGTACCTGATACTTATTTTTTTCCATTGGAAGCAATCAAATACATCTCTGTAGAATTTAATGTTTCTTGGTGTTTCTTTATTTTATGCCATCATTTATAATTTAAACCAAAGCACATTGGCCGCTGTCTACTCCTGATTCTCTGGGCACCACTGCCCCTGTATGTATCCATATATAAATAACTGGATAATAATATTTATAATATAGAAACAGAAACATGTCCATCCTTGATGCAGAAAACCTTCAGTTTTATTGCCTGAAAGCTCCCCAGTAATCTCCATTCTCAAATTCATCATAAAACCAGACCACAGAATTTTTCTTTTCATATGGCTAAAAGAACCCCTGACAAGAGGCACCAATGAGTAAATGCACCCATAAGTTATGATTGAAGGTCATTAAGAATTGGGATGAAGAGGAGGAGGTGAAAGGAGAATGACTGAAATTGTTGACATGACCAGTGCACTTTAGAAAATAAAAGTTTATACTTATCTTTTTTACTTTTGGGTAACAATATAAAAGATAGAAAAGTATGATATATAATAGATTAAAGTGAGTTCATCTGTCACTGTCTTAAAAATACATAAAACTAAAACTAGATTATAATATGTGAAAAAAATAATTCATTTTTTGCACTTATCACTTTTTGAAAATGAAAAGGTGAGCCAAAATCTAATTTTTGAAAATGAAAAGTTGAGCTAAAATATAATTTAGGTAATTTTTTAAAATCTTATTTTATGAAGTGCTTTGTATACAATGTGTCAGTGACTTTTATTGTGCATGCTGTATATTAAAGATTAATTGAATCGTTCATGGACTATTTAAGGCTTGAGGGAACATAGTCTTTAATGGAAGTATAAACCCAATACTCTTTATGGATTATTTATTGTTTTCAGCTTCTCATAGCATTTATATTAAGTTATATATTTAAGGTGCTATGCAATTATTTCTAAATTTTGTCTCATCACTTGCCAGTGATCTAGCTCAATATTCCCATCTCCATTTAATTGGAAGAAAATGTGAAGTTGGAGATTGAATGAGGTAGTTTAGCTTCTCACACAAAATTAGGAGATGTAATAAGTTTATTATTTTTAGATTTCATAGACTAAGCTAACAACTTCTTTCTCGGAATTATAATTTAATGAAGTATAATGTGCTCTTTCTATTCAACTCTGGACGTTTCTAACATTGGCACACCATGTTCTCAAATAAGAAAAAAATACTCACTTTTGTAAGGACATATTAATAAATGAAGGCCAAGTTCTAAACTTATATTTGTGTGTGTGTGTGTGTGTGTACACGAACCACCTATCTCTCAAGGATACAGGGATTCTTCCTCTTGATGTCCATCAATAGCACTTTTCCTAATATGACTACATTTTCTAGAACATAATGCACAGCCCATCATCCACTATTTCCAGCATTTGCTTCCTTGAAATTGTAACTCTTGATGGATGTAGAAAGAGAGTAGATGCTAGTGTAGTAAGGGAAAAAAAGCAAAGGAAGAGACTAGATGTTGGTGTGGCAAAGGAATAAAGGCAAGGGAAGCACACTGATGTTTATGCATGAAATTTCACCTCAAGTCCTGATAGAATGACTTGGACAACCAAGTGTTACATGCTATCTCCAGAGGTCATTCAAAGTTTTACATATCTTCTTTTGGCCAATACTTCTTTTCTGGGTCAGAATGAAAAGCATACATATTACTAGTTTATTCTTAAAAAAAAAAAAATCCCCAATGAAAATGATGCTAGTAGAAAATTCCCAAAGAAGGTCTATGTTTACTCTTTCTCTTCAAGCACACATGTAGGGGGTGTGTGTGTGTGTCTTTAAGGACATTCCTATACAAAGTGTTATGGGTTTCCAAGTCTTCTACTCAAATAATCCCTGTCCCCTACCTTTCTGACATTCGAAGTTTAGCTAAAAACTGACTATATGTGAAAATCAGCCTAGTTCCTGGGCCTAGATCTAAGAAGGTGAAGTATGTCACTGAATAAGCAGAATGTAAAGGGCTATCTGTAAGAAAATTGAGTCTACCTTATCTGACAAGTAATGTGACACCTGCATAGATCTCTTCTATTTGAAAACGAGAAATAAAGAAATAGAAACAAGAAAAGCAATATGGAGCCTTTGAAAAACATTTTGCTGCCAAAGGAAAAGAGACACTGAAAAGAAAACACTAACTTTGAACATGTCTTAACATAGGAAACAGAAGAAGATTTTATAAATATACTTCATATCTTCTGAAACTCCAATAGGCATCTTCACAATGTACCGTAATCAAGGAGCAGTTGAAAGTAAAGGCAGAAGTGAAAAGGCATATGGCTGAAAGAGAAATAATGCAGGGGAATGGGAATGGGTTAACAGAACTAGGTCTGCACTTAGAAATGTAAAATCATAGACACGTGATAAAAATAAATAACTGATATCAGGAGAGATGAGAGAGATTGACATAATTGAGAAAATTCAAGGAAGCATCAGCTCCACCAAAAACAAACTAGCAGAATGGGAGAGTGGAGGTAAATGATATGTGGCAAGATGGCCTTTCCCACCAACCCTCCTCTTTTTAGAAGAAACAAAGGGTGATGACCAGATTGCCTCACACAAAAACAATTATACCAAATTGATCTGTGTGGAACTGCTCCATTCACAGCAAATAGGGAGGGAAAATGCTTCCTTTTGTTATTGCCCAAACCAGCTTGACCCAGTAAGTGTAAGGACTGATAGTACCATGGGATAGCAACGCAAAAAAAATTCTAAATAAAATATTAGTAAGTAGAATTGAAAGTATACATTTGCCGTGATTAAATAGGCTCTTGCTGGGAGTCGAAAGATGATTTAATATAAAGCAATCTATTAAGATCCACCATTTAGTATGTCCAGAGGGGAGGAAAATTGTTATCTTCATAGACTAAAAAGTATTAGATAAGATTTAAAACATCCATTTAAGAGATTCCCATTAAAATAGGAACACAGAGATATCTACTTATTATGATGAATATATATATATAATGTAAAACACTAACATGGATGTGTGTGTGTGTTTGTATACACATCAGTCCAAAAGCTAAAATCAGACTGAATGTTTCAGCAATAGAAGCATTCATATTAAAAGAAGAAAAATGCTCATTATTGCTACTATCATTAATTATTCTGGCAGATCTAGCCAAGGTATTTAGCAAGAGAAAGAATACGAAGCATAACATTTAGAGGGAGAATGCAGTATTTTCACTAATGTAGATAAGTATTATTCTATTCTTTAAAAAGCAAAAGAATAATCTGTCAAGTTATTAGACACAAAGAAACCAGTAAGTATGCTAGATATATAAAAATGTATTACATTTCTATATATAAACAGCAACCTGTTAGAAAATATGATGGAAATAAAAGTCAAATTTAAAAGGAACATTCCATGTGAGACACTAAAGAAAAAACTTAATGAGAAGGGTAGTGTATTTATATAACAAAAATTTCAAATGCTACTAAGGGACATTAAAAAAGATCTGAATAAATGCCAAGATTTATTATATTCTTGGGTAAGAGGAGACAATATTGTAAATATGGCAGTTCTTTAAATTTTAAAACCAGGCAAGCTAATTCTAAAGTTTATATAGAAAAAACAAGTTACTGAGAATAGCCAGCAACTTTGAAAAAGGAAATAAAGAAAGACTAATTCTACCAGACATTATAATGTCACAGCAATTAAAACTCTGCTGATATAAAACTATATGCAATAAAGGTGGAAAAAAGATGGATGGACTAAAATAAGCACCACCACATTCCTTTTATCAAATTAGGTTTGAAATATCAGTGATTTAGTAAAGCCATAAAAGGTCTAAAATGAAATATGGGAGCATTTTTCCACAATAATCTTAGCATTAGGAATGCTTTATAAGGCATAAACCCCAGACATGATAGGGGAAGAATGATTAATTTTACCATATAAAAATCAAAATATCTGCATAAAAACATATAAAGTCTTGTGACAAAAAGAGAAAAAGTGCAACACATTTGATAAATGGCTAATTTTTTTCATCTTTGTAGAGATATTTCAAATCAATAAGAAAAAAACAACAAAAAATATGGGCAGAGGACAGTTCTCAGAAAATGAAAAATATTAGGTGTTTAAATATTTTTTAAAAGTTACTTTATCTTATAAATATATGCTAGATGAAAGTGAAGATATCACTTCTTAACCTATTATTTTAAGAAATGCACAGGTATTTGAAAACTCACACTGTTGGAGAGCAGATAGGAGAAAAGGCATCCTCAGACACAACCAAGTAGGAGTATAAATTGCATAAACTCTTTGGAGATCAATTTTGTAATGTCTATCAAAATTAGAAATGTGCACGCTCTTTTACCTAGTGGTTCAACTTTGAGTAATATCTTACAGTTATACTGGTGAAATTGCCAAATGACATGTGTACAACTTTATTGAATTATTGTTTTTAACATCAAAACCCTGGATTATATAAATGTTCATCAGTGGTTTCTTAGTCAATTCAGGCTGCTATAAGTGGATACCATAGACTAGGTGGCTTACATAACAAACATTTATTTTTCACTATTTCATTATTTCAGAGGCCAGGGAGTCTGAGATCAGGGTGTCCATGTGGCCAGGCTCTGGTGAGGGCCTTCTTCTGGATTTACTCACGTATCGAAGAGAGTGCAAGAGTTTGGGTCTCTTCATCCCCTTATAAGAGCACCAATCCCACCATAGTGGTTCTACCTCCACCTCCATGATCTCATCCAAACTTAATTATTTCACAAAGGTTCGACCTCCAAACACCATCACATTGGAGGGTAAAGCTTCAACATAAGAACTGTGGGGGCGGGGGGCACATAAAAATTCAATTCATAGCCGTGTTCAAATGAATTATGATTCATCCATGTAATGACACAGTTTGTAGTAATGAAAAATTTTTTTCAACATTTTTATGCAGCATTTTCCTTGGCTTACAGAATTTAGTGGTTTTGTGTGAATCTATGAGAAAAGAATTCTCTGTTTTAGTTTGTTCAAAAATCTTAAATTCATCTTCATTTTTGGAAAATAATTTCATTGTTTAGCAGTTGGTTTCTTGCAGCAATTTAATACTCTGCTTCGGGTTTTGGCTTGCTTGTCTTGAAGGTCTTATTTTTCTATTTTAAAGTAATGACTCCATTTCCTTTTGACAGTTTACAATGTTCTCTTTGTCTGATATACCTTGATGCCATTTCCTTTGTATTTTCTTGCTTGGTGTTTGTAACAATTCTTGAATCTATCAGTGATGACTTCAATTTCCAATTTGTAAAATTCTTAGCCATTATCTCTTTCAAATATTGACTCTTTCTCATTCTCCCCTCTGCCTGGAGACTTTAGTACAAATATTTTAATTTATTTTATTCATTTCCATGTATCTTTTAGGCTCTTTTCTGAATTTTTCATCTTATTTGCCCTTTCCATGCTTTAGTCCAGATATTTTATATTGACTTTTCTCCCAGTTCACTAATGATCTCCTCAGCTGTCTTTTATCTGCTATTAATCAATGTATTAATTTCTTAATTTTAGTTATCTTATTTGTGCATTCTAGGATATCCATCTTGCTCATTTATGGATTCCAGCAACCTACTGGAAGTATATGTTTTGTGATATATTTAAAAAATATATTAAAGTTATTTTAAAGTCTAAGTTTAGTAACTCCAATATATGTATCACCTGTGGGTCTGTTTATACTGCCTATTTCTCTGTTGTTTCAATTATTTAATACACTATCCCATCTTACAGGAATTTTGTCTTATTTTGCTTTTAATGCCAGATAACGCGTATGCACATTGAAAGTCTAGATGATGTCCTCTTTCTTCATAGATTTACATTTGTTTCTGGCTGTCAGCCTGATATGGCAGTGTATCACCTTAATCCAGTATGGACTGAGCTGTTGAAAAACTGGGTTCAATCTTTGTGAGGGATAATCTATTTTTTTGTTTATCCTTTGTAGGACTTTCTGTCTATCATATGTATTTGTAGGATGTAACTGTTAAGGAAACTTAACAGACTATCTAAGGTAACTTCTAGGGGCTTCATCCTTGGTAGGTCCTGACTTGAAGTTTGTCTTCCTCATACCATGAGTGCTGAAAATTCTGCTAGTTTTCTCAGTTTTTTAGTTGCTGCTTTCTGCTTGACTTCTCACTCTTAGCTACAACTTAAAAACAAAAACACTTCAAGGGGAATAGTGACACCAAATGTTAGGCTAAGCTCAATGCATTTTCCTTCACTCTCGGATCCTGGTTTCTCAGGTTCTGAATGCCATCCGTGGTTGTTCCCTAATAATTATGAACAGTCTTTATTTTTTATCTAAAATCATTTACAATTGTCCATTGTGGGAATTTTGGTCTAATACAAGTTAACTCTTAATAGCCAAAAGTGGAAATCTGAATTAGGTACTTCTGAGGTATGGGCATTTTGAATAACTTTTTATTTACTATTGTCATCACAAAAAAGTTTCTTTCACATATGTCTATTGTAGAAAATACATTTGTTAGACATAGAATGAATTCATTTGCAGACGACTAAAAATGATAATAGGACAGAAGTAAAAAACCAAGAGAACATGAAATAATTAAAGTCAAAAAAGTAGATTATTCAAGACTGTAAGAGAATAATTTGTTGACTGATTCTGAGAAGTTAAGTAAGATAAAAAAAAAAAAGGAAATGTGTAAGGATATCAATACTGATTCCAAATATTGATACTAAGGCACAAATATTACAAGTGTGGTATAGGTGTCAGATATATCGATTGAATAAAATAAAAAGCTGATAAAAAGGCACAAAAATTCCACACAACCATAAATGTCATTATTTTATTATATAGGTGGTGTTTATATATAAAGGTGGTGTTTCAAGTCAATGAAGAAAATTAGTGTTTGAATAAATAGCATTGCCACTCCTTGGTGCACTTAGAAAAAAAAATAGATCCTTAATTCATGCCTTATATCAAAACAATTTCTAGAGAGATCAAAGACAGAAACCATATAAAATACCATACAGAAATAGAGATATATAAGGTTCAATTTTTTTCTTTTGTTTTTCTTTTTTAACAACAACAAAAAAAAAGTTGGGAGCCTAGGTGGCTCAGTTGGTTAAGTGTCTGCCTTCAGCTCAGATCATGATCCGGGGTCCTGGGATGGAGCCCCTCCCGCCCCAATCAGGCTCCCTGCTCAGTGGGGAGTCTGCTTCTCCCTCTCCCTCTGTCCCTACCCCCTGCTTATGCTCTCTCTCTCTCAAATAAATAAATTAAATCTTAAAAAAAAAGAAAAAATGTATTCATAAATATTCAGGAAGATATATTTATTCTTAAAATGTAAAAAGTCTCTAGAGAAAATAATTTTTAAAAATAAATTAAAATTTATTTTAGAAATCATGAAAAAGTTGGAATTACTACTTTGTCAAACAATATTGGAAAAACTCAAAAAGATAAATTTACTTGTAAAAATTGAGAAATTTAGAAGTAATATGCAAAAGCAAGTAAGTTAACAATAGTAGGTTGTTGTTTTAATTTAAAAGAATGTTATATGCAAACCCAAGCTAGTGCATCTCAATGAAATAGATATTTTTGTAGAAATTTAAGAAGTATCATAATTGACAAAACTAGCTATTAATTAAACATACTATTTAAGGAAATTTTGAGGGAAAAGTATTAAATGATTATAATTATCACTGTCCAGAATGTTTTGGACCATGTAGTTTTGTGGACATGAGTTTTTAATATTTTGAAGAATAGAATTTTCTGATTCTAGTATAATTTATTCCAGGCTAAGGAAAATGATAAAGAGCTGCCCAATTAATCAGACAGATATAGGATAACTAAATCCAAATCAATAAAGATTGCAGAAAAAAATCATACACAACTTTATTTACATAAAGAGTTATACATCTTAAATTATTTAAAAAATATATTCAGCAGTTTGTTTTGAAAGTTTTCTATAATTAATAGATTGTACTTAAACAAGTATTCAATACCACTCAGCAGCCACGGCTTATTTTTAAAAATGTTTTTGAGGGGTGCCTGGGTAGCTCAGTCAGTTAAGCGACCAACTCTTGATTTCATCTCAGGTCATGATCTCCGGGTCAAGAGTTGAGCCTGCATGGGGCTCCGTGCTCACTGGGGAGTCTGCATGGGATTCTCTCTTTCCCTCTTCCTCTATCCCCTCTCCCCCCTCCTCAAATAAATAAATAAATCATTTTAAAAAGTAAAATAAAATGCTTTGAAAAGTATGTATTAAAGAATATATCCTTAACATAAGGAAACTCTTCCCAATGGTGAAATCATATTTAAGAGTAATTTTAATAGTTTCTTCCATTTATTGGGCATTTATTTCAATTAATCATTTCAACACTAGAAAGTAAGTTATTGCTTTGCTTTTAAAATTTACTTTAAACAGAAAATAAATGGAAGAACTAGGCTATGAAGCGGCTTAACCATTACAGTGGAACAACAGAAGCATTACCATTTATTTTGAGTAAAAAAAGAGATCTGCTTTAGAAACAGTAAAGATCTTACACCAGAGACCACCAAAAGCAAAAGTGAAAAGTCACCTGCATTCTGGAAAAAAAATACTTCAATTCATCTGATAGAAAATGGGTTAATGCCATTAATATAAAATCAGAAAATGTGTCTTCTTAATTTAATATATTTTTTTAGAAAAGCCATCAACTCAAATCTTTTTTATACTTTGGATGTTATAACTGTTTTCTTTCTGATAACAATTATAGATTTCTCTCCTTCTTACCTAAGCTTATTGTCTTTTCTGGAGATGGAAAAGGAATAAGCATTAGAGAAATTTTTCATAAAAATTACTCTGTATTTAACTTCTATTAAAATGCACTATCTTTCATGATTCAATCCACTTTGACTTTAAAAATATTCCTGGGCTTCATAGTAAGATACTATCATCTTTGTATTTTTTTTTTTGACTCTTCAAAACAAGTAATTAAATTTTCTCACTTTCATATATTGATTTTATTCTTAGCCTAAATATGTCCTAACTATATTTCAGGAAATTTCTGTCTTTAGTCATTGGAGAAATTTAATTCCCTTTGATCAGCTAACCAGGTTAAACAACTTCATCAGGAGATAAAATTTTAATTAACAGAGAAATATATTGGAACTAAAAGAAAAAAGTTACTAAAACAAGTTGAATACAAAATATTACTCATTTTTATTCATTCATGATAAAAATATTAGCCTGAGCCTTTACGAGATGTTAGGTATTTACTACATTCTCATTTTTTTCCAGTCTGTCCACATATTTTTCTTTTTTCTTAAGATTTATTTATTTATTTTAGAGAAAGAGAGAGAGTGTGGGGAGGAGCAGAGGGAGAGGGAGAGACAAACTTTAGCAGATTCCTCGCTGAGCTCAGAGCCTGATGCAGGGCTTGATCTTGGGACCCTGAGATCATGACCAGAGCTGAAACTGGGAGTTGGATGCTTAACCAGCGGCGCCACCCAGGGGCCCCTTTGTCTATGTCTTTTATTTAAATGTTACAAAATAGTTGGGCAGAGTGTAAGTTAAGTGACCAACTCTTGATTTCAGCTCAGGTCGTGATCTCCACGTGGAGAGTAATTTTCAAAACATATGCTATTTTTAAAGAGACATTCCTAAAATAATTTTCATTCTCATTTTCATTGGTATTACGTGTGAAATAGACAAATACAGGCAGATCTATCTGTCAGGGGTTCATGGGGCAGCAGGTCAATTTAACTTCTCCGTTCTCTCATCTTCTTTAGTGGGCATCAGTCTAAGGTATCATCAGTCTTCACCTGGAGCCTCAGCCAAACTTGGAGCCAATGCCAAAAGAACATTTCCTCACATGCTTTTAAGGCTTGTTTTCTTGTTTATTCTTTCTGTTCTGAACACACAGGTTTAGTGTTAAATCACCATCCAGATGTTAGTTGACTGGAAACTAGTCATAGCTATCTCTTATGCAATTTCATTATGAGAAGAATTTCTGTTTGAAGTTTATGTTTGAGGTTCCACTATACTTCCTTAGTTGTCTGCTTCCCTAGATACTTAATGGTGAGCTATAATCCTATAAATGGTCCCTCATTTATTCCATTGTTCATCAAGTATTTATTGAGTGTTCACTGTGTCCCTGGTGTTACAGTAATTATTGGGGTTACATGTGGAAATAAGGCACAATCCTTTGTCTAGCTCTTCAATCTTATCTCTTGTCATTTCTTAGGTCACGTCTTGGGCTCTATTAACATCACATTGCTCAGGCTATTCACGTTTACATCTCTCCTGTCTTTCAAGATTAAGGTCAAGTCCCATTCAAGCATCCCTGTCTCATATCATCCCTTTCTCATATCTGTTGGAGGCTTCACTAATTGCTCCTCGTCAGGGTTTCTTGGTGTCTAGGTAATCATTGTGTTTACTTCTTTGTACTGAAAATATCAGGTTATAAGCCAAGATTATAAGAACAGAATTGCATCATAGTCCTCTTTATATCACCCTCATTTGTCTGGTTATAATGTAATAGCCACTCTCTAAGTGTTGATTGAACTCATGTAAACTATACTGAACTGAGTCTAGTAGGTGAGTAACATATCCAGAGATATAATATGGCAAAATAGAGATATTAACAAGACAGGAACAAGGTGTTGCAGAACCAGCACGTAAAGAAGGAAAAAAGAACTAATTTGGTGTGCAAGTTTTTTAGCTATTATCTCTCAGATCCAGACTCAGTCTTTTATATTTTTTCTGTGACTCTGGGACTGGGACTGTGGCAAGGGGAGGTGGAGAAGGGGCTTCCTCCTTTGTGGTCTCCTTGCTGATCTTGACAGTGTTTCTCAGCCATGGAGTGATGCCACAGCCAGGAGTAGTTGGTTTCAGAGAGCAGCTTCTTTCAAGACTCCTAGAACCATCCTTATCTTGGTCCTTTACAGGAGCCATCAATAGCAGCCATGACTCCCTCCTTAGAAGGATTCAAGCTCAGCTCCATAGGACTTTACCTCTGAGCTTCTAGTTCTGATAACCCCAACCTCTTCCCTTTGTTCCCCAGCCTTTGTGTGGCAAAATAGAGATATTAACAAAACAGGAACAAGGTGTTCCTGCAGTTGTTATTTCTTCCTTACCCATGGCCTGTGTTTTGATTTGCCAGCTCCCTAACATCTCTGTAACTAGTTCTTTTTGCTAAGTCTTCTTTATGAAGACTTACAGTGATCTACTTCTAATTGCAGTATTGTAAGACTTCATTTGAACAGTGATCTACTTCTAATTGCAGTATTGTAAGACTTCATTTGAACTAGGAATTCTTCAGCCTACAAAAATAAAGTTTGAGAAGTAATACTCTAATCCAAAAATATGAATGAACCTGATTGGGAATATGTCTGTGACCATTGTATTCAATCTTATTAATAATAAAATCCTTTCTGGTTCTCATATATGATCTGCTTTGATCTTTTCAATAACATTGTAAATTAACCTGTGTAAGTATTTTAAATGGGTGTCCCAAAGTCATATAGCTTGTGAGAGACAGATTCCATTAGCATCTACATTCTAATGTAAAATCCAATGTATTCTTTATATACCATGTGGTCTTTATTGCAGACAAAAGCTGTTTGGAGGCAGAAAGTGTTTATAGCTCTGTCAGATCATAGCATGCTCCCAGAGGGCCCTCTAAACATGGGCAGGGTACCCTTTTTCGTAGTAAGAACTAATAGTTATTTGGTACTTACTATTTGCAAGGCATTTTACAAATCGTTTCTTATAGGTTATGTCATTCAGTTGTCACAACTATTACTCTACTATAGAAATGAGAAAACGAGGGCTTGAAGGTGTCAAATAATTATCACGCAGTTGGTAAGGGATAAAGTCAGAATTTTATAGCAGGCATTCTGAATCCAGAGCCCACATGCTTAATCACTATACTCTGGTATCTCCTGCAAAAAGGTATTCTTGTTTCTTAAATTCCACATAGGAGTGAACATAGGGGAAAGAAAAGAGAAAAAAAAAAGAGAAAGAGAGAGAGAGAGGCAAACCATAAAACAGACTCTTAACTATAGAGAACAAACTGAGGGTTGCTAGAGGGGAGACGGGTGGGGGGATGGGCTGAATGCTTGGAGGGCACCTGTGATGAGATCTGGGTGTTGTTTTACATGAGTGATGAATCACTAAATTCTACTCTTGAAACTAATATAACACTATATGTTAACTAACTAGAATTTAAATAAAAACTTGAAAGATTAAAAAAGAAAACACAAAGGTATTCTTAAACTATCTTGTGGGGAAGGATATTTTCATCCTAAATGTCTGAATGAATAAATAACATTTTTACATTATGAGTTAAAATGGAATGAATGTAGTCATTTGCATGTCGCTGTAAGCTTGAAACAAAGTGAATTTGTTAGAACATTGTAAAGTTGGAAGAAACAATTGGATTCTAACACTAAACTGAAACTATTTTTATTGAAGTATTATCAAACTTATTAACACTGGAAAATTGAAATTGTCTATATATTAATAACTGATATAGATACATAAACTTTCATAATTTTCTGAATACCTTTTTTCTTTTGTGAATTTAAAATATGATCCCATGGTCAAAAGTAAATTTGTTGGAAAAGACTGCTGTTATTTTTCAAAGACGTTGATATTATTATATATTTATATACTAGAGTTTGTACCACCTTCAGATTCTGCTTTTTCCCCCATTTGTAGATCCTATTGAAAGGACCACTTCACTTTCTCTCACATGATCTGTCCATGATATTTCAATTCCTAAAGAACTAACATTAATTACTTTTTAAAAGCTATTCAATTGTCAACTAAACTGGCAAATAAAATCAAGATAAAATATGTCACTGCTTTTGTAGTCTAAATTGATTTTTTTAAAAAAACGAATAAAACATTTATAGAAAATTTATTTTTGAAATACAAACGAACGTCTAATAATTGCTTTAAATAACAATGTAAGTCATGAAAATGTTTTTGATAAAGATTTTTTAATAATCACAATGTAAACTGTCATTTTGGAATACACTGATGTGAAAAACTTCAAAAATTGGTTTTAAAGGGCATGAGAATAAAATTAGTTCACTTTATCTGTCCAGTATGTTGACCTTTAAATCAAACCAAATCAAGTGACATTCAGCTACCATTTTCTTCTTCTAAGGGCAGTGACCATGCAGCTGTTCAACTTAATAATAGCAAAGTTTGCAAATTGTCATCACTCTTACTGATCCGAAAGTCTAAAGCTTAAGCAACGAATTCAGGCAGTTTCCTACCAAAATTCCTGTAGGACAGTTAAGTTGTCTTGCTGGATTCTTTTGTCGGGGTCCCTGACATGTCTCATTTTGCCGTCTCTCCCAGGACGGTAGGAGCCTCCTCGGCCTTCAGCTATCTGCTTCATTTCCTGTACACTGAGTCTTGCTTTTTCTTTTCTTAGTATTCTATCTTGACAGAATATTTGGAATGACACTGCTAGCCCTGTATCTGACACACTTAAAATCTCTATTCACGTTTGCAAAGCTGTTTCCGCCGACCCCCAGTCACTTCTCTGCAAATCACTTTGTTCCTTTAGTTCCCTAATTCATTTTCAAACATTTTAAGATCACATGATCATATCCAAACAATATTAAATATAAATACATATGCATATACAAATATAGGTTTTTTAAATCATTATTTTATGAAATAAATTATACTTTTTTCTATAGTCCTATTTTTACCTATAGGCATAACAATACTTTGGAAAACCCTGCCAAGTTAACATATATGGCTGGAATTCATTTCTTATACTGGCTGCATAATATTCCAGAATACATTTCACAATTTATTTTTCTAATCATTTATAGATAGGCATTCAAACCCTTTCCAATTTCAGCCACCATATTTAATGCTAAAATTAAAAATTGTTATAGACTGGTTCTCTTGCTTTAAGGACCAGAAGTCAGTTCTTAAATTTTAATAGACATTTCAATAGATAAGTTTTATACTTTAGCGTATATCATGAGATTTCTTTCACAAAGTAGTGCAATAATTTATCTACCCACTGGTATTTAGGAGAGTAGTTTCTACCTGTGCCCACAACAGCAGCAGGTCTGATTAATTTCCAGTCTTCTTTTGTAGCCACCTGGCTCCAGGGCAGAGGAAAGGCATCTGCATATCTAACCATTCCTGAGCCCACACATTTTCAGTCAAAAATACTTGAGGCCTTTAATTCCTAAATGTTTATGAAGTGGAAATTAGGTACCTTTTCCTACTTTTCCCCCAAGTCCTGAAAACTTGCTTTCTTTGGCATGTTAAGTCAGGCAGTGCTTACCCATCTCCATTTCAGTGTCACCTAGCTTCCTGTCTAATCTTTTGTTTTCTGTTATTTGTTTAAAATTATTAACAAATAAGATAAATTTAAAGAATAGGTACATATGAAGAATGTATTATAGTTTTCAGTTAAACTTTGTGAATCCAGGTTTTATGTATGACAAATGGCTACCAATGAACTCTTTTAACGGATGGAAATATTCTATACCATGATTATGGTTGTGGTCACACTATTACATGTAATTGTTAAAATTTATCAAGTTGTACATTTAAATTTGGTGCAATTTGCTATAAATTATACCTAACTAAATCTGATCCAAATTTTAAAAGCCATAGTAGCATCTATATCCAGTAATAGTAGATTAGGTATTTCAGATCAACTTCTCTATCAGAAAAAAGTACTGAATTAAGTATTCAAAACGTGAAATATGCTTTTGTCTTGAAGGCATTTGGCAATCCAGAAGTATAGAACTTTAGACTTTCCAGTCTCATATGAGTAGATAAGAAATGTCACACCCTATATAATACGGGGGGTTTAACAAAAGCCCCCATCTCACCCCTCTCACATTCCATAATAATTGTGTGGGTAAGAGTAGACTGGAAGTGGAATCTCCATGTAACCATTTTTAAGTCAACTTGAATTTGGTATTTTTTTCAGAATGTAGGGAAAAAGAGTGACTCAAATAACTTAAAATTAAGACATCTATCATTTCAATCTGCATGTACAACCATGGAATCTTTGATAAGGACACTGCCAACTTTGCTTGATAAAAACTTAATACTGTCTTTATGGATCCAAATATTTTCTCATCTCTGTCTGTTAACTGTATAGTGTTGGTTTCGTTTTCAGGATAAAACCTCCTGTAGTCCCCAAATGGGCTCAACATTTCCAGATGTCAAATACAGAACCAACAAGTTCCAGGTCTTCAGAAGTTGGGCAAGTATTCCAATGGAGAGGGAAGGAGGATTGCATGTAGGCAGAAGTGAGTGAGTCTGTATGTTTGACACTTCTATTTTCTTTATAAAGTAGGAGATAAAGTCACCTGCTGAGAGTAAGGAGGGAGGTTATGCAAGCAAGGTTCAGAGTCTTCTCTGAACTTTTGAGTTCTATCCAACTTTTGAAACAGTCATCGCGGGGAGTAAGAAGAGGAGTGGAACAAAGAAACACTAGAATAACTGGGTATCGGTGAGGACCCAGTTGAGGTAGGTGATTATGAAGTTACACTGAGAACAATTTGTCATGTTCAGTAATTCTCACTCAGCTACTCATGTGTGAATACTGAGAAAATGAATAGCTGTAATTATCCAGATTGAGGGTAGTAGAGGCATGTGTAAAGGAAGAAAAAAGGGATGAGGGGACTGAGTACTAGAATGACTGAAATGAAGGAGCAGGAAATCTGAGCTGAACAGTGATGTGTTAGAGAGAAGTAGTGAGAGCAATGACCTGAGGGCCCACTGAGACACAAGAATAATCACAGAGGGAGCAGTTGAAAGAATAAGCTAGAATAATAGAAGATTCTGCTCGGGAAACACAATGCTTGAATTAGTGCTTTGGTGGCAGAGGAGCTTTTTAAAAATTAATTCTTTATAAAGCATGAAAACATGAATGCATTCCCCTTTAAATGTTGGAGAAAAACCAAAATCTTTGATGCATTTGAGTAAAAGCTAAAGCATTTTTGGCTACCCACATCCTCTCTCCCTTTCTGCAAAGGTAAACCACAATAAAAGTTTGATGTCTATTTCATGTCCAAACATACCTAGCTACAGAGAATATATGTTATTGGTTTGTGTGTATGTATAGAGCTAGGTGGCTATGTATTTGTTGTATATACATATCAATCTGCTGCTTACTTTTTTTCATGTAATGATGTTTTATTTAACAACCGCATCTGGCTTTATTGATACGTGGAGCTGCTGTTCATTCCTCTAACTAACATAGATCATTTCATTATATGAATATGTTATACTTAATTTTATCATTTCCTTATTGGAGGTACATTGGTCAGGGTTCAGTTCGGGAAACAAATAGCTGTATGTAGATTAAGCAGGTAGAGATAACATATAGGGAATTGGGACTTACGAAATCATTAGAAAGGCTAAAAAGACGGTTCTCAGTGGGCCCATCAGGAATATCTTCCAAAACAGTACAGAATTGACCAACTAATGTAGCTATTACCTCTGAGACCACCTCTGAAGTTGTACCAAAATCAAGATGCCAGCCCTGTTTCTGCTGCTTCCGCCACAACCTCCTATCGACACCCAGGAAGCTGGGGAATGGATCCTGGAATGCTGCTGCCCTGGGAACAATCAACCAACCAGAGCAAGAGCAAAAAGACTGCACATTTCTACTACTTTGCTGACCTTCGGAAATTACCAGGTAAAAACAAGAAGATGGTGTCCACCTCACTTCCAAATGCCACACGAATGCATCAAAGTCGTTGACCCAATTTGTACCCAGAGCCCCAGCTGCAATAGTGTCAGAAAATAAAGTTCTTGGTGTTCCAAATTTGAAGAGGAGGTAAAATGAAACCTGAATGAGCAAATTCACAATATCTAACACAGAAGAAGAGCACTGGAATTATTTCCAATTCTTTGCAATTACAAAAATGCTGTAATGAGCATTCCCAATTGTGTCCCCATGTCTTTATCTAGATAAAAGACCTATAACTGGAATTTCTGAGTCAAAGGTATTGTGTTAGTTAGCTCAGGCTGCCAAAATGATACCACAGACTGAGTGACATAACAGAAATGCGTTTTCTCATAATTCTGGAGGCCAGAAGTCCAAGATCACGGTGCTGTCAGGGTTTTGGTTTCTTGTGAGACCTCTCCTCCTGGCTTGTAGATAGCGTCTTTCTCATTTCCTAAGTGGTTTGTCCTCTGTGCCCATGTGGAGACAGAGAATGCTCTGGGGTCTTTTCCTCCTATTTTAAGGACACCAGTCTTATCAGATTAGGTCCCTACACTTGTGACCTCATTTAATTTTTATTACATCTTGATAGGCCCTATTTTCAAATACAGTCATGTGGGGGAGGGGAGGGGACACAATTTAGCCATAACATCTATGTAGAATTTTTATTTGATAAATACCACCAAGTTGCTCTCCAAAGAAGTTTTACCAAATTTATCAAATTCTCTAAGCAATAAAATTTGAAAAAGTAAACTTTGAGATCTTGTACAATCATATAAATAAAAAACTGGAACTTACTGTGAATTTTATCTGTATCTTTTATCTTTGCATTTGAGTGTCTTTTTATAGGCTTAAAATCAAGTTTTATATATATATATATATGATGTTTTTTATTTTTATTTTTTTGTGACAGTAGAAATGACTGAGTCAAAACAGCCAAGGAAACCTTTAGAGTTGAAGAAGAGAAGGAACTTATAGGTAGGTCATCATGTGGAATAGATTTACTCAGGATGAGTGTAGGATTCTGAATATAAAGAAAGGCAGCGGACCTGATGCCAAAAATGTTCTATATTAAAAGGAGCAATAGAAAAGTAAGTAGATGGTGTTAACAAGAATGGGGAGAGTATGCTATATCCAAATGGCAAACGCCTCAATGGAGTTTGATATGCAAGATCACATAGTAAACAAATACTCTTTAGATTCTTATGAAAGATGGTATGCCAGGGTTTCTACCTTCAAAGGCTGTGCGCTCCGGTGGTTCACCCATATTGTCACAACTAAATCATTCTTTGGATGTAGCCATCTGAAAGAGAGAGAAACATTTTTACTTTAGATTTCTACATAAAAAATTCTCATTATCTTTTTAAAACAAAACAAGACAGTTTTACTTTGTAAGATCAAACATCTATATGACATGTTTGAAGCAATATTCCATCTCATAATGACAACTGGAGTGTTTTCGAGAGGAGATGGCTGAGGTTAAAACTGGCGTTTCATACTTAAGAACATAAACTGTTGCCTCTGTTCTCAAAGTATATTAAATATTCACTGCACATTTCCTTTCTCCTGAAGATATTAAATGTGGGAGTTTTAATGTACTTCTTTGTCTTTTTTACATACTTACTTTGCATCATCATTATTTACAACCCAGTAGAAAATTTAAAGAGTTGATTTTTAAAATAACACTTTTTCTTAAACTGTATCTAATATAGATATTTTAAAATATTTCTCCAGGCCGAAGTGTTGATCCTAAGTTCTGATACTAAGGAAATTGCTTGACAAGTTCCCTTTTGAAATAAAAATGCCATTTTAATTAAGAAAAATCAAAGAAATAGAAGTTTACCCTGGGATCATGCTGCATTACACTACTCATGTCTTCCAAAGTCTGCATCGTAATGAAAAGGGGTGAAAACTACTCTTGCTCTGAGCAATTTTTTTGACTCTGTGTTATTCACAGAAAGTAAGCGTTTGAGACAACTTCCAGAATAGCTGCATGAGGAGCTCTGCAGACCTGCTCCCCCCACTCCCGAGAGACAACCATAAATGGTAACTGACCTAAGGGCATGTAGGAAATGTAGAAACATTTATTCAAGAAAATCTAAAATCTGTCAGAACAGTGAGAGTCCGTTGGCTTGAGACACAACCTGCTCTCTCTTTTCTCCCTCCCAGCGCATGGTGATGGAAGCTCTACTCTAGGTGAGTGTACCTCAGAAGACAAGGTTCCTTCTTCCTCCAGCTATAGTTAAGAGCTTCAGTATCTCCCTGTGAGGGGTAGGCACCAGCGTTTCCATTCCTCCCCTCCCCTCGCTCATGTTCCAGAGGTTAAATCTGAGGCAAGTGCTATCAACGAACATACAGGGGTCCTTTCCTCCACCCGCTCCCACACATAGGTGGAGGCTCTACTGTAGTCATGACAGGCCAAGAATGTTGGGCTGCGATAATCCTGTGGCTCAGTCACAGGACAGAATTTTCACCCCAGGAGGACAAAATCCCCATTATTCTCTCAATCCCCATTATTCTTTCAATCCTATGTGATCTTGCATATCAAACTTGAGAAAATCCGAAACACATTCATGATAAAAAAAAAAAAAAACACTCACTCAACTAGAAACAAAAAGGTATTGCCTCAGCCTGATAAAAGACATGTATTAAGACCACACTAACATCAAACTTAATGGTAAATTTTGAGTTCCTTCTCTCTAAAATCAGAAACACGACAAGGACGTCTGCTGTCTTGTGTCTAGTCAACCCACTGCAGTTTCTAGCCAGGTTAATTAGGTAAGTGTGAGGGTAATTTTATGTGTCAACTTGCTGGGCTATGAAGTGCCCAGGTATTTGGTCAAACACTATTCTGTGTGTGTCTGTGAGGTTGTTTCTTGATGAGATTCACATTCAAATTGGTAGGCTGAGTAAAGTAGATTGCTCTCTCTAATGTGCATGGGCCTCATCTAATCAGTTGAAGGCCTGAATAGAACAAAAAGACTAAGCAAGAGGGAAATCCTCCCAGTGGGCACAACTCAAGCAGTGCGGCTGGTCATTCATTTTGTGTGGAAAGAGCAATGGCCAGGGATATGATTATATACCAATTCATTGCCTCTGGCTGGTGGTTTAGTTGAATGGTCAGGGACTTAGAAGGAATTTGATTGGAATATCGATGACAAAGAAATTTGGGCAGAAGATATGTAGCTAGACCTCTCTGAATGAGCAAACTAGGTGAAGATATTTGTGTCCTACATAAATGTTCACCAAACGGCAACCTTCGCAGAGGAACTTTTAACAATCAAATGGAGAGGATGACCATTCTGTAATTACCACTCATCCTCTTCCCTTGGTCACCCTTGTCACCAAGGAGAAATAGGACTGCTACTCCACAACAGAGGTAAGGAAGAGTATATATGGAATATGGGAGATCCCTTAGGACATTTCAGCATTGCCATGCTCTGTCATTAAAATCAATGGCAAACTAGAGCAACCCAAACGAGGCAGGACTAGTAATGGCCCAAACTCTTCAGGAATGAAGGTTTGGGTGGCTCCATCACATAAAGAACCATGACCAGCTGGGGTGCTTGCTGAAGGCAAAAGGAATACAGAATGAGTAATAAAGAGATGGTAGTTATAAGTGTCAGCTATGAACACATGACCTGTTACAGAAATGATGACTCTAATTGTTATGAGTATTTCATCCTTACTCCTTGTTTTATTATGGATATATTTGTGTATGGGTGTGTATGTGTGTGCATGTATATACATATATAAAAAGGACAAAGATGTTTGCCATTTCTTTCCTCTCTTATTCCCTTGTCATGTAACATAAGATGTATTGACTTTATATCATAGTAGTTAAGCATTGTTAATTTTACATCATAGTATTTAGGTCATGGAATATCAAGGAAAACAGTAAACATCACCCAAGGACTTCACCTCTTCTTCTGGGACAGGAGCATTTTGGGTTGTATGCAAGATAGTTATATCATGCTGGGTAGAATTATGACCTTGTTATTTCTTGATTTGGATATGAAGTATGGCTTAAAGAGATGTGAATGGGAGTGCCTGGGTGGCTCAGTCAGTTAAGCATCTGCCTTCAGCTCAGGTCATGATCCCAGCATTCTGGGATAGAGTCTGCATCAGGCTCCCTGTGAAGCAGGGAGCCTGCTTCTCCCTCTCTCTCTGCCCCTCCCCCCACTTGTGCGTGCATGCACTGTCCCTCTCTCTCTGTAATAAATAAATAAAATCTTTAAAAAAGAGAGATGTGAATGGGTGCCAGATTGACAAGGAGTGAACTTGTGATGGTTAATTTTATGTGTCAAACTGACTGGGCTGTGGGGTGTCCACATATAAGCTTAAACATTATTCCGGATATTTCTGTGAGGGTGTTTCTGGATGAGATTACATTTGAATTGGTATACTGAGTAAAGCAGATTGCTCTCCCTAAAGTGAGTGGGTCTTAGCCAATCAGTTGAAGGACTTAAAAAAAAAAAAAAGTTGAGTAAGATGGAACTCCTGCCTGACTGCCTTCAGGCTGGGACAATGGCTTTTTCCTTCTTTTGGACTTGAACTGGAATGATGGCTCTTTCTGTGTCTTGAGCCTGCTGCTCTTCAGACTGGAACTATACCATGGGTTCTTCTGGAACTCCACCATGCTGATAGCAGATCTTAAGACTTGTCAGCTTCCATAATTGTGTGAGCCAATTATTCATTATATTATTGGTTGTGTTTCTCTGGAGAACCCTGACTAATACAGCAAGCAAATGAAATAAAAGGCAACTATATTGGAAACAAAGATGTGAAACTATCTATATTTGAAGATTACTTGATTGTGCATATTGGAAATCTCAAAGAATTCACTAAAAAAATATTAAACTGAATAATCAAGTCAAGAAGCTTATAAGGCACAAGATCAAAATAAAAAAATTCAGGGTGCCTGGGTGGTTCAGTCAGTTAAGTGTCTGACTCTCGATTTTGACTCAGGGCATGATCTCAGGGTTCTTGAATGAGCCCCACATCGGGCTCTGAGCTGGATGTGGAGCCTGCTTAAGATTCTTTCTCTCCCTCTCCCTCTCAAAATAAATAAATAAAAAATAAATAAGTAATAAATCAATAAATTAATTAAAATTAATAATAGAAACAAAATTCAAAAATTCAATCATAATTCTATACAATAGCAATGAAAAGTCTGTAAATAAAATTAAGAACATAATTCCATTTATAGGAATATAAGAAAGAATAAAATATTTAGAAGTAAATTTAATAAGAGAAATGCAAAACTTACATGCTAAAAACTATTAAACATTGTTCAAAGAAGTTAAATAAGACTTAAATAAATGGAAAGACACTCCATTTTCATGGATAGAAGATTTAATACTATTCTATGATTCCACTTATATGAAATGTGCAGAACTAGGCAAATCTATAGAGAAAAAATAGTAGTTGCCATGGGCTGGGAGCTGGGGATAAATGAGAGTGCTTGCTAATGGGTATAGGGGCTTCTTTTGGGGGATGATAGAAATGATAGAAATTTTGTATATATGCAAATATATAAAAACCACTGACTTTTGTAACTTAGATGGGTGGATTGTATGGTATGTGAATTGTATCTCAATAAAGCTATTAATTTTTTAAAAAGAGAAAGAAAATATCTGAGTCTCACTTTTATGGCTTCTCTGTTACATAACCCCTTCATTTACAAGCATTACCTAGCACACGGGACAACTGGGTGGCTCAGTCGATTAAGCGTCGGACTCTTTAATTTTGGCTCAGGTCGTGATCTCAGTGTCATGAGATTGAGCTCCACCGCTGGCTCCAAGCACAGCAAAGAGTCTGCTTGAGAGTCTCTCCCTCTCCCTCTGCCCCTCCCCCAACTTGTGCTAGCACTTCCTTTCTCTCTCCCTCTCTCTAAAATAAATAAATCTTTAAAAAAAAAATTACCAAGGACATATTACTTGTTGGAAATTTTTTTCTAAAGTTTCCCTAAAGCAAATATCTTCAAATGAACTTTTCTTCTAGAATTGAAACGAACTGGAGATAAATTCCCATTATACTAGGTATCACTTAAATGAAATTCCATGATAGCAATGTCTTTCTAATGGGTCTGTCCATAGGAAAAGAGTATGGTAGATCTGAGAAACGGAAAATTTGTTAAACATCAGCATCTTATTTATTTTTTAGGATTTTATTTATTTATTTGAGAGAGAGGTGAGCATAAGCGGCGGTGTGCAGGGTGGTGCCAAGGGAAATAGAGAGGGAGATGGAGCAGGGAGCCCCACATGTGGCCCAGTTCTGGGACCTGGAGATCATGACCTGAGCTGAAGTCAGACACTTAACCAACTGAGCCACGCAGGCGCCCCAAAACATCATTTAAAAAGCAAGTTTGGCAATAATAAGCTGTTTTTAAATCAGTTCATTCATCCAGTTAATTAGGTAACAATTTTTGAACAATTATCTTACTATGCCGGCCTTCTCATCCCTCTTACCTCCGTATTTCTAGTTATGTTAGATAGTAAATTTCCTTCTTGTTTTCAATGAAAATCATTTCTAGCTTTCCTGGTAGTAGGGTCATTGCTTTACATTCAACAGAAAAGCAGGCCATTATCGGTCAGGGAATTACATGCATATTCCATGTCCTTTGGGTTTTGATGAGTTAAAGATGTTTAAAATCATGTTGCCTTATTATTCTAACACATTTATTTGTTTCTTTGTCACAATTAATGACAGAGGACTTGAAATTGCCAGTGTTCCTTAATAAGTAAGGGAAACCTTAAAAACAAAAACCAAACCCATATATCCTAATCAAACTGCAAAAAATTATGTTACATTATGAGAACTAACCCAGACATTACTACTTAGGTGTCTAAATGAAATTATGGAGAAAATATGGCAATCATAGGCTACTGCTTATATTAATAATATTAATAGTAATGAAACAATTAAGATTTGTATATGTCTTTATTTCACAAATTATTTCACATATATTAGTTTCTTTGATCCTCATAGCCTTTGTAGTATATACTAATTATCCCCACTTTGTAGATGAGAAAACTGAAGCTAATAATTTAAAATACTTGCTTGAATTTTTTAAGCCAGTAAGGAATTCTCTTTAAAGAACTGTACACTTGCAGAATAAATGGGTATTAATCACAGACTTGGGTTATTGCTTTCCATCATCTTGTCTTTGCCTCATGTTAATTACCTAGAATTAACCACATATAGGTTGTAACTGTCATTTGTGCTATTCATCAAGTATTTTTGACCCTCTGCCTATTGAACATATGATTGTACTTCATGACCCCCTTGGGGGTCTGACCAATTTGTTGTGAACAAAAGAGACATGAGTCATTTTTGGGCCAGAAGAGATGGGATGAAAAGCATACAGGGTATGGGGTATATGTAAGAATAGTTGATTCCATGTGCATGAGCTTATGATTTCCTTTGCTGTAAAATAAGTTTTTTCATTTTGATCAGATGGAATGCTATATGGAATGCCATGATGGTGAATAAGATACTCTGTGAACTCATCAATGGTGGTGTTGGCAAAAACAATGGCAGGAAAGGAAAACTCATCCAGAATTTCTGTTTCAATGAGGGTGAACCTCTACCTACTCCATGAAGGCATACATCCAGTGTAATCAGCTTGCCACCAGATGACTGGCTTGCCATCGCACATCCCCAAAATGGTACCACATTGAGGATACGATGTTGGTCTGAGCTGTTGGCAAATTGATATGCAACAGCAACACTAGTCAGGTCAGCTTTGGTAAAGGTACGTCCATGTTATCAGGCTTATGAGTAGACTCCATTCCTGCCACCACTGCCACTTCAGTTCACAGGCCCATTAAGTAAGGAATGTGATAGCTAGGGAGAAAGGATGATTGACATTCCTGGAGTCTATAGTTTTCCACTGACCATTAAGAACCTCCTCTGCAATAGAAGTCCTTTGGTAGACATTTCACATTCACCAATATTGTCATAGTCTGTGCCCCTTCAGAAAGTCCATTGACATATTTCTTCCCTAAGCTCCCTATTCATCAGCTTTCCAATATTCTTTCCAAGTCCTTAACCATCTAACCAAACCATTTACAACTACCCTTGAATTAATACAGACCTATATTTCTGGACATTTCTCACTCCAGATATAGTAGATGACCACATTTCATACCTGAAGTTCTGACCGCTGAGAGGATTTTTCTTCACCACTGTTCTTCGGGTTCACCCTTAAGTGGGGCTATAATGCTGCGGCTGCTACTTGGAGGTACTACTAGCTACTAACATATCACAAAGACTCATCTGTAGGCCAGGTTCAGGGTTATTTTTTCCTCAGTCAGCTGATTGTAAGGAGATTCCCAGAATGCCATTTTTGTAGGTCTATCTCCTAGGACCATTCCTAGTACTAGTTCTATGTTGTTCAAGGTCCAGTCAGGAGATAGGACCCATGATCATTTAAAAAGGGAAAGTTTAATATAAAGCTTTATTAGAAAGGGATTGAAGGAGAGTTTCAAAGAATTCTAAAGTAAGAATAGCAGATAAAGATGTGACCACTACCCCTAGGGTTGAGATAGGTAACCAAGAAAATGTCCTCCACTGTTAGGGATAAGATCCAGATATCAATGGAAAGAATACCACATTGGATTCCTGAATGGCAAAGTCAGCAAAGTGCTTCATTAGTGGAACCTGCTGGAAATCTACCCTCTGGGATGTGCTAAGCCTTAGAACCTATTAGGCACCAAGAGAAGCTGCTAGACACTGTTGGAGTCAGGAGCTTGAGAGGTCCCCCTCTTCAGGAGTCTGGTGCACTTCTATGTTCAATTCAGACTGGATTGGCTCTGGGCTGGGTGCAGGACAAAGTTCAGGGGATGGCAGACCTCCAGTTCCCCTGGTGTATGTCCATGCTTGGGACTGAGGAGAGGGTATGGGGTGTGGCAACCTAGGCTGGGGGCAGGCTATCTGGGTCTCTAGACTATTCCACCACAGCCATATGAGTTTGATGGTGGGTAAAACACCATCAAAGCTGTGCCCTGTAGGAACCTTACACTAGAGGAACTGCGTAGGGGCTGAACAAAGGAGGAAAAACAGCTCTCCACAGGACACTGGTAAGATAGCATACCAGAAACAGGAAGAGGAAAATCCTTCCTCCTCCAGTGGGTCCAGGCCCTCCACTGACAAGGCGTAACATCATGCTAAGTGGCGAAGCAGAAGTATTGACAAGGCCCAGCGCCATCATTACAGAGCAGACAACAAGAGCTGATCTGGAGCGAAGAGGCAAAAAATCAACCGTCAGCACAACTGTATTTTTCATTTCTCAATTTTTAGTTATTTTTGTAGCATCTTGTAGTTATTTTCACTCTTTATTTAAATTAAATAATTTATATTTTTATGTACTGCTTAAAATTCTTTAGGCTCTAATCCTTTCAATAGTTTTATATAGTGATTCTGGCACATGGTAGATGGTTTCCTTGAATATTTTTAACTTGAATTGTGATCTCATCTGCAGTACAGTTTTATCTGTAGAAACCCTGTCAGAAGTGTTTTGAAGAGAGATTTTGTGTTTGGTTGTGTCAGAGGTTCCAGGTATATATCATTAGCCCAGGGACATTTGGAATTTTTTGAAGTCTGACTTCCTAGGCCATGGTTAGGAACTTTTTTTTTTGGGTGAGGGGATATCTTTCCCACATAGAGTCAAGGCTGATGGAGAAAAGTTTTGTTATTGAGTGCATATTTTACAAACCTTCACTTCCATTATTCTTCCATGACAATTCAAGCTTTTAGATTAGAGAGACCAATCCTACCACCCCATCCTGGGGGCAGGCAGAGCGTCAGCTGAAATGTTTAGTCTCATTCTCTCAAGAACCAAGAATCCCCAAATATCCTTATAATTCCTCTTTTCTGTTTTTTTAAGGCAACACACATAACACTGTCTTTCAGTGAGCTATAAATTATTTACCACTTACTACTTACCTTGGATAAGTTACTAAACCTTTCTGTTCATCAGTTTCCTCATCTATAAAATGGGGATGTTAATAATAACACCTCTCATAAGGTGTTTCTGAGAATTAAATGAGTGAACATACATAATGTACAAATAACATTGTCTGACTCAAAGTAGGTACCAATTAGCTACCATTGCTAATATTATTGGTGAGCCTGTGGAAACAGGATGCTCTCTGGAACCTGTGACAAGTTCTGAAAGGGAATCAAAAACACCTAAGTTTTAAGGCAAAACATGTCCTCCTTTTTCATTTAGGAAACTAGCCCTTGGCTTGCTATGGGGTTTTGACAAGTACTAAATACCTAAGCATGGGACATCATGTGGCTATGTGACCTGAGCAGCTCATCATGAAATAGGTGCCATAATATATCAACAAAAAATCATAAAATTAGATATGCCTTCAGCAAACCATACTCATGTGGAAATGGTGTATATAAAAATAGTCCTAAAAACATACATCGCATGAGCATTTGGCTCTTGCTACCAAGAGGCATACTGTTAGGATCTCACAGGGAGTTCCATTTGAACAGTTAACTAAGGGGTAAAAATTTCAAATCTGGGTTACAGATGGTTCTTTTTCATATTCTGGAATCAGTGTACTGCTGTGAAAAAGGGCAATGGAATAGAGAAATCCTCGCCATGGTATTTAACAACGCCCACTATGCTTCAAAGGAGAGAGGCTGGGATGAAGATTCTATATTTCTCCAAGGACACGGGCTAAATGGGTTGTTGGGTGGGACTTAGAAGGAACAGGTAGGATCTAGAAGTCAAGGAGGCTTGAGAAAATGTATGTGGATTGGCCTCTTGGAATGGTCCCAGAATAAAAGCATATTTGTAGACCATGGCAATGTTTTGCCAAACCTCCATTTCATGAATTTATATGATCAAATAGTATGTTTGATAAGAATTCTTGTTCTGTGGATGCTAATACTATTGCTTTCCCAGGCACTCCTATGCTTGTTCCATGGCCATGGTTGTGGGGATCATGTATGCTATGCACCAGCTTAACAGCAGGGATTTCCCACACACTAAAGGACAACTGGCCATGTCCATGACTAAGTGTTCATCTTGCCACAGCAGCAACTACTTCTGGTCCACCCCCTGCTACCCATCTGGAGGATGCCATGATTTGTCCTTAGTGGCAAAGATACATTGGGTTTGCTTTTCCTGCTCAGTTTCTCCCAACATGATCATCCATGAACTCACTGACCGGTTGCTTTCCCATCAGATTTTATACGTAACATTTTTTTCTACTCAATTAAAGCATCTTCCAGCAAAAGAAGTAGAACCATTGGGCAATACCCAAGGGGTGGCCTATCGTATCATGAATCCCATTACCAGAAACAGCTAAATTTATGGATGGCCAAATGTAATATTAAAGACTCAGTAATGGTCTCAGGAGATTCCAACTGGAAAGGGTGAGCGAGAGGAAAGTTTTTGACAAGATGTACATTCTCAGAACCAAAATTTAATATATGATACTATTTCTCCTATAACCAGAATAAGAGTCCAGGAACCAAGGGACAGCACTGGGTAGGACTCCTCTTAATAGTACACCTGTACTTAAAATTTTGAACCATGCTGGTTCAGAGGCTTTAGTACCCAAATAAGAATTCTTCCATTAAAGAACCCAGTGATGATCCCATTTAATGGGAAGCTTAGACTGTTACGTGGCAGTTTAGGATTTTTCATGCCGTTGAATAAGCAAGCATGGCATGTTGGTGATTAAATTCAAACATTTAGTCCATAAGTTGCAGAAGGAATAGACTTATTAGACTTGGAGCTGCACCCGTAATGAATAGATTTGGGTTTTCTTCCTTTGGGAAGGTAAGAACTATATTCCCCAGTGCTTGAGGCATAGCTGAACTATATTCAGCAGTAATGGAGGTGGGGGGAAGAAAGTATGTGAAGAAACATGATATTAATGTTAGGCAGTCAAAGGAGTGAACTCTAGTGGTAGGGTTTTTTTTTTCCTTCTGACCAGCATCAATATGGCCTTTCTATGTTTAGAAAATTCTTTGCCTTAGAAATATCTGTGGGATTTGGCCAGGCGGGTCAAGCAGATCTTTCCTTCAGGGTTTTGAAACTGGAACTATGAACATTGAGAAAGAGGACTGTGGGGCATTTTTGTGGCAGTAATAGCAGAGGTGCTTCTCAGAGGCATCTGTGATACTGATATTGGTGACGGCACCCCAAGTCCAGTGACATCAGTGTCAGTGGCAGGACGTGCAGGTCCTGGGGCATCCAGTGCTCAGCAACGGTGGCAGCAACGGCACATTACTTCTGTGGCATGGTTTTGGCTGTGATCCAACCTGTGTAGTCCCGGTTTGTTCTGCCCATTTTCTGAACCTCTCTCTACGCTTTCTGGCAATCGTATGAGTCACAGTATCCTTAAGAATTTCCTGGTTCAGACTGCAGTTAGAAAACCTTGAATCTCTCACTAATCAGAATGAGCTTAGAGAGGGGAAAAAAATAGTCTTTTAATAACTTGTATTCCTTTTAGACATTAGCACAGAGCCTTTTTAAGCGAGTATATCTGACACTGTGGCTTATTAATAAATAACGTGAGCCCTAACCTTAAAATGTTAGTTTGCTAAGAAATATAAGGCATTTACGTGAAATAAATACAATCTATCAGATGGCATAAAATTAAATGCTAAACTGGGAACAGGCAGTGTTAACTTGGAAAGTCTTCCAGAAAGAGATGGGACTATAGTTACTTCCTGAAGGATGAGCAGGAGATGGTATTCTGGGTACAGGAACCAAAGAGTGTAGGAAGAAGACTGTATATTCACAGGGCAGCTGACCTGCCTGACTAAAGATGCGCATATGTGAACTGAAAGCAAGGCGAGGTACATCTGAATGGTTAAGAGGGAACATATTACTAGGGCCATGTTCTCTAATCAGAAGTAGAGAAATGCTCTATTTCCCCAAATATCTTTATAAATATCTTTTTTTTTTATTAAGAATTCTAAACATTGGGTTAAATATTTTGCCAGGAGTCAACTCTGACTTAGCCTCCTCCCTGCCTATGTGCAAACTTATTAGATATTCTTTCCAGGGCCAATGGAAAAAAGCTGGCTGAGACTGAGGGGAGTTAAATAGTAAAACATGAAGATAGTCCCAAAATATATCAATTTGTGTTCAATTTTCCTTTTTTTTTTCATTTTTTAAAAACAGCTTTATTCAATTTTCCTTTTTTTTTAACTTTTTTTTTTTTTTAAGTGTTAAGCAGTGAATAACTACTTATAGCTTGGCATCGGCAGCGCAAAGATTGAAGATTATTTCTTGGTGGCAAGGTCCAGTCCTGCTCGTTGTCCTCGGCTCTTAGAAACGTTCCTCCTCATTAACTTCAGGAAGACTTCCAGAAGTAAAGGCACATTTGAAAGTGGCTGAAAATAGTTTTTAAATCCAACTTCCCAGGCTTGACAGTGAGATGACCACACAGTCTGGTCACTGGGTCAAAAATCAATTACAAAAACAGAGGGAGCTTTTCAGGTCTTTTATTTTTGCATTAGCCTTAGTAAAAAACGGACTCCAAAACCACAACCAAGAAGAAAGACAACCATTTAAAATACAGGAAATACAGTATTGGCTTTTTCTCTCGGCGGGATGGGTCGGCTGCCTTCCAGCCTCGCTGTGGATCCCCCGAAGTTGACGGCTCGCTCTGTCGCTTGTGCCCAGACCCCCGCCCCGCGGGAACCCACGCTCTGCAGTCCCCGAGCCAGGGCCGTGCGAGGACGCCCTCCTCCTACCTTCGAGTGCTTGGCTTTCCTCCAGCGGACCCCGGCCCTTTCCCCACCCTAGCCAGGGCCCGCGAGCCGCACTCCCGCGTCTCCTGCAGGCCCCACGCCAGGTGGGGACGAGCCGGCCCCGCGCTGGCCCCGGCAGTTCCGCGTCTGCGCAGCGGGCGAGGGGCTGGAGCGGGGCCGGCCGGGGAGGCGCAGGATGCGCGGGAGCCAATGGGCACGCTCGGGGGAGCCGGGCTGGCAGCGGCGGCGGGCCGGGCGCGCACTGTCGGGATGGAGGGCGAGCGCCTGGCATCTCAGGGGCGCTCCTCCGGCCTCCCGGCTGGGGGCGCCACGGGGGAGAGCCCGGGGGTCGACGCCCCCCTCCTGGGCAGCAGCGGCTCCTCCGCCCTGCTGCAGGCCGAGGTGCTGGATCTGGACGAGGACGAGGACGACCTGGAGGTGTTCAGTAAGGTGAGGGCGGCGGCGGCGCGTCCCGGGAAAGTTCCAAGTCAACTCCAGGAGTTGGCACCGTGCTGCGGCGACCGCCCCCAGCGCGTTCGCCGGGCCCCTGCGGAGGCTCCGAGCGGGAGGTGGGTGGGGTCTCCCCGGCCGCCCAACCCCGCCGGGCGGCTCGCCGCACCCAGGGCTGCGTCCTGGCCGGGCCGCGAACTGCAGCCGCGCCTTCCTCTGCACTTTGACCTTCCATTCGGCACGGCCATGGGTCTGTGGAGTCGGCAAAGTTGTGATCCCCCCCCCCCTTTTTCTCTTTCTCGTTTCTGGTCTGACGCAGACACCTCATCCGGACAGTTTCCGACCCCGGGAGGCGGTGGCCGGAGAGTGCCCCCGCCCTAGCCTCTCCTTTTCGGGCGCAGCCAGCCCAGAACTCCGGGAGAGAAATCACCCTAGTCGAGAGAAATTACTCGTGATTTAGTGGTACTGATTGTGGGTTTAAGACTGGGCTGACTGACACCAGAGGTGAGCCTCAAGCCCAGTGAGGATAGGTGGCAAAGGAATCCCCTCTTCAGGAGTAAACGGGTCCTGTGTCCAACAGGAAGCACGTCTGCTGAGTTCAGGATTTTTCAGGGAACTACTGCCCCCCACCCACCGCCAGCCGCTTTCGTTTTTCCTTGCCCTGGGGAAATCCAGGACCGAAGGGCCCTCCTAACTTGTAGTAGAGTTTGGAGAGAAATAGACTCGGGTTAATGCTAGACTTGGGGTGCCTGTGACTGGTGCCTGTAATTTCTTTTTGGAAAAGAAAAATACCTTTCTTGCAGGGCTGTTAAAATGTCAACCCAGTTTTTTAACGTTGCTGCTGGTAGAAGATTGAGATGGGAACAATGTATTAATTAATAAGAAGCCTGTGCAGTAGTTAAATGTTATCTTGAGGTGTTAGGTAAAGCGACCTTCCTAACCACGGGTATATTCTGGGAGAGCGAACCGAAGTTACAAAGTTAACAAGCATACTCTGGCCCCAGAGGACTATGTAAAACTCCTTTCTCAGAACTTTAGGATTAAATGAAATGGTAGGCACAATCAGATTCTAGATGTTCAGACGGAGTAACAGTTTTGTGCTTCAGAAAGTTATTTGACCTTTCAATGTGTTTAAATCGTAAAACAATGGAATTATTTAATGTTCACTTGTAAAAAAAATTAACACTGCTGTTCTGTATTCCACACGTACTTTATGTTCAGGTCGAGGACAATTGCCCTATCCTTCACATTGCCTTCTAAGATACTGTTAGTCTTTGCATATTAGTGTAGGGCTCTGCACTGTGAAACTTCCAGCGTGGGGGAGGGAGAGTGTTGGGAGTGGCAGTTGTGTTATCAGAATCATCTAGGATTGTTTTAACCTAGTCTTGTGCTTTCTCTTTTCCCAGATTCTAAGTCCCAGTCCCCTCCTGAGATTCATTGTTTTAATGGGGCCCTGTGGTCAGAGGCTGATCTAAGATGAAGCTAATGAAATTGAAGCTTCAGATGTTTATGCACTTAGGCCTCTGGAAATGTTGAGAGTTACTGGGAATTGTTGCTGTTTTAGGTGGGAAGGGAATGACAGATTGCGACCAGCAGCATTTCTAAGTTAGCATTTCTGGTAAATTGCCTAAAGCAATCTCAGAAGAAAGGCATCTAGATCTCCAAGGCTCCAAAGAGTTGTTGAGATTTCTTTTCTCATTCTAAATCTGTTTTTCTATCTGATTTTGTTTTGTAAGTTTGTATTCTTTTTGAAAGGGATGTAAGCTTCAGCTCCGTACACCTGGATCCACTCTACCTGTTGGTGCTTTGTAACTCCATGTGTTGGATGCTTAGAAAAAAGTTAAGAACCACTTCTATAGAGACTGGCCACATAGATTAAGGTAAAGATGTAATGTTAGTTTAAGTCTGAAAACAATACTTGGAAAAATTTTAAGTTAGCTGCCTGCGTATAAAGTGAATTTTATAACCATTAACCACAGTTAGTTAGACAAGCAGATTTAAGAAAGTCCTTTGCATTTGGCCTGCTCTCTCTACCACTCCCTTTCTTTTTTCTTTTTTTTTTTTTTTAATAAATGACAATCTTTAATTTCTCCTTGTGACCATTTACTAAGAAAAATGAAATGTGAAACTGAACACTGAACCAATTTCCAAAATTTTGTTTGGAAAGGGAAACTTCTGGAGATTCTCTTAATCCCAGCTGATAATGTCAACTTCCACTCCCTTTCTAACCTGCTCCTCTGTAGAACTCTCCCACTGAGCAGTTTACCCTGGGATATTTTCAACAATTTCTTCTAAAGTATACTGTCACTACCCTTTAGTACTTTGAGATCCACTGCTTTAATATTCAGCTTACATTTGTCATTCCTTATTCCCTTAGATTATTTGGGACTATATATCATAATCCCCTCCAGAAGCTTTTTAAAGAGTAGAATCTTTGGCTTATTACTGATTTTTTTCTTCCCACAATACCTTAAAAGCACAGAGCAAATACATGTTACATATTTTTGTATAAGAAACTATTTGGAAAAAAGAAAGACGTGATTCAGTTCTTGCTGTCAGTCTTGGAGTCCTGGTAGAAGATGTGACAGAAACTCCAAATGGCCATACAAATCAAGAGAGATGGGAAACAAAACAAAGTATTGTTCTAAGTTTTCAGGTAAGCCAGGGGGAGGAAAACAATACCAAATCTCAAGAGACCATAGGGAATGCAGAGGATATTGACTTAAAAGAGTAAATATAGATGTTGGAAGGTAGGGGAACCTGACCGATGATTCAAAAACAGAAAAAAGAAAAAGGATAACAATTATAACAATAGTGTAAGACTAGTATTAGAACGTGTGACTTGCAAAAAATTTAGAGAAAAGAGTCCAGTTTCTCTATATTAAAAAAAAGTTCTTTTTGTGGAAATAATATATTAAAATAAAATAGCCTTTATTTTAATTAAACACTGTAATGTGTAGAAGGAGGAGCAATTGAAACATAGCAAAGGTAACTAGGTCACAGTGAAACACTGGGGTACTTATCTGGTACTCGGTAGATGATAGATCTTGTTATTGGTCTTTTTAAAAGGTATTCAGGACCATAAAATGAGATCTGTATCATCTAGGATAAACAGGGGATTTACAGATATAATTATCCTCATCACCACTAGTCATGTTTGAAGGGAAAAGGATTGTAGGCGTGGTGCACCATTAACTAAAAAAAGAAAAAAATTCTTTTTTTTTTTAATATAGTGGACAAAAAAGTCCTGGAAGGTATGGGCAGGCTTAATTTCAATCTCCAGTGAAGCTATCAAACCTATAGAACTATTTAGTATTTTGTTTATAACCACTTTGAAAAGAAAGAGGTGATCTGGTTTTATAACAATGATAGAAAATAGTTTTGTGGTAAATCAGAAATATAACAATAAGTATGTTTATTTGAACAACACTTTTGAAGGAATCACTCATTTTTGTGAAAAAGGTTGTTTTCGAAGGAATAGTAGAATATAGCTGTTGAGACATCCAGCTCCTATCTATATTGGATCTCTGTTAATCCCGACATAGTGATAGAGGGACAGAATTGTACAATTCAACAATGATATCAGATACTTAGTAGGCGATATTGGAAGTTTGGTTATTAATTTTTCATATTTGTTCCCCGAACTGTCTCTATTTAGCTCCTATTGTGTGCTTGTATCAGTCATGGCCCTATTAAGAATCAGAATTCTCTCCGATGATTTAAACCAAGAGTGTTTAATGCAAGAACTACTTACAGGATTTTGGGCAGGGTTCAGGAACAAACAAGGGGTACCGAGGTACTTAGAAACTTGCAGAGGCAAAAAAGCCATTAGCATCCAGAGTTTAATAGGAAGAGAAATAGAGTGTCGCTGGAATCCAGTGAAAACTGGACCTGTAGGGAAGGGGCCACTTCCACGGGAGCTGTATGTACAGAGAGATGTCTGTAGATGTGTACCCCTGCCAGCAATGTGGTGTCAACGCAGGGAAGAAATAGTATATTCCCGGAGCTCCTCTTCTGCTGCTCTTGGATCGCCTGCTTGGGACCCTCCCTGGGCAAGCGGCTCAGGTGAGGTCATCCATACAGAGAGTAGATGGTGGGAGCTGGGAGATTAGGGGCAAAAATAAAGAATAACTAGCATAATACATGGTACAAAAGTGTGGCCAGTAGCTTTGGATAAAGATAGGCACATCTCTGTCTCCTATTCCATATGCTTTTCTGTAAAGTGACCTGCCACCTTCCTAACGAGAGATGGGGTCTCTCCCCCTCTCCTTGAATCTGGATAGGATTGTGACTGTGTAACCAGTAAGGCATGTGGAAGTGAAACCGTGCAGCTTCCAGGGCTGGATGACAAAAGGCGGTGCAGGCTGTGCTTTGTCCAGTGGGACACTGTACCATTACCGTTCCGAGCTGATATGTAAGAAATGTCTGTATTTGAAATCCTGGCTCCACCGCCTGATAGCTTTGTGTCCTTGGGCACATTACTTAACCTCTCAATGCCTCAGATTCTTCCTCTGTAAAATGAGGGCAGATAATAAATACAAGAATTAAATAAGTTGCTATATATAAAGAGCTTGTGACTAGTTCCTGCCCTTTAGTAAAGGCTCTGGACCATTGATCAGCTATGCACAGACACCATAGGATTCTGTTGTCCAAGAAGCAGTGCAACAGTGGACCTGTTCTGGATCTGCCTGTCCACTGTAGCAGCCGCTAGCCACATGTGGCTTTCGAGCACGTGAAATGTGGCTAGTACATCTGAGGAACTGGCCTTTTAACTGTATTTAATTAATTTACATTTAAACATAAGTAGCCACCTGTGGCTAGCGGTTATCAGTTTGAGCAGAAGTCTAAACAAATCTTTATTTCATTACAAGCTTGACTTATGAATACTCGAGAAGGATTCTTGAATGAAGGAGTAGTTCCCTTGGTGATCTGCACTGAACTATATAAAATACACACATGCACTGTACACAACATGTGCACACACATATGTGCACATGTGTGTGTAGTGTGTTCATGCATGGATGTGTACTTATGTCTATATTATGTGTGTTAGTGTGCGAGCATGAAGGTATGTGAATATTTGTGTGTGTGTGCTCAACTGTCCAACTCACTTAGAATCTAGAATGCAGGATTTCAGCATTCAGGTCATGTGTTGGATTTCAGCATTCAGGTCATGTGTTCTTTCCTGGTCTGTATCGTGATCCTGCCTCGGTGGGTCTTACCATTTTGATGGTTAAAAAAAGAGGAACCTCCTACCACTCGCGGTTCCACTAGCTGCCATCATAGGCCTCTTATATGTTAAGTACTCTTATATTCCTGCCAGATGAGGAAGTGGGGTGAAGTAGAGAGAAGATTAAAAAATCCTCAAGTTCTCCTTATGAGTGAGCATATACGGTCAACAATAGAATTTAAATAAATAAGGAAATTTCAGAGTAAGTTTAGGAAGACCTTTTCCGGGCCCGTTTTGTTTTTTTAAAAATGTATTTATTTATTTTAAAGAGTGAGCGTGTGTGCACGAGCAGGATTGCAGAACCCAATGCGGGGCTCAATCCCGCGACCCCCGAGACCCATAACCTGAGCCAAAAGCAAGAGTCAGATGCCCAACTGACTGTGCCACCCAGGCACCCCATATCCTCTGTATTTTAAAGGGGAATGGATTATATCAGAAAATGGGAAGGGAATGTTATCTCATCTGCAGATGCCAGTCGCTTGTTACTGATTCTTTGGAATGCCGTATTGAGATTGAGCCTGAGAGCTTGTCTGGGCTCCGCAGAAAGAGGGCTTGGGTCCATCTACACTGCTTTCCACTAGCCTGAGCAGTGGGGAGGGCGGCCCCAGCAACAGTCTTGCCTCACATTTGCCATCGTGAAGGAGAATAAACAAAGGGGTTTCACTGATGATATGTTTTGGCAACCATGGCCTATGAAGAAAGGCTGGGGAAGAACAATAAGTAGTTTAGCTTGGAAAAGACTTGGGTTAATTCTTTATGGAGAGTTATTATGATCTAGGTTGATTAGATGTTTGTAGTTTTGAAGGGTGAAACTAGAATTGCTAGGTCAAAACTATGAGGAGACAAGTTTTAGGTCAACTTATTGAAGAATTTTCTCAGTGAAGGTTCCAAAATGAAAAGGATTACTCAGCGTGGCCATGAATTCTGTCACGAAAAATGTTCGAGCACAAGCTGGATGACTAACTGTCCCAGAGGAGAGGAGGGTGTGGCAACCGGACTGTCCCTTTGCTGTTACAAGTGGAATTTTAACTTATACTAAATTTAACTACAAGAGCAGTGGAAAGTCTTAATTAGATGGTCCTACTCGTCTCTTCAACTTAATTTCCAAATCATATTATCTTCTGCCATTCCCTAGTTTTTATACTTCTCTTCCCACATTGGTTATGGTTTCCTTTTGATTCTCTGCTAATGATGTGACAACTTCTTAGATAGCCAGGATAAAATGCCTAGTGTTACTTTCTATTTATCCCTTTCAGTCTCTCTCCATGTGTCTGCCATATCTAAGAAGTCCCCAACAGTGTATCTTCTTGGTGTCTCCAGAATCCAGGCCTTCTTTCTGTTCCCACTGCTACCATCAGAGTTGTTACACAGTTACTTCTGAGAACCGTTAAAATAGTCTCATAAAGTCTCAGTCTTCTCTTCTGCCTCTAGTCTATCCCATGTGCTCACAAGCACACTGATGTTTCCAGAGCACAGAGTTCTGATCTTATCGGTCACATTTTGCCATTCAAGATGCTTGATCCGGCTGCCGCCTGCAGCTCTCCCCGCCTCCGCGCTCTGTCCTCTACAGCCTTGCTCCTCAGAGTCCCTGAATCTGTTGCATCACCTGGGAGCTCATTAGGGTTGCAGTCTCAGAACCCACCTTCCAAGCCAGATGAATCAATCTGTATGTTACCAGGAGTCCGCATTGATTTGTTTGCACCTTAGAGTTTGAAAAGTACTGATCTAGAAGCACTGATCTAAGTTGGTTCCCTTGCCACGACATGAGCTTGCCTGGGATTTTTCTACCTCTGCGTGATTATTGTTGGGTTGACAAAGCAAATTCCTTTTGTGTTTCTTATGGCCTAATGTAAAGCTACCTCTTACTTAAGAACTTCTTCATTCTTCAGCTAGAATTAATTTCTCCACTCTGTGCTTCCCATGATTCTGTTTTGAATCTTGTAATACTTACTACATTACCTTACGAATAGGTATTTATTTCTCATTGGTAAAACCTTGATTGCTTGTCTCTCTCCAATAGATTAAACTTCTTGGTGGTAGGGGAGTGGGAACTTTAAATATTTATGGGATAATTATGTTAATGAATGATATGGCCTATGACTTTTTTCCTATGTATAGACCCATTTATTACAGTAATTTGCTAATGATCTGTTTTCCGTAAATTCAATTTATATTGTGTTGGTCCTTCCTATCAGGAGACTAAACCAAATGGAATTAGAACAAATTGTCTTAATAAATGGTGAGTAAATGTTATTGCTGGATGATACAGAGCTATGTTGAATGTCCGTCCTGGACAAAATCACCTTTTCGAATTGTATTAGAAGAAATAAACACAAAACCAAAAAACAAAACAACAACAATAAACATAACAACAACAACAAAAACCCCCAACAACCCCAAGGAATCACTTAAGAACCTTCTTTTACTAGGAAAAATAATTTTTAGAGCTAATATCACCTATCTCAATCAGAAAGCTTGGTGGCAAGCAGTGGAAACTTATTCCTGCAGGAAAGGAATGGAATGGTGCCTAGTAGGTACTCACAAAGTCGATGTGAAGGCTGGAGATGGCAGGTGCAGAAAGGGATAAGCACTAGTAGAAACTATAGTCAACGTTGTATTTGGAAAGGGGATTGGATGTTGTATAGCCGAAAGAAAAAAAAATCCATGAGAACCTTTAGGAAAGGTTTTTATGTGGACAACAGTATTTATTTATTGATCCATGACAATGGGAAATATTATTAAAAATATTTTGGGAAACTGATGTCAAAAGGCACCAGATTTGAACATAATAAAAAATCTAAAAAATACTTTATTGAGTTTTAAAGATGCAATTTTGGGGGCGCCTGGGTGGCTCAGACGGTTAAGCGTCTGCCTTCCCCCCAGGTCATGATCCCGGAGTCCTGGGGTCGAGTCCTACATCGGGCTCCCTGCTCAGCGGGGAGCCTGCTTCTCCCTCTGTCTGCTGCTGCCCCTGCATGTGTTCTCTCTCTCTGTCGAATACATAAATAAAATCTTTAAAAAAAAAATAAAGGTGCAATTTTATTTCTGTATCCTTGAGGTTCCGATAGGGTGCTCTGGTACAGCTCTTAACTGATAACCTGCTCCATTGTTACAAATGGCTAGTGTGATCCAAAAGAAACACAGATTCAATAGCTATGTGGTTGTATTGTTCAAAGTGTATTTTATTCTTATATTTATTTGTATCCCACACTTTCCAAAGAAGATAGAAGACTAAAAGTTAAAGTAAACTTTCATAGTTACTCACTTTAGGAATGTATGTTAAAGTTTTCTCAATAAACCAAGGAAAAGTTACATGCTTGAAAGATTTTCTCTGGTTTACATAGAATATTTTATTAACTCTGACACTGCATATACCAATCATTCTGGATAACACAGTGTTGCTATCTGTAGTATTAATAAAAAAGGATAAAGTCTGGAAATCAAATTTATTAGGAAATACTGACATAAAAAATCAGTAAAATGCTCTTACGATAGAACGGAGGGTTAAACCAGTAATTTTTAAAATTAAAACTGAAATAATTATAGATACATATATATTTTTTTATTTTGAAAATGCTTTGGTATGAAATACTCTTTTTTATTGTTTTAAAGTAACTTCACTGAGGTATAATTTATATACTATAAACCTCATCCAGAGGTGATTTTTTTTTTAATTAAATTTACCAAGTTGCATAACCATCCTTGTAAACCAGTTTTGGAACATTTTTATATCCCCCCAAAAATCTATGACATCATTTACAATTAATCTCTGTTTTCACTCCCAGCCATAGACAACCACTAATCTACTATTTTCTGTCTCTACAGATTTGTCTTTTCAGGAAATTTCATATAAATGGAATCAGACAATATGTGGTCGTTTGTGTCTGGTTTCTTTCATTTAATTAACATAATATTTTTAGGTTCATTTTTCTTGTAATTTTATTATTTTTTTAGTCATGGCTTTAATTTTTTGGTATAAGAAAGAAAGTTTTTATTTTGAAATGAAAAACAGAGCTTAATCATTTGAAATGAAATATTGGGGATAGAAATTCTGTTTACTATTGAAATGGAAGCCTTATTATGTGTGACCAAAAGCAAATGGAAAACTCTTTATATAAGAATCTTCAAAATTGGGGGAAAAAAATCCCCAATTTGTTCTTTTGTACTAACTCTAAGAAAGTTTAGTGTGTGTTAATACACACATATATAAATATGTATTTATATATTTAATCTAATTGAACATTGAATAATGTTTTCATTGGCTTTCACTAATTATGCTGTAGTATAAGTAACAAGATCTCAGTGACTTACCTACAATAAAGGCTTATTTCTTTTTCATGAACCTGTCAGCTGTAACTGGGCTATGAGTCTGTTCCAAGTTTTGAGTCTGTTTCACATGTCTTCTTCCTTTTGGGATCAAGACTGAAGGAGAGACCCCTAATTTGGACATGTGATTCCTCTGGCAGAGGGAACAGAATAGCACTGGTGGAAACAGGCAATGGCTTCCAAATCTGCACAGACACATGCCATTATCTAAACTAAGTCACTGATCAAATCCATTGCGGTGGGAAACTATTTTCCTTCCGTAAGGATGCACTGAAAGTTACCTGGCAGTTAGCCAGGAGATAAAATCCTCTTGTCGGAAGACAGAGGGCTACTGGGAACAATCCTACCATCTCCCACAGCGGTCTTGTGGCAGAGCCAGAGGCAAATGGCATGCTGGACCTCTCTGAATAAGGAAAAACATTTTTTTTTTCTATTGGGTATTAAATACAAAAAAATTTTTTTCACTAGGTAAGGAGCATAACTGAGACAAATAGAAAAGCATTAGTCATGATTATTAGTCTCCAGTTGGCTAATGCTAATGATTGTCAGAGTAAGACCATACAGAGCCTTAAAAAAACCTCTAGCTGTACAACAAATGTCTCACTTTGGGATTTTTAGGTGAAACAGTCATTTATCATGGAGTTCTCCCCTCCCTTTTTACAAGACCTGTAAGATGAAAATGTGAATACTTATGATTCTGACACAGTAAATGTTAAAATGAGTTCTGTTGTTCATACCTTCACCAAAGCCTGTGTTCCCGCCATTTGCCACCTTTCTGGTCCCTGCAACATTCTGAGTCCTTTCCTGTCATAGGCTTCATTGGTTCTCCAGACTAGAATCCTTTTCCCTCAGTGTTTTTCATGACTGGCTCATTTTCAGTATTACCTCCTGAAAGACAGCTTCCCTGGTAGCTCTATCAGGAGCGCTTCTCTTTCTCCCTGCCCTAACCCCTTACCCCAGCAAGCAACCCCACTTTTGGGGGGAATTTATAAACTTGTTTATCAATATTTATTCAAATCTGGAATTTTCTTGTTTTTTCTCTGTGTTTACTTGTTTATTATCTCCAACCCTCCCACTTAACCAAAGTGTAAGCTTCGTGAGAGCCCAGGAAACATGCCATCTTGGCTGCTGTTGTAGCCCCAACCTAGTGCCTTGACACATGGTTGACATTCAGTGAACATTTGTAAAATGAAGTAAAGCTTCTACACTGGGTGCTTTTTGTGTGTGCATATGGCTGTTGGTGATGGTCGTGGTGATTGAGTCTTGGCTCTGCCTGTTGAGATAAGTGATTTGGGGAGAATTATCATCATCCCTATGCCACAGATTTATCAGTTTATCTGTAAGATGCAGATGATGATGATTGCACTTACTTCCATCATGTTGTTGACAGGAGTAAATGAAGTAATGTTAAGTATATGGTGGTGCAAGACACAGTCCCTGTCCCTTAGAAAATCGCAGTATTTGCTATTGTGGTACATAAGACTAATGTTTCTAAGTTGTAGATGCATCTGTTTTGCAGTTTGTAATGAGATCTTCAGAGACTCACAGACATACCTTTGTTCCTATATGTTTTTTAGTTACTATTGAGAGTGCTATCAGAATTTTGGTATTGCCCCTTAAATGCTATGTCATAGGCTTATTCATTTTATTGTTCTTTCCTCTATTGTGGGCTTCGCAAATATTGCATTTTTTACTAGTTGAACATCTGTGGTAACCTTGTGTCAAGCAATTCTCTTGACACAATTTTCCCAACAGTATTTGCTCACTTTGTGTCTCTGTGTCACATCTTGGAAATTCTGTGATATTTCAAACTTTTTAACTATTATTATATTTGTTATTGACCTGTGATCAGTAATGTTTGATGTTATTATGGTAATTTGCTTTGGGGTGCCACGAACAGCACCCATATGAGATGGAGACTTCATACATAAATGTTGTATGTGTTCTAGAAATGATTAAGCTTCATGAGGAAGCATGTCGAAAGTCAAGGTATTCTAAAAGCTATCCCTCTTGCACCAAACAGCCAAGTTGTGAATGCAAAAGAAATGTTCTTAAAGGAAGTTTTAAATGCTACTCTAGTGAATACGTGAATGGTAAAAAAAATGAAACAGTCTTATTACTGATATGGAGAAAAAGATCAAACCAGCCACAGTATTTCCTTAACCCAAAGCCTAAGCCAGAGCCAGGCCTTAACTCTTCAATTCTGTGAACGCTGAGAGAGGTGAGGAAGCTGCAGGAGAAACTTAGAACCTAGCAGAGGTTGGTTAGTGAGGTTTAAGGAAAGAAGCCATCACCGTAACAGAAAAGTGCAAGGTGAAGCAGCAAGTGCTGGTGTGGAAGTTGCAACAAGGTACCCAGAAAATCTAGCAAAGATAGTTAATGAAGGTGGCTACACTAAACAACATATTTTCAGTGTAGAAGAAACAGCTTTCTATTGGAAGAAGGTGCCATCTACAACTTTCATAGCTAGAGAGAAGTCAGTGCCTGGCTTTAAAGCTTCAAAAGACAGGCTGACTCTGTTTTTAGGAGCTCATGCAGCTGGTGACTTTATAAGTTGAAGCCAGTGCTCATTTGCCATTCTGAAAATCCTAGAGCCCTTAAGAATTACAAATCTACTCTGTCTGTGCTCCATAAATGGAACAACAAAGCCTGGATGACAGCACATCTGTTTACAATATGGTTTACTGAGTATTTTAAGCCCACTGTTGAGACCTCCTTCTCAGAAAAAAGATTCTTTTCAAAATATGATGGCTCATTGACAATGCACTTGGTCACCCACGAGCTCTGATGGAGCTGGACAATGAGATTAATGTTGTTCTCATACCTGCTAACACAACATCCATTCCGCAGCCCATAGATCAAGGAGTGATTTCTACTCTTAAGTCTTATTATTTAAGAAATACATCTCATAAGGCTATAGCTGCCATGGTGATATCTCTGATGGATCTGGGGGCAAAGTCCATTGAAAACCTTCTGGGAAGGATTCACCATTCTAGATGCCACTGAGAACATTCATGATTCATGGGAAGAGGTCCCAGTATCAACATGAACAGGAGTTTGGAAGAAGTTGGTTCCAGCCCTCATGGATGACGTGGAGGGTTCTGGACTCCAGTGGAGGCAGTAACTGCAGGTGTGGTGGGAACAGCGAGAGGACTAGAAGCAGCCGTGGAGCCCGGACATGGGACTGATGGCTGCAATCTCAGGAGCGAACCTTCACGGCTGAGGGGCTGCTTCTCATGGAAGAGCAAAGACACTGGTTCCCTGAGCTGGAATCTACTGCTGGTGAAGATGCTGTGAAGATTGTTGAGATGACAACAGAGGATTTAGACCATGACATACACTCAGTTGATAAAGCAGCAGCAGGGCTTGGGAGGACCGACTCCAAGGGTGAAAGAAGTTCTGCTGTGGGTAAAATGCTTCAAACAGCGTCACACGCTACAGAGAAATCGTTCATGAAAGGATGAGTCAATATTTGCAGCAAACTTCAGTGTTGTCTTATTTTAAGAAACTGCCACCGCCACCTCAGCCTCCAGCAGCCACCACCCTGGTCAGTCAGTGGTCATCACATTGAGGCAAGACCCTCTGCCAGCAAAAAGATTACAACTCACTAAAAGCTCTGATCATGGTTAACATTTTTTAGCAAAAAAATGTTTTGCAATTAAGGTATGTACTGTACATTTTCTAGTCATAATGCTATTGCACACTTAAGAGACTAGAGAGTAGTGTAAACATAACTTCTCTACGCACTGGGAACTAAAATTCATTTGACTCACTTTATTGCAGTATTCCCTGTATTGTGGTTGTCTGGAACCAAGCCCTCAATATCTCCAGAGTGCCTGCGTGTGTAAATGGCTCCCCAGTTGAATGATTCATGATATGTAGTATTTGTCATGTTATTTGAATTACTAGAGGATAAGATTATTCTTGGTATAGCTGTTTTAACTGTCTACTAGTTTTCTTGATATAAGTATATATTAAGTCTCTTAGGAATGCTTTTAAGGTCGTTGGTGTGGCTGGATATCAAGGCAACTCAGCCTTTTCCCTGGAAACCATCTAGTAAGTTGAAACTTTGGTTTAGGGGAGTAGTTATAATTTACTGTATGCCAGAATCCATTTTAGTCATGCCTATTAAGTGTACAGTCAGTTGGCTGTGCTCCTTAGGAACCTTTTTTTTTTTTTTTAATTTTATTACGTTCCTAAGTTCGGTCTGCAGTGTTGTCTGCCCATAGAACATATTTTCAACTTCTTCAGGAGTTCTGGTTAGAGTAATTCTTTTTCCTGGCTTGCTCTGCTCCTACTTAGTCATCACTGAATCTGTAATAGGTAGTTGACTGAATACTGTGTTTAATACATGTATCCAGTAGCCCACACTTATTTTGAGGCAAGTTTAATAGACCTTTGTCATTTGTGGATTTAACATTAAGGGCTTTAAATGTCTTTGGCATGCAGTAACGTGACCTGTTGGTGAGGCGTACATAGAACTGTACCAGTGGCTTGGAGGACACACTTCGTGTGGGAGCCTTGTCTGTCTTTCAGCCTTAACATTTTACCTGTTATTTACTCGTCCTAGCTTACATACGCAGTGATCTTTACTGACGTGAATAAGAGCATTGATGTGTGTGTGTGTGTGTGTGTGTGTTGTCTGAGTATAAAAAAAAAGAGGCCCTTAAAATAATACAAATGCTAAAAATCTGGAACTCACTTACCTTTGCCTACCTATGAACTGTCAACAGGACTTTATTTTTATTTCTAAGTTTTATGAGAAAACTTTAAAAGAAAATTACTGGACATTTTCAGTAATCAAGAATTTATCCTTATCCTGTTTGAACACACCTTTTATAACTTTTTTTAAAAGATTTTATTTATTTGAGAGAGAGAGAAGGAGCGAGCACAAGTGGGGGGGTAAAGGGAGAGGGAAAAACAGACTCCCCGCTGACCAGGGAGCCAGACACAGGACCCCTGGAATCCCCCAGGACCTTGGGATCAAGACGTGAGCTGAAGGCAGATACTTAACAGAGTGAGCCCCCCAGGTGCCCCCCTTTTATAAGTTTTTAAATAATTTTTTTATTATTGAGTATTTTCATGCATAGAAAAAAATATACAGATCTTCCTTCACTTATGATGGGTTACATCCTGGCAGACCCATTGTAAATTAAAAATATTGTGAGTTGAAATACATTTAATACACCTAACCCAGCAAACATCATAGCTAGCCTAGCCTGCCTTAAACATAATCAGAATATTTACATTAGCCTACAATTGGGCCAAATCATCTAACACAGAGCCTATTTTATAATAAAGTGGTGACTATCTCATTCACCTGCGATACTGAGTTTGTTGAATACTGTCCTGAAAGTGAAAAACAAGTTGATTGCATGGGTGCAGCATGGTGGTAAGTGTATTGGCTGTTTACCCTTGTGATCACGTGGCTGACTGGAACACTGCCATCCAGCGTTAAGAAAGAGTGTTGTGTTGCGTATATATCGCTAGCCCAAGAAAAGATCAAAATTCAAAATCAAAGTATGGTTTCTGCTGGACATGTGTCCCTTTCTCACTGTTGTAAAGTCAAAAATCGTAAGTATTGCTGTCTGGTTAAAAAAAAAGGTAGGGAGGAGAAATAGAACATACTCAGCAGGGTTGTGGTAAGGTTTACCTAAGATAATTCATACAAAACCTTTAAGCAGATAATGTGTATATCACATTTCTTCTTCTTTTTTTTCCTCTCCGTAACCTCTGTGATCCCAGGTGAGATATGACCTCTCTGCCTGACTACAGAGACTTTTTCTTTTAATATACTACATTTTGGGGGAGATGGACAGAAGGGAATGTTCTGTCAAATAGAATGATGTGAAAAATTACTATGGTTAGTACATAGCTTTGTAGTGCACAAAACCTGAGGAAGTCCAAGTACATTCAAGGCAACAGTGTTAGAAAATAGAAATGCTAGAAACAGAAAAATGGATAAATAAATTATCATATATGCATACAAGTGGATATATCCTACATAGCCCTGGAAATTATGTCAAACAAGATTAGAGTGTTGTATGCCCCTTTATAGAACATGACACAGGCTGGCTTTTCACCCAATCACATTTTCAACAGTGTTCCACAGAAGGCCTTTCTGATTTTTTATTATTATTATAAGCAGGCAGATTGGAAGGAGCTGTAAACCAAAACACAGCTGGTAAGTCTAAATTTAGGCCCATCAGGATGAGTGTCCCTCATAACACAGTTTCTCAAACTCCTTCCACTTTAAGTTGCTTTTTTACCAGATGTCTCTTGGCGGGCGTGTTTCTTGCGCATCAGCAAATTTTATTTGCATGGCCTTTTCATGCCACCGTTCTGATTTATCACACTTCTCACATTGATTTTTCCCCCTCTACTTGTAAAAAGAAAATAGCTGTTTGTGCACAGATGGTGGATACAATTTAGTATTATAAGAGCAATTCATGTTATATTTATGAGATGTTTCCAAGTAGCCTTTTAGTGGGAGATATTCAGGAAGGACACCTCTTAGAAAGGTCGTATCTCACCTTTTAACCTGTTCCTTTTGGTGTTTATCTCCTGAGTACTCAAATATTGGCAGGCCATTGTTTGTTTTAAATTTCAGTGATGTATTTTATTTATTTCAGTAGTAGAACCTTGGAACCACGGAAGAGCATTAAAGGAGGGAGGCAAAAACGTTTCTCAGAAATTACTAGAGTTGACTGTTAACCTGTAAGAAAATGAAGGAGTGGAGCAAGGATGAAATGCAGTCATCATAATTCCTTCCTTTCCACCCTTGCTTCCTTCCTTACATTTTTATTGTCTACAACTCTACGTGTAGAAATGCTGTCAGTTTGCCAGGGCTGCCGTAACAAAACACCATACTCGAGGTGTCTGTGTCTGAAATGTCTGCAACAAGAGACATTTATTTACCTTTTTCACAGTTCTGGAAGCCAGAAGTCTGAAGTGAACGTGTCGGTGGGCTTGGTTCCTTCTGAGAGCAGTGAGGAAGGAATCTGTTCCAGCCTCTCCACCTGGCTTGGAGATGGGTGTCTTCTCCTTATGTTTCTTAACATTGCGTTCCCTCTATACATGTCTCTGTGTCCAAATTTGTTCTTTTTATTAAGACACCAGTCATATTGCATAAGGACCCACCCCAATTTGACTTAATAACCTCTGTAAAGACCCTCTCTCACATTCTGAGGTCTGGGGTGTTAGGTCTATTCAACATATGAATTTTGGAAGGACATAATTTAACCCATAACAAATGCTTATACTAAACCAAATGTAACAAAAAGGAAAACTTAGACTAAATTTGTAAGTGATGGTGTCAATAAATTTCAATATCATGCTAACAGAATTCTAATGTCCATTTATTTCAGTAAAGTCGTTTAAGTGGTTTCTCTCATGGATGGGTTGGTTTGGAATAAGGGTAGAAGACAGTGACTTCTTGCAATAATTTGGCTTTGCTGTTAATACATGTTCACATCTAGGCTTGAAACCATCCCAGGATTTTTGGTGTGTGTGTGTGCCTGTGTGTCTTCACTACGCTAGCTATAAGAAAGGTAGTCAATGTTATTTAAGAAGTAGAGATATACCACACAGATCATTTCCCTTCTGCTTTAATGTCTTGAAGAAAGAAAATGAAACGGTGTACTTTGATCGTCTGAAAGATCAGAAGATAATGGACATCTATCCAAATGCTAAGAATGAATGAATGTATAAATAAAGTTCAGGGGTGGGGGCGGGAAGAGAGAAAAGAGAAAGAGAGAGATAACAGGAGAAAGAAGCGCACATTATTGTGGAGGTGAGACCTTTGTTTGGAAAGAACAGATTTTAATGATCCATTTCTCCTGAAAAGCAGCCACCACAAAAGGTTAAATGGAGGGCTTTTTGGTTAATTGCTTCTTTGGATCTTCTCAAACACTTATTTTCTCCTCTTATTCATGTAAATCTTTTAAGCATTGTCATTATATTTTCTTTCCCTTTTTTGAAGTGAATATAAAACTCTTTGGATAGTCAGTTTTATTGAGGTTTTAAGAATGTTTTTGAGTGATTCATAGTAATTTAAATCCTTCTACTGAAATCTTGGATGTTGCTAAATTTCAGCCTGTAATTTTCTTCCTTTGCTCGATATTGAAGCATATTTTTGACACCACACTATGCTCATTGGAATCGTGAGCCTTTGTAAATTCATGCAGATCTTTCCCGCTCTACAAAAGGATGCATTTTAAGCAGAAGAAATAGAATGCTAAATTATGTAGTAGGTATAAGAAGTGGGTTGTGGTGAGTTAAGAGGGTGACTACAAAGAATACCAAAGCACATGGTTGTGTGCAGTGTCAGGGAAACTTAAAAGTATGTTTGCCTGTCAAATTAAAATTTGTCGGCTTAAAAAGCTACTACAGCGCCCCCCCCCCCCCATCTGAAAGTAGAGCATTCCTATGAAACCTTTTGTAAGCTGAAATGGTGTAAAGCGAAGGAGCAGTTACCATTAATCTATATGGAAAATTTTTCTGAGCATTCCCGGACCCAAAACACAACCTCTCTTAGGCTTTTCTGACACCTTAGGACACATTTTGCTAATGGATGCACCAAATCAATGGGAATAAAGCACAGATGCTCACAGACACAGTTCAAGCCATGATGCTGAGTGTAGTTCCTGGGGAAGGAGCTTGGTGGCGCCACTCTTACTGCTTGGGGTACACGCCCCCTCTCTAAGGGCTTGCTGCAGAACAGTTGCTGAACACTATTTTTTCTTTTCACCTTTTTTCATAAGAGTAAAAATCTTCTTTGGATTGCAAAAACAGATTCTTATGTAGTGAAGCGGCTATACTATATGCAATATATACTATACAGAGAGATATTTTTGGCCGTGCTGATTGCATATTCATTTGGAACCTCTAAATTACGTTTTTAGTGGCTCCTTAGTGACCATTGTGTTAGCGTTCCATGATTTATCTTGACAATCCAATTTCCTTGTGATTCCAGACATTTTAAAATTTCCTATTTAATTATGCAACTTTGATGCGTTGAGGAAAAAAATCGAATGTAATCCGAGGTCTTTTGCCCAAATGGCCCCAGACAATTGTTTTAACTTATTACAGTAGTTTTTACTGCCTTTGAACATACTATGCACAGTGTTGACACTAACAGTTTTAATATTTTTTTCAATGTATGTTTATTCTGCATTTATATATAAATGCAGGAACTCATAGAAAAATATTAAACTCAACAGCAATCCCAACACCTGGAATAACTTCTGTTAACTTTTTTGGTATAGTTTATAAGTTTGTATCCTCTCTCTCTCACTTTTTCTCTCCTACCTTCTCTATCTTACACACATACAAACACACATACACACATAAGAATCTAATTGTACACAAATTTTATACCCTGTTATTCTCTTTTAATAATATACTATGGCCTTTTTTCCAACATACTGTATCCTAAGTTACTTCTAGAATATTACTTTTAATCACTTTATTGTATTCTATCACATGGATAGACTTTATTGTAGCTTATCAATAGGGATATACCATAATTTATTTTGCTAAGCTTTTATTGCAAGACATTTATTGTCTCTGTTTTTGTGTCTTATTAATACAACTGTTACTTGTCTTCTATTCCTTGGTCTAAAGCATGCCTAAATGTTTTTCCTTTCACAAATCATTTCGTAATCACAATAACCTGAACTTTCTTAATTTAAACAACCATTATTGTTCTTATCTCTTCAACTGGTGTGTCTTATCATAATGTCTCCTGTATTATTGCATTGAGGGGTTACCCAAATGCTGTATTACAGTTCACATAACTTTTTGTTTGGGAAGAACCTTGAGAATAGTACTCTGGATATTACTGAAGCTTCAGAAGGATTTAAGTTGATTTGTTTTGAGGGGAAAAATAAGTCAGTATTATGATTTCAATCTTTCTTTCATTCCTAGTACTAAAAAGCATTCCTTTTCTTAAAATATCAGGGGTTTGCTACATTTTTCTATATTAATACATTTAGAAGTTCTACTTTTAGCCTTTGAGGTGGGAGAGATTTTGCAGATTTTCAACTCCAAATCCTCAATTTAACCTTGAAAGGCTGAATTAATTGTTCAAAGTTATCTGCTTAGTCAGTGGCCGAGAAAGGACTGGAACCCAGTTTTGGGCCTCCTTTGTAATGATTTTTTTTTTCATTTAGGACTGGCTGACTCTGTTGCTAAGTTATGATGGACTTTGTTGCTGAATTCATCTCCAAGTGTGTTGGTTAAATTCAGTCTGTTCATAACAACAG